>NC_090840.1:56398457-56998457 GCF_028021215.1 Eschrichtius robustus | reverse complement strand
TCTTGAGATGTTAGTTCACCTTTCTAAACTTGCCAAAAAGTAAATAATAAGTACAAGTTATCTCATTATTTGTACTAAATTTTTATCGACTAAAGATGGAATGAATACATTTTTAAGATAAAGAAATGTGTTATACTTTTATTCTAAATGGTATAAATAGATCATCACCAAAAGGCAAGAAAACAGAAAACTCCTCAGTTGTCTTTCTTGAAGATTACAGAAAGTTGGGAAGGGTGCCTGTAGTTATGTTGTTAAGATTGTGGATGCTTCATACTTAGCATCATGTCATCTTACTTTTACATTGACGTTCCCTTAACCCTCTTTTTAACAGAATCATATTAACATATTGTCTAGGGCAAATAAGCAAACTGTTAGCTCTGTTGCATGCTCGAACATGATTTAGTGAGGGTAAAAAAGCATATTCTTAGGGAAAAGCCTAATAACACTGTCATTTAAGTGCCTCCTATCTACTAGTATTTTATAATTTACTCTTGGAATTCTTCCCAAATATCATTATACCATCATTATAAACATATCAATTAAGAAGATATATAATCTTTGCTATCAGTTTTCTTGGCATCAGACATTTTAATATTTATTTTAAAGACAATATTCAGTGTAATTCATCCATCTCTTTTTCTTCAAAAAAATGCATTTTTAAAGTTTGTGGATCTTTATTAATTTCTTTATGTTAGAAATACTATGCTTTTGTTTTCATAAGCAAAACATGAAGCTAATAATTAAAACATCATGGAAATGGGTCATAATAGGCATTTGACATATGTATGTCAGAAGATATCACATTATTTACCTTTTAAATGTTGATGTCATAATCTATAAATCACACAAATAAGAATAGTTTCAGATTGTTTTTGATGAAGAGGACTTTCAAATTACCGAAGGAAATCAACAGAATTCTTGTACAGGTAGTTGAATTTAGATATCAGAATATTGTTCATTTTTGTACTCTGGGTTCATGTTACAGATCATAAATCAAATTTTCTCTAATCCTTTAAGTGTCAAACAATTCTATAAAGATAAGCCAAATATTTCCCTCTTTTACATAATGGGATGTGACTTCAGATTAACATTGAAGAACATAGATAAGAATGTTTCATTAAAGGAAATACAAAAGGGGCTGAACGTGTAGTATTTTCTTAAATTTACTTGTGCTCAGAAAGCAGAATACAGCCAATAAGAAAGATATAAAACTCCTCATGAGTAATAACAAACACATTGCAAGAAAGAAAGGAAGGAAGGAAGGAAGGAAGAAATCCAAGGCATGTCCTTTTCCTACCAGCATAAAAATGCAGCTTTAGAAATAGTACAAGAAAAATAATCAGTCATTACAAATGTGATTTTTTTAAAAGTAAAAAACAACAATGGAATCTTTAAAATTATATACCTTAAATGACTTATCGATGCTCATGATTTTAGATTACAATCTAGGGTTTAACACTATATTAAATTAAATATATACCTAAGCGCGCCTTCAGATAATCTGCATGTTGATTTGCAAATGCAAAATCCTAGACACACACACACACACACACACACACACACACACACACACGCTTAATTGTGCTCTCAGATTTGGCATTTTTGTATAGTTGGAGTAACATATTTTGGAAGGAAGACAGTAACTTCAGACCATTATCAAAATTCTATTACGTGCCTCACTGTAAGAAATTGAGATGTTAAAAATACTTGTGCTTTTGATTTTATCTCATTAAAAAAATGCAGCTTTGAGAAAGATACAAATAAAACAAGAAAAGCCTTAGGACTTTTTTCCCCTGCAATCTAAGAATAGAAAGAGAGAGGCCAGTGATGGAACACACTATGCCATGAAGCAAAACCCTTGCCAATATTTCCCAACCAAAGTTCTTTGTGAGGGTAAGTATGCATTTGGACTACAGAAATCAGTGTGCCTAATTTATTCAGACTTTTACAAAGCTTTTGGCAAGGTTCTACACCAAAGATTGATAAAAACAAAACAAAATCAGGTTGCCATTGGATTTAAGGAAATACTTGCTTTAAATGTAGAACTGGCTAAAAGACACAAATAAAAGAGATAATGGGGAATGCCTGTATGTAAATATGTGCCTCAAATGTCTCTTATGGGGTATAATAACTGATTTGCAACATTTTGAAAATCAACTTAGTAAATAAGAGTAGAAACTGGAATTACAGGCAAATGGAAGTAAATTGAAGGGAATTTGCTAAAGCAAAACAAAACAAACAGAAACAATACAAAATACCTGTGAAAGGGAACATCAGAAAAAGAATTGTACTTTAATTTTGACCCATATTCTAAATATTTATAGCTTACTAATTGGCATAACAGAAGTCTCTCCTCACCAATTTCTCACTCTGTCACCAGCTACAGAGTTCTTTTCAGAGTTATTTCAGAGTTGTCATGCGGGCAACTCAGAAGCACTTAGGACAATTTACACGAACATGCCATTTACATTTGTTTTCCACCAGAAGGTGAGCTCTTGGAGGAAAGGGATAGGTGTGATTGGCTTTACATCTCCAGCACCTTGAACGGTACAGGTATGTAGAACATAATAAGAGTACACATACACAACAAACGTTCATTAAATGGATTAAAAGAGGACTAAGTCTACATCTTGCTACACAGTGCATGATATAGCAAGCAGTATTTCTTTATGATGAAAAGTGCTTTTCCTAACAGCTCAATTTACAAAATGAACTGGCTATTTCTATTTTTTTAAATTATATTTCAGGAGTAGCGTCTCTTTTGTTGATTTCAATAGTTTCTGGAGGTCTAGTCTTTGATAAAGTCCTTTGTGATGAGTTTTGAAGGGGACAGCATGAGAAAGAGTAATACATGAAAAGATGTTCAGCATCATTAGCCATTAGAAAAATGCAATTTGATACCAAAACACACCTATCAGAATGGCTGAAATTTTTAAAAAGTGATGATATCAAATGCAGGTAAGGATGTGGAGAAACTATATCCTCATTCATTGCTAAGGGAACATAAAATTGTATAGCCATTGACCGTTTCTTACGTAGGTGCACTCAGCCAGTGATTATGAAACAGAAGCAAAAAACTTCAACTGAATCATACAAAACCATCAAAAAACAAGATGCCCTAAAATTACTTAGTATATTATTGTAGCATAGATTTGTACGGCTAATTTGTATTCTAACTCAAGAGATTTTTAACAATTTAACCTAAAAATCAAACTCTTAGGATGAATAAATAATAGAAACTCTTTATAATGAAGAAACCCACACCAGCAGTAGATGGTGATTTGATGGTACAAAATTATTCATCCACCTGAGAGAACTGAGTATGTGAAAGTTGTATGTGGAGTTTTATCCATGAGGCATTTATGGCTTCTGGAGACAAGCAGGTTTTTTTTTCTAATTGAAGTATAGTTGATTTACAATATTGTGTTACTTTCAGGTATATAGCATAGTGATTCAGTATTTTTGCAGATTATATTCCATTATAAGTTATTACAAGATAATGGTCTTCATTCCAGAGCTATGGTATATTCTTGTTCCTTATTTATTTTATATGTAGTAGTTTGTATCTGTTAATCCCATACCTTTTATTTGTCCCTTCCTCCATCCCTCTCCCCTTTGGTAACCACAAGTTAGTTTTCTATATCTGTGAGTCTGTTTCTCTTTTGTATATACATTCATTTGTATTATATTTCAGATTCCACATATAAGTGATATCACACAGTATTTGTCTTTCTCTCTCTGACTTATTTCACTTAGCATAATATCGCTACATCCATCCACATTACTGCAAATCCTTTTTTATGGGTGAATAATATTCCATTGTATATACATACCACATCTTCTTAATCCACTTGTCTGTTGATGGACACTTGAGTTGCTTCCATGTCTTGGCCATTGTAAATAGTGCTGCTATGAACACTGGGGAGCAGGTACCTTTTTGAATTAGTTTTTCTCTTTTTTTCTGGACATACACCCAGGATTGAAATTGCTGCATCATATGGTAATTCCATTTCCAGTTTTTAAGGAACCCCCATACTGTTTTCCACAGTGACTGCACCAATTTACATTCCTGCCAACAGTGTATGAAGATTCCCTTTTTTAGGACAGGCAGTTTTAAGAACAAAGGAGGAATTCATTTAATAGAGTTCAGTCCTAATCAGCTGGAACTGCTACCTCATATAGCTTATGACACAGAAAGAACATTTCACAAGTATTTTATATTCCTTGTTCACTGTAACATCTGTAAGGTGCTGACAAGATAAAATAGTCTGGACATAGAGTAGCTATTGAAAACAAACTGTTATGTATTTATCTTATGGTAAGAGATGGTGTTCTGGTTGAAAAAGAGCAATACTTAGGTGTAACAGAGTAGAATATGCAGAGAAGTGAGCTTGTTATTTTAGCATTTGGAATTCCTATATATTGTTGAGCTTGAAATATTTAAATAGCACGATTTGGGAATTCTGAAGTACAGTTATTAAACTGATTCTATCTGGAAACGTTTTGATGCTATTTGGCCAGGCATAACTCTTATGTAGCGATCCATGTCCAGATACTGAACAGGTCCCTGGAGTTCAGAGAGAAACAACAGAGGCTGATCCAATCATTTGGTCAGAGAAGCAAGAGATATCTACATGGAATTTGCATAAAATGCTCAAACCTTGGACAGGTTACTTAACATTTCTTTGTCTTAATTTCCTCATTGGTAAAGTGGGGATCAGTGTATCCACCTCTATGATTATTACAAGGCTTAAGTGAAGTAAACCTGTAATGTACTTCAAGTAGTGCCTAGTGAGTGTTAAATGTTCTGTTAAAGTTAGTATTATCATTAAGACACAAAATTGTAACATACAATAGTGTAGTACCTTGCTACCTAATGAATGAAGGTGTGGTCCAGGGACCAGCAGCATTGACATCACCTGGAAGCTTGTCAGAGATGCAAAATTTCTGGCCCCACCCCACTGGATCACAATCTGTGTTATACCAAGATCCCTGAGTATCTTTATAAATAGTAAAATTGAGAATGTCGGCTGGAGTAGCGGGCTCATATGAAGGTGTTTCTCCAGCTTTTGTACAGCTTCTGTGCCTTAATCCTCACAGTCTTCTGGTAGCTAGCCTAGCTCCCTGGTCAGAGCTGAGTGACCTAGATGTGGACACCTGCTCTGGTCGTACCAAAAATTTTGTTTCAAGGATTCCAATTGAACATGACACAGAAACTGGAATGTGGATACTGAATCTTGTTAGAGGCAGAGCCCAAGAGGGAAGATCTACAAATTCCAGCAGTTGAAATAGCAAGAGTTGTCTCAGTTCCTGCTCTCATCCTCTGTTGTCCTGCAGTGCTTGCTGGTTTGTATTTCCTCATGGGGTACAGAAGATGTCCCCTCATACATTTGGTTCTTGTTCCCAAATCACCTTAGTGCCCCTGGGTCCTTAGAAAAATTTTCCCACCTGTCCCCAGGGTTTTGGAGAAATATCCCAAAAGGGCCCTGATAGAGCAAAATAGAACTATTCATCCTACATATGCATCACTAAGAAGGGCCCACTCAAGGATCTGAGTTAGTTCCAAAGTTCACTGGGCAGTGAATAGCAGTCTCTGTCCTCTCTCATCAGGCAGTCCTGACTTGCTGAAAATAAGTTACTTAGCTTTTTGAGAATTCCAACTTCCAGGTCTCTCATCTTCATTGGAAGGAATTAAATAATGACAATGAATGAACCAAATATTGGAGAGGAGCAAAGAAATAACTGGTGCCAATCCACCTTCTCTAGATCCTCAGGCATACATGTTGAAAAATCTATTATTTTGCTAGATTAGGGGGTAATAATTTTGCTCAGGAATTTTTGTTTTGCTTTAGCTAGAAAGTTATAGTCTATCAGATTGAATCCAAAATAGAACCATTTTCAAGTCAGTATAGCTTACTAAATGAAGTTTCTTTCAGATGCAGAAACCTCCTAAGGATAGCATCACTTGTATTTTAACTGGACCTTTTGAAGTCACAATGTACTTAATCAGCTCAGTGGCTGCTACAGCTGGGGGATTTCTGAGCCCAGGGAATGATGTGCTAGGAAACACCTGGGGCAGACAAGACTTTCAATAGGCTAAATTCTGCTTGCTACCTTCAGAGGAGAATCTGTTAATCTTGCTCCTTATTGAGTGTAATATTTAATCAGCATTTTATAAGGACTGGAATTTCCATAAGTCAGACATATGGTCCCCAGCAAGTACATGTTCTGAATCCCTAATCTCTATTCTTACACATGCTCTCAATCATAATGCATAAACCCTAGGACAAAAAAAAAAAAAAAAAAATCAGGTTTCACTCTCAAGTATTTTAGCACCATAAATGGTTTGCATAGCCCTGTGGGTCATCAAGTCTCTTAATTTACTGAAAGCCTGAGTGCATTTAATAATTGCTGGAAATACAAAGCCAAAGCTAGTCATCATCGGTTATTTACTTCTCTTTTCCTCTACACTAAAGGAGAAAGCCAAATTCCCATAGCTGTCCCAACCTTCCCCCTCCCAAATGGAGAGAGAGAAATCTTCTGCCAAAGCAGATTGTGTGCAGTTCTCCTTGCTTCAGAGCTGCCAGTTTTCCTAAGCACAGAATCAGAACTAATACATCATCCTTGAACTTTAAGTCTGTGATGTACCCTGACATTTGGAATAGCCTAGGATCCAGAGGGATAAAGAAGCAGTAGATTCTCCCTCTTTAATGATTTATGCTTTGTTTTTAATCTCCTTTGCAGTTCAGAGCAGCCTGCTGGCATCAGCCCATCTGAGGCACAAAAGGGTGCTCTTCCAGTGGTTTGGAGGAAAGGCAGGCATACATATATTGAGACTATCCTGCAATTAAAAACTTTCTCTAATTGTCAGGAAAAGGAAAATAGTGATTAATTTCCAAATGTTTAAAGTGGAGATAAAGGGAATTGGGTGAGCCTTTGGATAAAGGGAATTGGGTGAGCCTTTGAGTGATCAAAAGGAATGAAATGCTTAAGGTATGAGGACACATGTAGAAGAGCACCTATATTTTCCAGTTCTCACTTCCAGCAATCTATCTTTGTCCCAGTGAGCTTCTGCTTAATTCTTGAGTTGAACTAGCATTTTTAGCTTATGTAACAAGGACCACAGGTTCTATCTAATCAGAGTACCAGACATCACTGAGAATTAATATAATTGCAGCTGTGTCTACATGGTGCCAAATATCAGTGTGGATCTTAAGGAGAAAGGAAGAAAGCATGCAAAGGGCAATAGAAACCTTGCTTTGGGAAACTCTCTCAAATAGCTCTAAGTTGGAGAGATATCCAAGAAGTAAATGTCTTAGTAAAACTGATCAGTTACCTAGAGGCTAAGGATTAGCTTCAAGATACTCCCCCTGTGTGTTAAAAATATATTTAATGATCCAGGAACAACTATTATCTTTCTGTTTTATTAAAGAAGCTGCTATCATTTTGTTAACACCACTCTGGATTGCTTAGGCCACCCAGAAGTAAGAACTTCCAATCACTTCTTGCCTGTGGAGAAGTCCCCTGAGATAAGGACTGACCTGTTTTATCAGTTATCTTTCTGGGAACTGACAACAAAAAAATGTAACTTATCACATTAAGGTGTTATTGGAGTAGTTGTTTTGTAATAGTAAATATATGTTAAAATCTAAATTATTAAAATATTTGAATAGTAAATAATTATAGCATATATATTTCTTTTCCAATGTTGGAAAATATTTTTGACATAATTAGCCTGATTGGAGTTGGTTTCTGAATTCTATTCCTGCAAGTAATATGGAAGAGAAGGTGCTCAAAGGTATGCCCATATTCCTTCACTTTCCTCCTCTACCCCTCTGACTCATCTCCATCAAAGAGCACCCAAAGTTTTGCATGTGTGTATGACCAATCATAATGTTGATCTTGTGATTTTAGAGCCAGAGATGGCTTTAGCACAAGATTTGGAGCCAGGCTACTTGATTGGAATCTTATTTCAGACACTTAAAACTAGATACTATATAATCTTGGGCCAATCATCTAACTTCTTTTGGCTCCATTTCCTCATCTGTAAAATGGGGATAATACTAGCACCCACCTCACAGGGTTGGTTTTGAGGAGCAAATGAGTTAATACACAGAGAGCACTTAGAATATATTGAAACTGGCACATAGTGAACACTAAACTGATAGCTCTTAATTTTAGCCAAACGTGTTATAGTTGAGAGAACCAAAAAGTGAAGTTAATATTATTAAAGCTGATCTTGGAATTTGTTTTATTTTACCTCTTTACCTTGTTGATGATTTGTGGTCTGTAAGCTTTCCTCCAGCTATTCTAATCCCAATTCCTGTCAGTGTTCCCTTGAATCATGCATATACTCAGAGCCCTGAAAGCAGCATCTTTTCATAGAGTTTTAGCTCAAACCTGTGACAATTTGCAACTTAGCTATTACATGAGGTCGAAACACACCTTGAAAATTTATCAATTGGTGACTAATGCAATATTTGTGTCCATTTCATAATTATACACAAGGGACACTACTTAAGATAGAGTCTAATTTCTCTTAATTTGTAATATGTTTCTCACCTCATTCTACCAATATGATCATTCTTTTTAGAAAAGTCTAATCCTGCTAAAATGATTTGGCTAGATTCTATGCTACTTTGAAAATCCTTCATTAATAAAATATAATGTTTGATGTCAGTAATGTTATCATTAGTTAAGTATAGCATTGATTTTGATTCTTATGCTGTGTTTTTTCTCTGAATTATTTTTATTTTATTTTATTTTTATTATATTTATTTTTCCTCCTATTAAGTAGGTAAAGAACCTGGAAATATGGTGCTTTCTCCTCTGCTTCTTTACCCCACACCTCTCCAAACCACTGACTAAACTTTGCAGGTGCTGGTGACTTAAGGAAAGAAGGGTGCTTGTTACAATTCAGTAACTGGAGTGAGCAGCAGGCACTTTTGATCTGAGTACAATAATTTACGACAGAGAGTGCATTTCCAGGAACCATACATGAGCTCCCAAGAACCCTGGCTACGCTGTCAGACACCTATCTTTAACTTGCCTCCTGCCAAATGATGACTATGGCCCTGTCAC
Source organism: Eschrichtius robustus (assembly GCF_028021215.1). Taxonomy (NCBI): domain Eukaryota; kingdom Metazoa; phylum Chordata; class Mammalia; order Artiodactyla; family Eschrichtiidae; genus Eschrichtius; species Eschrichtius robustus. The sequence continues at coordinate 56,989,376 of NC_090840.1, read as the reverse complement.
CCTGGCCAGCCCCATAAGTCTCATTCACACTCCTTCTAATTGGCAGGATCCCACTCTGGGCACCTCCATGGCCCTTGTAACATTTTTTAGGCAGATAACTTGACACTGTAAATTTGGCTGGGAGCCTGCTACTGTGGGATGTCTTTGCATCCGCCCTCAATGGTCACCTCAGTTCATACCCTTGAAATTCCAGCCTCAACGGTTTGCAAATTAAATTCCGGGACACAAAGATGTGATTGCTTCAGGGGGGTGGCCAGCCCCCTTCACCTGTTCAAAGAAGGAAAATGTGATTACTGGGGAAAGAAGGAGTATAAAGGTGTTTTTCACGGACAGGAAGAGGAGGGAGAAGTATCGTAGAATCAGCTTTTCAGGAGTTGAGGAAGCCTAGAGTGTGGGGCGTTTGGTTTCCGACACGAATGTGGCAGCAGGCTTAGGAAACCTGATAACAGCTTTTGTGACCTTGGGGTCTGGAAACGGTTTCACTGATTGAAGTCATATAAGTTCAACTAAATTTGAATGTGTTGTAAATATTTATCTGGCAACCTGACATCTGGTTGTTCCTGAAATTATGGGGTAGAGTCTTATCTTTCCTAGCATATAATTTTTGAAATGCTCTTCTGGATGGTGTTTAAGATTATAAATATAACCGAGTTATTGTTTTGTGCTAAGGTTTTCTCAGGCTTCAAGCCTGTTTAAAAGAATAGAGGGTGTTTTCTAGCAACTTTGTTTTCTTAAATATATTGGAGGCTGCAATAAAAATCTGCCTGGAGACTAAGCCTTGGTGAAACATAAACAGTCTGCTTCAGCTGGAGTTATATATTTTCCCTCACATTTCCAGAGGCACTGGTATATAAGTCCTCAGATCCAATGGGTATTTTATGTGAGAAAACTGTTAGTATGCAGCATTCCCTTCCAGTGAATTATTGAGTTGTCCAGCAGCAAAACAGGCAGGAGACAAGCTAGTCTACAAAGAGATAGTCCTTTGTTGCTTCAAAAGCTACCCCGAGCCAGCCCTGCCCTGAGATACTGTGGCATGTGAAACAGTAGTAACACAAACAGACCTGAGCAAGTTCCTTAAAGGGCCCTCTATCACATATACCACAGCATCTCAACCAGTAGGCAGGTGCCTTTGGGGGAGAACATGGGGAGAGTCAGCAGCAGGCCAGGGTGAAAGGAACAACAAGAATGAAGATGTCCAGATTTAAATCTGAGAGCAAAGCTGATGATTCACAGCCATTGTTGATGGCCCAAGCCTCATGCCCATGGTTGTGGTCCTATCAATTATAACAGCCCATTTAATTATCTAATTTTACTCTCATATCTCCAGGCATTTTTACCAGCTGGGATCACTCCTAGATTCATTAGAATTTCCCAGTTTGATTTAGAGGTGCCACTGGAGAACTTTACCATAGTGCTCCAAGAAGCCAGTCAACCCTTTGGCTGGCTAATAGTTATACAAAATTACTGCATTGAGAGAGATCCTACAGCTCTGCTATATAAATAACAAAGCCTTTGTCAGGCTGTTGATTCCATTTGCAATGCTTTTATTCAACAGTCATTTATTAAAGACGTATCATACATCAAGGTCTCAACTGCTTCTGGTGAGCAGTTGATATAAAGGTGAATCAGCTGTGGACCTTACTTTCAGACACTTCACAATCTTGTAGAGGAAAGAAGATGAGAAGGTCTCCAATCTAATTACAATATAATTTTATAACTGGTATGTTAGTCAAATGTGTTTAAGACACGGCCTAGCAGTAATTTCCTCAAATGTCTTAGTTGAAGTAGGAGTAAACAGAAATTTTAATCTTATTACAGAGTTATTTTTGGCAAGATGGAGAGTGTTGTGCAACAGACTGTCTAAAATAACACATTTCTATTTAGGGCCCTCTCCTCTGTTTGCTTTAAGATCAAACGGAAGTGTTTAGCATTTCAAATCTAGGACAAATTTACATCACACATATAAGCAGACATTATAACATAAGGGCAGGGAGGGCTGATATGTGACATGTATGTTTATAGTCCCTTCCATGCCCACTGCAGATATACAAGTCAACCATGGCTTTCTGAATGAATCTGAATTTAGTTTCAAACTCCTTACTCTGCATAGCCTTTGAGCAATTACTACTAATCAAGCTTAGTGGGCATAGCAGATGAAACTTATTTTATCATCTCAGGTGTAAGTACTCTTAGATTCTAAGGTGCAGACCATTTTATTTGCTGACTATTGATTTTTTTTTTTAAATTATTTATTTATTTAATTTTTTTTTTTTTGGCTGTGTTGGGTCTTCGTTTCTGTGCGAGGGCTTTCTCCAGTTGTGGCGAGCGGGGGCCACTCTTCATCGCAGTGCGCGAGCCTCTCACTGTCGCGGCCTCTCTTGTTGCGGAGCACAGGCTCCAGACGCGCAGGCTCAGTAGTTGTGGCTCACGGTTCCAGTTGCCCCGCGGCATGTGGGATCTTCCCAGACCAGGGCTCGAACCCGTGTCCCCTGCATTGGCAGGCAGATTCTCAACCACTGCGCCACCACGGAAGCCCTGATTTTTAATAATTGGTTTATATTTGTCTGCCTCTTGCCAACTTCAGTTTTCAAGTATTTCAACTTTATCCTCAGAAAATATCCCAAATAATTGCAAAATAGGTAAGAAATGAGTAGGTTATCATTTAAACAGTTCTATATTGCCACAAAACCTACTTGGGTTTAATTCTACCTACCTGGGTTTAGATCCCACCATTAAGGAGTTAGAAAAGTTCACAGTGACCCCAGATCATAGTGTTCATAAGTGTAAATTAAAATATAAGGGCTTCCCTGGTGTCGCAGTGGTTGAGAATCTGCCTGCCAATGCAGGGGACACGGGTTCGAGCCCTGGTCTGGGAAGATCCCACATGCCGCGGAGCAACTGGAACCGTGAGCCACAACTACTGAGCTTGCGTGTCTGGAGCCTGTGCTCCGTGACAAGAGAGGCCACGATAGTGAGAGGCCCACGCACCGCGATGAAGAGTGGCCTCCGCCTGCCGCAACTAGAGAAAGCCCTCGTGCAGAAACGAAGACCCAACACAGCCAAAAAAATTAATTAATTAATTAATTAATTTAAAAAAAACACTTAAAAAAAAAAGGTGAGGTACAGACACAGTAGTTAGAAATTAAAAAAAAGCAAAAAAAAAAAAAATATATATATAAGAAAAAGAAGAAGAAGAAGAAGAAAGGGAGGGGGAGGAGAAAAGACCTCATGATATTTAAATGTTTCCAGATATATTATTATTTCAGTTCAGACTGTATGAAAGCTCTAATTGTTTGACATCATTTTAATTTATTTACATCATTTTAACTTATTTACAAATGATGTGAGCATATATAACTCTTCTACAAACCCTAATATGTCTGGTAGTCAGGAATAGCCTAAGTTATGCTGCAGTACTGAACAACCCCAAATTTCAGTGGCTTAAACAAGAGTTCACTTCTTTATCATGAAATTCCTCTGCAGATCTTGGACACTCTATGGGGCAGCTCTACTCTCTGTGGTGGCTCAACATTTTTCCCTCCACAACAGCACAGATTTTCATGACAGCCTCAGCAAAGAGAGAGGTAGACAGTACAGAACTGGAAAATAAATGGCTTCACCTGGAAAGGAAGTACATCGCTCTTGCTTACTCACTGGCCAAAACAAGTCACAAGCTGTACCTAAGTTCATAGGGCAGGAAGTACAGTCTTACTATTATGTCCTTGTTGGAGAGAGAAACAATATCAGTGAATGGTAGTAATATCTGCCTCAGTGACTTAAGCTTTTCCCACCTCAAACTTTTGTCTGAAGGGATATGTCATGTAGGTCATTATACAGTTTGAGATTCAGACAGTGAAGGAAAGTCTACATAGGTTAAGTAGTCAAACACTTCATTAGTAGACATTAGGTGGCTCAGGTGCTCTGGAAAGGTCAGAGTCAAGTTTGGAAGCTGTGAAGATTAAGAACAATGCCCAAACTACAATAGGAGAATGCCCAAATGGAGAATAGCACCATCACCTCTACCAGGACAGGTGGCAAACCCACAGCTGTCCCTGCTGATGCTGGGTTTTGGACATCAGCATCTCCATCAGTGTTGCCTTCCCAAAGCAAGTGCTTCTGCTATACCCTTGCCAGAAATTGGGTTCTAAGCAGAACTGCTGCGTGAGCAACTAATGGGTGGAGCCAAGGCCATATGACCTTCATGATGTGCAAGGGAATATGGCAAAATGAATTCAGCCTTCTCTCTTATAAGACAGATCCTCAAAAAAATGCTGATTGTCCACTGATGCAATTGTCCATGACAATACCCTCCACTGACGATACTACTTTCTCAGCATTAAGTCCATATCTAATGTTAGAGAGGTCAGTTTTGGTGTGTCACTCTGTGGGTTTGGACAAATGTGTAATGACATGTATCCTTCATTGTAGTATCACACAGAGAATTTTTCACTACCCTAAAAGTCCTCTGTATTTCATCTATTCATCCCTTCTTCTGCTGAATCCCCGTCAACCACTGATGCTTTTATTGTCTCCATAGTTTTACCTTTTTCAGAATGTCATATAGTTGGAATCATGCATTATGTAGCCTTCTCAAATTGGCTTCTTTTACTTAACAATATGCATTTAAGTTTCCTCCATGTCTCTTTATGGCTTGATAGCTCATGTCTTTTTAGCACTGAATAATATTCCATTGTCTGGATTCTACCACAGTTTGTTTATCCACTCACCCACTGAAGGACATTTTAATTGCTTCTGAGTTTTGGCAATTATGAATAAAGCTGTTATAAAGATTTGTGCACAGGTTTTGTGTCGTCCACTAGATTTTTAATAGGAACAAATCTTCCTTTTTTTAAATCCAGTACATTAACTAGAATTTTATGTGGAATACCTAGACCATACACAGAGTGGACACTCAAAAATACTTGGTGAGTGGATATTTGAAAATAAATAGTAAGGGTAAATTGACCAATCTGCAAGTTGCATTATTTTCATTCTAACAATAATAACTGACCTTTATTGAGAAACTGTTTTATTCCAGGTACTATACTAAGTGCTTTACCCGTTTTATTTCCTTTAATTCATACAATAAGCCTATGAAGTATATATTTCTACTACTCCAATTTTACAATGAGGAAATTGAGGCTTAGAGGGGTTAAGCAGCTTGCCTGAGATTACACATTTGGATAGTGGCTGTCAGAATTTAAACTAAGCCGAGAGAACTCCAGAATTTAACAACCACTCTATACTGCTTCCATGTCTACGTTACTGATAACTTGGATAGACTGTCGAAAAGAAAGTCTCCAAGATCTAGAAAAAAAATTGATAGAAATTAATTTGTCTAGAAAAGGAAAGATGATTTTTGGGTTAATGGAAGTTATATCCATGATTAACCAATAGTGCACATCTCTTCTAAGTCAACATCAAAGGACTGCCTGTGACACACTGAAGAGAGGGTAGAGTGCAGGCCTCCAACTTTAATATCATGTCACGTTTTAACACATTTTTGACTGGAGACATATTACAGCCACAGGCGTTAGTTTCTGCAAAAATCCCCCGGTCAATAATGTGTTAAGATCAAATTTCCTATGGGGGAGAAAACAGAATATGGGCAAAATAATGTTTTAATTTTGCTATTATTATTACTAGTGAAACATAAGTTCAATAATGAAAGATTGATTTTATTCCTATTTATTAAAAACACATTAAGTAATTAATTGGCTTTAATCAAACTATTAGAAGCATAAAACAATTTATTATGCAATACTGGGGCAGGGAAAAACATAAATGTGAATTTTGATTTAAGCAGGGATGAAAGAAACTTAGATTAAAAAAATGCACATAAATTATTACTTTTAAAAAACTATTTGAAAAAGCATATACCAGAGATTTAAAGTTTAGTATGTATAGGCATTAGTTGTATCCGCTAATGGTGGTTCTTGTATGAACTTGCAATAAAGATATTATTAGTAGTAAGTAAAGAAATAGCCTAAATTGTACCTATTATAAGAGATTCTATTTAAGCCAACTTTTAGCATTCAATGGGGTGGGAGTTATTTAACAATTTATTCTGACAACAACTTCAGCTGCATCATTTAAATGTGTCAGACTTTGATTTCAAAGCATTCTGAATGACCTCTTGCAGTGATAGGGTACTAAAAATTTTATGAGAGTTTAGGGGAACTTCAAAGATGTTCATTGAGTTAATCACAATGGAAAATTCATCACCTCACATTTATCACTAAGATATACAGAAAAAAATATATATGAGCATATATAAATTACAGATAATTTTATAGAGTTCTCTATTAAAAGAATTCTACATTCAGCAGAATTTTATCTGTCTCTAATATACTTCTGTGAATTTGGAGCTATTCGATGAGAAATTTGGGTTATTTTTGATGTGGAATTAGTACCCTCACCTTCAGAAGTTAAGCTGAACCTTTGATACCTATTAAGAATGTTCATAAATGGCGATCGATAATATTTTTGAGGGAAACTGGAAGATGAGTTGAAACATTCCTTGGGTTGTCAGGCCCTCTGAGTTCAAACACTAATGTGAACACTGTTGAACTGTGAATGCCTGGGCACATCACTTAACCTTTCTGTGTTTCCATTTTCTTATCTACACAATGAGGCTAATAATACTGATTGACCTCATAACATTTAATTAGGCCATTGGGAAGCTCTTTGAAAATGCTAAGTATCATTTGTTGGCACTTAGCTTCATGAAAGGTTTGTGTTTTTAACACACTGTGGTTTGAAGATGTGTTGGTACAACTCCTGCCAACTTCTTGTTTCTCCGCCATATCTTTTCTGAGCTTCCTTTGAAGTCCATGGGAATTAGGGTGATTGAAGGCACTTAGGGGAGGTAGAAGTAATGAGAGTGTGTTCTCTGGCATATTTATAATAGGTTTACTTTACCCTTATGAAGAAAATGCCATACTTCTCAAAAAGGAGCTTGATGGCTTCTCAGTGGTTTATGGGTAGGTAAATTCATGATTGCTCATGGATTGTAAGCCCCAGAGGAAAAGATTTTTTGACAAAGACAATGAGAAAGTTTAAATTGTTTGAAAAAAGTTAACTTTCAGGGAACATAAAGAATGACAGGCTCCTCTAGGGTAGGATTATATCTTTTACTTTCTGAACAGCGCACATAGTCACTATCCAATATGTGCTTACTAAATAAATGCGTGATGAATGGGCAGAAACTACTATAACAGCAGCATATTATGTGATAATTATCATATTATATAACATTAATGCAGCATTTAGAATATACTTTTGTTATGACTTTTTTACTCCTTTTATGTGTTTTTCCCCCTCTATTATAGCATTAACTAGAACGCTTGTGGCACCATTTACAGAAATATATTGTATGACATACTTCTATACTCAAAGTTTAAAAGAAAGAGGGACGGGGAGTTCCATCATACTTTAAAATTGCATGTATTTGGAAACATCACCATACTCTCATGATACCCATTGTAGACTATTTCAACAGTCTTCTAGTTGGTCTCTTTGTTTCTAATCTTTTCCCAGATCTATTTTACAATCCACTGCCAAATTAATGTTTCTTAAACATCACTTTCATTATGCCACTCATTTCAAAAGCTTTCAATGGCCTCCTGTGTCCTATTATGTCATTCTATTTCCAAAACTGTGATTTTAAAGCCATCTGTTATGGGCTGAATTGTATCCCCCAAAATTTCATGTTGATGTCCTAACCTCCAGTATCTCAGAATGTGACTGTATTTAGAGATAGGGTCTTTAAAGAGGTAATTAAGTTAAAATGAGGTCATTAGGGTGGGCCTTAATCCAATATGACTTGTGTCCTTATAAGAAGAGGAAATTTAGACATAGACATACACAGAGTGAAGACCATGTAAAGACAAAGTGAGAAGACAGCTGTCTGTAAGCCAAGAAGAACGGCTTCAGACGAAACCAACCCTGCCAATACCTTGACCTCAGACTTGTAGTCTCCAGAATTGTGAAAAAATAAATTTGTTGTTTAAGCCACCTAGTCTCTGGTATTTTGTTAAGGCAGCCCTAGTAAACTAATATAACACCCATAATGTAGAAACCCTACATCGTTTTACAACCTTATTTCTCTAAAGAAAATTTAAGTTTTAGTCATCTGGTTAAATCAGTTATTTTCACTGTGATCACAATTCCCATTATAAGTGGCCCTAAGATTCCCTACAATTCAAAGGGAAGAACACTGAGCAGGAGGCAGAACATGTCTTTTACTGACCTCAGGACTTGGGCATGTTATGTCTCCCTTCCAAAATTAGGAAAATGAAACCTGCTTTTCCTACTTCAAAGGTCTATAGGATTTGGGAGGGTCAAATAAGATGATGCACATGGAAACATCTGGCTGCTCATCAAGTGCTGGGACTCTGCTTGAAATTGGAGCATCTATCCCAAGATCGTGACAGCCCCCTGGCATGCTTCTGCCTTTTGATGACACTTACTGCTATGGACCGAATGTTTGTGTCCACACCCTAAATTCATATGTTGAAGCCCTAATGTGATGATATTTGGAGGTAGGGCTGGAAAGCATTAAGTTGGGTGCCAGAGAATGCCCTAAACCAAGTAGGTTATTGTTTAGAGCAGAATTAGATTTCTAATAATGACCTTGAATACAAAACAAGAAATAAAGCTGAAGCCAAGCAATAATGATTGGGGGACTCTAAAGAGAAGATGCAGGTGCCCCAGGGAGTTTACCCTAAGACCACTAGACAGAGAGGTTCAGTTAGCAAAGCTAACTCCAGATTCTACCTGCTGGTATAGATAGGGTTGCTAAATCACAGGCTCCAGATTAAGGAGGATGGAGCTGAACTTGTAGATGTAGATTGAAGACCTTTGTTACTGCAGCTGAACAGAGTCTGGGAGGTAATTGGGTCATGAGGGTGGACCTCCATGATGGGATTAGTGTCTTTATAGAAAGAGGAAGCAAGCTAGCTCTCTTTTTCTCTGCTGTGTGAGGCTACAGTAAAAGAAGACTACCATCTACAAAACATGAAGAGAGCCTCCACCAAGAACCCAACAGTGCTGTCACTCTGATCTAAGATTTCTAGACTTCAAAACTGTGAGAAATAAATGTTTATTGTTTAAGCCACCTAGTCTGGTATTCTGTTATAGCAGCCTGAAGTAAGACACTTACCATCCATAAAAGCAGATGTCCTGTGTCCGAGTACCAATCTAAATCAAACCCAACTTTACCAACCCATTTAGACATTGCAATTTAGACCTTGAGCCCACCTCTCCAGGGCTAGCCCCACAGCTAGCTAGGCCATTTACTTACTGCTCTTTCTCTAACTGTATACTCCATTACAACAAACTTCAAGACTGAGCTCATATATGATACAAGCAAAGAGATTCTTCTTACTTTATTATGGAAAATCAAAGCTAAGCTCAGTTCCTACTTTTCCAAGAAGTATTCTCTGATTACTCTCTCATAACTATTTCCTTTCTTTGAACTCTTAAAGTATTTTCAGTCTATATTACAAAATTTAGCCCTTAATTATACAATTGATCTCTTATACTCATTTTGTGATTTTTTTTCATGTGAATGAATTACTTTTGACAACTAGATTATGAAGTCTAAATGACATACTTATATTGAGTGTATATTCTGAGTATAACAAAATATGAAACCTTAAATAAGTTTATAAATACCCGTTTTTTTCTTGCATGGTGTTTTTTATGCTTTTTATGAATACAAGTTTCAGCTTTGGACTACACAAGTACATTTTGTCCTATCCTTTTCAGGATGTTTTTGATATTCATGAGTTTAAAGTTTAATGTAATTAATTTTGTCAGTGTTTTTTACTTTATATTTATGCTAAAAAAACCTTCATTTCCATAAACTCAGTTGAATATTTAAATACATTTCCTCCAGTTCTTGTGTTTTATTAGTTTAATTTTAAAATTCACATAGTACATTATTAAATTTGCAAATGCATGCCCACACTGAATAATGCATAGGAAAAGACTGGCAGGAAATATCAAAATGTTAATATGATTACATGATTATGTCTGAGAAGTAATTACTTTGTTTTCTTTCTACATTTCTAAATATAATTTTATTTCTTTAGTGTGCAGTTCCTCTTTCATAATTTAAAAAATACTGAACTAAGGAAAAAATTTAAATCTATTTCTGTGCTTTCTTGTACTGTTATATTTAAAATATTTTTCCTGAGCTTCTAGTTCATTGATATCTCTGTATCTCTCTATATTTTTTCTTATATCTTTATAAACTTTTCTTAAAGTGGACCAAGACAAGTGTCATCATAAAGTAAATGTGTGTAGAGGCTGCAAAAATAGAGACCCTAAATTCAAAGAGTCTAAACGTTTTGTTTTACTTGGGATAGATTATGCTATGGTAAAAGTAAAAAAAAATCTACCTCCAGAACTCTGTGGTTTAAAACAATAAAGGTTATTTCTGGCTCATGTTACATGTCCATCTTGAGTCAGCAAGGGGCTCAACACATCACAGTCACTCAGGGGCCCGAAATGACAGACAGGCCAGCCAGCATCTCAAACTTTATGGATCACTTTGCCGAAACAGAAGAGCTCAGGAGGGTATCGCGTCAGCAGCTAAATACTCAGCCTGGAAGTGACATACATTATTTTTACTCAGAGCTCATTGGCTGGAAATAATCACATGGCCCCAAAACAAGTGGAAAAGGAAGTACAATCTTACTATAAGCCAGAAGCCAGAGAAATAAAAATATTTGGTGAACTGCACTAATAACTGTTTGTCTGAAATCACTTTAAAATTTAGCTAAGAATATTTCCACTATAAATTTTCAAATACTGTGAATTACATTGTGGCTTAAAGGAGATAATAGGTAAATTTTCATTTAAAAATGTACATTTTCCGGGCTTCACTGGTGGTGCAGTGGTTAAGAATCTGCCTGCCAATGCAGGGGACACGGGTTCAAGCCCTGGTCTGGGAAGATCCCACATGCTGCGGAGCAATTAAGCCCGTGAGCCACAACTACTGAGCCTGTGCTTTAGAGCCTGCGAGCCACAACTACTGAAGCCCGTGTGCCGCAACTACTGAAGCCCGTGCGCCTAGAGCCCATGCTCTGCAACAAGAGAAGCCATCGCAGGGAGAAGCCCGTGCACCACAACAAAGAGTAACCCCTGCTCACCGCAACTAGAGAAAGCCCTCGCACAATAACGAAGACCCAATACAGCCAAAAATAAACGAACAAACAAATAAATAAAATAAATCTATTAAAAATTTTGCATTTTTCCTTTATGTTTCCAAAAATAGGGATATATTGAATGTCTTCAAATTAAAACAGTATTAAAATGAAACTAGAGGTCTAATTAGTTGTGGAAATAACAGTTTATAAGGCCAAATTGTTACATATCTTGTTTACTTAAAATGAAAAGGTGATTAGAGATACCATTTTAGCAATTATTTTCAATTTTTTATTTTGTCAACTAATTTAAATCATCAAATCGGATAAAAACGGATTTAAAAGAAAAATTGTCTTTTATGCAAGCCATTTGATAAACGAAACAAGGATATCATAAAACACTTAAGCTTTCGGACAGAAACTGTGACGGAATATCCTTACATTTCTCATAGGAGTACTCAGTAATTTAAAGAATTGTATAACGAGATAAAGTTAGAAGAAAAGTAAATTGTTTTATCTAACATGAAAAGTATTTAAAATCAACAACAAACCCATGCTAAGACTAAATACAGAGCTAGTTTCCAGATCACCTTAATTATATCCATGGCTTTGAGAGTCAACTTTTGAAGGCTTTGTAAATTCTTTAAAAGACCTTCCAATCTGAATTTTGATATTTTCCCACAACATAAGGGAATACCTTAGATAAAAATGTTTAGAGGAAAGAACCTAACAACTTCTCTCCAATCATTTTCCACTGAAGTATTTTCAGTGACCTTGCCAAAACAGAATAAATTTTGCTCCAATAGGTTTAATAAAAAATAATAAATATGATTTTCTTCTTTTTCTACTAAGTAGATGTCTTCACCCAATCTTTAGTCTCCAAAAGTATTTTTCCAGGGAGGCAAATCATATGAAGTCATTTATAAGGTTTAATATATCAAAAGCGCTGTCATTAAACCACTAATGTAGGGGAAACATTCTCTTGAGACCTGCTGCTCTTCATAAACTTGATCTGTGATTTCATATTTTATATTTTCAGCAGAACACCTCTTGTATATTACAATTCCCTGTTTGCTTGGAGGTTCTCCATTATTCTCCATGTCAAGTAGAGTCAATGCCAAACTTGAGATTTATTCATTCCTCTCTCTTTAATAATAGCAAAGATATGCAGGCATCAGTCCCTTTAATAATAGCAAAGATATGTAGGTATCAGTTTACACTACTATATTACCAGGAGTCATTCAAGAAGAGGTCAATACTGGACTTATTCACACACACACAAAAAAAAACCCAAAAACAATTCATTGAGAAATGCCTGCATTCAGATCTAAGTATTTGCTAGTTGACAAATTAAATCACTAAACAATGGAAGTTTTGCATTACACATTATTTTTGATAGATAAGAAACCATTTCAAATATGAAGGGGGAGAAATTGCAGTCATTTGACAGGCAAGTTTTTTTTTATTATTATTACGATTTTGGAAGATTGATAGAGTGTCTAGGAGTTGCAGGAGATCTTTCCAGATGTCAGGAGTGGCAGTGAAGATGACTATGACAAGGAGAGTGGCAAAAGTATGTGATGGCATTAGAAGGAGTTCAGGCATTAGATGCTCTGAGACACGTGGAGAATATTATTGCTTTTATGTAGCAGATAAATGAAATTAGGTAGTGTAGAGACTATTGAAAAGAAAGGAAGTTATTTAAAATACATCTTAGAGTTATTGGGAAACCAGGTCTTCATATATCTAAGGGAACAAGCTGCATTTTTCACAAGGATTCAGAAGTGTCCTGGATTTTGGGAACCTCTGAAGAGGATCATTGGAGTAATACAAGAAAGTCTTTCAAAAAGTCAGCAGAGGTGAAGATGATAAAAAAGAGTAAATGGGAGTCATGTAAAACCGACATGGTGGACAGTTTGGTGTGTAGGATATGATGCAGGAGGAAAATATTATGGGATGCTTCAGGAAAATTGTATAATTTTATAACAGAACCATCAGGTATGAGGTATACATTATAGAGGGTGAAGGAAACAAAATTACATTGGTACCTATCAGTATAAAGAGGCAAGACCAAAAAATGAAGAAAATAGGACTAACCTAGAAATTAATATAAAGATTTTAATACATCACAGAAAGGTAAAGACCGAAAATCAAGGACTAGAATAATGGTTGATGTCGTGATGTATTCCCCGTATTGACTTGTTCAAAATTTTTTTATGCTTATAATTGCGATACTGTGTCAGTTCTGAGGGAAAAAAATCATGTGAGAAAGGAGTAATTTCATATTTCAACCGATGGAGGCTGTTGTATAGTGAAATCAGTGTTGAATTTAGATCAAGAAGAAAGGGATTCATATCCTGGCTCTGACATGAACTGGATATGTCATCAGGAACAAGTCACCCTCTGAGTGTTCATTTTCTAATTTGTAAAATGAGAGTTATAATTGCAGTAGAGACTGCCATTATTCATCAATATCCACCCTTTCTTTCTTCCATGGGAATAAAACTTACATTCTTTAGCTGGGAAAATGTCTCAACTAAAGTAGCATTTTCTATTCTCCCTTGTAGGTAAGTTTGACCATATGATTAAGTTCTGAATGGAATTAGAAGTGTCATGTGGCAGCTTTAAGGAAACTTCCTTAAAATATAACTGATGTGAGCTATTGCCTCCTTTATTCTTCAAATCTTTCCCCTTCCTGCTGTCTGCTGTCTGCTCTCTGGAATGCAGGTATATTGGCTGAAGCTTCAGCTGCTCTCTTGGGCAAAGAGAACATGGCCACATCTTAAGGATGGCAGAACAGTAAGCTAAAGGGAGGCTGGTTTCTTGAGGACTTTATGAAGCAGAGTCAATATATCAGTTTTCAGTCTTTCATGTAGTAGAGAAATAGATTCTATCTTATTGAACTCTGCTATTTAGAGCTGAACCTAATCTTGATAATATGCTTGCCTTATAGTTTATTAGAAATGCTAAATAAAGTATTGGGTACAAAAACTACTGTTGAAATTCTGGTACATAATGGGATCTTAATTAATTGTAGCTGATTGAATGAATCCATTTTTTTTTTAACATCTTTATTGGAGTATAATTGCTTTACAATGGTGTGTTAGTTTCTGCTGTATAACAAAATGAATCAGCTGTACATATACATATATCCCCGTATCTCCTCCCTCTTGCATCTCCCTCCCACCCTCCCTATCCCACCCCTCTAGGTGATACAATGCACTGAGTTGATCTCCCTGTGCTATGTGGTTTCTTCCCACTAGCTATCTATTTTACATTTGGTAGTGTATATATCTCTATGCCACTCTCTCACATCATCCCAGCTTACCCTTACCCCTCCCCGTGTCCTCAAGTCCATTCTCTACATCTGTGTCTTTATTCCTGTCCTGCCCCTAGGTTCATCAGGACCTTTTTTTTTTTTTAAGATTCCATATATATGTGTTATCATACAGTATTTTTCTCTTTCTGACTTACTTCACTCTGTATGACAGACTCTAGGTCCATCCACCTCACTACAAATAACTCAATTTCATTTCTTTTTATGGCTGAGTAATATTCCATTTTATATATGTACCACATCTTCTTTATCCATTCATCTGTTGTTGGACACTTAGGTTGTTTCCATGTCCTGGCTATTGTAAATAGTGCTGCAATGAATATTGGGGTTCATGTGTCCTTTCGAATTATGGTTTTCTCAGGGTATATGCCCGGTAGTGGGATTGCTAGGTTGTATGGTAGTTTTATTTTTAGTTTTTTAAGGAACCTCCATACTGTTCTCCATAGTGGCTGTATCAATTTACATTCCCACCAACAGTTCAAGAGGGTTCCCTTTTCTCCACACCTGCTCCAGCATTTATTGTTTGTAAATTTTTTGATAATGGCCTGAATGAACCCATATTAAGCAAAAATATTTTCATATGAATTTAGTTTAGTATCAATATGTAGCTCACTGGCAGTTCAGATCTAAATTTAAAAAAAAAAATCTACCTTGAGAGTGTATGAAATGATTAAGGATGTGGAACAAAATAAGTAGAGAAAAAAATAATGAAGGCAAGAGATGAGCTGAGTTAAGCTACAAAGAGGTCTTACCTCCTTCATGAAGCCTTCATTGTTTCCTTAGCACTGTCATTTTTCTCCTTTGTGCCCCAAAATATTTGAACCCCAAACCACACAACACTGTCCCATTTTATGACTCTGTGGAATCATGTCATTCATCCTCCAGAGCAATATTGAACACCTACTCCGTGCCAGGTGTATGTATTTCATCAGCACTACTGGATAGTGACCTCCTTGAAGAAAGGGCTCATTTTGCAGTTATCTCTGTCCTGGACTTAGGGCCTGGTAGAATTCTCAAAAGTACTGATTAACTCCTATTTACAAACAGATAGTTCTGAAGCTAATCCAACTGCAATATATGGTCAGACACCTGTGTTTGGCATGTGCTAAGTGCCTAATAAATGTTTATTGATTGACTGATTGAATATACTTTTTTTTTCCAATAGGAAAGCACAGAGTACACAATGCTGTATTTTCTAAATCCTCTTTACTTTTCTGTGATTGCCATCTTGTTATCTTCTTGTCTTCTCTCTCTCCTCTCCAACCCCTGCCATCCAATCAATAGCTCACAGCTGTCCATGCTCCTCCATTCCTTTTGGCACTGTTGGAGGCTGTTCTCATGACCCTGGTCTCAACCTTCTAAATCTATTCCTCTTAGTTTCTGTTTGTCCGACACATACGGCAGAATGACTTTCAGGTATGCAAATGTAGCAATGCTCCATCTTTCCTGACGTATACTGGATGATTTCCTTTAGCAAACACTTTTGGTGGCATATTCTACAGCCACTCTCTCCATTCTTGCGAAAAGAATCATTCTTTTGTTGAAGAATAAGTTGGCAATGTGCTAAGGGAAAGTGGGTCCCATTCCTTGACCACAAGGTATAAACTACAAATAGTTTGTCATTAGTTAGCATTAGACTTGGCTACAAATAAGAGAGGACAAAAATAATAGCAATTTAAATATGATAGAATGTTATTTCTTTTTCATGGTAACATCTAGAAGTTGATAGTTTGGAGCTGTCCTGGTAGGTCTTTCTTTATAAAGTACATAGGGAATGAAGCTCCTTCTATCTTATAGCCCTACTGTGGAGGATTCCATCCCTAAAGTCATTTCATGGCCCCAAATATCTGCTCAAGCTACATCCAGCCATCAGGAAAGAGAAAGGGATACAGAACAGAAGAAAGAGACAAAGGAAGCATCCTCAGTATCTTTTAAGAAGGTTTCCAGAAGTTTCCATGTAATGTACCAGTTTATAACCCAGTTGCTAGAACTTGGTCATAGGGTCAAGATTTGTTTCAAAGGGGGGCTGGAAAACATATTCTTTACTCAAAGTCATCATATACTCATCCAAAAGTTGAAGGTTTCACACTGGGAAGATAAGCAAAAGTGCAGGAAAAGATACTGAGAAAAGACTAACACTGCTACTCAAGCATTGTGCATGCATACAGAGTACTCAGTAGTGAGTATAACTCAAAAGGGTGGTTAGAACTTGGGGCTTATATAGCATCTGAACAAAGAACAGCAAATTTTTAGAGAAGCGACAAGGCAAAGAAAAAAGGTTTAGGCTTTTAGGGGCAGCAAATTGTGGGAAGGTTAAAATATTGGGGAAACGAATGGAAGTTAAGGGTTATTTAGTAAGCTTGTTTGTGTAGGTCCATCTAGGTGCCGTCGCATTGTTGTCTCTGGTGATAAGGTTGTTATCCCCTTCCTGATATAGGAAGGGCAGACATACCTTCACAAGAGGGATTTATGTTCTGCTTTCAGGCAGACTGGGGGAGGCCAGAGAGCTCATCTTGTGTCTGCTTTTTCTCAGTTGCCTTCAGCACAAATTAATCCTTATGCCAGAGTAGCATATGCCTTATGCCTCTGAACCTCTTCAGTAACATCATTCTCTTTTGCCAAAGATGAGGTTAGGAATGTATAACCCAGTTCTGCAAGTAAGACCTATGGGGAAGTCTGATGGAGGCTTTTAGGAAAGATCTTACTCTTTGATAAAAAATAAAAATTAGAGAGAAGAGAGATGCTTAGTTACCAGCCCCCTTTTCCTTGTCTTTTGGATGTGATGCCTGGAGCATGACTGCCAAAATGCTCCCAGTAAGGGAAAAGCTAAGAGAATCACAGAGAAACCAACTAAAGAGGATTCTGAGCAAATGCTGTTATTGAGCCTCTGAATCTACCTTATAACCTCCTAAATATGGGCCTCTCCTTAAATGTGTACAGAAAAATTCCTGTAGTGCTTAAGTCATCTTTATTGGCTATTCAGTGCTGAAAGCAATGGAATTGATATACTCCTTCTTATTGGCAGAATAAAACCTAAAATCCTTCGACACAGTAGATAAGATACTTTATGATCTGGCTATGTATATCTTTCCCTACTCTCCTTCTTTCCTGCACCATACATACTACATTTAGGTGCAGAAATTCAGAACTTCTTTTCCTTGTACACAACACTGGGTCATGTCCTTACACAGAGTCATTTTTCAACTCACTTATGTCAGCTGGGGTTTGATCACCTGCATGAATCAGGAACGGACTACAGTAAGTTAAGCAAAAAATGATCTATTTTCCCCCATAATAAGAAGTTGAAATGTAGGCAACTGAGGGCCAGAATATCGATTCTGGGAACTACCAAAGATCGAAGCTCCTCTTAGATTCCTCTTCCATTACGTCTTGTGAAGGACTTTACTTGACATGATCTAAAGATGACTACTGCGCTTCCAGACACTGAATGTACACTCCAGGCAGGAAGAAATAAAAAATAAAAGTCTGTGTACTAGCTGAGTCTGTCAGTTTTTATGAGAAATACAACCTTTTTTTTCGAAGCTCCACCTGGGAGACTTCTGTATTACATCTTCATTCGCTAAACTAGTAGCCAGGGAACCTGGAAGACTGAGTACTTTTAACTGAATAGGAACTAATCCAATAAGTTTAGGGTTCTGTAAGTGAGGAAGAAAAGGAAAATAGATTTTGAGTAGACAAATAGGAATATCCATCTATGCATCCATTGTGCTTTTAATTTATCTTGATTATAATAGTAGATATAAAAGATTATTTACATCTATATCTAGCTCTCTATGAGACTATTCTAGAGGGCAGCATACAAGTTAGGGTCTCTGCAGGAAAAGGACTGCATACAAAGGGGGTATTTAAAGTCAGTTTAAAAAGACCACTATTACAAAGTTGTGGACAGGATTATGGGAACTAACAAGACATGGTGAAACACCCAGAGATTACCAACAGAGAGCAGCAATTACTACCCAAGGCCTAAAGTCAGCCACTACCAGAATAGGGTGAGAGCTGAAGGAGCAGGAGCTGTGGCTATGGGCAGATGGATTCAGCCTTAGCTAATTTATAGCCTGCATAGACATATGGAACAAGGAGAATTAATACCCTGAACTTTCCCCTTCACTTCTGGCAGTATTCCCCACTGGGCAAACCTGACAGGAAACCAAAGGGCAGGTGTACCTCTGTTGACTAGAAGTTAGCTCCTCAGGGCTCAAGGCAGGGTGCAGAGGAGGCAGAGATGGATTTTGATGTGTAAACAGAGGATAATCAGGGCAGGTAAGAATCATTTCTGTAGTGCAGTATCTAGCACAGTGCCTGGAATATAGTAGGTGTTCCTTAAGTATTTACAAAATAAGTACTATTGACTGAATTAGGTAGGAGAAAATACTCTTGTCAATATGTGACCTAAGAATTTATAGGACTTTAAACATGAGTTGGGCATGCAGTTTGGCCCTTGGAAATGAATGGTTTGGGGAGCATTCCAAACCACCAAATGTCTTTTAGGATGAATTGGTTCTTGATGATTCTCTACTTAAATAATGTAGTAAACAGAATCTGACTTGCTCATACATCCCCCAGAAACAAGAAGACCTTTCTCTGGTAGGCCCCTTTTGAGGAAGATCATGATAAATACTTCTGGTGCAGGGATTGCCAAACCCATAGGAGTTCATAGTTGGTTGATACTAGATGTCCTCCTATCCTTCATCTATCTTTGCTAAATTCATTGGGGAGAAAACATATTTCATATTGGTTGCGTCAGTATGAAAGCCAGTTAAGAGTGCCCTTTTAATTTTTGAGGAGTTTGGTAATCCCAACTACCAACAGGGTGCTTACAAAATTTTCTATGAGTAGCCATTGGAGTTCTAGGTGAATAGAGAGATTAAAAAATGCGTTGTCTTCAATATAACACGAATGACTCTCATGAATTACTATAGATTTTGCAAAGGACCATTGTTAAGTGCAACAAATACATAATAAATACATAGCATATAAATATTTTTAACTTGTTTGAAGTTGGTAAGAGATTTCCTTTGCAGGGAAAGCCAATCTGGTTGAAAGAGTTTTGATTAATTTCCTGCATCGTGGTGACAATATTTTGGATGGTAAGAGATGGAAAAAGAAAACTGCCTTCTTTCTGAGTTGGCAGCTGCTAGAACTGTGAGGGGCTAGGAAGAAGGTACAAGTTGGATGGGTATTTATGAAATTATATGCTTCAGGGTATGTGGCAGAAGCTGGTACAAAATCTTTTTTTCCCCTCTGCAAAATCCTTATTAAAATCTGCCTCTCTCTCAGACGTGTTTGGTTCAAGTAGATATTCTCAGGGGGATGTAAGGAGGCGTTGAGTACTTGGAACCACTGGATTTGAGCCAGTAGAGACAGGGGGATACAAATGTTTTCTTGGCCAGGATATGAAACGCTCTGCTCTATATTCATTTTTAAATGACAAGGAAAGGAGATACACACCTAAATTTTCTCTGGAACTATAGACCAGGTACTGTGGCCTAAATTCTGACTTAGAAGACTGAGTGGGCCCTAGTTTTTTGAAGGGTGATTCTGGATAATTAACAAGTATTTTGATGACTTCTTCTTCATTATCCTGGTTACAGGTTAACCTGGATGTGGGGAGCATGAGAAGCACCACCTTCGAGACTAGAAGGGAGCAAGATAGTTCCCAACTACATATGTGAAAGAATTCTTATTTTTCAAAAAGAATTTCATGTTTTTGAGACTTTTCTAGCATAGAATATACTAAATGTGACATGTAAAACAAACTCTAAAAACATGGTTGTAGGCACCTAATATAGACTTTTTAATATAGACTTTTTTTGGTAAATTTCTATTATGAATATACATTTTTTATGTATATTGCTAAGTCACTGCTATAAAAATGGTATAAGAAAAATGTTTATTTTTAAACTGATGTGGTATCTTGATATTGTGACTGTGTACTACTGTTTATGAAACAGTAGTATGTTTCTAAACCTTTATAACAATAGTTATAAATTCCATGAATTTTAGAATAGCAAAGTGCCCCAGAAGGTTCATTTTTTAAATGAGTAACAAAACATACCCATTAGATTTTACCAATGACCTTAACTGTTTCTCTGCAGTTGTTCATAAAACACTGAAGCCCAAGGAATGGGTTCAGGTTTTCAAAGTAATATATTCTACTTACTATTAAATGTTGGGTATGTGATGAATTACATACCAGTTTCTAGGAAGGTTATTTAGGATTCTTAACAAAAACAAAATGTCTTTGACCAAAGTCTAGGGTAAAGAAAGGTTTTTAACTTGTATATTACACTGCTGGGTTGTATCTTCCTTTAAAATTTATATGCAGAAAACTGATACACTTTGGTACATAGACAAATCAGGCAGAAGCAAGATAGAAGAGTCTACATAAGGAACTGCTGTGCTTTCCCCACAGAGACGTGTGTGTGCAATTAGTTTTGTTTAATGTAGATTTAATGTGACTGATGGGAATAGATGTGACTGAAATAGTACAAGTTAAAAGACTATCTTAGCCACTTATAATTTAATTTACAACAAAAGGCATTTACTATAATTCCTTTGGGGTAGGTATGTTTGGATAAACTTTTTCACCATGATTAACCTGCTATTATTTAAGAAATTGTGTTTTTTCTGCTAGTGTTGTTTAATTTCCTAAAGTTTAACTGTCTCAATGTAGTAAATACATGATACACTCTGACACTTTTTTTTTTTTTTTTTTAAGAATCTGGTTCTCTTTGGAATGCTTCCCAGGATCTTCTGGAAACCAGATTTTTTATATCTAGGGACTTCTACTCATTAAACAGTTGTAAATATAGAAAAAGTACCACAAAATAGCTCATTATCTTTATTTCACAAGAGCTATTTAACATAGGACTCCACTGATAATTTAGTTCATTGCTATATGTCAACATGAGTTCTGAACATCTATTAATGGAAATTAGGTCCAACTAGATACCCTTTCAAAATCTGTAACTCAAATCTGGTCCCACCATTTTATTTTATTTGGTACAGGCACCAAAGCCAAAGATACAAACCTGTTAACTTGAAACAGGTCTACCCTTGATGTGTTTCCCTTTCAATTGAGCATGTTTGTTGAGACCCGTGACTTCACGCTTTCTATGTGGAGCTCAATGAACAGTGTCCTTATTTTCTTTGAGTTGGCATTCTTCCTTCAAATTTTTCTTTCCCCTAATTAGCAATGGAAGTAAAAGTCTTCACATAAGTATATGTATCCTCCTGAGGAAAGAGAACTGAATGAAGACTAGTTCACCAAACCCAAAAGTGAGACTAATTTAGATTAAGATGGAATATTTAGGCCTGGACTAGGGTTTTCAAAAATTGGACTTCCAAATCAGACTATGAATAGTCAAGGGAAAGAGAAAGTGTCTTATTTGAAGCACGCCCTATAATTAAATCTGGACCTGTACCAATCTCGGTCTTAAAGCGGTCACTCAGAGACAGGTTGCAGGGTAATTAGGCTTCCTTTGCCAAAAGTGGGCCCAGGAATATACAGGAATAATGGCATACCCTGGGAGCGGCTCCTAAATGGCACTTATGTTTTGCTTTCTTCCTCCTCTTTTGGGGAGACCACCCTCTTTCCTGTGGGGTTCTAGTGAGAGCTAACAATTGAAGGCCTTTCTTCTCGAGGTATAGACACAGAACTCTACTTGTGCCCCTTGAAATCATCCTTGGGACTACTTTTGAGTTGGAATTTAAGAAAATCTTTGTCCAATCATTAGCTGACCACTAAGCTAACCAAGTGAAGACTTCAGTGGGTACACATGAGAAAAAATACAGACCATAAAGAAATAGTTCAGGAAATTCACTAAACAAACAAAGAGTAACAACAACAACTCTGGGGAGAGGAATCTAATTTCCAGAGTTATCACATTATATTATTTAAAATAGCTAATTTTCAAAAATATATATATATTTTCACATCATGAAAATAAGAAAATACAGCTCATACAAAGGAAAAAAAAAAGCAGTCAATAGAAACTGCCCCTGGGGAAGTCCATTTGTTGAATTTATTAGACAAAGGCTTTAAATAAAATGTTACAAATACATTCAAGGAACCAAAGAAACTATTCTAAGTGATTATTTAACCAGGCTGAAGATAACACTGATAAGCCTTCCGCCACTTAGAATTCTAGAATTTTATAAATGAAATCATATGGTATGTTTCTTTTTAATTCAGCATAATTATTTTTAAGATCCATTCATGCATCAATGTGTTTCTTTTTTTTTGTTTTTGTTGAGAAGTAGTTCATTGTGTATAGATCAGGCTTTGACAAATCCAACAGGCCAAATCCAGATGGCTAAATGCAGCTTGTTCTTGGCCAAATCTGACCACCCCCATCTGTTTATGTACTGTTTATAGTTGCTTTCATGTTACAACAGCAGAGCTGAGTAGAAATCATACAGCCCAGAAAGCTGAACATATATTTGTCCCTTTAAAGAAAAAGTTTGTATACCCTTAGTATAGATATATCATCATTTTTTTTAATCTATTTACCTGTTGATGGAAATTTGAACTTTCATTTCAGTTTGGGGATTTTAAAAATTAAGTTGCTGTGAACATTCATGTACAACTCTACGTATGGACATACACTTTCATTTCTCTTGGGAAAATACTTTGCAGTAGAAAGGCTGAGTATTATGGTAAATATACATTTAACATCTTAAGACACTGTCAAACTACTTTCCAAAATGGTCATTTTACAATCCAACCAGCAATGTATGAGAGTTCCAGCTGTTCCACATCCCTGGCAACACTTGATGTGGTCAGTCTTTTTAATTTTAGTCATTCTATTGAGTGTAAAGTAAAATATTAGAGTTATAAATTGAGTTTTCCTAATGACTAAGGATATTTAGCATCTTTGTCCTTATTTGACATCTGTATATGGTAAGCTGTGTGTTCAAATATTCTGCCTGATTTTTATATGGATCCATTTTATATGGATCGTGTGGGTCATGAGTGGGATGTACAGGCATACTTTATTTTATCAAGCTTTGCAGATACTGCATTCTTTGCAAATTGAAGGTTTATGACAATCCTGTGTTTAGCAAGTCTATCAACATTGTCTTTCCAACAGTATTTGCTCACTTTGTGTCTCTGTGAAATATTTTGGTAATTGTCACAATATTTCAAAATTTTTCACTATTATATTTGTTATGGTGATCTGTGATTAGTGATCTTTGATGTTAATACTGCAAAAAGATTAGAACTTGCTGAAGGTTCAGATGATAGCATTTTTTAGCAATAAAGTGTTTTTAAATTAAGGTATGTACATTTTTTTAGACATAATGATATTGCATATTAAACAGATTACAGTATAGTGTAAACATAACTTTTATGTGCACTAGGAAACAAAAAATTCATTTGACTTGCTTTATTGAGACATTTGCTTTACTGTGGTGGTCTGGAACCAAACCTGTGATATCTCTGAAGTGTGCCTGTAACAGTTCTTTCCATATCCTAGATATAAGTTACTTGTCAGATATATATTTTGCAAATGCTTCCTACAAGTCTGAGGCCTGCATTTCTCTTTCATTAGTATCTTTTGAAGAGCAAAACATTCCAATTTTGATCAAGTTCACTTTATTGATTTTTTTCCTTTATTCTTTGTGCTTTTTGTCCTATTAAAGTAATGTTGGCCAAACTCAAGGGAACTAAGATTTTCTCCTATGTTTTCTTCTAGAAATTTTATAATATTAGCTCTTACATTTAGATCTCTGATTCATGTTGAGTTAATTTTGTATATAGGGTGAGGACAGGGTCCAGGTTAACTTTTCATTTTTCATATTGACATCAGATATCACACTGTCTTGACTGCTGTAGCTTTATGAGGCTTGATATCACGTTGTAGTAGTTCTCCAAATTTTTCTTTTCAATTATTTTAGTTTTCAAGGTACTGTTCATTTCCATATAAATTTTAGAATCGCCAATTTCTACAAAAAAAAAGCTTACTTAGATTTTAAGATTGCACTGAAAATTAATTTGGGGCGAATCAACATGCTAACAAGATTGAGTTTTCAAATCCATGAATATATTATATTCTTTTACTTATTTCAGGCTTCTTTAATTTCTGTTAGAGACATTTTGCACTATTTAGTGTTTAGGTCTTACACATCTTTCATCAAATTTATCTTTTTCACATTTTTTATACTGTAAATTGTATATTTTTAAAATTTCAGTTCCAGATTCCTTGTTGCTCATGCATAGATTCAACTGAGTTTTGTATATTGACTTTATATCCTGCAATCTTGCTAAACTCATTTATTAGTTCCAAAGGCTTTTTTGTAGATTTCTTATAGACTTTTACACAAAGACAATCAAGTCTTCTGTGAACAAAGACAGTTTTATTATTCCTTCCCAATCTGTTTGCCTTTTTTTTCTTGCCTGATTGCACTGGTTAGACCTGTCAGTACAATGTTGAACAGAAGTGATTAGAGCAAATACACTTGGTTTTTCTCAACCATAAGAGGATAAATTCAGGCAGTCACCATTTGTATGCTATTAACTACAGGCTTTTTATAGGTAACCCTTATGAGGCTGAGGACTTTTGCTTCTAGTCTCATTGCTGAGAGTTTTATTCATGAATAGATGTTGACTATTAAAATGTTTTTCCCGCATTATTAAGATGATCATATGGCTTTTTATTAAGCTTTTAGTACATGAATTATATTGATTTATTTTAAAAAAATATTAATATTTGATACTAACATTCATTGATGTTTTAAAATGTTAATATTAATTTATTATACCTTGAATCTTGAGATAAACCTCACTTGGCCATGATATATTATTTTTTCATATATCATTGAATTTGAATTTCTAAAATATTTTGAAGGAGTTTTTTGTCTACATTGATGAGGGATATTGGTCTGTAGTTTGTTTTTTTTTTTTCCTACTAATATCATTTTCTCATTTTGGTATCAGGGTAACGCAGTCCTTTACACTATTGCTGTCATACATTTTACTTCTATATGTATGATAAATGTCAAAATTCATTGTAATATTTTGCTTTAAACAGTCTAGTATATTTTAATGTAATTTAAAAATAAAAGACAATTATTTGATAATTACCATTTCTGGTGTTCTTCATTGCTTTTCAAGACCCAGACTATCATTTGATATCATTTGCCTTTACCCTCCAAGACTTCCTTTAACACTTATTGTAGTATATGTCTGCTGGTAATGGGTTCCACCAGATTTAGATTCTGGAAAAGATTTTCCTACATTTAAAAGAAGATATTTGACTGAGTTTAGAATTCTAGGTTGACAGTGTTCTCCTTTTAGTACTTTAAAGTTGTTCTACTGTCTCTGGGCTTGTATTCTGAAGAGGTCTGCTATTATTCTTATCTTTGTTTTCCCATGTGAAATGTATTTTTTTCACCTGGAATCTTTTAAGATTTTCTCTTTATCTATTGTAAGCAATTGTTTGTAATGTGACTTTGTGTTGTTTTCTTCAAGTTTCTTTTGCTTGGGATTTTTAGAGTTTCTTGGATCTGCGGGTTTATAGTGCTCATCAAATGCGGAAAATTTTGGCCATTATTTCTTCAAATGTTTTTCTATCCTATCTCCTTTCTCCCCTTC
This sequence comes from Eschrichtius robustus, assembly GCF_028021215.1. Lineage (NCBI taxonomy): Eukaryota > Metazoa > Chordata > Mammalia > Artiodactyla > Eschrichtiidae > Eschrichtius > Eschrichtius robustus. Next base: position 56,963,269 of record NC_090840.1, on the reverse strand, counting down.
TTTGAAGCTCTAGTTAAACTTACATAACGCTGCTTAAAGTTATCCCAGAACTCACTGATGTATTTTGGTTTTTTTAGTCTTTTTTCCTTTCTCTGTTTTAATTTGAATAGTTTCTATTAGAATGTCTTAAATTAACTCTTTATTATGCAATGTCTAATCTGCTGTTAGTCTCATCAAGTATAATTTTATCTCAGACATAGTACTCTCTATCTCTAAAATTACATTTGGCATCTTTTTTATATCTACAATGTTCTTAACATATTCATATTCTATATTCCAAAACATTTGCAAAGCAGTTGTAAAACTGTTTTTGATATCCTTATTTATTAATCCCATCATCTGTCAATTCTAAATTGTTTCAATTGATTGAATTTTTTCTCCTCTTATGAATCTTAGAGCTTGCTTCCCCATATGCCTGATACTTATTTACTGGATGCCAAACATTGTAAATTTTCTGGTTGGTGGTTCATATTCTTCAAAGTGTTCTTGAACTTTGTTCATGGATATAGGTAAATTGGAAGCAGTTTGATTCTTTGAGTCCTGCTCTTAAGCTTTGTTTGGCAGGAGCAAAAGAGGAGTTATTTTAGAACTAATTTTTTTCTACTACTTAAAAAATACCCTTCAGTACTCTACCTGGTATCCCATGAATACCAAGATTTTTCTGCTCTAGCTGGTAGAGACATGGACTACTCCTGGCCCTGTTTGAACTCCAGGGATTTTTCTGCCTGCTCTATTTGATGTTTTTATAACTTCGTCTCCAGTAGCTATCTTCATACCCACTTATCAGTCCTCAGTAGAATATTCAAAGCTACTGAGCTCTTTGTTTTCCTCCTTCTGTGATATTTTCTCTTCTGTGGTATCTGCCCTGCTAACTCTAGCTACTTTGGCACCCTTGGATGCTCACTTTCATCTCCTCAGCTCAGATAGATTGTGGGGCTCTTCCTGGGTTCCTTTATTCTGCTCAGAAACCTGGAAACTTTCTTCAGGAATTGTAGAGGCTGCTTTACTTGTTTCCCCTCTTTCATGGATCAGCATCTAACAACTGTTATTTTATATGCTTTGTCTACATTTTAAGTGATTTTAAATGGAGGATAAACCCATTTCTTATTGCTCCATTATGGCCTCAAAAAATATATTTTTAAAGGTGAGAATATAATCTTTGAAGGTGAGAGGTATAACCTGAAATGCAATCCTAAAATCCTAGTTAATTACTGTGGGACAGCAGAAACAAGATACACCAGCTAGTGCTGGTAGTTTCCTGGACCTAGTTTCATTGTGACAAACATAGCGGGTAAGTCTAAGTCAAGACTCATTTGTTGGGAAAAATTAAGAGCTAGCTCACATCAAAAATCCTGGGTTAAATAAAGAAAAAACAAAACATCAGCTATCTAGGAACACAGCCCATACCCATACTAATTTTTTTTTCTGTAAATAATTTATCTCAGGAATTAAAACCCACTTTCCTCAAAAGTGATTGATAAAAAGGGAAGAGCAGCCTATAAAAAAATTTGCCACAACAGAGAAAAAGGAAAAGGATTTTGTGTAAAAAAGATCTCATAGACATCATCACACAATTTTTGTCAATAGAATGGGTATAAAACATTATGTCATTACAGTCTTCATCTTTATTTTCTTGACCAATAATAAATTTGAATATCTCTTCATATATCATACATCATATGTTTAACTGGCTTTTATAAAGGTGAAAATAATTAAAGTCAAACAGCATATGTTTTAGGAATATGTGTATTTGTATTATATATATTTATAAAACATATATATAACATATATACATATATTGCATATACATATATGTGATAGAATTCTAATTTGGAAAGACAGAAGTATGATAAAGCTGAGTTTCAGGTTAGTGATAGTTTGGATGAGGGTGCAAGACAGAATGAGGGAGGTGCAAACATTTGTTGATTTATTCAATATTCCAGTTCTAATATATTATTAATGTGAAAAAACTAACAAATAAATAATCAAAAATAAAAGATGTTCATTCATGGATCAGTGATGAAAGCATGTTAACCATTTAGTCCAATTTTGTTTGCCTTATCAAACAACAACAACAAAAAGATATAAAAGATATAAGGTGGGGGAGGAGAGAAAGAAAGAGAGAAGAAGTAGAAGGAGGAATGACAGGAAAAATAAATAGATTTAGATCTCTCACAGGAAAAAAAATTGCAAAGTGAATTAAAAACACATGATGAAGAAATTGCTTCCATGAAACAAGAGCACTGGGCAGAAATGCAAGAGCGCTGGGAGGAGATGGTGAGATAATGGAAGGAAATGAAATGTGAGCTGGCAAAGCTCAGGAACTATGAGAAAAAAAATATCAGAGAAATGATAGGGACAATGGAAGGAAAACAAGGGAGAGCAGATAAGAGAGACTATTAAAAACATATATGCTATTAGTCATATTTGTATTGTATTTTATTTATATTTTATCTATATTTCTTCTTCTCCCCTACATTTGTATCTCCCTTTATATCTTTTGGTTGTTGTTGTTGTTATTGTCATTTGTGAGGAAACACTGTTGAAAACACAGTAAAGTATAAAATATGAAATGGTGATGCAGAAAAAAATAAAGAAGAATTAGAGAGAAAAGAGGAGATATGGAGGACAGGGAAAGAGAGACTTTGCAATTACCAATGGAGAAAAAATAAGTATCAGAACAAACATTTATAATTTACTTTCTTGAAGTTAAAAAAAAAAAAAACCTTTTAATCTATACAAATACACATCATGTCCTAGGGGAAAGTGACTTAGGAAAGACAACACAGAATTATAACAAAGTAAGTATGCTGAACTTTGAAGACAAAGAAAGAAACCTTCAAGGAGTGAAGCAAAATATAATTACCTCTTAGGGAGGAAAACATCAGGCTGTTCTCAGACATCTCCACAGTGAAAGTCAAGTCTAAGAGAACATGAAGGACCTTCAACAAAAAAAGTCAAAGAAATAAAGCATGATGAAAGATTTTATACTTCCTAAATGTTCAGTATGAGGCAACGTTTTGACACATTAAACATCAGATATTCTTAAGGAGTGTTGTTCCTATGAGACTTCTTGAGGATTCTCATAAAGAATTTTAATTAGACAAATGGGAAGTGAAAAATGAATATAAAGACACTGTTGAGGAGCACTGAAACTTTAACTAGATCTGTCTAAAACACTGAACAAAGAGTGGGGATTAGGATGACAGAACAGAGAGTGTTGTATACCCTGATGGTACAGAAAATGTTACAACAAAAAAAATTAGAAGTGGAAGGAGGAAAGAAGTTTTAATAAATTATTTCTCCTCATTTTCAATAATGGCGGTGCGGGGTGTCAAACTGACAAATGAATTAATAAGGATCAAATATATTTAGGACCACAAATTTAAATACTAAGAAAGATAATATAGCTGATAAAAATCAGATGGTAGAGGAGAAAGAAGGGAAGAATTAGAAAGGGAACTGCATGCAGTAAGAAATTAATAGAAACTAGGTAAGTAAATGAATAAAAATTGACAGACTACAACTAAGCATGTCAATAAGAACTAACTCACTTATTGAAAGAAAAAGCTTTCAGATCAGATCACATATTAAAACCCAATTTTACGGTGTGTACAAGAGCCACACCTAAAACAAATGCGTCATAAAGGTTGAAAATAAAAGAATTGGTAAACATATACCAAGCCAGTGAAAACAAAAGAAAGCAGGGGTTGTAATTTTACTATCTGGCAGATTGAACTCAGACCTCAAAGCATTAAATAAAGAACAGTACATTTTAATGCTAAAATGTACACTTCATAATAGTTATGAATACCTGTACATCAGATAACACAGAATCAATATTCAGAATGAAAAAGATAGCATAGGAAATGTAAGAAAAGTATAAGAGATCTGCAGTGAGTGATTTTAATGACTATTTCATACTTCATGACAATTGACTGGATAGAAAAAAGAAAATCTTAAAAAAAAAAAAAAAAAGAGGTGGGGGGAACAACCAAGAAAGAAAATACAAAAACTTTATCTTAAAACTCTTGGGTCAAGAGATTATCCAAACAGAAATTGTAGAATACATAGAAAAGAATAACAGAAATACTACTTATTATGCCTTAAAACACATGTATTTTTGAGTTTTATGCTCAGGGTGGTTAAGAGACACTAATGCATTATTTTATATTTTGTGAACTTCGAATTAAGTGAATGGACTATGTAGTCAACAAAAATTTCAAACTTGTGTTTTCTTTTTTTAATTTATTTTTATTTTTTTAACATCTTTATTGGAGTATAATTGCTTTACAATGGTGTGTTAGTTTCTGCTTTATAACAAAGTGAATCAGCTATACACATACATATATCCCCATATCTCCTCCCTCTTGTGTCTCCCTCCCACCCTCCCTATCCCACCACTCTAGGTGGTCACAGAGCACCGAGCTGATCTCCTTGTGCTATGCGGCTGCTTCCCACTAGCTATCTATTTTACATTTGGTAGTATATATAAGTCCATGCCACTCTCTCACTTCATCCCAGCTTACCCTTCCCCCTCCCCATGTCCTCTAGTCCATTCTCTACATCTGCATCTTTATTCCTGTCCTGCCCCTACGTTCTTCATAACCATTTTTTTTTTTTTTTAGATTCCATATATATGTGTTAGCATATGGTATTTGTTTTTCTCTTTCTGACTTACTTCACTCTGTATGACAGACTCTAGGTCCATCCACCTCACTACAAATAACTCAATTTTGTTTCGTTTTATGGCTGAGTAATATTCCATTGTATATATGTGCCACATCTTCTTTATCCATTCATCTGTCGACGGACAGTTAGGTTGCTTCCACGTCCTGGCTATTGTAAATAGAGCTGCAATGAACATTGTGGTATATGACTCTTTTTAAATTACTGTTTTCTCAGGGTATATGCCCAGTAGTGGGATTGCTGGGTCGTATGGAAGTTCTATTTTTAGTTTTTTAAGGAACCTCCATACTGTTCTCCATAGTGGCTGTATCAATTTACATTCCCACCAACAGTGCAAGAGGGGTCGCTTTTCTCCACACCCTCTCCAGCATTTATTGCTTGTAGATTTTTGATGATGGCCATTCTGACTGGTGTGAGGTGATACCTCATTGTGGTTTTGATTTGCATTTCTCTAATGATTAGTGATGCTGAGCATTCTTTCATGTGTTTGTTGGCAATCTGTATATCTTCTTTGGAGAAATGTCTATTTAGGTCTTCTGCCCATTTTTGGATTGGGTTGTTCTTTTTTTTGATATTGAGCTGCATGAGCTGCTTGTAAATTTTGGAGATTAATCCTTTGTCAGTTGCTTCATTTGCAAATATTTTCTCCCATTCTGAGGGTTGTCTTTTCACCTTGTTTATGGTTTCCTTTGCTGTGAAAAAGCTTTGAAGTTTCATTAGGTCTCATTTGTTTATTTTTGTTTTTATTTCCATTTCTCTAGGAGGTGGGTCAAAAAGGATCTTGCTATGATTTATGTCATAGAGTGTTCTGCCTGCGTTTTCCTCTAAGAGTTTTATGGTGTCTGGCCTTACATTTAGGTCTTTAATCCATTTTGAGTTTATTTTTGTGTATGGTGTTAGGGAGTGTTCTAATTTCATTCTTTTACATGTAGCTGTCCAGTTTTCCCAGCACCACTTAATGAAGAGGCTGTCTTTTCTCCATTGTATATTCTTGCCTCCTTTATCAAAAATAAGGTGACCATATGTGTGTGGGTTTATCTCTGGGCTTTGTATCCTGTTCCATTGATCTATTTCTGTTTCTGTGCCAGTACCATACTGTCTTGATTACTGTAGTTTTGTAGTATAGTCTGAAGTCAGGGAGCCTGATTCTTCCAGCTCCGTTTTTCTTTCTCAGGACTGCTTTGGCTATTCAGGGTCTTTTGTGTTTCCATACAAATTGTGAAATTTTTTGTTCTAGTTCTGTGAAAAATGCCATTGGTAGTTTGATAGGGGTTGCATTTCACCTGTAGATTGCTTTGGGTAGTAGAGTCATTTTCACAATGTTGATTCTTCCAATCCAAGAACATGGTATATCTCTCCATCTGTTTGTATCATCTTTAATTTCTTTCATCAGTGTCTTATAGTTTTCTGCATACAGGTCTTTTGTCTCCTTAGGTAGGTTTATTCCTAGGTATTTTATTCTTTTTGTTGCAGTGGTAAATGGGAGTGTTTCCTTAATTTCTCTTTCAGATTTTTCATCATTAGTGTATAGGACTCTACCAGAACACTACTAGAGCTCATCAATGAATTTGGTAAAGTAGCAGGATACAAAATTAATGCTCAAACTTGTGTTTTTAAAAAATATGAATATTTTTCTATATCTAGAATAAAAAGCTTTCCATGAATATTTTTGTTGATAAACATTGATGAGGGATTAACCCTTTGTTTGTACAGAGCTTGGTTGGTTCAGTTGACTTTAGATATGCTCCATTCAAGAGCCTGAATTATTGCTCTCGATTTGCACATGAGAAAATGAAGAAGGGAGAAAATGACCAAGCTGACAGCAGGACGAAAGTCTTTCCTACAGTCCCTTTATTACTTACCATTTTGACTCTTCCACTTAGTCCGTGAAATCTGGGCGAGTTTCCTAGCTGTCTTACTCAGTTCAGGCTGCTATAACAAAGTACCATTAACTGGGTGGCTTATAAACAACAGAAACTTCTCAGAGTTCTGGAGTTTGGAAGTCTGAGATCAGGGTGCCAGCACTGATGAGTTCTGGTTAAGGCTCTCTCTTGGGTTGCAGACGGCTGACTTCTCGTATCCTCATGTGGTTGAGAGCAGAGAGGGGAAGCAAGCTGTTTTGTGATTCTTATAAGGCCATTCATGAGGGCTCCACCTTCACGAACTCACCTAATCCTAATTAATTCCTAAAGGCCCCACCTCCTAGTACCATCACACTGGGGAGTAGCGCTCCAACATATGAATTTGGTGGTGGGGGGGGACACAAACATTCAGTCCATAACACTAGCATTCTCCTTTTAAAAAAGCTATTGTTGCTGTTGTTATTTTTAAACTAGGATAATGAAGTTTTCCCCTAAGGGCTTTTGAAAAGAAAAATTAGATGATAGATATAAAATGGTTGACAGTATATTATCAATAAATAGTGGATCTTATCTGCTTATGCACATAAGGAAAAGTCAGCTTTTGCACTGGGACATCAGGTTTTGGAAAGATTTATTTGAGTAATATTAATTACACACCTTCTATGTAGTAGGCACTATTTTAGACCCAGAGGATACAGCTATGAAAAAAACAGATTAAAAACTCATAGGAAAAAAAAAAAAAAAAAAACTCATAAAATCTAATTCCTCAATATAAGTGACATCAGTCAACTTGCCAATTAAAAATTTTTTAAATGTTAGGCAACACAACATGAGGAGCCTCCTTGATGTCCCCAGCCATCTCTGCAACCTCAGAGAGAAGGGGTCAAGGGCACTGGTTCAGACCACAATGGCCCCCTCTACTTCTGACCTTTAGACAATGGAGTATGGTCTGTCACAGCACCTTTATAGAGTAGTTGATATTGATCCTGCTTGTCCTGAAAGCCAATCCCAGGTACGCAACTTTAACTTCCCAAGGACATACTTGGAGAACAAATGTCTTCGTCATAAAGTAAATCTCATTTCCACAGTAACAAGTAGAAATAGAATTAAAACATAACATTTCTGGCCATTCAGTGGCTACGAAAAGACGCTCAGTTACTTGAAACAAACTAGAGATCCAATTGGAGGACACAAAGTACCTTCTGTCCGCCAGGAAAGCATTATGATTCTACAGATTCCCTAACATGTTTCAGTTGTGCAATTCAAATTACCCTTATACAGAACCAAAGACAACAAAATGTGACTTATTCGATATTTCTTTCTTGAGACTCCTTGATATTTTGTTTGTTTTATTTAATTGACAAGGATAAATTGAATTGGGAAAGGAGCTGTATTTCCCTATTCAGGGAGCATCTGGATGAGTTCAGGAGTACAAAAAGCACCCAACTGGGTACCAAGTGTGCATTTTCAAACTGTGCAATAAAGGAGGAATTTCTGAAACACAATATTGACGTTGTCTCTGGTTATTATGCATAAAAATTCAACTTGTCCCCCACTTATTATATGATTTCAGGCATTATCAGATAAGGAGGCATTTAGATTTCCAGGGCACATCTGTAGAGCTCATTCAGGAGGAGCAAAAGACAAATACGATGGGAAAACTTCTCTCCAAACCCTAAATCCAACAATCTAAACTCAACACTTACTGAAAAGTGCTTTTTTTTTTTTTTTTTTTTTTTTTTTAAGGAGTGAGAAATAAAAACTCTGGCATAGATATGCTTAGTCATATCCATTTCTAATGGTTGTACTGCCAATCCTTTTTCCTAAAGTAAATTACTCTGAGTTCTCTGTAAACAATTACAAAGATGCTTATCTTTGGTCAGAGTTTCCCTTCACTGATTCAAATTTTGTCATTGAAATGACCTCCCAGAAACCAGCAGTCTGCTATCATGAGGGTGGGATATCTTTTACATTGCTCTTGATCAAACCAAAAGAAAGCTTCCTAAGGCCTTTGGTTACATATTAAGGTAGCATTTTCAGAAGTAAAGCTTTCCTCCTCCCTGTTCATTTCAGCTTTACACATTATAGTTAAATAACAAAATAAAGTTGGCTTAACCAAATAAAAACTGTCACTGGTCCACTAAATGAGCTAGAACATTTTACTCTGTACTAAGCAGAAATCTATTCTTAAAATTGAAGGGCATCAGAGGGCCACATGATTTTCCATGTCTGACGATTAAGCAAAAACATTAAGCATGTTCTAGAGTAAGCAAGAATACTCTGAATCTAAGGCAAATAAAGGGTAAGTGAAGAGTTGCGCAACGTTTTGGGCAAAACAAAAGGCATTTATTGATATTTCAGTAATTATACAATCTTGTTAATATATTGATTCCTCATTCTAGTGACTGAACTCTTGAGTTGTGTGCTTGTAAGTTATATTTAAAAAGCCAAATCCAATTTGTGTAGTCAGAATGAGAAGTATTTCCTCTATTAGTGACATAGAAATATCGCCAATTAAAAGGGTACACAATAGTGCATCACCAAGTACAAGAAAGTTAGCTCTTTGACTGAATTTCTGATACCTGCAGAAACAGTTATAATTCATTTGATCAACATACCCTACAGCATGTCATTTTACAGAACAAGTTAACCAGATCCTTTAGGCTTCACTTATAATGGAAATTTGATCCCAGAAACAAAACATATTTATATGCTCATAATCACTTTCAAAAAATTGTTATAACAGGAAGATAATGTTAAACAGACTTACATTTACTTCTCTATATATTGATATTTACTTTTTAAAGCTCTCTTGTACCAGCACACAAAAAAAATGGCTGTAGAATCATTTCATATGTTAAATAATAATAAAATTCTATCTTAATAAAAAGTTAAGAAACTAAGCTAAATGCTCTGCATATTTAGCAGTTTATAACGACCTAATTTGTAAGGTCAGACAATAATTGAATCCAAATAGTCGTTATTATAATCATGAACATTTGTCTTGAGCATAACTAGCTTAAAAATAGGTCATAAAAATTTCTAGACTAGGGCTTCCCTGGTGGCGCAGTGGTTGAGAATCTGCCTGCCAATGCAGGGGACACGGGTTCGAGCCCTGGTCTGGGAAGATCCCACATGCCGCGGAGCAGCTAGGCCCGTGAGCCACAACTACTGAGCCTGCGCGTCTGGAGCCTGTGCTCCGCAACAAGAGAGGCCGCGATAGTGAGAGGCCCGTGCACCGCAATGAAGAGTGGCCCCCGCTTGCCACAACTAGAGAAAGCCCTCGCACAGAAATGAAGACCCAACACAGCCAAAAATAAATAAATAATAAAAATAATTAAAAAAAAAAAAATTCTAGACTAATCTCTTACGTTTTCCTCACAACACATAATCACAACATGAAAAACATCTTGCAGAGAAATTTTTAAAACCTCCTTTATTACACACACAGAACAAGTTATTGGATGTTAGAGAAAATGTGCAAGTAGTTATTTACACTGAAAACCATTTCTGTAGACTTGATGATAGGACATGCTCACCAGAAAATTTAATTTGCACCTCTACTATGTATGATAGCTTTTCAAAATCTTTGAGTTGAAGACAAATAGGTGGATATTTTTATTTCAATCTGGGGGCTTCTGAGTGGTATCTCAGGGTCATTTAATACATCAGTAAAATGTTTCATTAGCATATCTGTATCAATGCCTTTTCTTAAAATTATCATGATACCAATGCCTTATCTTTTTGCTGAAAGGCTTTGCAAACCTGGGCTTGGAGCAGTTTTAGCTTGTATCAAATTTACAGTGACTCAGAGCCTGGGTGCAGACAACTTAGGATGCGGAGATAGCCAGATTTATCAAGGAGATGACCTTCTGTGATGCACAAGGCCAACCTGTATTTTTAAGGCAGATATTTCATTGTTTTGTTACTTTTGATGCTATGCTACCAGTGCTTTTTCAGTCATATAAAATCATCAGCATAAAACATTTCTATGGTACTAACCTCACCTTTATGAGATATGTATGAAGGCCTATCGTTTGAAAAGAATCTTTAGAACTGTAACCAATATATTCATCATATTCTGTTGAAAACCATTTAAAGAACTTTAGTATTTAAAAAGAACTATAAGTTTTAAAAAATGATCAACATGATCATTTTCTTTTGTACCAATCAATTAATACTTTCTGGGTACTCCTGAGGTTTCTTTAATATTTTTCTTTTGTAACTAAAATACGGGATTTGGAAAATGAAATTACTTGAGACAAGCGCTCTTGAGTTAATTAGTGAGTTGTGAGGGATTAGGAATTGTGGAGAGTGCAAACAGTTTTGGGAAGGGGAATTGTTAAAGCACAGTCCCTCACTAATAAGTAATATTGTAAAAAATATTTAACAACATGGGAAATATTTGCAAGATTAAGTGAAAGATATAGAATATGTATAATACAATCTAAAAGCTGGACAAAAATAAGCTAGAATATTAACAATGATGATCTCTAGGTTATGGGAAGGGTGATTTTTATTTTCTCTATACTACATCTCATTTCCATTACCGTGTAGTGATTTAAAATATGGGCTTAGAGTTACGTCTTAGTTCTACCACTTACTTTGATGAATTAAATAACCTCTTTAAATCTTCTTTTCTTAGCATGTAAAATGGAGAGCAATATCTACCTTATGGGGTTGTTGTGATGTCTCAGTGATATATTCATAGAAATGCTTAATGCTGTGCCTTGACTATAGTAAGTGCACAGTAAATGCTAACTGGTATTATTATGTACTTTACTGAAACAGATTATTACAACTACAAAATATTTACCACTTCAAAGCATCCTCAAATACAAAGAATATTTTTAATCTAGGTGATATCTAAATAGTAAAATGACCACTTTAATTCAGGAAAATTATATGTATTTTTAAATTATTCTAAGTGAATTTTGCAGACCTATTATACTATTAGTATATACAATACTAATATTGTTTTATGTTAGTATAATAATATACTAATAGTTTATACTATTTCAGAAGCATGTATGTTTGTATGTATGTGTGTTCCTTAATACTAGATATTACATAAAGTTAAAATTACTATCTAAAAATTCCAATTTTTCATTATGATATTACAAACCCAACTCTGTAAAATTTAAAAAGTAGTTATAGAAACATGTAAGTATATAAATCTTTTAAAATTTCCAAAACTTTAGAAAATCTCTATTTAGACATGAAAAACAATTATCTATGTGCTATATCAAAAATCATAAATAATTCATAAAACTAACCATGAATTTTTTATGGTCTTACTGAATACTTCTCAGGATAATAAAGGATATATTCTGGTAATCTAGCTGAGTGGCCAGAATTTTGGTTTCTGTGTGAGTTGAAAATTTGAAAAGAGAATTTAAGGGACTGAACTTAGCTTTCACATTCTGCAGCCAGAACGCTCAGAAAGTTTATTAGTTTCAAAGTAGACTTAGTTACTTAGCTATTCAGAGTAGACTGGCCCACATGTGGAATGAAATATGAAATTTAAGTTCTCTTCTGCTTTTTGTTGATGGTAGAATGGGGCCTCACAGAATTAGAACCAGAAATGATGTTATAGTCAGCATCCAACAATCTATCTATCACTCCTGCCACCCATCATCCATCCATTTATCCATTTTTTCATTCCCTCTCTAAGTATTAGTTGAGCCCCTTTAATGTGACATGCATTTTGCTAATGTGACATGCCTCTTGTTCACAAAGGTGAATAAGAAACTCAAGGTACCTGACCCCAGGGGACTTACTATCTCTCAGAGGAATCATACAATAAACAAATGGACAAAATAAAAGCTAATAAAGAACTTAACAGGGTGATATGAATATGAATATATATATATATATATAATATATATATTTGTTTGGGTGGGGGCTAGGATGGAAGATACTTCAGATAGGGTTGTCTGGGAAGCTTCTTTGAGTTGTGACCTGAGGGAGGAGACAAGAGCCAGCCAGGAAGAGCTGGAGGAAGAACCTTCTAGTCAGGGAAAACCACAAGGCTTGGAGAGTAATCATGATATAATATTAAGTGAAACAATAATGCTAAACTGATTTATTCATACAATGGGACATGGTCAAAAGAAATGTCTTGGATTCACATGCATCAACATAGATAAACCTCAAAAACACAGTGAATGGAGAAAGGAAGATGCAAAATGATGTTTCTCATGACACTATCTATGAAACTGTTAAAAGCACAAAACATGTATGTATTTGTTTATATACCTATATATTATAAAGCTTATATACATAAATGATAGCAATATATACCAATTTCAGAATTTTGCTTACTTCTGGGGGAAAAGAGGGAAAAATGGAGAGTAGGACTTTAAAATGTTTGTTTCTTTAAAAGAAAGAAATTTGAAGCAAAAAAACTAAAGTCAAGGGATGATAACATGTTGGACTTTTTACTCTTTTCTGTATATTTGAAAAGTTTGAGGATTAGAAAGTTTAAAACACAATACAAATTGTATAAATCTAATATTAAAACTAAATTCAAATACTGAGAGTATGATCCTAATGTTCAGAAACTGAAATGAAATATCCTCAAATGCTGATAGTCATTATCTCTGTGTTGTGAGTGATTTTTGTCTTCCTTATTCTTTGCTCCAAATAGCAGTACACTGCATGGATTAAGAATGTAGGATGGGGCTTCCCTGGTGGTGCAGCGGTTGAGAATCTGCCTGCCAATGCAGGGGACACGGGTTCGAGCCCTGGTCTGGGAAGATCCCACATGCCGCGGAGCAGCTGGGCCCGTGAGCCACAATTACTGAGCCTGCGTGTCTGGAGCCTGTGCTCTGCAACAAGAGAGGCCGTGATAGTGAGAGGCCCGCGCACCATGATGAAGAGTGGCCCCCGCTTGCCACAACTAGAGAAAGCCCTCGCACAGAAACGAAGACCCAACACAGCCATAAATAAATAAATAAATAAATAAATAAATAAATAAATAAATAAATAAATTTAAAAAAAAAGAATGTAGGAAAAGGGACTTCCTTGGTGGCGCAGTGGTTAAGAATCCGCCTGCCAATGCAAGGGACACAGGTTCGAGCCCTGGTCCGGGAATATCACACATGCCAGGGAGCAACTAAGCCCATGCGCCACAACTACTGAGCCTGCGCTCTACAGCCTGCAAGCCACAACTACTGAGCCCACGCACCACAACTACTGAAGCCCGCCCACCTAGAGCCCATGCTCCGCAACAAGAGAAGCCACCGCAATGAGAAGCCTGTGCACCACAACAAAGAGTAGCCCCCGCTTGCCACAACTAGAGAAAGCCCGCGTACAGCAATGAAGACCCAACACAGCCAAAAATAAATAAATAAATAAGTAAATTGAAAAAAAAAAAAAAAGAATGTAGAAAAAGATACTGACCAAGAGAGAAGTGGGTAGTAAGGACGTGTATTGTGGAGGAAGAACGAACAAGATATAGTCATTTTGTCGTTTTGGTTAATGGGAAAATTCCTTATAGCCTTACCCTCTAGTATGTTCCACAGTCTTTTTTTAAACATGTTCGTTCATTTGTTATTTTTCAAACAACTTTATTGAGGTATAATTCATATAAAATACACTGCATATATTTAAAGTGTACAGTTTGATACATTTTGGATTATGTATACCCCCCATAAAATCATCACCATAATCGCCTCCTAAACATATACATCAGCCCCAAACATTTCCTGATATCTCTTTGTCATCCCTCTCTCCCCTTTCCTCCTCTTCCCCTCCCCGAAACCACTGATCATTTTATAGATATATATATAACTATGTGCTCTATTTTTGTCTTGCCTCTTTTACTCAGCATCATTATTTTGAGATTCATCCATGTTATTGCATTTATTAATAGCTCATTACTTTTTATTGATGAATAGTATTCCATTGTATGGATATACCCCAATTTGTTTATTCATTTAGCTGTTGATGGACATTGGATTGTTTTCAGTTTTTGGCTATTACAAATAAAGCTGCTAATAAACATTTATGTGCAAGTCTTTGTGTGGGCCTAGAACTTGGGTAAATAAAATCTATTTTTTAAATGTCCAAAGTAGAATATCTTCCATCTCACTTGAGATTATCCTGTGACATTTGAGTTTCCATGCTTTACATTAAAGCTTTTTAATACTTTACATTAAATTGGACCTAAATTTCCATGTCCTCAAGTTGATTTATTTAATTAAATTTATTCTCTCCCCACTCATGTTTATACTTGACAGATATCTCTTGGCTATCATCATGCCTTTAGTCACTACTTTGTTAAACAAACTTCATATTCAAGATTCTTGATCGTTTTCTTGGATGAGTTAGTCGTTTCAGTTTTTCAATCTCATGGTTATTCTGACTGTCTGATATTTTTCAAAATAAATAACATTTGTTTTATCACATCGACAAAGCTGATTCTAGAACATGCCTTTATATTGGCAGGGGAATGGGCTTGTTAATCCTTTATCCTATAATTAAACTTAGCTCCTACCCCCAACACTGGCAAACTAGTCAATCCTGGGCCTCCTCCATGGGAACACACTTCCAAGCGCACAGCTGGAGCAGTACACAAAACACTCTCTCAGCTGCCTGGCACATCTCAGGAGGAATGACTCCCATGGAGCATGCTGAGGTATGACGTACATTTTTGAAACTCCCCATTCAAATATTTCATTTCTCCTTGCCCTGGGGGAAGAGTAAGAAGTGGAAGAAGACAGTGTTCATCTAGGCAGAGTCCTTCAACATAGAAACAGAAGGAATATGGAATAAATGTCCCTTCTCCCCCCAGTAAGAGTTTCCTACAGTTCATGGAGCCCACACCTTTCAGAGTCAGGGAATGATGAATTCTTGTCATATGAAGTGGTTGCATGAGTCTGTGTTCCTGCATACTATGTCCTCTTGAGTCAGGGTCCTGGTTCTTTCTTTTTTCCCCCTCAACTCTAGATAGAACACTCAGCACCACAGAGCACAGAGTGACTTTAAAGTGATTTTATCCTTGAATAAAGAGGATATGGCAAAGAATGGAGATAGAGGAATTTGTCCTTGGTTGTCCTGCCAGGAGGGAAAGCACTAATCTTAACAAAACATTCCCCTGCTTTCAAAGCTTTCCCTTGGCACTGGAGGGAACCTTTCACTTACTTTTACATTCATTGAGAACTTCCAAGAAGGAGCATGTTTCTTTTCCCTCTGCACGTGAAGATAGCATTCCTGTTTCATATGACTCTTTTTAAACGGAGACAAGAAGATATAAAGGTTTAAAATCTGCCAATTTCAATGTGTGAAGCTTTCATGAGTTTGCTCTGCTGAAGTAGTTGATATCAATGGATTGCAAGTCCACTCCATTCTGGAGAAAGGATGCTTGTCTGTTAAGAAATTGCTTCTCTGTATTGAGCCATCTGACTTCAGCTTTATCTTAATCATGTTCCAGCACTGATATTCTATAAGGAAGTTTTTAATCCTAAAAAGTGCTTTAATAAGAAACAGGAAAAGAATCAGTGTTTTGACTGAGGGTTACTTGGAATTTTCCGTTGTGAAGCTATGATCTTTAAGTTTGGAAATTTTGGTAGTATCTAACATGCAAGGATAAGTATGTGGACTATTTTTATCCCTTGAGGATCAAATGAGAGAAAGATAAATACTACTGTGATACATCAATTTGTATCAAATTGAAGAATAGGCATGTGGAGAAGAAGTTAAATTCCAATCCTTGTGTTAGAATTACAATCCATTTTACATGTTATGTAGGCAGAGAGAAAACCTGATCATTTTTACTTGAAAAGCACTTTTTCTCCTAACTTTCTTGTATAATGATTGAAACTGTTTTATCTCTGCTAATATCCTGAATTTTATTCAGTAAAGAAATATGATTTTCATGTTTATGATAACCACCATTAGGGACCAAAATAGTGCTACCAGGTTGCTGTGAGTATAAAATGGCTATTATTTTATTTACCAAAGTATTCCCCATTTTGCTTCTGAGGTAAATAGTCTCAACCCTGGCTCGTAACATTCATACAAAAAAAGCTCTGCACTATGTCTCCTAATGTCACATTATGCTTTTGCTAAGGAGGAAAAACCACAACTTGATATATAGTGTTAGTTCGCTCATCAATTAAATAAGCTTCATCTAAAATGCTTCAGTAAGTTCTAATTGCTCATTTATAAAACAGTCTCTGGCAAAAGTGACATTTCAGATGACAGGCATTAATGACTTACTAGGAGTAGAAAAAAAGTATTCTGATCTTTTTCATGATTCAAAAGCAAACAAATCTCAGGTTTTCCCCAGAAAAAGAAATATGATCTGTTTTAATGTTTTCCTGTACTCACTAATTTTTTTAACTACAGGAAAACATTGATTTGGATAATTCAGTCACTTATGTCATGGGTACTTCCCCAGGCCAATTAAGCCTGGGAATTTAGTTAGGATACAACGTAATCAGAAGTCTTTTTTTCTGTGGTGGTGTCCCATCTTCTCTAGGGTCTTATTTGCTTCTAGCTACCAGATGATCCTAATTAATCTTGGTTCCCAGCTCATGCCCAGAGAGACCACATGCCACAATCCCAACAACCTCCTAAACCTTGTGGCTATTAAAGAGATTCCCCTGCATAGTTGGGAGGCTTCTTCCTCTTCATATCTACCACTGGCATTCTTGCTCTTGCCTGATGAGTACTCTTCTTTTTCTTCCCATGGAAAAAAATGTACTTTTGAGCAAGGACATAGTAGATCTCTTAAGAGTTTTATTTGAAGTTAGATACTGATTTTAAGATCTGACAACTATATTAAATGAAGATAGATGAGTCACTTGTTAACAGGCATGTCCCAGCCCATGCAAACACATTGGTTGCTATTTGCTGTCCAGATAGATGCAGAGACTGGATGGAAACAAGGTATTTTTGGGAGGCTTGGAATTGCTATGTCTCTGACAAGGTGGAGATATTTTACATGGTCGTTAATACTGGATCCAGGTCATTATTTAACAGACATAGTTATGCGGGCAAACAGGAAACATTATTCTACTTTACACTTAAGTGGGTGCAAATAGTATGTACTAATCTGACAGATAGTTAATATTGGTTTATGTCATGAGAGGAGAAACTTTCACTGATGTTATGTAACAAATTTACTGCGAATGCCCTTCATGAGGGCATAATGACAAAGGGTTGATCCTCAATGACTCCCCATGAATGTAAACTTCTCTAATTAACTCATCTGTCTTTCAACTATGAACGCTTCAAACATTGTTTTTACTATCTAAATCTTACACTCAGTGCATAATCGATTTTTGTTATGGCAAATTATTTTCACTCAATTTTTAGTCACTTTTTTTCTGCTACTAACAATATATAAAACATTAAGCACACCACTGAAGAAAGTCATACTTTTAAATTGCTCTTTGAAGATTTGCATTGTATTGTTTCCCTTTCTCCTCTCCCTTCACATTCCTTTGTATACCTTATCTAAATATTCTTTTTTTAATTGAAGTATAGTTGATGTGAATTATTTTTAATTTAAAAATTTTCTTATTGGAGTATAGTTGGTTAAAGGCTCTTAATTGCACATATAGTCAGCTTTCAGCATCCATGAATCCAAATCCATGCATTCTACCAACTGTGGATCAAAAATATTACAAATAAAATCCCAGAAAATTCCAAAAATCAAAACTCAAAATTGCCACACTTAGGCAACTAATTACATAGTATTTACATTGTATTTATGGCTATTTACATAGCATTCACACTGTATTAGCTATTATAAGCAATCCAGAGGTGATTTTAAAGTATATGGGAGGATGTACATAGGTTATATGCAAATACTATGGCCATTTTATATAAAGGACTTGAGCATCCAGGGATTTTGGTATCCGAGGGGGTCCTGGAACCCATCCCCTACAGATACCCAAAGGCAACTACATTTCTTAAAATTTATCAAATGTCAACCGTGCCCTTAAGTATGTCCCCAGCTCTTAGCACTCTGCCTGGCACACAGTTTGTGATCCATAAATATTTGCTGCAGTTTATTGAAACATAATCTAAACATGGAATTAAATCCTAGCAAATTTGTAAATAGACAAAAGTCAATCTCTTTTAGAAGAACATTCAAATATTTATTTAAATATGCTTACTTATTGACAGCACAATTTTGGAAGTAGTTTAAATAAATATCCCTAAACAAAAATTTAGAGACATTAACCAATTTCAGTTATTCTGCGACTTTGCTTTCAATCAATGTACATGCAATACAATTTTAGGATATTCAATGCTTAATGAATCTGGCTCACTTGTAGGCAGACGTTTGCTTAAATGAAACTTATGAGAATGTGGCTAACGTTATTTTATTTGACTTTATTTGAAACTCAGTGTGAATTCTATTTAGTTTAAAGATCAAACATTTGGATGCTCTGATTTTTCTGTCGTGTACACACGCCATTTTTTATTTGCACATACCATTTTTTTTCTTAGCTAAACCCAGAAATGGAAAAGGCAAAAATACCGTGAGAACAGCGGTTTTCTTGTGGTATTTCCAGCTCATTGGAAGTGGCGTATACTGGAAATCACAGGAGACAGGCCTTTCCCAGGGGGCTCTAAGTCCAGTGACACTAATCCAAGACATTTGGTTTATTTAAAGCAGTCCTTTTAGGCTCATCTATCACTAGTCTCAAGACCCTGAATAAAACCCCTAGCAGTCCAAGCAATTATACACACGCAGCAGTCCAAGCAATTATACACACGCTCTGGCAGTCTTATTCCTCTATGTTACTGTCCAAATACACAAACACTTTCCTTTCAACAAATATATAATAGATTTTCATAACTCTGAAAGATGGGTCTCCAAGTATGGCTTCTCTTTTCATGTGGAGGTTTGGACCACTTTTTCCCATAGCAGGATGGAAAGCAAACTACCTTTTAAACCATCAATGCTTTAATTCCTTCCTCTTTCAATTTAGTTGTTGTGATATAACACCACCACCACTAACTCTAGGCCAGGACATGCAAAATAATTTGCAACACCAGGGATGTGAACAGTACACCTGGGGTTTCTCAGTCACCAAAATTTCAATTTTTTTTAAAAAAGTATGTTTTTCTTTTGGCCAAAGAGAAGCAACTGAAGGACAAAAACATGTAGATAGTAAGAAGGAAATTCAATTTGTTTCAATAAACATTTCCTAAACACCTATTGTGTGGCAGGTTCTGAGGATTCTAAAATGAATAAGACAAAAGTAGGTGACATTTGTGAATGCCGATTGTTTGCCAGGAGGTCTTCTAAGCCCTATATATATATTTTTTCCTATAGAAGTCTAACAACAACCCTGTAAGGTAAGTACTAGTATTGACCCTATTTTACAGAGAACATAGGGGTGCAGAGAAGTCAGTTAACCTGCTTAAAGTCACACAGGTAAAAAATGGTAGTGCTGAGATTAAACCCATGTAGACCATTTTTAGAAATTAAGATTTTAACCATTTAGCCTCAAAATACTGACATTTTAAGGCGAAGGCAGATGTGTAAATTAATTGCACAATATAATATGATATGAACAATAATTAAAGTACAATCTAGATATAAAGTAGAAGGGGTGGAGGGTAGAGGAGAGAGTAAGGGAGGCTTCAAAGAAGAAATGATATTTGGATGGAGATAGAAAAGTGGAAATGGAGTTCACCACATAGAACAGCTTGGGCAGGATGATAGGATGGAGAAACTTGAGAAGAACAGCACATGAAAAACACAGATACATGAAAGAGTAGGGTGATGTTCTGGAAATCACAAATGATGTGACATTTCTGAAACAGAAGGCATTGATGTGGCAGAAAGTGAGTCTAGAGATACAGGCAAGTGCCAATTCACAGGGGACCTCATTATGACACGCTAAGTGGACTATATTTTACCCTGTAAATCAGTATTTCTCAAGGTTCCCTTTTATATACCCTTATAGATAGAGAGAGAAATAAATTCTGAGGTTGTGGCACCGTAGTCCACATGATCCAAAGTCCTCAAGTGGGAAAAATTTTTGAAGCCTATGGTTTCGTTTAAAATGTATGCAAATTTGCTTTTGATTATATAATACAGTTGTGCTTATTTTAATATGTAAATTATTGTTTTAAATTATTTCTCACTCAAGAATATCAATGTTTTAGAATGATTTGTATGCTTTATCTATGACAAAGTACCCTGTGGTTGAGAAGTTCAGCTGAAGATGTTGGTGGGGCAAGAGGCAAAGCAATGATATAATCATATTTGCCTCTTTGACAATATTGAGGGGACAGAGAAGGAAGAGGAAAATACTCAGATCAGATTAGAATTGATGAGGGTGAGCCACACCAAGGCAATGACAGTGGTGATGAAGAAGAGAGAAGTGACTTTAGAAACATGCATAAGGACAATTAGCTAGTTATCAAATGGATGTAAGGGATAAGGAAGAGGACCAAGATTAGGCTGCATATCAGTTAATGACAGGGCAATCTCATCACCTGAGATGGAGAATGTAGGAAGAAGGCTTTCCAACAGTTTTCAAGAACTTCATTATATGGAAGTCTCAAGACAGAGACCCTAAATCCATGACAATTAAGAACATGACATTCTTAACATTTTCACATTGAACAAACTCTCACTATGCTATTTTTTATTTTCTTTTCTAGTTTTTGAAAGTCTTTCCTCCTGGAATTTGAAAATAATATATGTGTACTATAAAAAATATAAAATTCAAAGATGTTATTATGAAAAAAACCAGAAAATAATAAGTACCAGAGAGAATGTGGAGAAATTGGAACTCCTGTGCATTGTTAGTAGCAATGTAAAATGGTGCAGTCTGCATGGAAAACAGTATGGAGGGTCCTCAAAAAACTAAAAATAGAATTACCATATGGTCCAGAAATCCCACTTCTGGGTATATACCCAAAAGAATTGAAGGCAGAAACTCGAACAGATATTTGTACACTGATGCTCATAGCAGCATCATTCCCAACAGCCGAAAGGTTGAAACAACCCAAGTGTACATCAACAAATGAATGGATAGACAAAATATGGTACATACATACAATGGAATATTATTCAGCATTAAAAAGGTTTAAGATTTAAAAAGGTTTAAAAGGTCTCACTTACTTAAAAAGGTTTAAAAAGTGACTGGCTTATTTCATTTTCTAAGTGTCTGATGTATGAGACTATGATAAAATTTTTAAAAAGTCAATTTTCCGAAACTGTTTACTAAATGATTGATTACCTCCCCATTAGTTGATGATGCTTCTTTAGCATGAATCAATTTCATATTTATACAAGGGAATATTTCAGGACCATGTCTTCTTGCATAAGGACCTGTATGGATGGAGAAGCTATGTAGAGGTAAGAATATTGGCTTTGAGTGAAGTGGCCAGTGTTGAGGCCCAGATCTATACTTTCTAGCTGTGTGGACTTGGGGAAGCTATTTAATCTTTATTAGCCTTGGCCTTTCTATATAGAAAATAAAAATAACAGTATTAGCCATTTTATGGGATTATTGCCAGGCCCGGAAATGGAAGTCTTGCAAAGTACTTTGCATATAACTAGTGCTTAATCAATGTTAGCTATTATTATTGCACTGCAATTTGGCAGATATATATATATATATATATATATATATGTCACAAATCTGTCTTGACTCTGCTATATTTGGTTCCTACAATTTTCAAGCAGTTCTCTATAAGGAAGTATCAAGGCTGAAACTGCATGACTGTGTAGTTTGCAGAGCTCTTTTTCATGCGTTATTGATTTCCTTTTGAGCTACACAATAACTCTAATACAAGATGTTTTTTCTCCCCTATGGAGATGTGGAAACTGTTAAAAGTCACAAAAGTTTTAAGGCCAAGACTTGGACTTCAGCTCCAAAGCATCTGACTTCCAAATTCAGTGCTTTTTCTGATTTATCATGCTGCCTTTGGGAATAGAATCTCTCATATCATATAGCTGTGTAAACTGTGAACACACAGTCTTTTTATTTAGGAAAGTCTTAAGCATGAAAAGAATCTTTCTGATGCTTGTAGGGCAGTCCACATGTCCATAACTGAAATATCTTTAACACCTAAAGCATGAACAGGAGAGATTAAAGAGACCACTGGAATAATGTATGTAATGCAGCAGGTGCTTGATTTACCCCTGTATAAAATTTCAGGAGGATTAAGGAGTCCTTCTGTGAAGGTGGTGTCAAAACTAATTATAACACCTGACTCAAGATAGACATTCTTCAGACTTCTTTCTATCTGTGGGAGCTTTCTTGGCAGCCTGCTCTCATCACAAAAAGGTGCTGCAAGAGGGAGATTTTCCCTGAGCAGCCAAGTTGTACTGAAATTTCCAGAGGAGGAAAAAGTGTGTTTAAAGCTTTCCTCGGTTGTTAAGAAGTAACTGGAACCTTCTTGCTGAATGTAAATTGGCCCTTTCTACTTTTCCTGCCCTGGTTTGTCATGGTAACAACTTTTTACTATAAATTAAATCTTTCAATTGAATCACATATGATGAACAAGTTATTTTATATGTTTACATAATTATTAATCATTTAGAATTGCAGTTACATAAAAAGTGCCACTTCTTGACTCTATTACCCAGAATTAGCCATTCCTCCCAAAATGTTTTCCATATTTTCAACTTACTGAGGAATTTCAATCACCAAGTTTAAAATATATTGAGACTAAAAGTTTAAGTCAAAGTCTGTATAATCATAAATTCTCTTTGGAAGCTACAGCATGCAGCTTGGAAATAAGTTTCCATTTATTAGGCAGAATTCTGAAAATCCGAATGAATTTCAATTTAGCTCTCAAAGAAACCTAATTTACAGGGAAAGATTAGCTAAATCATCATAACCTGCCACAGAATATATTGATTTACACAGCCATGAAATTTGTTTACTACAGTGGACAGTTGTTTTTGTTTGGTTTTGGTTTTGGTTCCCAGCTTGCATTAATTCTTCTTTTGGTACCAGTAACTCTTATTACTTTCTGAAGAAGTGCCCCTTATACTACATGTGCCTCTCCTAGCATGAACTCCATCTCTGGTTCCAGGCATGAGCATGTTATTCAAGCCCAGTTAGTCAGAGCATCTTATTCTCCTTGGCCAGAGTGATTACTTCAAGAATGGTATGTGGCCCAATCAGAGCGGAATGGCATTCAATGAGGATTTTGCTGGGACTTCAGGGAGAGAAAGGCACTCTTTTCCAGTGGGCTTTCAAAAATGTAGACCCTGAACTGTACACAGCCATGTTTGTCAGCAGGAGCAGTCTGAGTGACACCAACATGCAAGAGAGCAGAGCTGAGGACTGGAAAGTAGCTGGGTTCTGGTGACCTCATTTGCAGCCTTGGATCAAGCTGGTACACAAACTAGCCCTACTCCTAGACGTTAACCTTTTGACTTAATTGCTAAACACTTATTAATTAAGAGTTATTTCAAAGATCTTACAGTATAAAACATAGTACAAATTGGCAAATATAATACAATATGATAACGATTTGGTCAAAGCAACGTGCTATAGAGGAAACTAGGAGTACCTTGGAAGGGTCAGGCAAGAAATTCAGGAGGAGGAGATCCATTCCAGCTGAGTCCTAAATGAAGAACAGAAAGTAGTGATTATTTGGGAGGAGGAGGATGGTGAACAGAGGAAGGGATAGCTGTGAATGGTCCTGATTAAGAAAATAGCCTGTGCAAAATCCTAGAGAACAGAGTAGTGATGTCAAGTAACATTGAGTAATTCAGTATGGTAGGATCAAAAATTTAAGGAGAGGAGAAAGAGTTTTGAAGTCATGAGAAATCAAGCTGGTGGAGTAAGCAGGAGCAAGATGAAGGAGATCCTTATACATTATGTTTCTAAACAGAGATCTTGTGTTTTAGAAATCTGACTCATAGCTGTGTGGAGAAATGGTTTGAGAGGCAACAAAATTGAAGGTAATAAACCTTATAAGGGGAGAGATGGGCTATGTGGTCTTTTATAGTCACGTTGCGAATAAAGAGAATCAGATGGATTTCAAAGAGATTTCGGGTGGATGAAAAATCAGATCTTCTGATTGACTGGATGTGGAAGAAACCCGGGATGTGTTAGAAGTGATTAAAATGAGATGGAGGTTTGGTAGTTAAATTCTCCTCCCATATTAAGGTTCTGCTCTCTGTGGAAGGACTGCTCCTTCTTTTCTTACTGTTCATAATAAATGGTATCACCAGCTATGCAACTGTTCAAGCCTTATCCCATTATTTATCTTTCTGGCCTTCTGGGTGCCTGTATTACTGTTTTCTGGTAGTCACTGTTGGGGAAATAAAGTAATCCTGACCATAAAAGTCCTCTCTGTACCAATATACAAGAGAGAGAACACAATTTATTATTGGAAAACTATTAACAGATTTATTTGCATTTAAGGTAGGATGAAAGTGACTACAAAGTGTGGAGAGAATTTCACACAAATTTACACAGTAAAGCAGAAGAAATAACAAGAAACTTCTCTTATTGCCTCAAGAGACAAATGGTGGTACCTGTGATTGTTACCTCCTGAAAGACTCCTGTGTTCATTTTGGAGATGTGTGTTTATAGTTCCAAAGTTCAGAAGGGCTGTGACCTTGCATTGCAGAATCAAAAGATTGGGCCTCTTCTTGGGCCTATTATGTTTTTAAGGAGACACCCTAAGAATGGGAGGGTGGGGAGGCAGCCACTTTCCTTTTCTTTATTAAACAAAGAAAATTTCATCACTTTACTCTTGTATCACCAAGCTCTCTCTGCCTGTTATATCCCAGCTGGTTCAGCCTGCCTCTGTGTTTTTCCCTGAATTTAATACCTGAGATTAACTTTGATACTATATAACCCAAATTTCAGGGTAAAAGACATATGAGACCTTAAGTCCATGACAAGTTCAGAGAATAACAAGGCCCTACTCAAGTGGTTAGCTGACTTAGAAATTATTGGAGGCCCTATCATACTTGTTAATTGGGTACCTCCATGTGTTTGTTCCAGTGTGTTTCCAATCAAGGGGCAACATTCAATTCACCCAGGCAATGGATGCTTGTTTTTCCCTCTCTTCTTTTCCCTTGTCTCCTAGTGTCTTAATAAACTGCTGTAATGGCCATGTCCCAGGAAGAAGAAAGTAGGATGAGACTGAGGAATGTTTATTTTGTTCTCCTCTGGTTCATTTTACAAGTACCTTTCAAGGATGTGTATCAGAAAGAAACGTAGAGAGGAGTGCATCCTACTCAGGTACATAGAAATTCTTCCCCAAGTCAACAAACCTTCTCACACTACAGTGAAATAAGGCGGCATCAGGGATCTGCCGCCTCCAGTGTAGATTGGCCTTTGGGTCCCACCTGATGCCTCCTCTACTGAGAATCCTAATGGGGATTTTGGCTGTTTTGCAGAAGTTTCTCTGCATGATGGTTGTGGTGAGAAGCTAGGCAGCAACTGCTGCTGTCCCTTTGGGATGTTATGCTTGGCCAAATAACCCCTGGTTGGTTCTTGAGAGGAAAAAAATCCGGGCATTTGGGTACTGGCAGAGATGGTCTGTAGTAATGCATTTACAAGTAAGGACTTTTACTGATGATGTAATAGGGAGACTGAGGAAAGGATTTTATTTGACATCACATAAATATCTTCCTAAAATATTTCTTTAAGCATTCTTGCTCTTTCTCCACAGTCTTTTGCTCATATCTCTCCTTACCTCTCCTTCCATTTCTTTCATCTTCTCTTCCCCACCTCCCTTCTGACAACCCAATTCAGCCTTCTCTCCTTTCCGTTTCCTCTGGATCCTCTATTCTTTTCCTTTTCAAGTCTATTTATTCCTCTTTTGTCTTCTCCAAAATATATCCTCAACAGTAACACTGCTCAGTGCCACAAAGGATCCACCTTTCTTAGAGGGCTGAAAAGAAAGAATTGTATAAACCTATGATTTAAGCTTTTCCTATCACTTTAAAAACAAGCTATTCTTGAATCTTACTTTGAGAACCTGTATAAAACTGTTTCTGTCTCATATTATGGAATCGACAAAGGCCCAGTAAACTCTAATACCTCTCATTGGCTTTTTAGAGGGGGGACTGATCATGGAGTGGTATGCTGACCATCTGCAGCTAGCAACTTTCTCAAAGACTGGAATTATCATTGTTAAAATTAAAAAACCTCAGCAAGTTAAAAAAATATTAATGTCTTAAATATTTCAGAACATATATGTGTGTGTATATATATATATATATATATATATATACATATAATCATTTAGACTTTAGCCTTGATGAGACATGTAATGAAAAATGAATTGCTTATTTTTTGAATACCAATACTTGTCAATCCAGTAGTGTCCTTTATACAAATACAGCAAAACTTTCTCCTACAAAGTTTTTTGCTATTCATCATGTATTAATCAGGCAGTAGAAGGTACCCATCAATCAGACTGCCCTGGGTTTGACTCTCAGCTTGACTTTATCTCCTAGACTCAGTCTTCTTATCTTTAAAGTGGGAGAAATACTCTTCATAGGACTGTTTACAGGACTGAATTTGTGACATACAAATACATAGTAGACATCACGAATGTTAATTTCATTTCTTTCTCTGACCTTGATTTGTGTTGTTTGAAAAAAAAAAAGTAGGCATTTGGTTTTCTTTTCCCCCAAATCAATGTAAATATAATATGAAGGTAAACTTACCTCATTGGCTGCTGAACATTTATCCTATCTAACTTCAGATGTTCAGAGCTTTAGTCATTGCCGTTGGAGGAGGCGTTCTCTTTCTTCATAGTCATACTCTTCTCCATGAAAGTTTGGATCTTTTTAAATTTATTGCAGCCATTCTGCCTAAAATAACACGATTTGTTAATCTTGCTAGCCCAAATTTATTTTATAGCTGTTTGCTTAGAGTGGATTTCATTTATAAACTCTCAAGATGTCAAAGAAATAAGGAAATTTTGGCAATGTTCTGGATTCATGTTTCAAGTCTCTTTTGAAACTAAATAAATGTTTACTTCTTTTCTCTTTGACTACACCTGTAAACTGAAGGCCTGTGATGATTAACTATCATTTCAGTTTGGATTGCTGATTGTTTTGGTAATTAAAAGCAGATGGCAGAAGCTGGAGAAAAAATGTGTAGCAGCTGATTAGTGGAAGTAAATGAATTTGAAGATATTTAACTTCCAGATAATAGATGGGTCAAACACAGTTTATGCTTCACTGTGTGTACTTTTAAAGTAATTCCATACACGATGTTTGATAATGTATCAAGAAGTAGGTGTTTGTTCTTCATCTTCTTTTGCTTTCTGTCTCATGACAGAATGCTCATTTTCCTTGAACAGCATACATGCCAAACATTAATTTCAGCTTGACTTGGTTACATCTTGACCACCGGTGGCTTCTTGATAAGGATTTGCTTTGCCTGGGGGATAGCTTGAGGCTAAGCATTATGTGATGCTCTGATTTTCTTTATGGAGTTTGTTACTGGTTTTCAAAGCCAGCATTCAATGAAGTTCAGCCACCCTCTAAAGTTCATCTGTCAGCCTAAAACTTTTCATTTTGCTGCTGAAAAAAAGACTTCATCAGGTAAAATTAAGTTGTTCAGCAAGTTAGACATGTTTTAAACATGTTTATGCGCTGATCTCCACTCCCTCTCAGATTAATGTTCATTAAAATTCTAATTCCCACTCCCCTGGAACTGTGAAACCAATTTGAATGGTATGGGTGACTCTCTAATTTCAGTAAACCTGTGTAAGGAGTTATTTGCCATGAAGGCTAAAGGATCCAGACCTAAATGTCAACTCACTAAAGCACTGAAAATTTATGTTCAATGAATGAAATTCACCAGAAATAACCAAGCCTGTTTATAGTTTTCAGTCATTTTCTGCGAAACGTCTGCTGAAGTGGAAAAAGTGAGAGAATCAAAAGATATGCTAGAGATTCTCCTTTGGAGGGTAATCATCCTTTATTCAAGACTTTTATTAATTTTTTAGGAATAATTCTATTTTTTTTTCTTTGTATATGTTCACCTTGATAGAAAAGGGAGTACATAATATCAATTCTGTTATTTATTATTAAAGATTTCTTAAGAACCAGTCTGTATGGGTTGAATTGTTCTCCCCCCCACCACTGCTGGCTCCCAAAATAGACGTATGTTGAAGTTCTAACCACCAATACCTCAGAATGTGACGTTATTTGGAAATAGGGTCTTTGCAGCATTAACCAAGTTAAGATGAAGTGATTAAGGTGGGCTCTAATCGAATACAACTCGTGTCCTTACAAAAGAGAAATTTGGACAAAGACACAAAGAGAGGGAAGATGATGTGAAGGTAGCCATGTGATGGCAGAGATTGTACTGATGCAACTGCAAGCCAAGGAATGCCAAAGAACTGCCCACTACCAGAAGCTAGGAAGAGGCAAGGAAGGATTCTACCCAGAGTCTCAGATGGAGCATAGCTCTACCGACACCTGGATTTGGGACTTCTAGCCTGTAGATTTGTAAAAGCATACATTTCTGCCTGTTTTAAGCCACCCAGTTTGCAGTACTTTGTTATGATAGCCCTAGCAAAATAATACACAATCCATTACCTGTCATGAAAACTTTTCCTTGAGAAAGACATCTGGAGGAATAGATTAATAACAGAATCTAATACTCTGTTTCTCATTAATACATAGTCTTTCACTCTATTTTTAAATGTTTTTAAGTGTGAGATTTCTATTATAATACAAAAGCCACACATGTTCATTATGGAAAATGTTAAAAACAAGAGATAGGTGGTCTGACTGGGTCCTTACCTGCCCTATAGTGTATTCTCCACAGAGCAGCTAGGGTGAACTAATTAAAATATTGATCTTGCCTCTTCTCTCATTAAAACACTTCACTGACTTTTTCATCTCAGAGCAAATCTATAGAATTTCAGTGACCTATAATCCATATAAATCATTATAGCACTGGTTCTCAATAAACTGGGAACATTGGAAAACTGCTGCTGTTTGGGCTCCATCCTAAATTCAAACAGAATCTCTGAGGGTGCAGACTGGGCATGGGTATTTTGAAAATCTCCCTAAGGGATTCTAATGTATTCTAAGATGAAGAACCACTCTGTCACAATTTCTCCTACTCACTCCTGAAACCCCTTCTTTTTGCTCCTGTTATTTCTTTGACCTCATGTCCTACTACCCTCCACCTTTTTTTTAAACTACACTCTAACCACACTGGCCTCCTTGCTGTACCTTATAACCCTCAAGCATGTTCTCACTTGCTTTGTTCTTCTTTCACTGCCCCTGTCAGGTATTCACTCACATGATTGGCTCCTTCACTTCTTTCAGGTCTCTGCTCAAAGGAAACCTTACCAGTGAAGACTTTTCTGACCCCTTTAAAAAATACTCTCCACATCCCATCCTCTAATCCTGCCCTAGTGTTCTTTTCCCCTTTCCCTTCTTTACTTTATGTTATTTACCAACCTCTGACACATTATACACTTGTTTACTTTTTAATTGTCTGCCGTACCCAACTTGAAAAAAAGCTCCTTGAGGGCAAGAACTTTGTGCTGTTCACTGCTATATCTCCAGCATGAGTGACAAATAGTAGGCACTCAATATATATTTGTTGAGTCAAGAAATAAATTATGATAGGGTTGGTAAATATTTCGAGATGTGAATGAAATCATGTCCTAATGGATTCATGTAAGTTCTTTTTCAACTCCGGAGTTAACTTTGCCTATCAGAACTGTATTAATCATTTTATCAGAATAAAACAAAATAACACAAGAGAAATTCATAAACATCTTGAACTATTCTTGGTATCCTCCTGACATTTCTACTTCTACTCTTCAGTCATTTTCTTTTCTTGATATTTTAATCCTCTGCTTTTACTCCTACTTTGAAAACTCTGGATCAGTCTTACCTACATCCTTTATTCATATCTTGAATATTGGTGTTGGCCCTGTTCTCATTACACCCATCCCTGCATGTTCTTTCCTGCTCCCAGTGGCTTCAGTGGTTCTCACCTTGGCTACCCTTTGGAATATCTAGAGAGATTAAAAAAATACAAATGAATAGTTCCCACCTTAGACCAACTGAATAAGAATCTCTGAGTTGAGACTCAGGGGTTGGTTTAAAAAATTCCTCAGGGGGACTTTCCTGGTGGCACAGTGGTTGAGAATCCGCCTGCCAATGCAGGGGACATGGGCTTGAGCTCTGGTCCGTGAAGATCCCACATGCCATGGAACAACTAAGCCCATGCAACACAACTACTGAGCCTGCGCTCTGGAGCCCGCAAGCCACAACTACTGAGCCTGCGTGCCACAGCTACTGAAGCCTGTGTGCCTAGAGCCTGTGTTCCACAACAAGAGAAGCTACTGCATTGAGAAGCCCGTGCACCGCAACGAAGAGTAGCTCCCGCTCACCGCAACTAGAGAAAGCCTGCGCGCAGCAATGAAGACGCAATGCAACCAAAAAAAAAAAAAAAAAAAATCCTTGGGTAATTCTAATGGATAGCCCAAATTTAGAACCACAGATAGATGTTGAAAACTTCTCAGATCACAGTTGGGACTTTCCCTGTGTTTTGGGGAAATAATATAAAGAAGATGTAAGGTAACAAGATAGATGATGGATTGTGGAAATAAAAATCAACCAGGGGGAGACTGGAGGGAAGGAAAAGAATCAGCTATTGCAATACTCCAGGCAAGCAATGAGAATGTGAATTTAGGACGTTGGTGATGGGAGAGGAAAGATAGACACGAGGGAGGATGTATCAGTTATCTATCGTTGCATAACAAACTATCTCCAAATTTAATGGGTTAAAAGACCAACAATTACTGACTTCGCTTATGAATTTGCAATTTGGCTAGACCTTAGTGGGACTGGCCTGCTTCATGCGGTTTCAGCAGGATGGCCTCAAAGGGACCTGAAGGATGTACTTTTAAGATGGGTTACATGTCTGTGTCAAACTGGTGTTGGCTGTCACTTTGAACCTTAGCAAGGGCCAAGGCTGAGAGCTTTTAAAAAAAAATGTTTTAGGGACTTCCCTGGTGCTCCAGTGGTTAAGACTCCATACTTCCACTGCAGGTAGTATGGTTCAATCCCTGGTCAGAGAACTAAGATCCCACATGCCCTGGGGTCAAAAAAAAAATTTTTTTTTAAATGTTCTAGTTTTTTTAGCTTCACAAGTCTGACAAGGGCCTGGTGGGGTATACATTTGAGAAGGTGCCCCAAACTTGGCTCTGAAGGCTCCTCCCGGGGAAGGCCAGCTCTCAGCTGCCTGCTCCTTCTGGGGTCCAAGCCCCAGGCCAGAGAGGTCATCGCCTCAGTGCAGGCAGAGTGACAGGGGCAGCAGGGCGGAGGCAGGTCCGGTCCTGGAAGCCTGGTTGGGGCACAGCCTGTTCTCAGGGCTCACTTCCTACCGTGCTGGGCTTTGCCTCTCGGTCATAGCTGGCTCTTGCAGGTACGACTGGCACTGGGGGCGTCTTGGTGGAGTCTTGGAATGTTTCCTCTTGAGCTTTTTGCGGCTGTGTGTGCAGCTAGGCCTCGGGAGAGGAGATCCGCTGGGAGAGCGGAGGTTTGCGGGCTTTCTGCGTAAGGCTCTGGCTGGCTTCCCCAGGATGACGCCTCCTCCTCAGGCTCATGCCGGGTCCAGTTACTCTGGTTGGGGCGGTCGTGCTGCACCGACTCTGTCTCTGGCGGCGCAGCTCCCTTACCGCCTGTCAGCAACATCACGTATTCCTAATGGCGCTCCTCCTGGGACGGCTTGGACGCTCGCTGGCAGGCCTTCTTCCGCCACTCTTTCGGCGTATGTGAGCCCGTCAGGTGTTCCCGCCGCTTCTCGCGGTAACGAGCGGAGGCCCCGGGCAGCCGCCATCTTGTTCCTCGTCCTAGAGGGCCCTGGCGGTGAAGCCACAGCGGCACGACTCCCGGTCGCCTCTGGTGCCTCCCGGGGTCCAGGCCGAGAACTTTGATTCCACTTCAGGTGAGTCTCTCCACGAGCCGCTCGGGCTTCCGTAACAGCACGGAGGCTGACTTCCAGGAGCAAGCAAGCCAAGAGAACAGAAGGGGACGCGAATTGCATTTTCGTGACTGAGCCTCAAAAGTCACCTGTGCTCTTGCTTGAGGCAGTCGCGAAGGCCAACTTCCATTGAAGGGAAGGGAACCTAGACTCCAAATCTTGATAGAGGGACAGGCAAGGTTGTAGAAGAAATATGGGATAGGAGATAGTGCGTTAGCCGTTTTAGGAAACGACAGTCCGCCACAATCTTGGGGACTAATTGGAAGGGGACAAAGGGAAAAAGTGAAGAAGTGAAGATGGAAGGGCAAAAGTCATTTACGCAAAAGCAACTTCGAAGGTATGCTTATTTGGATTATTACGAATAATAAAATAATATCGTTAGCTAAGGATGTGGGTAAGTAGTTTGTAATATACGTTCCTAAAGGCTAGAGAGTAATTGTTTCATTTGCTTTTTCGAGTACCTAGATTGGACATGGACAAAGCTTTTGAAGGGCGATGGTAGGTTTCTAAACGCTTTTGGAGACTTTGTTACTTAGGCTGTTTTTACACGTTCATCCTGTTAAGTTATTTGAATGCACACTTCAACTCAAACAACTGGTAAGGTTAGTGAAAAAATAAAATCAAACCAAACCAAACTTAAAACCGTTACTGAAACTTGGGTGACTTTTCTTTTAAAAGGAAAAGGTCATGACTTTTTTCTTTCTTTTTCTTTTTTTTTTTTAATAAAATAGGAAGCTAGTCCTTCCAACTCACTATTATTTTAAGGGATTAATACAGAGAATTTCCTGACTTAACTGTAATCCATCTTCAAATATATGCTTCCAGGGTTGATAATACAAAATGGGCCCAGTGGAATCACATCTTTGTCTTAGGTAAATTTGTCATTGGTTAGAAGGGGCAGCTAGAATCATTTTGAAAAATGACCTTCCTGTGGTAGTCCCATGGTCAGCTGCAATAAATATTGTGTGATAACGGTGACTGTGATGAGTGGTATCTAAGAGAACACAGAACAGTGTTTTGGGTTCCTTTTGGCTCCTTTATTCCTGTTGGCAAACACACCAGAAGAGAGGTTCACACCCAGCTCTGCCTTGTCCATATGAGTTTTTGGTTCACATAATATCTTAAAGCAGAAAAATGAAGGAAAGGGCATTTTAATGGCTTCATTGCAGACCTAAATGTACCACACACTTTGGTTACATCTTTTCCCTAGAATGAACTACTCAAACTGCTGCCTGGGTTTGTTGTTTTGCCAGAGCTCAAACTGTGTGAATCATGTGAAAGGGACATAATTAAATGTATCGGATATTTTAATACTAGGAAAACAGGTGAGTGGCAAAGCATATTAATGCATTTAGCAGAGATTTATTAAATGCCTCCTATGTGCAAAACACAGTGCTAAGTGCAATTAGAACCTTGTTCTGATTTGGATGAGCTTTGGATTCAAGAGTTGATTTTTGTAGATATCTTTTTTGTTAGTTCAGTATTTCAATTTTACTCACCCAAGTTTACAAAGCAGCACATTGCCTACAGTTTGACTCATCAAGTGGCAAATTTTTATTTCTGCTTTCTCTTTTCTCAGTCTTTTCATTGACTATCTGAATACACATCATAAAATCAGCACCATTGGCTTTGATGACATTTATTATAACAGTGCATTTGTGAGAGGAAGTGTTATGAGACCTGTGGCTTACAAACTCCTTGATCTATTTACTCCAGATGATTGGATCCTAATCCTTGCAGGGTGGGACAGGCCCTAAAGCTTACAGGGTGGGATGAGAGAAGTTTTAAACTTATCAATCACAACTGGAGTGCACTGCTCCCTCTCAGTTATTATGATCCTCATGTTTATTACTTCTGTCCCTTGATCTCGGTCTGCCCAGCAGAAAGTTAAAAGTGTGCCATGTGCTAGGTAGTTCTCTTGGAGGAATGGCCTATAACCACTATAACTTTTTAAAGGTATATTTTCTAAGTTGCTAAATTTTAATGAATCTGTGTGTGTGTGTGTGTGATCTGTCTGTTTTCTTCCGATAAAATGTACCAATCAGTATTTACTAAAAAAGTTGAAGAATACATCTCTCAAAGATGATAGAAGCATAGGAAGAATTTTTCTTAGGTAGTATTCTTATGTTTTGGAAGAAGGCTCAAAATAGTAACATAAATTTTTGACAGAGGAACAAACCTTCTATCTGCATACCAGGCACTGGGTAGTCATTGGAAAATTAAAGATGACCAAGATTTGTCTCATACCCTTGGGGAGGTTGCAGTGAGAGCGAAGAAGAACTTGATTCAGATGTAGAAAAGGCTAATGCACCAGCTGATATGCTGTGGTATTTGCCTGCAGGAAGGATACGGGGAAGACATCCTGGAGAGGCAGATCATCAAACTGTCTCTTGAAGCATGACTAGGGCTTTTCCAGGCAGGAAGAGCAGGACACTGTGTTCTAGGCAAAGAACAACAGGGAAAAGGCACCAAGTAAGGAGAAGGGACATGTGCAACCGAAGTGCCAAACCCCAAGAAATTTTAAAAGAATGCTCCACAGGGCAGTTGAGGGCAGCCCAGAGAACTTGGATGGTGTGAAACTTGGGGTAGAGGCTGGCAAGGCTTGAGGGTTATTAAGAGCTCTTGAAAAATAAAGAGGGAAAAAATATCAGTGGCTATTCAACAATAATGACAACAACAGCAACAACAGCATTTCTAAGTCAGACTAGGCAGGGGCAACCTAAAATAAAATCAGAAGTTTTTCCCCTCGCCTAAAAGCCCTTGCCTGGTGGGTCTCCACGTATTTTTGTAACCTCATTTCCTGCCCTTCTCCTCCTTAATCACCATGAACTTTTGCTTTTCACATATACTAAGCCTGGTCACACCTGAAGAACTTTGCTGTAGGTCAGTGGTTCTCAGTCAGGGGTGATTTTGCCCCCCAGAAGACTTTCAGAAATGTCTAGAGACATTTTGGCTATATGGACTTGGGGAGGGCTCTTGGCATCCAGCGATAACTGCTAGACATCCTACAATGCACAGGATGATCCCCCACAATAAAGAATCATCAGTCCCAAAGTGTTAGTGGTGCCAAAGTTGAGAAACTTCTAGGTGTCCCCTTGGCATCAGGGCTCTTCATTTTGTCACATCCCTGTTTTATTATCTTTAAGCAAATTATCACTACCCAGTGATTCTTGTTTATTTGTTTCAATTATTGTGTAGATCCTCTATCAGGACATAAGGCAGGAACCTAGAGTATATCACTAGCTCCCAGAAGAGTACCTGGCACACTGTGGGTGCTCAATAAGTATTTGTCAAATGAATGAGTGGGTTGGCCCTTACCAGCTGTTTGACTTTGGCAAGTTACTTAAATTTTCTAATGTCCTTATATGTAAAATGAATTTTTTTAAATATTAGTGATTCAAAAGTGGAGAAGTAATGAGATAATATATACTAAAGTACCTCACGTAAAGCAGATACTTAATAAATATTAATTCTCTACAGTATTTGACAGTGAACCAATTATACAACATTGTAACAATATAACAAATTATGATTAATTAGGCAGAAAATATTTTATTTATTTCAAGTTTCATTTCCTATAAAGAAAGAGAAGGTGTAGTGGTTAAATGTATTGACTGGCATCAGACTCCCTGGATTCGAATCCCAGCTACACCATTTACTGCCTGTAGGACCTCAGGCAATTGATTTAATCTCTCTGTGCTTCACTTTCTTCATCTGAATTCTAGGTTATTCATAGTGCAACTACCTCACAGCGATTTTAGCTTGGGCTCTCCCAAAGTACTGAGTCTTCGAAGAAGAATTATGTGTGGATGGTTTACTTTGGAAAGTAGTGCTAGGGCTTCATTAGATCTAGAATCAGGGAGTGGAAGGGATAAAACAGGCTGGTCCAAGGGGTCATGATTGAGCCAGATCCTGATGTGGAAAATGGTCTGAGATTCTACTGGGCCCTCCTTGTGAAACTGTAAAAGGTAGCTCAGAGTCATCTCCTTGAGAAAAGGGGGATATTTATCCAGTAGCTCCCTGGCACCATTGGTCAGGGTTGCCCTAGTGGATGTAACCTCCTTATACTTCCAATTTTGTGCAGGTGTCAGTGTACC
This sequence comes from Eschrichtius robustus, assembly GCF_028021215.1. NCBI lineage: Eukaryota > Metazoa > Chordata > Mammalia > Artiodactyla > Eschrichtiidae > Eschrichtius > Eschrichtius robustus. Next base: position 56,926,684 of record NC_090840.1, on the reverse strand, counting down.
TAAGAGAGATGCCCCTGGCATCCCACTCCGTAGAGGCACAGAGCTCTGGTAAAAAGCCAGAGACAGGTAATGTGGCTGAGGGGAGGCCAGAGACGGAAGGTGGGCTGTAGGATGAAAATGAGGAGCATACAAATATCTAGGACATCTGGCTGTTGTGAGCACTGAAAGATAAGTATAGTATTTACAACAATACCTGCCATACCAGTAGTGCTTTATAAGTATTATATTAGTATTTTGATGATTATTGTATATTAAAGTTCCTATTGACCTCCTCTTAAGGGTTGATGATGTTATTGTTTGGTAGAAGGAACACTAGATTGAGAATTGGGAAACTTGGATCCTATCAAGTCTACCTGATAAATCTGTTCTTTCATGTTTTTCAAATATGCTTTGGGTTCCTGCACAGTGCAAGGTGCTGAACTTTTGCATTAGACTATACAAAATGATTAGACATGGTCTGCCCTTGAGGGGCTAGAAGTCTGTCAATGGAGATAAGACAAGTATGTATATAGTCAAACACAAGTCAGAAAGTAACACCACATGTCACTTATTCTAAAATGTGTACCCCCCCTTCCTGCCTTGAATTTAATATCTCTGAAATCGAGTGTTTTAATAGGTGACATCTTAATTTGATAAAATAAGGTAAATTTCATTAGAGAGGTACCAACAAAATTCCATGGGAGTCAGAAGGAGGTGATTATTTCTAACTGGGGAGTTCAGGGAACTGAGGAAAGATGTAGAAAGTGACAGAAATAGTAGGCATATTAGTCAACATTAGAAAGTGCCTTTTTTTTTTTCTTTCTTTCTAAAATGAGAGGCTTAGGCTAAACTAGGATTTCCTCTGTTAGTAATTTGAAGTCTTACCTGATAGATCTGGAAGCTTGTTGCAGCTGCCACAATCCCTATCCACATGTTCCTCATGAAGAGGTTTATCTGGACTTACAATTAGAAGGAGAGTCATTTGGCTGTGGGACTCCTCTGGGGCTTCTGGGTTAAATCCCATCATCGTTATTATCAGGCTACGGCATACCTGCCAGCGTCTGTCATCTCCATGAGACTATAAACTCTGTGGGACAGGGACTGTGTCTGTTGGGTGCAGAGTTTTGCCCACTCACCAAGAACTGTGCTTGGCATGTCAGTAGACCCTCATTGGCACTAGTTGAATGAATGTCAAAAGGTAATCTCTTACCAGAACCTACTAATACCTTGCTTGGATGCCCAGGTAAACATAAGCACCAGGTAAACTTAGGAAAATGGAAACGTAGGTAGGTATTTTAGCTACTGTAGTTTGGGGTCTCTAAAACTAGATGATGTAATACATTTTTTTCTGCTTTAAGAAATTATTTTTGTTGCTGGATTTTTACTTGTGACTGACAAGTTCAAACAGACCCTTTTTTTTCTTAGCGTGACTCTAGTTAAGCATTTCAGAGTAACTAAATGGTTAGACTAATTCCAGCCAAACTTGAATGCTCAGCAATGATAGAATTAGTACTAAGTCCAGTGCCAGCCATCTTGGTGACAAAGTAAGAGGTAACTCTCATGGCTGATTCTATCAGTTTCGCAGCTTTCATTTTTGGAAAAAGCCTTATGGATACCTCTGGTTCAGAAACAGTTTGATGAGACAGTGTTAGAGGAGAAAGAAAATGTCACATTTAACTTGTGAAAAATGTTGAGGGATAAACCAGAAAGATTCCCCATTGGTAAAACAAACAAGCAAGAGCTGGTGAACTGGCCCCAAGGAAGCCTGCCAGAGTCAAATTGCCTGCAGAGACTTTGCAGGCTCTTGTTCATTACTATTTCATGTCATTTTACAATACCTCTATCATCTTTAATCAAGCATAAAATTAAACTGGGAATCAGTATTTTCTGATTTATATTCTATTTTTTCAATCCTCATCAGAGATTAAAATTACAGCTTAGCAAATATTCATGTCTGCAAGATAATGTTGTGAACTCTTCTAACCATGAGGAGATTGTACATTCTTAGGAAGAATGTTTTGAACAAACCAATATTATTACTAATCTAATTTTTAATAAAATATTATCATTTGAATAAAGCAAATAGTTTGAAAATGTTTGGAGCACTTTTGAAAATCTCTGTGGTACCAGTTATACAGAGCTTGCAAATTAGTTGCCCACAGTACAAATTCGGCACCAAAGTGTTTCGTTTATCTAGCAAGGATTTTTTTTTATACAAAATTTAAAATTCAGTATATTTTAAATAAAAATTTAAATTTCTGCCCTTTCTTGAAAAAATACAGGAAGTCTCTTAATCTAGGACCTTTTTATCCTGCATTTTTTCATATAGCCAACAAATATTTCCTGAGTGCCTACTATTCGGCAGGCACTAAATGGAATCACCTGGAAGCTTGTGGCAGCCATCCCTTTTAATAGGCAGAGTGATGGTTATATGTATTCTTCAGTGTGCCACAGTCCAAGTCCACTTCAGTGAGGTCTACTCTCAGTGGCTATTTATATCATTCTTGCACAGTTGATTTTCTCATAATGGAGAAAAAAATGTTTGTATTGATACCTGGCAAAGACAGCTGTCCAGTAATTTTTACTCTCTCAGAGTAGAGTTGCCATTGGAAAATGGCTTTTTAATCAGGTACTACATTTCACAGTCCCCTTTTTATCTAGGTGATATGAAAAATTCTCACCAATGGAATGAGAGCAAAGTAATGGGTTTCATTCTTGAGAGGACTTTTTTTCCCCCCAACAAATTCAAACTCATTTTATTGAAAATCATTGAGAAGCGGTAGTAAGGAGGATGAATAAAACACAGGCTCTATCCCTTCTTCCTGTGGAGAAGACAGACATTCAAACAACCAGTTTGAAGTGATAGCAGTGTGAAACCCAGGTAGATAGATAGGACAACCCCTTCTGCAGACTAGTCAGCCTCCCTCCTTCCCCAGCTGCTCCTCTCATTGTCCAAGGAGCTCATGAGCAAAGGTTTTTTTTTTTTGAGAAGACTTAAGAAAAAACTTAGGCTTTCTTCACTCTCTTTTTCCCCTTTTAAAGGCTGAATTAGAATATCCGAGATCTTCAGAACCACAAGATGGAAGGAGCCTGGATCCCTGAGTTCCATGTAAAGAAAGTCAACCGCTGAGCACAAACACATGCATGGACTGATACATTGTGATATATGAGACCAACTAGCATTTACTTAGGTAAGACATCATGTTTTTTACCAAAATTGAGAAAACAAAATATTATTCAAGAGGGTGATACGTTTCAAAAATGGAAGAGAGAATTACCTGCTCACATCAGTAATTTACAATACCTACCTGACTCCTGCAGTGCTTTGAGTTTGAGAACCTTTCCCTTGCTGGAACTATTCAGATCGTTGGTTTCCCTGTAATTTCATCTTGGTCACCTTCTCTGTTACAGAGCAAATTTGATCGTAGCATTCAGAAAGTTGAAAGCAAAGTCTTTAAAATTTTAGACAAAAGGAAATGACTTGAGAAATCATTTTCAAACATTTTGTATTCATTATTTTATTTATGGAATGCTGTAATGTGTAATGAAATTAAAGATTGATAGAATTGAAGGCATTCTAGAACCATCTAACCTTGCCCTCTATATCCAATGTGTGGATTCTCCTCTCAGTTGTTACATTTGAGTCCCACTTTTTTGTAAGTACTTACATTGATCGGGGCCTCCTTACCACACAAGACAACTTTATCAGTTTTTGTTGTTAGAACTTTATTGTTTTTGATAAAAATCTGTCACCAATACCTACCACTGACTGTAAGAAATTCTGTTCTTAAATGCCTATGAAGTCACATAGGATAAGCCTGATTTCTCTTCCATGTGCCCATACAGTAGCTCTTTGGTTATTGGAAGATAGCTGTTAGATGTCATGTCCACTACCAAATCTTAATTTTTCCAGACCAAAGATTCTCAGTTTTTTCCATTTTTACTCATATTATGCCATCACAATCCTGGTTGGCTCCTCTAGAAATACTCCATGAACTTGTAGGTATATTATTAATTATAGCCTATTTTTATTATTATTTTTCATTTGCTTTGGGTTATCCTCATCAGACAGTTGAAACATATTTGAACATGTTGTCAACCATATACTCTATATTATTCTGGTAAGTACAGCCCACTATTTGCTATTTGTTGTTTCAGCCTAATTTATTAATCCTTCATCTGTCAGTTTGAAGTCTTTCTGAAGCTTTCCTACTATTAATACTTAAAAGTTTACATTTTCTGCAGTTTTGGTCTGAGGAGAAAATTGATTTGATTTCCATGGGAACTTATATGTTTATTCTTTAAGCTTAAACTAAAATTTATAAGAGATTCGGAGGCAACCTCAGATTTAGGATTTTTTCACTGCCATTTTTTGAACAGATAATTATTTTACTATTTCTTCTTCATGTTTTTAAATTACCATTAGGTTCCTGCATTTCTAAGTGTAATTTCTTATGGAGTTTTTAAGCTTTGTATAGTCTTAACTTTGTTCAATTTGAGGAAAAGACCATTTTGTTTTTCAAAATATCTGATAGGATGCTTCATGGTTGTGATAGTTCACAAAAGTTAATGAAATAAAAAAAAACGAAACTCGCATTTTATAACTATACAGACTTTTCTAAAAGAGAAACCTCTTGTCGCTCAGACAACTTATTCTAGACTAGTAGACTGATATTGAAGTTTCTTCAAACAAATATAGGTATTGTAGTCCAGTTTAAAACTCTACATATCAAGCTTCTTTTCCCTTCAAGGGTTTCCCATTCCTTCTTCGTGATTTTAGTTTCTTAAGGTGCTAGAAACCTGTATGGTGTTGGTAGGAGGGGGAATGGGGGTCTGTGTATATGATTGCCCATTTGTTAGTACTGGGAGGTAACCCAAATAGTCCTGGAGAGCTTTATGCTGGCTCCAGCTGCTAGTGACCTGAAAGGGTTTGGTGATCGGTTTTTAATGCCCTCATAGCACAGTGACCATAGTGCTGGCACTATAGTGTGCCATACTGGGTAGTTGGGGTGCTTAGCTGGGCCTCCATGAAGTTTCATGGCATAGGTGGTCCTTTGACCTTCACCCAGAGACTCTTCCACATAATTCATGCCAAGGTCCCTCTTGGGGACTTGTGGATTGACTAATGTTCCCAGCTAACATTTGTAGCCTCTTCTAGGCTCACAGAAAATTTAGGATTCTCTTCTGTACCAAATGTAACTTCAGAGAAAACTGTGGTTGGCCCTTGCCCTTTCCAGCCTAGACGTGCCTTTGCCCCATCCTTGTGATCTATCCCAGATGAATTTGCAGGTTCTACTGTTAAGCAGCTCCAGGCAAGGAATGGTTGCTAGTTTTCTAGATTCTAAGCCCTTCCTCCAGTTTCATGGGAGGGATTTTTTTTGTGGTTCTTTCTTTCTCCCAGTAGGCACCCAGGAAACTGCTAAGGTGAATTGCACTATTTCCCCTCCATTTCCTGTTCATTTTTTACAGCTAGAGAAACACACCAACTTTTCAAGTTTGAATATCTTTCCCCAGTCTCAGCCCGATGAGCTGTTTTTCAAGCCAGGTAGTTTATGCCATCCTCATTTATTGGTTGTATATAGAGGAGATGGAAGGAAGTATGAGGATGTGGTCAATATATGGCACAAGTTAAAGTCACATCTATCACTCAGTTACATGCAGTTATGAGACACAACATGCTACTAAAAAACTGATGGATCATGATGAAATCAAAGAGGAAATCAGAAAATACCTCAAGACAAATGGCAATGAAAAGAAAATCTTGCAAAATCTTTGGGATGCAGCAAAAGCAATTCTGAGAGAGAAGTTCATAGTGATACAGGCCTTCCTCAAGAAACAAGAAAAATCTCAAATAAACAACCTAACCTACCACCTAAAAGAATTAGAAAAAGAACAAACAAAACGCAAAGTGAGCAGAAGGAAGGAAATAATAAAGACCAGAGAGAAAATAAATAAAATAGAGTTTAAAAAAAACAATAGAAAAGATCAATAAGACCAAGTGCTGGTTTTTTGAAAGGATGAACAAAATCTACAAACCTCTAGCCAGGCTCACCGAGAAGAAAAGAGAGAGGTTCCAAATAAAATAATTGAAAAAGGAGAAATAACAACCAATACCACAGAAATACAAAAGATCATAAGAAAATACTATGAACAATTATATGCCAGCAAATTGGACAACCTAGAAGAAATGGAGAAGTTTCTAGAAACATACAGCCTGCCAAAATTGAGTCAAGAAGAAACAGATAATTTGAACAGCTGAATCGCTAGAAGTGAAAAAGAATTTGTAATAAGAAAAACTTCCTGCAAAGAAAAATCCAGGACCAGATAGCTTCACTGGGAAATTCTATCTAACATACAAAGAACGTATACCGATCCTTCTCAAACTCTTCCAAAAGATTGATGAGGAGGGGACACTCCCAAAGTCATTCTATGAAGCCACCATCACCCTGATACCAAAACTAGACAAAGACGTTACAAAAAAGAAGATTACAGGCCAGTATCTTTGATGAATATAGATGCAAAAATCTTCAACAAAATACTAGCAAACCGAATCTGACAGCACATAAAAAGGATCATACACCATGGTCAAGCTGGATTCATTCCATGGATGCAGGATGGTTCAGCATACACAGATTAATCAATGTGATATGCCACATCAACAAAAGACAAAAACCACATGATCATCTCAATAGATGCACAAAAAGCATTTGATAAAATTCAACATCCATTCATGATAAAAACTCTCACTAAAGTGGGTATAGAGGGAACATATCTCAACATAATAAAAGCCATTTATGACAAACCCCCAGCCAATATAATACTCAGTAGTGGAAAGCTGAAGGCCTTCCTGCTAAATTCTAGAACAAGACAAGGGTGGCCACTCTCACCACTTCTATTTAACATTGGAATTCCTAGCCACAGCAGTTAGACAAGGAAAAGAAATTAAAGGTATACAAATGGGAAGGGAAAGGTAAAATTGTCATTATATGTAGATGACATGATAGTCTATATAGAAAACTCTGAAGACTCCACACAAAAATTATTAGAAGTAATAAATGAATTCAGCAAGGTAGCAGGATGCAATATTAATACACAGAAATTTGATGCATTTCTTTCACTAACAATGAAATATCAGAAAGAGAATGTAAAAAAAAATCCCATTTAAAATTGCATAAAGAAATACCTAGGAATAAGCCTAACTGAGGAGGTGAAAGACTTACATGTTGAGAACTATAAAACATTGATAAAGGAAATTGAAGATGGTTCAAAGAAATGGAAAGATGTCCCATGCTCTTGGATTGGAAGCATTAATATTATTAAAATGGCCATACTACCAAAAGCAATCTACAGATTTAAGCGAGCTCTATCATATTACCCATGACATTTTTCACAGAACCAGAACATATAATCCTAAAATTTATATGGAACCACCAAAGACCCAGAATTTTCAAAGCAATCCTGAGGAAAAAGAACAAAGCTGGAGGCATAAACTTCCCAGGCTTCGGACAGTACTACAAACCTACAGTAATCAAAATAGCACGGTATTGGCACAAAAACAGACATATAGATCAATGGAACAGAATAGAGAGCCACAGAAATAAATCCACACACCTACACGGTCAGTTAATCTTTGATAAAGGAAGCAAGAATATACAATGGAGAAAAGACAGTTTCTTCAGCAAGTGGTATTGGGAAAGCTGGACAACCTCATGTAAATCAGTGAAGTTAGAACATTCCCTTACCCCATATGCAAAAATAAACTCAAAATGGTTTGAAGACCTAAATATAAGACATAACAGTATAAAACTAGAAGAGAACATAGGCAAAACATTCTCTGGCATAAATTGTAGCAGTATTTTCTTAGATCAGTCTCCCAAGGAAAAAAGAAATAAAAGCAAAAATGAACAAGTGGGACCTAATCAAACTTAAAAGCTTTTGCACAGATGGCCAGCAGGCACATGAAAAGGTGCTGAACATCGCTAATTATTAGAGTAATGCAAATCTAAACAATGAGGTATCACCTTACACCAGTCAGAGTGGCCATCATCAAAAAGTCTACAAATAATACATGACAGAGAAAGTATGGAGAAGAGGGAACCCTCCTAAACTGTTGGTGGGAATGTAAATTGGTGCAGCCACTGTGGAAGACAGTATGGAGGTTCCTTAAAAAACTAAAAATAGAGTTACCATATGAACCACCAATCCCACTCCTGGGCATATATCTGGAAAAGATGAGAACTCTAATTCTAAAAGATACAAGCACCCCGATGTTCATAGCACTATTTACAATGGCCAAGAAATGGAAGCAACCTAAGTGTTAATCCCCAGATGGATACAGAAAATGTGGTGTGTGTGTGTGTGTTTACACACACACACACACACACACACACAAAATGGAATGTTACTCAGCCATAAAAAAATAATGGAATACACTGTATTGCCATTTGCAGCAACCTGGATGGACCTAGAGATCATACTGAGTAAGGTTAAGTCAGAGAAAGACAAATATTACATTGTGGAATCTAAAAAATAATACAAATGAATTGATTTACAAAACAGAAACAGACTCACAGACAGAGGATAAACTTAAGATTCCCAAAGGAGATGGTGGGGAGAGGGGGGATAAATTAGGAGTATGGGATTAACAGATAAACACCACTGTAGATGAATTAGAGAAAGAACAGGGGTTTACTGTATAGCACAGGGAACTATATTCACTTTCTTGCAATAGCCTATAATGGAAAAGAATCTGAAAAAAAATACGTGTAACTGAATCACTTTGCTGTATACCTGAAATGAACACGGTATTATAAATCAACTGTACTGCAATAAAAAGAAATAGTTTCTGTGATTCCTATATTCTGTTCATTAGCCTTTGACTTCTCCTTTTTGCTACACAAATCTAGGCAGCTCTTCTACTCAGTTTACATACTTATTTCAGCAAGGTAGAAAAGATTGTGTAATGGCTACAGTAAAATCATCAACTTGATTTCCTCCATTTGATTCAGGCATTATTTAGACTTTGCCTGACAGCTGCATTTAGTAAACAGTTTTACATTTTTCAAAAAAATGTTTATTTGAATGGATTGTCATGCCATTTGCCTTAAATTGATTTCTCAATTCAGTCAAAATGTTCAATTGTAGCTAGCTAGCTAGATATATTCCTTCATCCAGGAAAAATGTAGCATATAAAATCACTGGAGTGTCCTTAAGTTGACTTAGTTCTGTATTTCAACACCATCACCTTCAATTCAATGTGTTTCACTATACATTTTTAGAAAGAATTGAGTCGAAGCCTTCTAATCTAAATGTTTTCTCAGGATATTAAAGAAAAATATTATTTTAAAAATCAAGTGAAACACTTTTATTAAAACCACACTTATATCTGAATTTCCTGGATTTGAAAGGTCATGATGGATTATGCCCTTTTTAGTATGAAAGGAGTTACAATCTAGAGGTGTTTTGGTGTGTAAACTTTGTATACATAATAATTCAAACACTTCCAAAACTGGTTTGGTGCAACCCGTCTGCTTTTCTTCACTACGTGTTACTACTTGAATTATTCTAATCCCTGTCATTTATCTACTGATTATATTATTATTTTATGGCATTTATTATGCCAAAGAGAAACAGGAATAACAATTAAAACATGTCAAATGATTTCCGTGAAGAATATTCTGGCCAGCCCCGAAGAGAACTCATACCATATTAGAATTCTCTCAGTTCCACAAACATGCCAAACTCTTTCATTCTATGGGGACTTTTGCTACCCCTCTCTTGGGATTGCCTTTCACCAACTCTCTGCCCTGCTGATTCTCTCATTTTGTACCAGAAATGTTGGATAAGTCCAAGGCATTCATGATTACTAGGATTAGATTCATCCCATTCAGTATGTAGAGGTTTCAGAGTGCTATGATATGAACCACTGGTGTATCCTTTGTCACTTTGTGGCATAAACATCTAGATCAGTTTTATGTAGAGATTTGTTTCAGATTGTCTGCTGTTTCTTTGTTCCTCTATCTTGTTTTCTAAAGTGGGAAGCATATTAAATACTCTTCCAGAAGATGAGGCTGATGAGTCCAGTGGGAACATAGACAACTGAAAAAGAGCGTTGCTCTTTCATATGGTCATTGCCAGGAAAAGCTCCTCAAAACCACTAAAAATAGACTCATCATACATTCCAGTCTGTGGAGTAACATCATTTTGTGATCCTGCTAAGATTAGGGAAACAGTGTAGCAGTGATTCCTTTGTAACTATTGACAGAAGAATTTGGCATAGAATATTTAAATCATATCTATGACAAGGCACTTGGTATTCATGCCTAGAATCTGAATGTGAATTGTAAATATAGTTATAATAAAATAGTGTTTACACATTTTAGTCTATCACTTTATACTGATAAATAAACTATGGACTTAGTTTTGGAATCAGTTCTTTGGGTCAGGCTATTTATTGCTCATTAACAACAATGAGACAAAGTCTTGACTTGGAATATATGTTATTATATGTATGACTATGTTAATCTCTCTGTTTCTCTTTGTGTTTGTAAATATATATTTAATATCCTTTAAGCAATATTTTTGAATTAGTATTTCGCATGTGTTTTTATATCAGCCTCTTAACTATTTAAAACGCCAATACACTTATCTAGAGTTATATGACAATGTCAATAGTAGGGTGAACAAAGCCATTGCAAGTTCCTAGTGATCTGCACATTACTTTTTTTTATACTGAATTTTGCGTATCTGATATCTCTTCGGCTGTTCCACCAAAATCCTAGTAATTAGACATGAACAAGGCATCTTGTTCATAAAATCACTGGATTGATTTTATGATGAAAATCAATCAGTGATGAACGTTTGGTCAGTTTCTCTCCTATATAGGGTGATTTCCTTTAGTATATTTTCTAGCGACTCAGGTTATTGCAGCTATATTATTTAAAGGAGATAGTTGCTACCATCCCCAGAAGAAAATGTTTTCTGATGCAAGGTGTGAAGTAGAAAGATTATATAATTTGAGTTGGAACTTCTGGGTTCCAATTCCAGCTTAACTGATGATTAGCAGAGTAGTCATTTAATTATCTGTGAAATGAGGATGATAACGGTATTTCACAAATTTGTAGAAGGGGCCAAATGAAATGTTGAATAACAAAATATTTGGTAAAGTGCTAGACATAAATTAATGTCATCAGTTATTCGGCTTATATCTTTTCTGTGTCCCATCAAATGGAATTTTATAGAATACTTTGTTAACAAGGGTGATTTTGCTCCCAAGGGGCGAAAAATTGGTTCTTGGGAGAGGTGAAAAAAATTTTACTCTTTTTTTTTGTATGTAAAACACATATATAAATACAGCACATAAATAGATATACAGTATATCTGTGTCTTTAAAATTTTATGAGGAGTGTAATTAGGGAAAAAAGTGCCTAGGAAGGTTCTTTAGGGGGTGATAATACCAAAAAGGGTGAGAAACATTGCTTCATAGTGTTATACAGCAGGCATAAATCTCAGTCTAGGAATTTGGTGAGGAAGAAACGTAACTTCTTTTTTTTTTTTTTTTTTAATTTTATTTATTTATTTATTTATCTATTTATTTATGGCTGTGTTGGGTCTTCGTTTCTGTGCGAGGGCTTTCTCTAGTTGCGGCAAGTGGGGACCAACCACTGCGCCATTAGGGAAGCCCGAAACGTAACTTCCTGTTTCTTGTTCTCTGTGAGCAAACTTGTTCTTTGTTTTATGCTCACGTTCTGCCAGGAGGAATAAATGTAATCTGAGAAGTTCAGGGTTTCATTTCCCTCCCTCCTTCCATTTCTGGAATCAAATCTGTGTGCTGGGGAGCTTATGTAATAACAAGGTTTGGGGACTCTGACTCTGCCTTGAATTCTAAGATCTCTGTGGAGTTAGTTCTCTCTCTCAGCTACTTTTGCAGCTTTCTCTAATGCACAGGTCAAAGCTGGCTGCTTCCTTGCTACTTTAGAACTGCAGAAAACTTGGTAGAGTTCTCTGAGGCCTTCTGCCTAGATCCTCCCTCCAGATATTTCTGCCCTGTTCACCTTTTTGGACATGAGGAATTCATATATTTTGTCCATGTTTTGGGCTTTATCCAAATACAGAAGCCAAGACTTCCTATATATTTAGATTCCTCAAAACTTTACTGGTTTCTCTGTTACCACTACCCCACCCCATGTTTCAGCCTAGGGGTAGATGATAGGGTGGGGTAGGGTATACACAGTATACATCCCTTTGGAAGAACAGTCTCAAAGCTATTATCCCTTCCAGGTGTTTTAGAAATGTATTTTGAAGCTTAAAGGAAAAAAAACTTACTTCCTTGTATTAATACCCTTGTTGTAATAACCCTATCCTGATGAAATAGCTGCGTTGTGATATTATTTAATGGGGAGAGGGCCACGATATAAAATAGAAGTGTGTGGGTAATGGATGTATGCAGGGAACATGTTAGACTTTATTAAAAAGTTATTTCAGAATGTTTCTCTCACTCTGTTAATTCATCATATAGCAAATTATTCTTTTTTAAACAACAGTATTGAGATATAATTTACATATATATAAAACTTATCCATTATGTGTACAGTTGAAAAATTTTTAGTAAATTATATTAGAGTTGTGCAACCATTCAGTTTTAGAACATTTTCATCACTCAATAAATTCTCAAAAGCCTGTTTTAAGTCCATCCTTGTGGGATTTTACTGCTAAATATTATTCTATTTTATGGATATACCACATTTTATTTATCCACTGATCATTTAATAGACATTTGAATTGTTTCCAGCTTTTGGCTATGATCAGTGACTCCTGTGAACATTCACATGGAAGTCTTCATGTGGACATAAATTTTCATTTCTCTTGGGTAATTTCCAGGAATGGATTTGCTGATTCATATGTTAAGTTTATGGTTAACCTTTCAGAAAGTACCAAACTGTTTTCCAAAGAGGCGGTACTATTTTACATTCCCACCAGCACATATGAAGGTTCCAGTTTCTTCACAACCTTGTCAACACTTGGTATTGTATGTCTTTTGATTATAGTCATTTTGGTGTGTCATATGTCATTGTGGTTTTAATTTATGGTTTTAATTAACAACTAATGATGTTGAACATCTTTCATGTGCTTATGTTTTCTTTAGTGAACTAGCTGTTCAAGTCTTTTGCTTATTTTTTAATTTTGTTGTTTGTCTTTTTTTATTACTGAGTTATATGATTTCATTATATATTCTGGGTACAAGTCTTTTCTTATTTTTATTTTTATTTATTTTTATTTTAATCTATTTTTTTATTTTTATTTTTTTTATTTTTTTGGGGGGTACAAGTCTTTTATCAGATATATAATTATCAAATACATTCTCCCTCTCTGTGGTTTGTCTTTTCAGTTTCTTAATAGTGTCTTTATAAGAACGAAAGTTTTTAATTTCAATGCAGTCCAATTTGTCAGTGTTTTTTTTTAGTGGCTTGTACATCTGTTGTCCTGTCCAAGAACACTTTCCCTAACCCAAGGTCACAAAGATTTTTTCATATATTTTCTTCTAAGAGTTTTATAGTTTTAGCTCTTATATTTCAGTCTATGGTCCATTTCGATTTAATTTTTGTATATGGTGAGATATAGGGTCTAAATTTTATTTTTATTTATTTTTATTTTATTATTTACAAATGTATTTCCAATTGTCCCAGAACCATTTTTTAAAAAAATTATCCTTTCTCCATTGAATTGACTTTGTGACACCCGTGTGGAAAACCAATTGACTGTAAATGTAAGGTTTTATTTCTGGAATATCAATTTTGTTCCATTGATCTATTCTATCTGCCTGTCACTACACCAGTACCACATTATCTTAATTATTTTAGCTTTATACTAAGGTTTGAAATCAGGTAATGTAAGTTCTTCAATATTCTTCTTCTTTTTCAAAATTATTTTGGCTATTCCAGGTTCTTTGTATTTCCATATCAATTTTAAAATCAGCTTGTCAATTTCTACAAGAAAGATTGCTGGGATTTTGATAACAATTATGATGAATCTATAGACAAATTTGGGGAGATTTTCAGTCTTAATATTGAGTCTTCCAATACATGAACGTTGAATTTTTCTCTTATTATTTTGACTTTCTTAATGTCTCTCTACAATGTTTTATAGTTCTAAATTTACAAATTTTTAATTAGTTTTGTTAAGTTTATTTCTAAGTATTTTATTCTTTATTGCTGCTATTATATATGAAATTTTTCTTTTATTTTCATATTGTTCACTGGTCATGTTAATTTTGATTACTCAAGACCCCTGACTCCCATCCTAAAACTCCCTATTAAAGTCTCTGGCTAGTTCACTAATCCATTGTTTACCTCATGCAGGACTGTAACCTTAGACTAGCGGAGCTGCTGTCTGTCACTCTTTGCCTCCCACCAGGGTCACCGCTTTAAATGTCAACACCTCATATCAAAGGAGCCCATTCTGGGGGAATCGGCAAAGCTAAATGATTGTTTTTGACAGTTTTGTCCAACTATGTAGTTAGTTTTCTGTCAGGCTCAAAGTTGGAAAAAACTTCTTTTTCTATTATTTTCTCCTTAATTTATTTCAGGATTTAAAACGTTGGCTATTTTATACTTAGCAACTCTTACTTTTTGTTGTTGTTGTTTAGAACTTTATATCAGAATCAAGTAGTTATACATATTATTTTTACTAAATAAAACCATTTCAAAAATGTGTTTTATTTCTTATATATGATTTTGGATATTTTGTAGTATTTGAAAGATGAAAGTAGTAACTAATGGATAACCAAAAGTAACCACACACCAAAGTCACTCACTATTAATTAGGTGACGTCATTATTATTAAAAAAAATTTTTTTATTGGGGTATAGTTGTTTTACAATGTTGTGTTAGTTTCTACTGTAGGTGAAGTCATTATTAATATAGCTTGGGTAGTGTGGCATTTTTCAATGGTTTATTTTTCTTTCCAAAGTTTCAAATTTGCTATTCCACTTCAGTGTTTAAAAAGCTGTCATAATTTCAGTACTTATTCTAAAAATGAGGATTTTCAGGTTCTTAGCTGTATAATTGATTCATTATATGACTGTGTTCCAAAATCTACATACATGGATACGGATACTAAGCCAGAAATATTTACACAAGTTTTAGTTTACTTCAGTATTTTCATTCATTGAGATTAACAATTTATACTATTGTGTAACCTTTAGGCCAAAGTTTTGAATTCTAGGGATCATAATAATAATACTCTAATAGTATTCTTCACAATACTTTACATAAGTAAATTCAATGTATGCATTCCCCACCCCACTCAGCCCCCCAATGTGAAAGTATCACATCACATTATTAAAAAATTAGAAACAAAAGATAAAGTTGAAAGTACTTAGATATTAAGATAAATATATAAAACCAGTAGCTTTTCCCCCATCTAATCAAAAGATATTTATTCTCTGTCTACATTGTACAACTAACTAAACTAGATGCTGGTGTGATGGTAAACAATAACAAGCATTATTCCTGTGCTCAGGGATTGTTTCACAGGGAGATAACCAATAAATAATGAACAAATAAATAATTCAAATAATTTGACTACTACAAAAGGAATTATCTGGATGAAGCAATAGAAAATAGTGGGAAAATCTACTTTCATAGGATGGTTCAGAGGAAGGGCTTTTGACTTTTTCTCCCATTGTTTCACTATTTTCTATTTATTTTTTATTATTTAAAATTTTTATTTGGAATACTTTCAAACTTACAAACATTGCAAAAATAAGTACAAAGAACACATGTATGCACTTTCTCAGATTTGTATATTGCTAATATTTTATAGCATTCTCTTTATCATGTTCTCTAAATCTGTCATCTATCCACCTATCTATCTATTTTATCTATCCATCTGTATCTAACCATCTAGCTATCTTCTGCATCATTTGTTTTTCTGAGTCATTTAAGGCCCATTTGTCACGGGCCATTTAACCTAAATAGTGTGTATTTCTCTAGAAGAATAATATTCTCATATATAACCACAGTACAGTACAGTTATATATATCTCATATATAACCACAGTACAGTTATCAACTTGAGTAAAGTTAACATTGATGAAACACTTTTATCTAAACTAGCATTTCTACTCCTATTTTGTCAATTGACCTAATACTGTCCTGTGTCCTAATACTTTCCCTCTACTTCTAGTACAGGATCCTGCCTAGGCTCATATAGTACATTTAGTTGTCATGACTCTTTAACATCTTTTTTTTTCTTAATAGATTTATTTATTTATTTTTGGCTGCATTGGGTCTTTGTTGCTGTGCGTGGGCTTTCTCTAGTTGTGGTGAGCGGGGACTACTTTTCATTGCGGTGCGCGGGCTTCTCATTGCAGTGGCTTCTCGTTGCAGAGTATGGGGCTCTAGGCACACAGGCTTCAGTAGTTGTGGCATGAGGGCTCTATAGCACAGGCTCAGTAGTTGTGGCGCACGGGCTTAGTTGCTCCGCGACATGTGGGATCTTCCCGGACCGGGGCTTGAACCCGTGTCCCCTGCACTGGCAGGAGGACTCTTAACCACTGCGCCACCAAGGAAGTCTAGGGAAGTCCTCTCTTAACTTCTTTTAACCTGGAACATTTCCACAGCTTTTTCTTTTCTTTTATGACATTGACATTTTTGAAGAATATAGTCCCTTCCTTTTTTTTTTTCTTTTTAAAAGAATATTCCTTACTTTGAATTTGTCTGATGTCTCCTCATGATTAGATTCAGATTATGTATTCTCAGTCAGAATATGTCATAGGTGATATTGTGTCTTTTACAGGCCATTGCATGTGGAGGCACCCTATGAACATCTGCCCCTCATTGGTAATACTAATTTTGATCACTTGTGGAGGTAAGTTCTCTATTTTGTAATAACTGTATTCCCCCCTTATAACAAATAAGCAGGGACTACCCTGGGGTCCAGTGGTTAAGAATCCGCCTTCTAATGCAGGGGATGCGGGTTTCATCCCTGGTTGGGAAACTAAGATCCCACATGCCGTGGGCCAACTAAGCCTACTGCTCTAGAGCCCACGCACCACAACTAGAGAGACTGTGTGCTGCAGCTACTGAGCCTGCATGCTCTAGAGCCCACGCACCACAAAAAGAAGCCTGCACGCCACAACGAAAGATCCCGCATGCCGCAACAAAGATCCTGCGTGCTGCAACTAAAACCTGACACAGCCAAATAAACAAAAATAAGTATTAACCCCCCCCCCTGCACACACACAAGACAAATAAGCAGTCTGCAGGAACACATTTTAAGACCATGCAAATATCTTTCTTCTCAGCAAAATATTCTCCTGCATTTAGCCTCCATTAACATTTCTTTCCTGGTTAAATCTTTACTGAGATAGTTGCAAAATAATGATTTTTTTCCCTCCACTGCTCCCTCCATATTCTTCAGTCAGCGTTTGTCATTCTCCTATAAGCAAAACCCATCCTCCTCCTCCTTTTAATTATTTATCTGATTATTATTGGTGTGGATTTGTAAATTCCTGTTTTTCAGTGGTTTATAATTCATTACTGAACTTAATATTGGTGCTCAAATTGTCTCAGATTTGGCCAATAGGAACCTCTTCCATCTGGTTCCTGTGTCCTTATAACACACCCATCAATTTTTTTTTTTTTAACTATTTTCTTACTGTCTGGCAGTACAGCTGTTCCAGACTCATCTAGTTACTACCCTGTGTTGTACCTAAAGTCAGTTCTTTCTCCAGAAACCGTGGTCAATAGCTCTTACATAGTGAGAAGCAACCAATTATAAGAAACATGGGCCATTCGATTCTAGGATCAGCATTTAAAATAAAAATTACATGTAATCAGAATTACCCCCTGAAAATCTCTTAGGAAGACCAACATATCTTCTTAGTGCTAATTAAACTCAGGAAAATAGAGCAAAAAGACAGATTTCATCTTACCAGTTGAAAATTTGTTAAAACTTGAGACATTTATAACAACATGTTATGGTTCTAGACTCAACAAGCATAGTACAGTAATAGGAAGGGCTAAAACAGAATAAACAGTGATTTTTTTTAAAAAGGGTTTAAGAATCACTCATTAATTTATTATAGATTATTCATTGAGTAGTACAATATTTGACTTTTTCCTCTCATTGAACCGGATTCATTTAAATGTATTAAAGAGTTAATGTCAAAAAGTAAATGTTAAAAAGAAGTTATATATGAATATTTGAACTCAGGATGACCAAGGACTTTTTAAGTGTAAAAGCAAAAGAAAAACACTCAAGTAATATTTATTGAATAGTTATTCATTTCTACAGATGTTTTACCTTTCTCTTGGATTATCCTCCAAAAGCAGATTATGTCACAAACCTTGGAATGAAAGATTCTGATAAAAAAAGAGAAAAGAATTTGTAAATATCAGAAATGTCTCCATGAGGCCTGCACTTTCTGAACCTTGTTAGCTTTATGTTCACTGTCACTTCAGCTCATTTTCTCTCTAGTGCCTAGCACAGTACCCGACACATAGTAGGACCTGGATAAATATTTTCTGAGTGAATGAATCAACAACATGAGGGAGTTGAAATAAATGACTTGTAAATGCCCTTCCAGCTGCTGGATTAAAATGAAGGCTTTCTGACTTCAAGCCCAGTATATTTTCTGTCTGTCATCTGAAGGTGACTTCGTTTGTATCTCTGGCCTGATATTGGCTGTGATGAGCATCCGCAAACACATTTCATTAATTTGGACCTTCCTTTGCTTGTCCTAGCATTAGTTTATATGCACATCCTCTAATGGACAGAATGCTAAAGTAGCCTGAGGACCAATTTATTATTTCAAAGAAAATGTGATTTTAAGCCTCTTTCAGATTTCTGAATATCTTGTGCACTCACACCCTTGGGGTGACTGAACTGGAGAAAGAAAAAAGATTGGAAATTACTTTGGAACCC
Source organism: Eschrichtius robustus (assembly GCF_028021215.1). Lineage (NCBI taxonomy): Eukaryota > Metazoa > Chordata > Mammalia > Artiodactyla > Eschrichtiidae > Eschrichtius > Eschrichtius robustus. Next base: position 56,907,779 of record NC_090840.1, on the reverse strand, counting down.
TGGGATCATGAATGTTACCAGTTTCCATTCTTTAGTAGCTGTTAGTAATGATAATAAAGAAAAAGAATAAGGCTGCCAGCTTGGGCCTGAGGAAGTGCACTGGGAAGCTCCAGGCCAGCAGTGGCTCCTAAAAAGATGTTAATTTGAGGGAAACTTTATAAAATATCCACAGTGAAAATATTTCACAGTTCTTTTTTGTATATGAACAGATGAATAATTACAATAATAGTTATTGACTACTGTGTTTTAAAAAATACTGTTTTGTCAGGTTAGACTAAATGTGAGAGATTCTATCTAGTATTTTTTTTTTGGCACACTGCAATATCTGGCTTATATTATTCATGTATAATTTCTGTATTTGAGAAGATACCACAGGACATGTGCATAGGTGTATGATACCTTTCCATTATAAAAGCCTAATGCTGTGAATATCAAAATGTTATTGCCAGTATTATACTATTGAATTTTTACAACAAAACTGCTGGGAAGAATTGTTGTGCCCCTTTAATAGGTGAGGAACCTGGGTCACAAAAAGCTCAGGCAGCTTGTCCAAGGAACACACATCTGTGAAATAGCAAAGCCAGGGTTTATGTCCAGATCTGCCTGTCTTTGCAGCATGGGCTGCCCTTGACTTCTCATGGGGTTATGAATTCAGGCTAAGAACCCAAATGTATGTATCGAACATGAGTAATTTTTTTTTAGGTATAGAAGCCCTCATCCCCACATATTCTCTGTGTGCTTGTTATTGGCCATATAATTATAAATACACACACATCCCTGAGTGGGGAAGAGAAAAGAAAGGAGAAATCTGGCTATAAAACAGTAGGATACCTAAAAAAGATATTTTTAACATGATTACCTGTTGCTAGAATATAGAAACTGATGAGTTATAAAATTGATTTTCAGTTAATTTTATGTTAACTCAGATCTTTCAGCTCCTGGCTTAAAAACTGAAATAGCTTCTGTGGTAGGCAGAATCGTGTCCCTCCTAAGATTCCATATCGTAATCCCCGGATCCTGTGAATATGTTACCTTATATGGCAAAAGGGACTTTACAGATGTGATTAAGTTGAGGATCTTGTGATGGGGAAATTATCCTGGTGGGCCCAATGTAATCACTTTATAAAAGTGAAAGAGGGAGATCGAAGAGTCACAGTGAGAGAGATGTGACATTGTGGTGATGGAATTTCTATAAGGGGTGCACGTGCTAAGAAATGTGAATGTGGGCAACCTCTGGAAGCTGGGAAAGAAAAGGAAATGGATTCTCTCCTAGAGTCTCCAGAAGGAACACAGCACTGATAACCAATTTTGGTCTTCTGAACTCAAGAACTGTAAGATAATTAATTTGTGTTGTTTTAAGTTTGAGATAATTTGTTAAAGCAGCAATAGGAAACTAATACAGCTTCCCACTGCAATTAGGATAAAATCCAAATTCCTCAGCCTTGTCTCTAAGCACCTTTAACATCAAATCTTGCTCAGATCTCCTGCCTTAAATCTGAACTCCATGCTTTATGCTCTGCTCTCCAACACTAAACTGCTCAGAGTTAGCTTGTATAAATCCTTGCTTTCTCTGTCTTCTGGCCTTGCTTTTCTCTGCCTCAGCCTGTACCTTCTTCCCTCTTCTCTCTCATATCATCTCTTACCTACCTCAACCCCAATTCTACCCATACCATTGAAACAGGAGGGAAGTGGGCAGGGGACAACCTTTAAAAGAATGACATAGCCATAGTACGTGACAAAAACTAATGAGAACAAACCAGGTCCAAGATGGTGGAAGATTCGACTTCCAGTAGACCCTGAGCCTCATTATATATGCTCATTGTAATACATTAGCATGCTAAATGACACACCCACCAGCACTGTGACAGTTCTGAGGCTAACTGTAAAAGGCCAAAAAGTGGGCAGTGGCCCAATTCCTGGAAATCTCTGCCCCTTCCCCAAAATAATTAGAATAATCCTCCCACTCATTAGCCTGTGAAATTACCCAGCCCATAAAAACTAACCACACCATATTTTGAGACCTCTTGCCTCTTGCCTTCTGAGACGGCCCACACTGTCTGTGGAGTGTGTTTCTCTCTAAATAAATCTGATTCTTACCTGTCACTTTGTCTCCGAATTCTTTTGCGACGAAGAAAGAACCTTAAATTCACCGAGAACACCTTAACTAATCAATACTTACATTCAGCTCAGGCTTCATTACTGTAGGAAGCCTTCCCAGTATCTTCCTGTCTCTAAATAAGCACTCTCTTTATGCTTATGTGATTTATAAGAAATACATATTTGGTCATTCAGATGACCAAAACATATTTTTCATATATGTTTGGTCTTTGTACTTGGTTTCTGGCTCACAGCTCCTGAAACCCTTGGGATTTCCTGTGCTAAGAGCAATAAAAATGTGTTTTGTTATGTTAATGAGGTGAGTTTTGGAAAACCCCTAGGTAACTTAAAGGATGGGGGCTGGTTGCCTGGAGAACCAACAGTGCCAACCACGTAATTAGAGAGTTGGAACTTTTCCTTGCCTCCCCACCCCCTAAACACACAACACCTCCGGGAGGGGAGAGGGGCTAGAGATTGAGTTCAGTTGGCAGTGGCCAATGATTTAATCAGTCATGCCTCCATAAAAACCCAAAAGGACAGGGTTCTGAGAGTTTCCGGGTTGGTGAACAAGGGGAGATTTGAGGAGAGTGGCAAGCTCAGAGAGAGCATGGAAGCTCTGTCCCCTTTCCCTATACCTACCCTGCGCATCTCTTCCATTTGGCTGTTTCTGTGTTATATCCTTTTATAATAAATTGGTAATCTAGTGAGTAAATGCGTTTCCTGAGTTCTGTGAGCTGCTCTAGCAAATTAATCAAACCTAAGGAAGAGGGTCTTGGAAACCTCTAACTTACAGCCATTAGTCAGAAGTATAGGTAACAACCTGGGCTTGCAACTGGCCTCTGAAATGATGTGTGTGGGAGGGCAGTCTTGTAGGACTTGTGGGGGAGGAAAAATACTTCCCTCTAACTTTCTAGATTTTTCTGGCTGTTTAAGAATTAAATTGACATGAGACAAATTAACAAGAGAAAATCAAATTGAATTTTATACATACTGGAACCCCACCCCACATATAAGAGAGGTTCAAAGACAGAAAGGTCTAAGCCATTCTAAGCTAAGGAATGGGGTAGGGTCCTGGGGCTTCCAAGGACTGGAAGGTAATTCCAGGACTATAAGAAGAAGAGCAGATGTTGGGTAATTAGATGTTTGCCCTGCCATACGGACGGGCCACTCAGAAAAAATTTATCTCTGGTAATAACTCTTTTTCTGGGAAAGACCCTCAATTAAATTCTTCTAGGTAGTTAAGGGAGGGGCAAAATTTCCTCTTGAACTCACAGGGTCTCAGTTGCCTTTAGTTCAAAATAATCCTTATGCAAAAGTGGCACATTAGGGGGTGGCTCATTTTGAATCCCATCAGACTGAACCCTTAACCTGTGGAAGCTAAGCTATCTCAGGGTACATAATGTCAGAGTTGAGTTGAATTGTAGGACACGCAGTTGGTGTTGGTAGTATTGCTTGGTAGTGGTGGGGAAACCCTTCCCCCCATGAGTTGGAGCTGGGATCTGGGCACTTTTACTCCCTTAATTCCACCTCCACCCAGTTGATCTTTATGATAGCATCTATCATACTGCATGAAAAAATCAACTTATACTTTTCATGGTTTTGTCCCATGGCCCAACACAGTGCTACTGGTACATAGCCAATGCTCATGAAATGTTTTCTGAATTAATCTGCTCAAGAAGTTTGCAAACTAAAGGTAACTGAGTTATTTGTAAAGGAGGAAAGGCCTTTTTGAAACTAGTCCTGAAAAAAGCAGCTATAAATAAAAAATAGTTTGATTGTTAACCTGTACACCTATCTGTGTCCTAGCACAACATTTATGCTCTTGATAGACATAATTTTAAGCTCTTATGAAGGGAAAGGTACAACATACCAACTCATAAGATGATCCACATTCTATAACTGTTTATACCTGAACTATGAATATATCACAACTGATGTATCCAAAATTTTCAGTGTGTACAAATAACTATAGGACATTCATCAAATATAGCTCTAAGTTTCTTTTAAAAATTCATTTTCATTTTAGTAGTATAGACAGAGCTTGGACAGTTCCAGGGAGAAGTGAGAGCCCTTGTCTCTTCACAGTACTAGAGATGACTTCTTAAATAGGCTGGGAAGTAAAGGGACCCTTAAGAAAGCTAGAATGCAATGAAAGAGAGGGTTTCACGTAAGGGAAGGGTTAGAATCTGCAGGTGAAGACTTGCCATCCTCACACTTGCTACTCCAGAAAAGTCAAGAATAAAAGAAACCACATAGAAATTTTTAAAAATTAATTTTCTGTTTGGACTGTTAAATTATACTAAGCCTATAGTTTCAGCTGGTAAGAATAATTATAGTAAACAGATATACCCTGGAATTAGGGACAATTTATTTATCAGCTTTGCTTATCTGAGTCTGAGTTAGGTCCTCCAATGTTTGAAAAGCTTTGATGCCTCAACATGATGTTTGCCAAAGTGGTGTCTATAATGAGCAGCCAAATTCTCCGTATTTCAGGCACTTTCTTTTAAACTGCCTTTGAAAGAGACTGTCAAGTGTTGCATGCTGTATGTCAGTTAACACTTGGGGAGTGAAATTCACAAAGGGCACTTGTTATACCTTCACAACAAGGGTATCTTTGCCAACACTTCAGAGCTATTTTAAGTTTTGGAGTTGTAAGTCTCTCACTCTTAGAGGTGATAGTAGCCGACCCAGAACGCCTGGGTTTTAAGTGAGTTTGCACTTTCAAGAGCTGCTGGCACACGTTGGTGTTTCAACTGTGTTGCATGCCCAAGGAATTGTGCCTTTTACTAATGTGGTTCCCTTCGTCTATGAGGTTTAATAATAGTGACAATGACAACAAAATAAACAATGATAAATAACATTTATTGATTGCTTAATTACCCAGCATTGTAAGCATTTATCTCTATGATCTCATTGAATATACATTAGAACCTAGAGGTAGGTATTATTATTACTCCCCTTTACAGATGAGAAAGTTGAGGCTCAGAAAGTTTAAGTAAAATGCCTAAGGAAATAGAACATAAGTGGTGAAATTGAATTTGCTCCCAGGATCACATGGCTTGAGATCCTGAACTTTATATTTCTTTATTCTTAGAATACACGAATGGCAAAGGAAGAAAAAAAAAGTGTGTGTGGTTGGCAAGGTGGGGGTAGATAATATAAAAAGTACTTAGGTGCCAATTAAGTCCTTTATTTCTCAGTATTCCTTAGTGGTATATTGTGTGTGCATGTATGTTTACTTGGGTGTTTGTGTGTGTGTGTGTGTGTGTGTATGTGCATACTGTGTGTATGTGTGTGTTTTCCTATTTTCCAGTTTTCTTGGGTCCTCAAAAAGGTGGTTGTGAGTACTGATAATGTGTGTTTTGTTCAGGTAACTTGAGGTACTTTTATATTTCTATGTCACTCTTGTAATCCATTTTGTTGCTAATATTTGAAGAAGTCTTAGCTCCTGCAGATTGGAGCTGGGAATTTAATAGACAATTCTTTACCCCACCTTGTTGCAAGTTGACTAGAGACTCACTTTGTACATTAGTGCTTTTGAGAATAATGGAAAAATAAAGAAAAATCAAGGATAAAGGCAGGGGTCTAAAGACTGGGAAAATAAGCATCAAGCTCATTTTGGAGACAGTTGTGGATTGGCCTACACATCTCCCTCTGCTTTTCATTCCTGTCATCGTTAATTGCTCTCTTCATTTGCTAAACAGATGAGTAGCAAGGAAGACAATAGAATTTAACTCCAACGATGAGGTCCCTTTTTCCCAATTCCTCAGAGTTCCTTTCAGAATAGGGACATTTAATGATGGGAGGTCTCTTCTGATTATCTGGAGCCCGAGTATTTCTACCTCAGTAGTCATTGCTTTCAGCAAAAGAAGGAAATATTTGTAAAGCGGTAAAGATCAAGTTAATTGACCACTTTGAAGACAATTAATCTGCCAGAGGAAAAGGGAACACTTCAAATTTAATCTCTTCTGTGAAGAACTATGCCATGAAGTGCTGGCAAGGCACTGCCTTGCATTATTTGGAAGACACAAACTTTCTGTGCCCTTAGAGCTTAACTTTGCCTCTACAGACTCCTTGTATATTCTCTTCAAGTACCTGAATTATCTCTCCCTTGACCTGCTTATCCATGTTATTACTTTGCAGAACTTCTGTGATGTCTACCCATTCCTCTCTTCTTGGCTTTATGTTGCTAATTAGCTACCTAGTTAATCTTCCTGAGGTACAGATCTGATTAGGATATTTTGCTGCTCAAAAAACTTTAATGACTTACCTTTGTCTAGACAACAAAAGTCTGATTTTTCTGGCTTGACCTTCAGGACTGTCAATGTACCTACCCAAACATTTTCTCTCTCTCCTCCCCAACTTTTTTGTTTTATTTATTGATTGCTTGTCTCCTTTCTTTCTGTCAAACTAAAAATTTGCTTCCCTGCAATGGAGAGTAAGTTCCTCAAGGACAGGATTTTTGCCTCTTTTGTTTACTGCCGTATCTCCAGCACCAACAACAGTAGCTGGTTCCAGGTAGGCACAGGATAAATTTATGCTGAACTGATTGAATGACTAGATGACCTTTTTTCACATTTCCTTGACCCTGTAACTTTATCTCTGCTCTTCCCCCGAATAAAGGTTCAGCCTTTGTTCAGAACCTGTTAATAAACTAACAGTCTTGTTATGCAACATCAGATTAGTCAGGATAAATCTCTCCTTTTTGTGAGTTCCAGCAAGTCTTTATATTCCAGCAATTCTCGATCACATCATTTTGTCACTTTCATCTTTTAATTGTAATTATCTAGATGTATGTCTTATATATTTTATTAAACTTAAAGCTCAGTAGAGTAAAAAGCTTACTGAATATATATCTAAATATACATATTTATATACATCTAAATTATTTTTTATCTCCCTGTCTCCTCTCCTGCAGAAGGTTCTAGGATACTGCCTTTCATGTAGACACTCAGAAAAGCACTTGGTTAAGAATTTTATATTATAGTATCACTTATTATTTCATTAAAATAGTAAAATCCTTGCAGTGAAAGATATGTCTTTTAGTGCTCTTTTGTTATATCCCAGTCAACTATAGGTTTAATGAAATAAGATGGGTTTCATTAATAGTCACTGAATTATTTATGTATACTGGTAAAGGACTATTACTCAGCATTTTTGGAAATAAAAATCATTTATATAAACACCCATAGAATGTACACCACCAAAAGTGAACCCTAATGTAAACTGTGTACTTTGGGTGATAATGATGTGTCAATGTAGATTCATCAGTTGTAATAACTGTACCACTCTGGTGGGGGATGTTGATAATGTGGGAGTGTGTGCGTGTTGGGGGGCAGAGAGTATATGGCAACTTTCTATACTTTCCCCTCAGTTTTGCTGTGAACTTAAAACTGCTCTAAACGCAGACGTAGAGAATGGACTTGAGGACACGGTGGGAGGGTAAGTTGGGATGAAGTGAAAGAGGAGCATTGACATATGTACACTACCAGATGTAAAATAGATAGCTAGTGGGAAGCAGCTGCATAGCACAGGGAGATCACCTAGAGGCGTGGGCTAGGGAGGGTGGGAGGGAGGCGCAAGAGGGAGGGCATATGAGGATATATGTATACATATAGCTGATTCACTTTGTTACACAGCAGAAACTAACACAAAATTGTAAAGCAGTTATACTCCAATAAAGATGTAAAAAAAAACTGCTCTAAAAAATAGTGTATTTAAAAAAACAAAACCAAAATATTCATTTATATACCTTTTCCTTTACTGCTAGAGTATAGGAGTACAGAGATTGACGACACACATACACACTCTTTCATAGGAAATCAGTATTTATCATAATAATGGCTAACATTTCTGATGCTTAGGCACATACCAGTCATCTTAAACACTTACATTGTGTGATGAGTAGGTTTTCATTTTTAGATAAAGCTTAGAAAAGCTAAATAACTTGCTCATATCAGCAAGCTATTAGTTGGTGGGTCTGGAACCCAAATTCTGGTAGTCTGATGTAGGAGCTGAGCATCTTAAGCACTAGTCTGCTTTCAGCAAGCCATATAAGAAGTTGTCTGGGATTGTGTGCCTCTGCTTTGGCCTCTAACAACAAAACCTTTCTTTTAAGACAAAGCCAAGAGGAGTGGAGGATGAGAAGGTAGTAAAATATATTTTTGCCTTTGGTTTAAACTTCCTATATATTCCAGGCAACAGAACACAGCAACATTAACACTTATTTGGCTGAGGTTAATCTCATATTTATGTATTTCTGGAGAGGTTACAAAAAAGATGTTACAGCACTATCCCAATCTACACAATTTTTTTTCTGTTTTGCTGCTTCGCCAGTCTACATATTTAAATATTTTACTGTTTATAGGTACGACCTCTTAGGAAAAAAAAAAAAACCAAGGATAAATGAAGATCAATTTCCAGCAGGCACATTTATTTAATAAAATAGATGCCTTCTAAGTTACAAGCTCCAGTTCCTAAGTTGGTTTTTGTCCTCAAAGGCGTGCTTCTTCAGGAAGGAACACATTTTCCTTCAGGCTCCTCTCTTTGTTCCTACCGCACAAGGTAATAATCTGTGCAGAGGAATCTTGGCTTTGGCGAGACTTTTCAAGATGTAATCAATTGTAAGCAATTGAAGATTTCTGAAAATAAGATTCTCATGCAGGCTTTAGTGAGTTAAACTCAGTTTCATGGTCTTGAAAGTAAATTATAGTGAGAGTTTCAATACAAGATTGCCAAAAAGAAACTGTAGAGTTGCCAGTGCCTACGTGGTTACCCCTTTTCTCTATTTTCCTTAACCGCTCCACATGGGAATATAATTATGTTTATTCCTGCTATTGACATTTTATTACTGCTGGGTTTGAAGATGGATTTTCTTCCACAAAATCTCACTCCTTCAATAGGGACTATATGGATTGCCAACAAGAAGATTCAGCAGGACCCTGTGAGCTCAGAGACCCATATGCACAGGCACCTGTTTCTCCTGAGATGTTACCAGTATCATTGGTGAACAGGAGCATGCTGCTTCTTAAAAAACCACAAAAGAGATTTTGCTTAGATTCTCTTCTAAGAGAAGAAGTTAGAGATTAGATGTACTGAGATTTTTTCAGCTCTGGGAAATTTATTTGTGTATATATATATATACCACTGCCTCCTTAAAATATGGCATTGTCTAAATTAAGTCACTGTATTACCCAAGTGCTATCTAGTTTTCAAATCTAAGTGTAAACAGAGAGGGGTGACAAATAGATTCAAATATCCTCTTAATTTGAGTACAGAGATTGACAACCAAATGGAGGAAAGACTGAACCTATTGTATGATCCTAAAACTAATCTAAATTCTCCATCTTTTAAATATTTAGTATTTTTAGCGGTTTCCATACATTCCAGAAATTAAAAAACAAAAACCCAAAACCGAAACAGGACTCCAGTTCTATTTATGGTTATTCTCACTTCTCCAGAGCCAGAAAACACTAAAAGTATTGCTAAGTCCTACTTCTGTAACACAGTTCCTATAAAATGATAAATATTTAGTTAAACACAAGAATGCTCATTTAGATGTTTCAAATATATGTTGTCAACATAGAAGCCAAAAACTAGTTTTCAGTGGTCATAGTTTTAGAAGTTAGCCACACAGCAGTAAACATCCATGTAAATTGAGTTTTGCCATTCATATACTAATGTATGTATTTGGTAAAATATATATTCAATGTTTTCTGTATGACAGGTGTTGTGCTTGTTACTGTATCCTGAATAGTGAACAAAGTAGATGCGATCCCTGCCCTCTTGGGACTTATACAGCCAATTGAAGAAAACATTCTTTAAACAAAAATAAAGAAATGTAATTACACAAGGCTAGAAAATGAGCAAGATTTAAGCACCTGTCATTGTATACAGTTAGATTTAGTAGCATTTCCCCCCTACTCGTTTATTAAAAACATAGATATCCATTACCTAGAGTGAACATTTTGTTATGTGGCCCCACAGTATTATAATCATAAGTAATTTTTCTGTCACCTTCATCCTCTCTAAAAGCCTCCGCAAGTGTTTTGTGTGTTGACCTTCCCTACTTTCCCAGATGATCAAGGAAATTCTCACTCAAGCAACAAGATGTGAATAGTCAAATCAAAATGTGCTTTTGACCGGTCAAGGCTGATGTCTCTTTGACCGGCTGCCCAGTATTCATGTTGAGTACTACATGTATCTCTGCAAATTGTCCTTCTCTATTCACCTCTTCATGGTCCACTTTGTCACCTGCCATCATCTGCTTTCTTCCCAGAGATTTTCTTCCCATCAGCTTTCCCTGCTAGTCAGTTTTTTTCCTGTTTCTAAACATATATCCCAATGTCTGGCATGATCTTCACACTTTTCCCAGTCACCTTACTCAGTTAAACCTGTCTATTTGGCAGACAAGCACTTTGGAACTTCATATCTACTCTTTCTCATGCCACTGACATATTCTTTTTTTGGCATACAAATGTCAACAGGTAGGATCAAATGGAAAGAGACCTGAAAGGTTAATTCTCCTGTATCAGCACCAATTATAGGAAATGTATTTACAGAGTTACAGCTAAGTGGAGCTCATCGAATGAGCTGTGGTCTGTAACAACTATTAAATGAGAACATTTCTGTCACAATGAAGACAGAGTTAGGTTGTTTCAGTGTTATGAGTCACTGGGTGAAGAGCAGAGCAAGTCAAGTCTTTGTCCTCACAACAAGAGCCCTTCAAACATGGGAGACCAACGTTACAGACTGTAAAGGTTTAACCAAAGCATGAGCAGCTGTTGTCAAAAATCAAAGGACAATTTTTTAAACACAGTTATTGGTCTTAATCAAATCCTTATTCAGACATGGCCAATATCAGTCTGTCATGACATATGAAGAAAAATAAACATTGTAAATATATAAATGGAATAGCATGGTTCATTTCATTATTCGAGAAATTATATAATCAGTGACTCTGCTTCTAGAATGGAGGCTATGTAATGAATTTTACATTAGGGGTTTTTTTTAAAAAAGTTATAAAGGGAAAATGTCACTTGTTAGTCTAAGTTGAAAACAAAACTCTGAACTCTTTTTTCAAAATGGCTCCCATTCAAATTTCCTCTCTGCAGGCCAAATTTTCAATCAGATTAATTTACAATGGGGAGAAGTTCAATTATGCATGAAGAAGATCTTTCTTAATAAAATATTTATAAGAATTTATTTGTTTAGTGATTGATTTACTTAAACTCATCTTCAAAAAATGATTTAAAGTGGCTTATAAAAATACATATAAGTCAAGAAAGAAGATAAATGAGAAAAAGATTAAAGAGAGAACAAAAACATTAAAGTAAAGCTGAATCGGATAAAGTTAGTGTTCATCATAATGAATAGGGTTGGAGTTTCCTAGTTGTGAAGACTGCATGAGAAGATAATCCATTCATCTGTCAATGGACATTTAGATTGCCTCCAAGTCTTGGCTATTGGAAATAGTGCTGCTATGAACATTTGGGTGCATGTATCTTTTTGAATTAGAGTCTTCTCCATGAGTTGGATTGCAGGATCATATGATAACTCTATTTTTAGATTTTTAAGGAACCTCCATACTGTTCTCCACAGTGGCTGTACCAATTTACATTCCAACCAGCATTGTAGGAGGGTTCCTTTGTCTCCACATCTGCTCCAGCATTTATTATTTGTAGACTTTTTAATGATGGCCAGTCTGACTGGTGTGAGGTGATACCTCATTGTAGTTTTGATTTTCATGTCTCTAATAATTAGTGATATTGAGCATCTTTTCATGTGCCTGTTGGCTATCTGTATGTCTTCTTTGGAGAAATGTCGATTTAGGTCTTCTGCCCATTTTTTTATTGGGTTGCTTGATTTTTGATATTGAGCTACATGAGCTGTTTGTATATTTTGGAAATTAATCCCCTGTCAGTAGCATCATTTGCAAATATTTTCTCCCAGTCCACAGCTTGTCTCTTTGTTTTGTTTATGGTTTCCTTTACTGTGCAAAAGCTTTTAAGTTTAATTAAGTCCTATTTGTTTGTTTGTATTTCCATTACTCTAGGAGACAGATCCAAAAAAATATTGCTGCAACTTATGTCAAAAACTGTTCTGCCTATGTTTTCCTCTAGGAGTTTTTTTTTTTTTTTTTTTTAATTTTTATTTATTTATTTATTTATTATTTATGGCTGTGTTGGGTCTTCGTTTCTGTGCGAGGGCTTTCTCTAGTTGTGGCAAGTGGGGGCCACTCTTCATTGCAGTGCGCAGACCTCTCATTATCGCGGCCTCTCTTGTTGTGGAGCACAGGCTCCAGACGCGCATGCTCAGTAATTGTGGCTCACGGGCCTAGTTGCTCCGCGGCATGTGGGATCTTCCCAGACCAGGGCTCGAACCCGTGTCCTTTGCATTGGCAGGCAGATTCTCAACCACTGCGCCACCAGGGAAGCCCCTCTAGGAGCTTTATAGTATCCAGTCTTACACTTAGGTCTTTAATCCATTTTGAGTTTATTTTTGTATATGGTGTTAGAGAATGTTTTAATATCATTCTTTTACATGTAGCTGTCCAGTTTTCTCAGCACCATTTATTGAAGAGACTGTCTTTTCTCCACTGTATATTCTTGCCTCCTTTGTTGTAGTAATTGATTATAAGTGCATAAGTTTATTTCTGGGCTTTCTATCCTGTTCCATTGATCTATGTGTCTGTCTTTGTGCCAATACCATACTGTTTTGATTACTATAGCTTTGTAGTATAGTCTGAAGTCAGGGAGCCTGATTCCTCCTGCTCTGTTCTCCATTCTCAAGATTGTTTTGGCTATTTAAGGTCTTTTGTGTTTACATACAAATTTTAGAATTTTTTGTTCTAGATCTGTGAAAAATACCATTGGTAATTTGATAGGATTGCATTGAATCTGTAGATTGCCTATAGTCATTTTAACAATATTGATTCTTTCAATCCAAGAAGATGGTAAATCTTTTCATCTGTTTGTGTTATATTCATTTCTTTCATCAGCGTTTTATAATTTTCAGAGTACAGGTGTTTTGCCTCCTTAGGTAGGTTTATTCATAGGTGTTCTATTCTTTTCAATGTGATGGTAAATGGGATTGTTTCCTTAATTTCTATTTCTGATCTTTTGTCGTTAGTGTATAGAAATGCAGCAGATTTCTGTATATTAATTTTGTATCCTGCAACTTTACCAGATTCATTGATGAGCTCTAGTAGTTTTCTGGTAGCATCTTTAGGATTTTCTATGTATAGTATCATGTCATCTGCAAACAGTGACAGTTTTATTCTTCCTTCCCAATTTGGATTCCTTTTATTTCTTTTTCTTCTCTGATTGCTGTGGCTAGGACTTCCAAAACTATGTTGGAAAAAAGTGGCATAAGTGGGCATCCTTGTCTTGTTTCTGATCTTAGAAGCAATCCTCTTAATTTAATGCTCTGTTTCTATTTCTTCAACCTATGTTTGTTTGTAGCTAATTTTTAATCTAAAATTCAATAAAAACACATCCTTTGAGTAAAGAAAAGAGTCTGCTATAGATAGAAAGAGGGAGAGGCCCACATAAAAATATACTTTCTAAATATTTATTATAGTGCTGCCATTAAGCAAGGCCTTCTCTATTTTAAAATTGCTATTATTTGTCGGTTGGTTAGCTGGTTTTCAAACAAAGTCTTCCTGTATATCATTTTCAATTTCTAAGTAGTTGACTGTGAACAGTTATTCAGCCTTTTTGATGTACTTTTAGATCTGTATTCAGTCATTGAGCACATTTTCTCTCCCACTCAGATTCTTATTGACCATAAATTTAATAAGCCCATATCTTTGCCCTGGTTCAAATGCTTGATACATATGTTGAACAAGGTGTATCTGTCAACAGAGTCCAGTGGGCATAGACCTTCCACCAAACTGACATTAATACATTAGCCATGACCCTTTTTAAATGTTTGCATTATCATAGATAATCCTGCCTTTTTAGATAAGATATATTTTATAATGATTCCTATATGTGAGAGAAAGTAGGCAAAACCTTGAAGGAAATTTGAACTAACCCAGTGTCATGGATATCTGTAGTTTTTTTGTTTTGTTTTGTTTTAACCCCTTCCCACCTTTTCCTGGTAGCCATACCTTGTCTTATTTGAGGAAATACACTCCTTTTCTGAATCCTATGGTTCTACTGGAGTCTGTCAAATAGTACTTAGCTTTTTTCTTCTTCCCTACCTGAGTCTTAATCACAGAGGGTGATTAGAAGCTTCCACCAGGATTTTTTTTTTAACAGAAGCTAAAGGAAAGTGCCTCTTTCTTTTGTTGGGTTACATTTAGGCAAATAGAGCCTGGAAGTACCAGGATCTTTTTTGAGCTTCTTCTCAAAAGGTTAGTTTGAGAGACAGAAGTTAAAACAGAGAGAGGGGCAATTTAGAGGTCAGTGAAAGTTCAGATGGTTTCTCAATTCCTGTTTCCAGTTTTCCTGCCTTTCCTCTTATTTGCCGTCATAACTCAATAGATGAACCTTTTGACCTAAGCTAGTTGAAGATAGGTTTCTGTCGCTTGCAACCAAAAGAATACTGATTAGAATTTTCAAGAACATTTCAAATAAACATCTGCATCTGAAGAAATACTTGTTGCGTACACATTTTCAGAGCTGAACTTGAAAATCTGCGGTGCATGTAGCTGTATAAATGGTAGGACACCTTGAAGGTCTTTCTGATTCCCACATAAACTACCCACCTGCCTCTAGTGAGCCTTAAGTTCTGAGTGTCTGTACAAATCAAAGTTCAGAGAAGCGGAACAACTAGGACGTGCGTGTGTGTGTGTTTGTGTGTTTGTGTGTGTGTTTAAGCCATTTTATTTCAAGGATTTGATCTAATGGAATTGTGGGAGCTGGTTAAGTAGCCTCCGTAAAGCTGTTATTTTCACATATGATGATGAAACTTAAAGTCCTAAGGAAAGATAGTTGGAAAGGAGAGGTGGTATAAAGTGAAAGAGAGCAGGAAAAAGCTGGAAACCCAAAACACACAGTGAAGGAGAACAAGAATAAGCCCATGAATTTCTACTGAAATCCTTGCCATTTCTTATTGCCTCTCACTTGGATCGTGTGGGTCTCTTACAAAAACTAGTACTCTTTTTTTGGTCATGATTATCCTTTTTTTTTTTTTAATTTTTTAATTTTATTTTATTTTTTCATACAGCAGGTTCTTATTAGTTATCCATTTTATACATATTAGTGTATATATGTCAATCCCAATCTCCCAATTCATCCCACCCCCCCCCCCCGCCACTTTCCCCCCTTGGTGTCCATACATTTGTTCTCTACATCTGTGTCTCTATTTCTGCCCTGCACACCAGTTCATCTGTACCATTTATCTAGGTTCCACATATATGCGTTAATTCATCTGTTTTCCCACCAGATATTTTGCAAGAGGTGTTAGTAGAACAAAAGGCAGCTTTTAGAGATGTTTTTCTTTGATATGCTGTAAAGGTGAAAAATCTTCAAGGCAAGCTGCTATTTTGATATTTGAAAGATATCAGAAAGACCCAGGACCACAGAGACTGTAAAACTGCTAGTTTACCAGAGTATGTTTGTCAGGGGTCCACCTCCCCTCCAGTTAAATTAAATAAGGGAGGCATCTTGACTCCTGTACACCGGAAGGTCAACACCAGGGCTCCTTTAAATAGCAGTTTGCCCACAGCTTCTCAGACATGCAGATGTAGATGAGGTCCACGGTGTTCTTTATTCAGAACAGGTGATAGAGATTCAGAGAGGAGAGGAATTTCAGCTTAGTGTTTGAATTTTGTGTTTGAGAAGAGCAGATAATTAAATGCCATAAAGTGGCACAGGAAAGTGGCTTGAACTTTAAGAATGTTCCTTTTCCTCTGTTCTCCCACTTCACCCTGCGATTTTTACATTTATGTTAATGATCTCCACAACTTGTATTAGGTTATACAGTAGAATCTGAATTTCAAATAAATGTCAAAATCAGAAAATAGGCCTATCATCCTTCACAGGCAGTGAGGAATAAAATGGGCTTCTGTTTCTGTAGCATTTTGTCATATAAAGCACAGACCTTATTTTTCAAATACCTTGTCACCAGAATAACTAGGACATCTCATTAAAGACTCTCCAGGGTACTGGGATTGTTGCAGGACGTGGTCATGTGGAAGAGTGAGCAGTGGACTGGTGGTACCTGGGCCTGGTCTGCCTCCCGCTGGCTCCAGGGATGACCTATCACCAGGAAGTCTCTCCCCTAGCTGGACCCATGCTTCTCATCCAGAGAGTGAAGATATTAAACCGGCTGATCTTCAGTGTGCTTTCCAGTATTCATTTCTATCAAAGCAACAGTCATCAAAACAGTATGATACTGGCACAAAGACAGACACATAGATCAATGGAACAGGATAGAAAGCCCAGAAATAAACCCAAGCACCGATGGTCAATTAATCTACGACAAAGGAGGCAAGACCATGCAATGGAGGAAAGACAATCTCTTCAATAAATGGTGCTGGGAAAACTGGACAGCTACATGTAAAGAAATGAAATTAGAACACTAACACCAGAAGCAAAAATAAACCCAAAACGGGTTAAAGACCTAAACGTGGTATCAGACACTATAAAACTCCTAGAGGAAAACATAGGCAGAACACTCTCTGACATAAATCACAGCAATATCTTTTTCGATCCATCTCCCAGAGTAATGGAGGTAAAAAACAAAAATAAACAAATGGAACCTAATTAAATGCAAAAGCTTTTGCACAGCAAAGGAAACCATAAACAAAACAAAAAGACAACCCACAGAATGGGAGAAAATATTTGCAAACGATGCAACCGACAAGGGATTAGTCTCCAAAATTTACAAACAGCTCATGTGACTTAATATCATTGAAACAAACAACCCAATCAAAAAATGGGCAGAAGACCTAAATAGACATTTCTCCAAAGAAGACATACAGCTGGCCAAGAGGCACATGAAAAGATGTTCAGCATCACTAATTATAAGAGAAATGCAAATCAAAACTACAATGAGATATCACCTCACACCAGTCAGAATGGCTATCATCAAAAAATCCACGAACAGTAAATGCTGGAGAGGGTGTGAAGAGAAGAGAACCCTCCTACACTGTTGGTGGGAATGTAAGTTGGTACAGCCACTGTGGAGAACAGTATGGAGGTTCCTTAAAAAACTAAAAGTAGAGCTACCATATGATCCTGCATTCCCACTCCTGGGCAAATATCCGGAGAAAAACATGGTCTGAAAGGATACATATACTCCAGTGTTCATTGAAGCACTGTTTACAATAGCCAAGACATGGAAGCAACGTAAATGTCCATTGACAGATGAATGGATAAAGAAGATGTGCTACATATATACAATGAAATATTACTCAGCCATTAAAAAGAATGAAATAATGCCATTGCAGCAACATGAATGGACCTAGAGATTGTCATACTGAGTGAAGAATGGCTGAGTAAAATTTGCAGAGTGGTGCCTTCTATGTATACTCATAGAAAAACTAATCTCTTAATCATAGAACTAAACCCAAACTCCGTCCTAGGAGTTGAAAGTGCTGAAGTATAATACAAAGGAGAACGAGGAAGTACAAACCCCACTACTGCCTCATGTCCATGAGGTGAGCCAGAAGATAAGCAACAAGGTGTCTGAACAACAAAATGACCAGTGCTTTACTTCTACCTTCAAAACCTCCCACAAGATCCTCTCTTGTGGACGCTGTAATGAAATATAGGGAAAGGAATTCTAAGATATACGGATTAGTTAGCTAGGTTGACACATTGCAAAGTCACCACAGCATCAAAATTATTGAAATGGTTTAACATATTCTAAAGAAGTTAAAATGTATGTTGTGTCTGTGTATATTAGGGAGGAAGTGGTGCTGTGAGTCTAGGATAGGGAGAGTAGGAAGCAGGTGTTAATAAAAGAAAAGGCATCTTAATGAAGCAGAGTTACTACTATATTTCATATTAGAATATCACTTTGCAGAGTGATTCCTTTTTGTGTGCATAAATTACTTGAAGCTTGGGTGAAATTTCTAAAAATGTTATAAAAACAATGTATTTTTGGAAGAGGATTTCAGGATTTCCTGAAGAAGTGTATTTCACCTTCTAATAATTATTGGAGTTTCTCATGCTATTCTCTTCTGAATTGTATATACAGAATTTTATGATCATGGTGTTTTGTTTAATTCAGGGATGGGTACTTTTGGCCACAGTTTGAGTATTTTTTACATCTTAAACCTATTTTAGTTTGTTCTAAAACGTGTAGCCTGAAGGGGTTTTCCTTTAACTTACAAGCCATGTGCTTTTGATTCGTTTATACTGAAGTCAATAACATGTTGTAGTGTAAGAATATTCTCTCTGTCTTTAAAATAAGCCTTTCTTCTTTAAAAGAGAAAGCTTTGTTTTTCCAAGAGTAAATGAACTTGGAGACCAATGATCTAAACACCGTTTGAAAACAACTCCATGAAATTAGGGTAGGCACTTTCCCTATTCGTATTTTTGTCGTGTCGGAACTGTCAATCTCTATGCTTATTTTTTCAGCTAATTTTATTAACGTCTCATTTTGGTGTGAGGTGTCTCCATTCATATACATTTTGTTAAGGACTATCATTATATTATTGTTTTATCAGAATTCTTTTGTTAGATGTGCTACTTACTAAAATTATTATCAAAATTCTTTTATTTTTATTTGCTTTCTAATTCTAGAATACCTCATTATTGCAGAAAGTGCATTTTAAATTCTGTTTTTAAATTATTAAATTGATTGATTAAATTGATAGTATTTAAATAATAATATCTAAATTTCTAAATAAATTTTATATAGAATTTTTTCATTGATATTTTTTCAGAAACTTTTTTTTCCACACCATTATATTGCTATAATTACAGTGGAAAATTAAAAATCATCAAATGCTGTTCTTCCTGTTTAGATCCTGAGTTTAAGATTATATTATTATAGTGTAAAATTGTCTTGAGGCAAATTGAAACAAAAAAACCCCAAAACAAACTAGAAATATTATCACAAATGACATATTTAACAATGTTTAAACATTTTTATTTATTCTTCTTTGACACACACTTATGTATTGTATATGCATATATATGTGTATATACACATATAGGTATATATACAGTGTATATACGCAGGCATACACATACACATATTCTACTTAGTTTTTATACATGTATATGTTAATATATTACATATCTTTTATTTATATATATGTCTATATGTGTTATACATATAAATTCTCTAAGAATTATGTATACTTGCTATTAAAAAAAATTAATGCACACGCTCAGCTAAACAATTCAAACAGTAAAAAGATATTAATTCTGTCTTTCAACCATCATGTGTTGAATGAAGCAGCACCTTGTTCTATAATATTTTTCCATATACTTATGGGTGTATTTCTGGATTCTTATCTGTTCTACTGATTAGTCTATGTCCAGTACCAAACTATGTAAAATACTGTAGCTTTATAATAAATGTAATTATCTGGCACAGTGAGTCCCCCATCCCATATTACTTTTTCAGAATTCCCCACCTAGTCTTAGAGAGCATTATAATTATTTTTATATACAATTTAAAATAAACTTGCCATAATTTTAAAAGTTACAGTTTGAGGTTTTATTGATATTAAATTGAATTTATAGATTAATTTAGAAATAATTGACATTAGAATATTGAATCTTATCTCAATATTGAAAAATATTATTATATATCCCTGCATATTTCTTGTTTATTCCTAGTTATTTTATTTTCTCATTTCTATCTTTAAACATACTTTTTCTTCCACTTTATCTTCTGACTTCTTTGGAAATACATACAGTATTTCTCATAAGCTACTTATAATGAATATTCTTATATACATGGTTATGATGCAAAGGAATAAATGAATTAAAATTTTGACTTTGGTTGTTTTTGTATATGTCTTTGTTACCACAGAATCTAAAATATATACATATTGCAAACATTCTGAATGTTAACTATTATGTAGATACTTATCAATTGAATAAATGACTTCTTTTTCAGGTGCTGTTTGGAGAATGTATACTCATTGTTAAAATTACCTTAGTTGGCTAGAGTGGATTACAGTATAGATTCTCATTCTAACTTAAGGTGGTGTGTCATTCATTATAAATGCCCTAAAGACTAGAAATTTTGAAAGCTATACTTTTCAATCATCTTGAAACAAATTTTCTTCTAGGAACCCCTTCAACATCTGTGTTATTTATCTAGATTGGAAAAGAATTACATCATCAAGAATTATACCATGTTATATTGTCGAGATATTTAAAATTAATAAGGTCAAATGTATGAACAGGAAAAGACAATTAGCACATAGAATTCTATTTATATTGTTATTGTGAACATTATTCTTTTAAAAAGTATGGTTTATTTATTTGAACTGCACTAGTCTGCTTTCTTCACTGAGAAATGATTTTCCTTCTCATGACATATTTATTATATTTTTGTTTCAGAAATTGTATTTGAGTTTTATATACTTCATAGTGAAACCAAAATTTAATTGCATTTTGTATACTAAGTTTTATTGTAGAAAAATAATTTTGCATAAGTTTCTTCAAAGTAGGTTGCATTAGTCTGTTAGTTACCCTTTTGTAGCATTATAATTTACTCCTGTTTGTAAATATGCATCAGAATAAAAATACATGAAAACATATAAACATTTCAAAACCACAAAAATGACTAGCTAAAGATTAGTTGTAAAATTAGGTCAAGGCTTGAGAGGGAAAAGAAAGAGGAGTAAAATATTATAAAATAGACATAGAGTTTTCATATTCTTATTCCTGAGTGTACAAGACTAATATGACAGTGTTGATTTAAAATTTTCATTTTGCTCTTTAGAAATGTTTTGGGAATCAGTGGAAAGAAAATCTTTGATGCTATTCTGGTACATTAAAGGAAATAAGGACAAACAGATTTAACACAGTAGGTAGAGAAATCAGGTAATATTTAGTTATTTGTCATGCTTTCACATTTAATTTCTCTTTTATCAACAATTAGAATTGCTTTTTAAAAGCTTAATCATTCAGTCTTCAATTTTTCTTTTCCTCCAAGAAAAGAATAATTATTAGGAAGAACAAAAGAGAAGTAATGTCATGTTTTATGCAGCCATTGAATAAAGTGGGAAACTTACCAATAAATAAATCACTCAGGTTGTATTTGAGAACTTGATGGGATTATTGAAGCAGCTATTATTTTGAAAAGAAAAGTACAAAACACAGTTTGTCTAATTTAAAGCACATGATAATAGGAAAATAACTATAAAAATCGCGAATATCTAGGTCAATTTAAATTTTGAAAGCTAAATACATATAAATTAGCACAGAACTACCAAGGAAACCTAAGTTAATAGTAACTAGCAATTAAAGATCATATGTCTTTTAAACCTTTATGACAATACAAAAACTACGGATTTAATAACTAACGAGGGCAGAATTTAAACATCATTCCATGTTGCTTTTGCTTGTTTCTCTGAATTTTTATTGTAAATTTAGCATTTGTTTCTTTATATGATTATTAATTAAATTATACTGCTATGGAGGATTTAAAGAGGCTCCATGTTTTTCTTCTGTGGTGATCTGCAGTCATCTTCCAAAGTACAGTGGATGATCTCAGTTTTCCTTTTAATAGCGTTAAATTTTAAATAAAAATTCATATGTACTTGGGAACTGGTATAACTGCAAGAGAGGTTCTGCTTGTTTCTCTCTTAAAAAATGCTCTTTACTTAGTTATGCATAGTAATGATTTTTCCAAAATTTAAATGCCAAAAAGTTTTAAGAATAAAACTAAATAAAATGGTATCCACAGTCCAACTGTGAATACATAATTGAGACTGTCTTCAAAGACTAAGTCTTTAAATGGGAATCTGCTTTAAGAGAACCAGAAAGAACAGTAAGATGCGATAACAATTTGAATTAAGGAGGCCTGGGTGACAGACTATTAAAGAAAAATGGAAATCTTTCACAAAAACCTAAGCTGAAAGTTTACAAGCTATATTGAAGCTGCTACAATATGTAATACATGCTGAGTGTGTTTATAAATTAATGCTCTGCTAAAATACCTTGCAGTTCACTACATAGTTTGTGCATTTTGATGTTCTATCTTGTAACAAAAGTGTTGCAAAAGGCCTTTGAAATTAGTTTGGATGGGAGATAAAATATGAAGACAGGAAGAGGTAGCAGATATAAATTTACAGTCACAATAAAATGTTTTTATTTACAATTTTTCCATTATCATAAGTATAGCTAAAAACTATGGTGTGGAGATCAAATATAAATCTTAGTCTCATGATTTTCATGTGCTGTCCATGTGCGGTTATGAAGTAAGGTTATAGAAGCTTGAAGCTGTGAGATAAAAATAGTAAAACTCTTTCGTTTTACAGATGAGATTCAGGAACTATCAATAGCATCATATTTATGTCTGTGAGATAAAGTTGAATTCATGGAGTGAAAAGATGATGAGAGAGAAGTATGCAGGCATCCTGTGATAAAAAGCTTTGTTTGCTAAACCCAAAGTCTTTCTCTTTGTCCTGTGATAACTTCAAATGATGGGTAGAGAACTCAGGCTACAAGACTAGAGCGTTGTGTGCTATGCTCTCAGAACCTCAGATAGGAGGAAATCTTGTTCAGAGAAGAGTTTGTTGTGGGTGGAAGCAAGGATTTTATTAGTTGGATCCACTTAGTGTATATATGTATCTTTAAAAATATCTGAGAATATTTTAAAATTTCATACTTTATAAAGAAGAAAAAGGCTTTGAGAGTGACAAACCACATTATAGGATGATAACTATATAGATGTATGGAAATGGATTAATACTATTTAAGCTTTTGTATTTTCACAGTTATTTCCTCTTTTACATTGTCCTATATTTATTGTGATTTCCTGTTTTATTTTCAGCAGTAATACCAGGTGTTTGTGTCTAACTTATCAACACTTTCAAATAACTATCTTAAGTTTTAACTGATAATCTGTATTTGTAAGTTATTGTTGTTTTTCTCCAGTTATTTCATTTTTTTCATTATTTTTATTATTTTGTTCCTTCTAAATTCTTTGGGTTTACTCTGTTCATCGTTTTCTATCTTATTGATTTGAATACTTAGTCCATTTATTTTCAATATTCCTTGTTTTTCAATAAATGTGCAAAGCTAGTTTCCTATAAATACTACCTTACTATATTCTATATTTTTTTACATGTAGTATTTTAATTAAGCTCTAAGTATTCAGTTACAATTTTCTCACTAACCAGTGGACTGTTTTGTAGTATGTTTTTGTGTTTTCTAGACATGTGATGTTTTATTTTATGTCATTTTATAATTGATTTCTAATTTGCAACAAGGATCAAAATCATAGTCTTTCTGATGCTGTTTAAAAACTGTTGTGGCTTTCTTCATGCCTAGTTTCTAATCAGTTTTTCTTTATAAATTCTACAAGTTTGCTTAAAAATTTGTGTGTTCTGTATTTTTGGGGTTTGGATATGTTCTCTCTCTTTATTTATAATATATGTAGATCAGTTATTATATTATTCAGAACTTCAATATCCTTGTTTATTTTGGCTGCTCAATTTATTAGTTTTAAAGAGAGATGTGTTACCATCTCAAAGTACTGTTCACTTATCTCAGCAATTCATAGTTGCTAGTTGATATATTTCAAGATCATATATTTCATGATGCATAATTATATCATGATTGTTACATCTTCTTGAGCTCTCATCCATTTTATTAGTTTGTAATGTCTCATTTTGTCTCATAATTTTTTGCCTTAAATATTTATTTCCCTAATATTAAAATTGCTTCCAAGGCTTTCTTTTTGTTATGCTGACCTGGTATATCTTTTTCATTATTGCATTCAACAAATATTGAATGTCTGCTGTCAGGCACTGTTCTAGGCCCTAGATATAAAGAAAGAAATAGGTGATAATCTTGCTTGTCAGGAGCTTACATTTTAGTAGGAAAACATATAATAAGAGATTAAGAAAAACTAGAAGTAAAAACATATTGTATGTCAGGTGGTGATAAGTGCTACTGAAAAATAAAGCAGTGGAGGAGAAACAGAATTGCTGGGAGTAGGTTGAAATTTCAGACAGTGTTGTCAGGAAAGGCCTCTGTTTTATTTAGGTACCCAGAATTCCCTGCTGAATGCTGGGCAGCTGCCATTCATACCCTCTCCTCTCAAGCATTTATGGATAATGAGAGGAAAGACACATAGGCACCAATGAGGTAGGAAATAGAGGTTATTACTCATTGTAGTAAGAAGCGAAAGGATTCCCAAAAGAGAATTAACTCAAATTCAATTGGGAGTGAAACAAGAAAGGGACACTGGTGGCTTTGGGTTTTTATTGTGGTTAGTGGATGGAGCCAGAATGGGGGCTTGGTGTCTTGTTGCTCAGATGTGGGGCAGAGGAGTAAATGAAAGCTGGGGACTTGAAAGCTGTCAGCAATGATCAGGCATCAAAAATGGGGTTTTTGTCTTTATTATAGCCTCATTGGAGGGGGTGCGGTTGAGGAGACACCTGTCCTTTAAAATTTTTTATCCTTTTTGTCATGTTACTGGATTGTTTTTAATTCAAGCTGGATAACTATGTCTTGATCACATAAATTTATTCCATTTCATATCATTATTACTTGTGTCAGGACTTACTTTCATCTATTTAATATTTTTTGTTTTCTATTGTCACACTTTATTTTTTTCTTCCTTATAATTTTACATTGGATGTAATTTTTTTCTATTTCATATCTTCTGGCTGTTATCTCTATTGAAATCTTTTATTAGGATATATTTCCCTTTTTGTCTGAAATTTAACAAACTCTATGGATTCTGTGTATTCCCCCAAACAAAATGTGTACCACAGCACACTTAACTTCTAATCTCTCCTGCCTTGAATGCATAGTTAACCCAGAACTACCTCCCATGCTGGTATTTGTTGTATCTTATGAAATTTTAGTGCAAATTTATTAAGGATATACATTTTTAAAGATCATCATTTAATTAGAAAAAAGGCCTTATTAATTTCTGCATTCACTTTATTTCCCAGATATCTTCTTCCAAGATTAATCTTTCTGACTCATGTAGTAAAATCATCTAAGAATTATTTCAGACAACATCCACATATATTAAACTTGACAGAAAGTATTTTTATTTTACTTGGTATATAAAACTATAGATCATCATGTTTTTTCCTGGCATGCAGTAGATGATAAATAAATATTTATTGACAGTTGAGTAAATGAGTATGAAAGTGTGTAAGGAGAATATTTTCATACAAAGCCAGAGAAACTAATGCTTAAAGTGAACGAGAATTACACAAAAAAACTAACATATCCCAATGCTCTTTTCTTAGTCACATTAAGATCCTTAAACAGGAAAATTGATTTATTGTTCTTCATCCACCACAAGTTTCACAGAAAAATAAAGTGGTATATTTATTTTTAGGTGAGTGTGGTGTAAATAATCTTTAATAATCCTAAATTCTACTTGCAAAGCTGTGGCATTTTTAAAATTTATTTTCTCTTTAAATAGCAGGGAAGGGATGAGTAGAAAGAGAAAGAATATATAAGTGGCCTTTCCTTAAGTACCTTTTAGGATTTAATTAGAATATTTTAGGACTGTAACTCCATGCAGTTTTATGCTGCATTTTACTGCAGTCAGAGGACCTCTCAGATTTAGCAACTCCCTCTCATGTCCTCCCATTGGTCTTTTCTTATTACCTTTTAATCATTTGTTTGTATGTGTGTCTCCCTTATTAGACCACAAACTCTGTGAGGAATGTGCCTTTCTCATTTACTCATTCAACAGTTATTGAATTTTGTCTCTGTGCTAGGCACTGTCTCACCTATATTCAGAGGTCCTAGCCAGCTATGACATTGTACTCAATAAGAGTCTCAACTGAATTAATGAATCCTCTCTGCCGCTTGTTTAGAACATTTCATAGCACTTGGATCATACATCTTTATTCATACACCTTTTGCTTAGGAAAAGTTCTACAAATTTACACTAAAAATCCAAATGCCAATTTATTCCTCTACTTCTTGAAATACCGTCTACAGAAATGTCTTTTTATCAGTATTTTCCTTAATACTTTTTAAAAAAAGGTTCATTCCCAAATTGGTGTATAGAGTCAATGCAATCCCAATGAAAAATCAGGCCAAAATTTTGTAACAACTTGATGAACTGATTATAAATTAACATGGAATGCAAAGGATCCAGAAAAGCCAAAGTATTACCAAAAGAGAAAAAAATGGAGGACTCATGCTACCTTGATTTCAAAACATTATGAAATTACAGTAATCATTGCATCATAATGTTAGAAAAATAGATCAATGGTACAGTAATAGACTTACACTTATACTGTCAATTGACATTTGACAAAACCTCCAAAACTATTCAATGGGAAAAGTATGTTTATTCTACAGAATAAGCTGATACAACTGGTATTTATATGGAAAAAAAATTAACCTTGATTCCTAGTTCAACCCAGAAACAAATTTTGAGATGGATCATACATACAGGCTAAAACTATAAAACTTCTAGAAGAAAACAAGGGAGAATATCATTGTAACCTTGGGGTAGGCAAAGATTTTTTCAGAAAAAGAAAATCTATACATAAAGAATGTTAAGCTGGATTTCCTCAGTATCTAAAACTTATACTCATCAAAAGACACTGTTAAGAACATAGATAAGCCCCAGGCTGAGAAAAATATTTATAATGCATAAATCATATTTATATTTGAATATATAGGACTTGTATTAAGAATATATAAAGAGCTCTTGTAAATCAAAAATAGAAATAAAAACAATGGAAAAATACTTTAACAGATACTTCACAAAGATATATAAGCAGCCAAGCATCTCATTAAAAAGTCCTCAACCTCATTAGAAAGGTGAAAATTAATATCGTAATGAGATAGTAGTTCACATGCACTAGAATTACTAAAATTAAAAATACTAACACCGAATTTTGACAAGAATGTGGAGGAGCCAGAGATCTCATATATTATTGTTGGAAATGTAAAATGGCCTAAACATTTTGGAATACTGTCATTTTCTTTTTAAGTCAGACATATGTTGATGGTCTGATTCAGCAGCTGTACTCCTAAATTTCTCAAGATAAAATAAATTTTCTCAAAACAGGCTTGTACAAGAATGTATATAGTAACCTTATTTGTAAGTGGCAAAACCCAAAAACTGACAGGAAAATAAGTAAGTAAATTGTGATATTTCATGTAATAGGATATTAAAGAATAATAGGAAAGGAATGAGGGATTAGAATTAAGGAAATAAGGAATGAAATATTAAGGAGCAATAAAAAAGGGACAAACTGCGGATACATACAACAGCATGGATACATCTCAAAAACATTCTGTGCAAAAGAAACCAGACACAAAATAATATCTTCTGTGAATCTATTTATATATAGTTCTAGGACCAGCTAAGTCTATCTCTGGTAAAATAAATTAGAATGATGGTGGCCTCTGGGGTTGGTGGTTGGGAGGTGGTTGTGTGGCAGGACTGAATAGGAAGGGGTATGAGGAAACATTTTGGTATGAAATGATCTATTGATCATTTGAAATGATCTATTGATATATTTGATATGGATATGGGTTACATGAGTGTATGCATTTGTCAGCATTTATCCAAAATGTAATAGCTATGCATTTTACTGTATGTGAATTATATTTCAATCTTAAAACAGACATAGGGAATATCTTACTTAAAAACACTTCGAAAAAAATATGTAAGGTATTAGAAGATTTTCATTTTGTTTTGTTGATTAGACACATGAGGTAATAGAGGCATCAACAGTTAAATGACTTGTCCAAGATGACATGATCTCTATTAGACATTTTTATTACTGTTGCTTATTGCCAGACCCCTGGACAGATTTCTCCTCCAGGGCTTTTGAGCCCTGCACGGAAGAACTGTGCAAGGAGAGAAGAGGAAGTAAAGAGAAGGTTGGCTGTTTTCTTCTATTTAAAGGGAAATAGTAGACATGTAGATCTGATAAAAGGAAAAGTGATTGAGCTAACTTAAGAATTCTGTTTGATTCAAAAGAGATTGATAGCACACGTACCACCCTGGCCTAAACCCTTCAACCAGCAAGCAGAACTTGAAAGAAAATTTTCAAGAGGTTCCTCCAAGGCCGATATATTTTTCTAATGCTGTGTTTTATACTCACATTTTGAGGTGCATTATTTTGGCAAGATTAAGAAAGAAAACTAATATTAGGAGCTAAAGATGCAGAAAAAGAGAGAAAGGAAACATTCCTTTGCTTAGATTCAAAATGGCCTTCTAGTGGTTACCATCAATCTGAATTGGAATAGATTCTGCTATAGACAAAATGGAGCTACCTACATTTGATTGGAGGAGAGCCAGAAAGCCTGCCTGCCCCTCCCTGTGCCTGGCATGCCTATATTAGAGTAACTCTGTAGTGTTGAGAGAGTCATGATATTAAAGGCAGAGACACAATTTATACATACTTTTCCAGCTCTCCTTTTACCCTAGAGCTTTACCTGAGAGAACGTTGGTTTATTCTTTGTCCCCTCAGTATTGGCATCTTCGGTCTCCATTCTGATAGGCAACATCAGGTAAGAGGGCATCTAGCAGCAGAGGAAAGGAGAAGAGACAACCTTAAATAACGTCAGAGCTAGGAAATGGTTATTTTTGTGGAGAAAGATGGTAGTAGCTTGGTTAAATTAGAAATATAGTCAGTATATAAAATTTTTATAAAATTATTCAGCTCCTGTACTCACTTATGCAGACCATCATTATTGATATACAGATCAAATAAAATAATTGTTTAGAATTCAGGTAAGCATGTTAGCTAGATACCTAACATAGGTCTGAGTCAAAAGGTCTGGAAAATAATAAATGAGTTTAAAACAAACAAAAAGGATATATTTGGTAGTTACTAATTAAGAGAAAAATTTTGAAACTGAAGTTATGAAATCCCTAGATTGCAAAGATAAGAATACTTGTGTAATGATATAGTTTTCGTAGACTGATGCCTCTTTTTTTTTTTTTTTAATATTTTATTTATTTATTTATTTATGGCTGTGTTGGGTCTTCGTTTCTGTGCGAGGGCTTTCTCCAGTTGCAGCAAGTGGGGGCCATTCTTCATCACGGTGCGCGGGCTTCTCACTATCGCGGCCTCTCTTGTTGCTGAGCACAGGCTCCGTACGCGCAGGCTCAGTAATTGTGGCTCACGGGCCCAGTTGCTCCGCGGCACGTGGGATCCTCCCAGACCAGGGCGCGAACCCGCGTGCCCTGCACTGGCAGGCAGACTCTCAACCACTGCACCACCAGGGAAGCCCTGATGCCTCTTTTGATATTAATTTTATTGGGGGCAAATTATGATGTTTCAACTAAATGAGCAATGAGGGAAGCGGGGTAAATTATGAAATCATAACCAGCAAAGGTCTATTTTTTTGTTTGTTTGTTTGTTTTTTTATACTGCAGGTTCTTATTAGGCATCAATTTTATACACATCAGTGTATACATGTCAATCCCAATCGCCCAATTCAGCACACCACCATCCCCACCCCACCGCAGTCTTCCCCCCTTGTTGTCCATATGTTCGTTCTCTACATCTGTGTTTCAACTTCTGCCCTGCAAACCGGCTCATCTGTACCATTTTTCTAGGTTCCACATACATGCGTTAATATACGATATTTGTTTTTCTCTTTCTGACTTACTTCACTCTGTATGACAGTCTCTAGATCCATTCACGTCTCAACAAATGACTCAATTTCGTTCCTTTTTATGGCTGAGTAATATTCCATTGTATATATGTACCACCACTTCTTTATCCATTCGCCTGTTGATGGGCATTTAGGTTGCTTCCATGACCTGGCTATTGTAAATAGTGCTGCAATGAACATTCGGGTGCATGTGTCTTTTTGAATTACGGTTTTCTCTGGGTATATGCCCAGTAGTGGGATTGCTGGGTCATATGGTAATTCTATTTTTAGTTTTTTAAGGAACCTCCATATTGTTCTCCATAGTGGCTGTATCAGTTTACATACCCACCAACAGTGCAAGAGGGTTCCCTTTTCTCCACACCCTCTCCAGCATTTGTTGTTTGTAGATTTTCTGATGATGCCCATTCTAACTGGTGTGAGGTGATACCTCATTGTAGTTTTGATTTGCATTTCTCTAATAATTAGTGATGTTGAGCATCTTTTCATGTGCTTCGTGGCCGTCTGTATGTCTTCTTTGGAGAAATGTCTATTTAGGTCTTCTGCCCATTTTTGGATTGGGTTGTTTGTTTCTTTAATATTGAGCTGAATGAGCTGCTTATATATTTAGGAGATTAATCCTTTGTCCGTTGATTCGTTTGCAAATATTTTCTCCCATTCTGAGGGTTGTCTTTTCGTCTTGTTTATGGTTTCCTTTGCTGTGCAAAAGCTTTGAAGTTTCATTAGGTCCCATTTGTTTATTTTTGTTTTTATTTCCATTACTCTAGGAGGTGGATCAAAAAAGATCTTGCTGTGATTTATGTCAAAGAGTGTTCTTCCTATGTTTTCCTCTAAGAGTTTTATAGTGTCCAGTCTTATATTTAGGTCTCTAATCCATTTTGAGTTTATTTTTGTGTATGGTGTTAGGGAGTATTCTAATTTCATTCTTTTACATGTAGCTGTCCAGTTTTCCCACCACCACTTATTGAAGAGACTGTCTTTTCTCCATTGTATATCTTTGCCTCCTTTGTCATAGATTAGTTGACCATAGGTGCGTGGGTTAATCTCTGGGCTTTCTATCTTGTTCCATTGATCTATGTTTCTGTTTTTGTGCCAGTACCATATTGTCTTGATTACTGTAGCTTTGTAGTATAGTCTGAAGTCAGGGAGTCTGATTCCTCCAGCTCCGTTTTTTTCCCTCAAGACTGCTTTGGCTATTCAGGGTCTTTTGTGTCTCCATACAAATTTTAAGATGATTTGTTCTAGTTTCGTAAAAAATGCCATTGGTAATTTGATAGGGATTGCATTGAATCTGTAGATTGCTTTGGGTAGTAGAGTCATTTTCACAATGTTGATTCTTCCAATCCAAGAACATGGTATATCTCTCCATCTGTTGGTATCATCTTTAATTTCTTTCAACAGTGTCTTATAGTTTTCTGCATACAGGTCTTTTGTCTCCCTAGGTAGGTTTATTCCTAGGTATTTTATTCTTTTTGTTGCAATGGTAAACGGGAGTGTTTCCATAATTTCTCTTTCAGATTTTTCATCATTAGTGTATAGGAATGCAAGAGATTTCTGTGCATTAATTTTGTATCCTGCAACTTTACCATATTCATTAATTAGCTCTAGCAGTTTTCTGGTGGCAGTTTTAGGATTCTCTATGTATAATATCATGTCATCCGCAAACAGTGACAGTTTTACTTCTTTTTTTCCAATTTGTTTATTTCTTGTTATTTTTTCCAGTTTGTTTCTTGTTTATTTCTTCTTATTTGTTTATTTTTTTTTTGTTTATTTTCCAATTTATTTCTTTTTCTTCTCTGATTGCCGTGGCTAAGACTTCCAGAACTATGTTGAATAATAGTGGCGAGAGTGGACATCCTTGTCTCGTTCCTGATCTTAGAGGAAATGCTTTCAGTTTTTCACCATTGAGAATGATGTTTGCTGTGAGTTTGTCATATATGGCCTTTATTATGTTGAGGTAGGTTCCCTGTATGCCCACTTTCTGGAGAGTTTTTATCATAAATGGGTGTTGAATTTTGTCAAAAGCTTTTTCTGCATCTATTGAGATGATCATATGGTTTTCCTTCTTCAATTTGTTAATATGGTGTATCACATTGATTGATTTGCGTATATTGAAGAATCCTTGCATCCCTGGGATAAATCCCACTTGATTGTGGTGTATGATCCTTTTAATGTGTTGTTGGATTCTGTTTGCTAGTATTTTGTTGAGGATTTTTGCATCTGTATTCATCGGTGATATTGGTCTGTAATTTTCTTTTTTTGTAGTGTCTTTGTCTGGTTTTGGTGTCAGGGTGATGGTGGCCTCATAGAATGAGTTTGGGAGTGTTCCTTCCTCTGCAATTTTTAGAAGAGTTTGAGAAGGATAGGTGTTAGCTCTTCTCTAAATGTTTGATACAATTCACCTGTGAAGTCATCTGGTCCTGGACTTTTGTTTGTTGGAAGATTTTTAATCACAGTTTCAATTTCATTACTTGTGATTGGTCTGTTCATATTTTCTGTTTCTTCCTGGTTCAGTCTTGGAAGGTTATACCTTTCTAAGAATTTGTCCATTTCGTCCAGGTTGTCCATTTTATTGGCATAAAGTTGCTTGTAGTAGTCTCTTAGGATGCTTTGTATTTCTGCGGTGTCTGTTGTAACTTCTCCTTTGTCATTTCTGATTTTATTGATTTGAGTCCTCTCCCTGTTTTTCTTGATGAGTCTGGCTAATGGCTTATCAATTTTATCTTCTCAAAGAACCAGCTTTTAGTTTTATTGATCTTTGCTATTGTTTTCTTTGTTTCTATTTCATTTATTTCCGCTCTGATCTTTATGATTTCTTTCCTTCTGCTGACTTTGGGTTTTGTTTGTTCTTCTTTCTCTAGTTTCTTTAGGTGTAAGGTTAGATTGTTTACTTGAGATTTTTCTTGTTTCTTTAGGTAGGCTTGTATAGCTATAAAATTCCCTCTTAGAACTGCTTTTGCTGCATCCCATAGGTTTTGGGTCGTCGTGTTTTCATTGTCATTTGTCTCTAGGTATTTTTTTATTCCCTCTTTGATTTCTTCAGTGATCTCTTGGTTATTTAGTAATGTATTGTTTAGCCTCCATGTGTTTGTGTTTTTTACGTTTTTTTCCCTGTAATTCATTTCTAATCTCGTAGCATTGTGGTCAGAAAAGATGCTGGATATGATTCCAATTTTCTTAAATTTACTGAGGCTTGATTTGTGACCCAAGATGTGATCTATCCTGGAGAATGTTCCGTGTGCACTTGAGAAGAACGTGTAGTCTGCTGTTTTTGGATGGAATGTCCTATAAATATCAATTAAATCTATGTGGTCTATTGTGTCATTTAAAGCTTCTGTTTCCTTATTTATTTTCATTTTGGATGATCTGTCCATTGGTGTAAGTGAAGTGTTAAAGTCCCCCACTATTATTGTGTTACTGTCAATTTCCTCTTTTATGGCTGTTAGCAGTTGCCTTATGTATTGAGGTGCTCCTATGTTGGGTGCATATATATTTATAATTGTTATATCTTCTTCTTGGATTGATCCCTTGATCATTATGTAGTGTCCTTCTTTGTCTCTTGTAACATTCTTTATTTTAAAGTCTATTTTATCTGATATGAGTATAGCTACTCCAGCTTTCTTTTGATTTCCATTTGCATGGAATATCTTTTTCCATCCCCTCACTTTCAGTCTGTACGTGTCCCTAGGTCTGAAGTGGGTCTCTTGTAGACAGCATATATATGGGTCTTGTTTTTGTATCCATTCAGCAAGCCTGTGTCTTTTGGTTGGAGCATTTAATCCATTCACGTGTAAGGTAATTATTGATATGTATGTTCCTATGACCATTTTCTTAATTGTTTTGGGTTTGTTTTTGTAGGTCCTTTTCTTCTCTTGTGTTTCCCACTTAGAGAAGTTCCTTTAGCATTTGTTGTAGAGCTCTTTTGGTGGTGCTGAATTCTCTTAGCTTTTGCTTGTTTGTAAAGCTTTTGATTTCTCCATCAAATCTAAATGAGATCCTTGCCGGGTAGAGTAATCTTGGTTGTAGGTTCTTCCCTTTCATCACTTTAAGTATATCATACCACTGCCTTCTTGCTTGTAGAGTTTCTGCTGAGAAGTCAGCTGTTAACCTTATGGGAGTTCCCTTGTATGTTATTTGTTGTTATTCCCTTGCTGCTTTCAATAATTTTTCTTTGTCTTTAATTTTTGCCATTTTGATTACTGTGTCTTGGCGTGTTTCTCCTTGGGTTTATCCTGTATGGGACTCTCTGCGCTTCCTGGACTTGGGTGGCTATTTCCTTTCCCATGTTAGGGAAGTTTTCGACTATAATCTCTTCAAATATTTTCTCTGGTCCTTTCTCTCTCTCTTCTCCTTCTGGGACCCCTATAATGCGAATGTTGTTGCGTTTAATGTTGTCCCAGAGGTCTCTTAGGCTGTCTTCATTTCTTTTCATTCTTTTTTCTTTAGTCTGTTGTGCAGCAGTGAATTCCACCATTCTGTCTTCCAGGTCACGTATCCGTTCTTCTGCCTCAGTTATTCTGCTATTGATTCCTTCTAGTGTAGTTTTCATTTCAGTTATTGTATTGGTCATCTCTGTTTGTTTGTTCTTTAATTCTTCTAGGTCTTTGTTAATCATTTCTTGCATCTTTTCAATCTTTGCCTCCATTCTTATTCCGAGGTCCTGGATCATCTTCACTATCATTATTCTGAATTCTTTTTCTGGAAGGTTGCCTATCTCCACTTCATTTATTTGTTTTTCTGGGGTTTTTTCTTGTTCCTTCATCTGGTACATAGCCCTCTGCCTTTTCATCTTGTCTATCTTTCTGTAACTGTGGTTTTTGGTCCACAGGCTGCAGGATTGTAGTTTTTCTTGCTTCTGCTCCAAAAGTCTAGTTTTAAAGATTCAGTTTCAATCACCCTTTACTGACATGTATAAATGATCCTTGAAAACAGTGCCTCTTGCCTTTGGTGTGTGTGGCACTGTGCTAAATTAACTGACCCACCTTTGATGAAAAGAGAAGCTTAGTTTTCTATGAATCACACATACAAAAATTGTTTTTCTAAAGGAAAATGTGCCAGGAAAACTAACCCTCTGGATTTGAGAATTTAAGCCTCTTTGTGAGTCTCAGATTCCCCCCAACATGACTGATGTACCCAAGCAGGAAAAAATGGTGGATTACAAATGCAGGTCTATTCTGAGTAGTGCCTGATGTTAAGGAGTTGGTCGTAGTATTTGATCTCATCCTTCTCTCCTCAGTGCCACGTGGACCAGGTGTTTCTTCCTTACGGATATTCTGAAATAAAAAGCAGTATTGCCAGCTGCCTCTTAATTAAACAAGAAGTGCAGACTTCTAAACAAAGGATAGTCGTAGTAAGAAAAATAGAATAAGGTAAGTTCTCAGCTTCTTTTTTGAGGTTGTCTGGGTCTCTCTGTGTCATAGCCAAAAAATAACTATCAGAGGCCAATGATATATAGAATTTTGTAGACTTGACACTACTGAATTCTTTGTATGGATCATTTTTGTAGTTTTGGCAGGACTGGGCTTGCTGTTATTCGTAGTGACTCCTGGTCACTTATCCCTTGGTTAGTATGGCCATATACTCAACTGCTTCTCTTCTTAGCAGTTAAGGAGGGGATGGGGAGTTCAACTGTTGGTTTAATGGCACTTATTAGGCAAAGTCTTGGAATGGTTTCTTCCTTTACAACCTTAGTTGTCATAACAAGCTAGTATGGAAGATACTGCAATTTGATCTCTGAGGTTCAGATCATAGGAATTGTCCAAAGAATAAGAGATAGAGGAGAAAAGTACATCTCAGTTCTTTATTGTCCTCTGAGATACCTGACCGTTATCTCTGAAGCTGGAAATCAGGATCATATCCCTGGAAACCAAGCCTACTTACTGGGCCAAAGCAAAGGCTAGGCATGTCCATCTACATATTCAGAGTAACAAATGTCAAGCCTTAGTGTGTATGTGATACGTATGTGATAATCATTGTAAGGGACTTACAGATCCCTACAGAAACCATAGCCAGTTAGAATGTACTTACAGATCCCTACAGAAACCATAGCCAGTTAGAATGTAGACTGTGGTCTGACCATGAGGTTGAAGATCTTAGTACAGCTGGCTCCAGCAATGCTCCGACCTACTCCCTTGTGCTTCCTGCTCTATCTCCTTCAAAGGAGATTTGGCTTTAACATCTATTTATCTTTCTGGTCATTGCAACAGTCCTCTGTTCCCTGGTCAGAAATATATTTTTTAAGGTTTTCCAAGTTATTTATATACTGTAATAAAATATGCACCTTTCATTTAAAAAAGTTTTTTGAAGAGTTAAGAGATTGGACCACGTTATCTGAAGGCATTAGTGCCATGCTTTGTGTGTTGAGAGTGTTGATGCCTAAGGGAGTGCTCATGCTGGGTAAATTGTTCAGTACTGCAGAATGGTCAGGGAGCCAGTCTCCCTCAGAACAAATCAGGATAACCTTGAGCAAGTTAGTTAAACTTTCTGAGTGTTCGTTTTCTTGTTTGATGTGAGGATTAAATAGGGAATATACATAAAGCATTTAGAACACAAAGTCCATGGAACCTAGTAGTAAATGTTCAAGAGTGATGGGTATTATTTTGTCTCTTTATTTAGATGCTAATAAAAAATTGGATAATAAGGATTGGATGAAATTTTGGGGAAAAATAGTTAAAATAGCCTCTACACCCTCCCCACCCCATCCCGAGTCAGTTTCTAGCATCATCTTCATAGTATTTAGAAAAATGAGGTAGTAATTTTTAGAAGTGAATAATATTTTTTTTTGTACTCTAAAATGAGGAAATACTCTTTTGGTGAAACCACAATTTGTATTGTTGAATGTAATTAGCAATAAGTCGGTTTTCCTTTATATTTAGTGTATATCCAGATTAGAGCATTCCATTATCTACAGAGTCAGGACTCCAAAGATTTACCTTTCCTTGTTTCTCTATCAAAACAACAAAAAAGAATTTTATTTGCTTTGTCGAATCCCAAGCCTTTGAATATTTTGAAATCATACATGCAGCAGAATTGAGAAACATTCGCTTCACCTTTGAACCAGAGTAAATGCTATAGATAGCATTATCTTTCTTTTTTCATTAGTAATATTTGCAAATTTTATGTTTTCCCCTTGGTATATTACAAAACTCAGTAAGGTGAAATGACCAAAAAAAGCTATTTAAATGCTAATGCTGAAGACTAATTAATTGATTCAACAATTATTGGGTGATATGATAATGAAGAAACCATAGTCCTTGCCTTTTTGAGGTAATCTGACATAGATAGCTAAATTAATAAGTATCTTTTACAAATGCAGGTAGTGACATTAGTAATAAGTACTAGGGTAAGAGTGAAGCAGGCTAAGACGAGAATGAACAAGTGGGAGGAAATGGCTACTTTGTCTAGGGGAATTAGGGAAGACTGCCCTTAAGAGGTGACTTTGGAATACTTAATTGAAATGAGCCAAGTGAATATCTGCGGGAAGAGCCTCCAGGAGATAGAATAGACATAGGTCCTGAAAAAGAATGAATTTGAATTGTCAAGGCCAGTATGGCTAGAGCAGAGTGAGTGAGAAGGAGAAAGGAAAAACATAAGGTAAGAGTGGCCTGGAAAAGTACTTTAATAAAGATAAGGAAAACTAAACTCCAGGAAGAAACTAATTTCTTCCTCTAGTTCTCCATCTGTTTAAGGTCTTAACAACTTTTAGCATCCCAACTTGATTTTCTGATGTAATACTAGACTCCTTTCTTTTTGAGACTGACAATTTATTTTAAAATGACCAGGAAAAGTGAAAATTGCTAAACAGGTCAAAATATTTTTCTGTATTAAGAACGACTTAAATGGATTCTGCATTAACTACTAAATAGGCCTTTATTTAAAAGAGTACTTTTAAACTTCTTATTTCTTGTTTCAGTTCTCTCATACAAAAACTATATCCTCAAATATAAAGACTGAATTATCCTGAAATCAGAGTGCATTTTAGTTTGATTATGGCTTGTCTACATGCAAGATACAAAGTATGTAATTGAGACAATCATCTAAATAATTAAGGGCAAATAATAATTTTGTCTTAAATATACAAACAATTATCCAGTTAGGGAAACACAAAATTAGACAGCCAAATGGGATTCTTCAGTGATGTTTTGATGATTTAAGTGTAAATGAATCATAAACGTTAGTATTAAATTTCCTCTGAAAGAATCTTGTGTTTAAAATCTATGGAGAAGTATACTTGGCAGAGTATATTTTGAGTTTTGTTAAAACTAAAGGCACATGAAAATGGTTTGAGATAGTTTGCTGAGACGAAATCTCGGTCTCCACATATAACAAGCATGCAACTAAAGCAGCTAGCTAGTGGTTTGAAGATACAAATATATTTGTCAGAAATTCCCTGACCATTACCCAGTCATTTATTCATGATTTAAGTGAATGTTGTTTGAACCCCTACTATGTGTTAGTCATTGTGCGGGGTTCTAAGTTTATAAAGGAGAACAAGAAAGTCTTGCCTTTCACCTGTTAGGGCTTATAGGTTCTTGAGGAAGTTAATTGGTAATAATGCCACTCCTCCACTCTCTGTAGTGGAGAGGGGACTTCAACTCCACTCTAAGGATAGAAAGTTTAGAAAGATCATCTGATCTTTCTTTCTGTCCTTTCTCTGAAAATCAAGGGACTGCCTCTCTTATGAATTGCATTTTCTCTATTGAGAAAATAGATTAGGAGTTGAGGTGTAAGGGAGGAATGGCTTGAAGAAGGAATGGTACTATTGCCATGTGACTCAATTGCTTCTCTCCTATTAGTTAGGAAAGGAAAGAGAGAACTCAACTCTTGATTCAATGCCCAGTTGTGTGATTTACTAAATAACATTTGCAACCTAGTTGACTTTTCTGGATGGAGATGTTTGCAAGGATAGTGTCAAGGAAGGAGAAGTTTAGAAGTGATGGATCAGAGAAGTAGAGGAGAAAGAAGGAAGCAGTGGCTAATAGGGGAGAAAGTAGAAAGACCTGTGAGTTGGAGTCTAATGAAATTGAAAAGATCTATGGGAAAGTCAGAAAACTGTGGTCTCAAGAGTAGAGAGAGGGCATTTCCAGTTTCAGAAGTGGAGCATTTCTGGGTATGTCCATGAGAAGGATAACAAGTGGAGTAAAGAAGGTAAGTTCAAAGATTATTCTGTTTAGGTTTGGATGAGTCATGCAGTAGATGATGACATTACTCACAATAGCAGGAAATAAATGGTTTCAACAGGTGCCAAAGATTTTATTGAATCAAGGGAAATGACCAGGAGGATAATAGAAGATAATGTCAGAATTGAGTAAAGAGTGTATAGTCAATTGGGGGGAATACCCTGGCGGTTCAGTGGTTAGGACTCTGCGCTTCCACGGCAGGGGGCATGGGTTCAATCCCTGGTCGGGGAACTAAGATCCTGCATGCCATGCAGCGTGGCCAAAAAAAAAGAAAAAGAAAAAGAATGTATGGTCAATTGGCAAGAGCTTCAAGGGAACAGATGTATTATTTGTTTGTTTGTTTATATGAAGATGAGGGACTCATGAGCTGAAAGTTGTTTGGAAACCCTGAAATGTGTGGTGTGTTGGAAAAAGAGATTCTACACTTTGGAAAACAGGGAGAACTTATGGAAGAGTCAGTGTCCAGTTAAGTCAGTCTGAAAGAAATGATCAGTTGGGAACAAGTGGTATAGGGGAATTTGTTTAACTAATAGGCAAAGAAGTCCATGTAATGAATGTACAGAGTAGTAAGGTCTTTGTGGTTTGGGTCTTGAACTAGACTATTAAGTCCCAAATTTACTTTTACTTTAATATCAGGGGAATAAAATCACTAGAGCTCCTTAGCCTGTAATAACCAACATATTGCCTCAATTTACTTCATTTTGTAGGTATAAATCTTGCACGAATATCCTGTTCTCAGTATATCATCTGATTTTCAAATGTCTTGGGTTTACTAAAAGCCTAAGTGCATTTTGCCAAGAAAATATCATGAGATTTTAGGCATGTTTATTTTTAGGAGAAATACAATCCTTGTGTTTATGATTCATTTACACTTAAATAAAAATATTGCTAAGAGAAATCTGCAGTATATCCAAGTTAGTTCTTGTCATTTGTGTATCTTTTTAAAAGAAGTTTTCTCTAAGTTACGTAGCTATGAAGATTAAACCATATCTAATTTGGAAAGTTAAGAGGTATGACTTGTCAGTTCAGGAAGTGACACAACCACATTGAACCTACACCACTAGAAGGGACTTTGGGAATCATCTAATCCCTTTATTATAAAAGAAGAAACTGAGAAGCAGTGGGGTCACCTGACATACCTATAATCACATGCAACTTAGGGAAGAACCAAACCAAATAATTTAGGTGGTTTTAATTAGTGTTTCATTTAGAGCACATGAGCACTTAGCACAGGATCAAGCATAATAGGTGCCAAATAAATGTTTAATGAATAGATCAGTGTCCCTGGGACACCACCTAGCAGATAAATGTGCTCTAGTTTGCCATTTGTCATATTTATTATCATCAAATGAGGGGCCTAATGGGCGTTGTACCAAATTGCCTCATCAGACACAATTGCTGGCCTCTAGAAACTGTGAACTCAAAAATAACAAAGTGAATGAAGTGTTCAAATGTTAAAGAGATTTATTAGGTTAATATATAAAGATATGTGTCATTTTGTGTGGCTATTAATAAGAGAATGTCTATGAATCAGAATGTACACATTACAATAAATAAGTGAAATACCACTGTTTATTATAAGTTCATGGAAAATGTTTATGGAAGAGAAGGATTTGAAAAGCTTTTTAATTAGGCAGTACTGCTCAAGGAAACATTCTGTGGAATCTTTGAGCAGACTGAAGATCTAAGAGCAAGAGGGAGAATTTAAGGAAGTGGAGTTGATGAGGAGGTTTGCTGCCAGGAAGCAAAGTATGGTGAAGAACCATAGGGTTACAGTGTGAAAATGAGCTAATGGAAAGAAGAAATGTTTCGGGAACTCTAGAAAAGGATTTGAACTTGAACAGAAAGATTTTAATGGTATGATACAGAGGTTTAGCTGTGTGACCTTGGACAAGTTACTTAATTTTAAATATTGTTTTTTTGAGATTATCTTTAAAATGCAGATAATCATACCTCTTTCAGAAGGATTAAATTAAATAATGTTTACTCACTCTGCATACAGATCAAGTTGAGCCTGGAGATGAGAAGTGCAATGAGATACTGAATTCTTGTGGGTTCTATCCTTAGTTAAGAGGTGCTACTACAATTCCTTTTTAACTGTAGATCTCAATCAGAGAATTTTCATCCATAATCATTTTCCTTAGGCCTTTTTTTTTTCTGGGAGCAGTTTTTCTATGTGAACTATATTCCACCTGGAATGCTTTTAAGGATAAAGTAAGCAAGAGTTATGCATGATAACCATATTAGAGTGATCCTGACCACTTCCTTGGTGATACATGCTAGATTAGCAGAGTGTAGGTCAGAATGAGGCTATCCTGATGACCTGTTTCTACATGTGTGTTGTACTAGGAAAAGCACTAGACATAGAGTTGGAAGACCTAGGTTTAAAGAAGAAGCCTGCTTCTGCCACTTGCTAGCTGCATGACTTTGAATCTAATATTTCTGAGTCCTCTATAAAATAGAGATAATAATACAAACCACAAGTGTTGTAGAAATTAGATGACATAGTATATTACAAAAAACCTAGCACAGTGCCTGACATTCAGCCAAATCTTAACACATATCCCTTTTCTCCCCCTTCATCCTATTGTTTAATTAAAGCAATCTTCAGATTCTTTAAAGAAGAACATATAAAGCCAAAAAAAGGGTGGAGAGGGAGAAATACTTTTCTCTTAATCATCTAAGGGAATAGGAGAAGGAAGCTCATCAAAAAACAGTTCACAAAGGACTATCAGTTATTCTCATTACATGTTAAAAAATTACAAACATTTTATACTTTGTAAACTTTAAATAATCTAAAGCTGTCTGATGATGGGTGTGTAACACTTTGGAATGGTACTTAAAATCACATCATAATTGGGTAACAGAGTCAAGTTGAATGTTGGAAAATCAGATTCTCTTCCAGCCCTGTAATTTTGTGAAATGATACCACAGAGAAATGGAAAGAAATGAAATTTATATATGACATGGGCATGGTAATACA
The DNA here is from genome assembly GCF_028021215.1 of Eschrichtius robustus. Classification (NCBI taxonomy): domain Eukaryota; kingdom Metazoa; phylum Chordata; class Mammalia; order Artiodactyla; family Eschrichtiidae; genus Eschrichtius; species Eschrichtius robustus. The sequence continues at coordinate 56,865,807 of NC_090840.1, read as the reverse complement.
ACATAGTGAGTAATCAAGTTTCATAACATCATAGAGTATTAGAAAGACATTACTGGAATCTTTTAAATTTCTGCAGTGCCTTCTTACCACCAAGCTGAAAGTGTCTGTCCTGTTGTCTACATCGCTTCCGTCAAATGTGGGGCTGTTTGGAGAGCTAACCTTAGGAATGTAATCCTTTCAGATGGCTTTGCCGTCATCACTTACTCACCACGTCACTTCCACTAAGTAGGGATTCAGCTCTGCAAATAAGCCTGAAACTAAGTTATTGGTTGATTAATTGACAGGTAGCAGGCGAGATTTGTTTTTCATTTAATTAAACATCATATGGTTTCTTAGACATATGCATGACAGGATCAAAAACTTTATTTCCAACACTTGGCAAGATGTAATTTACATGTTGTATGGATAATTACAGACGAATGGCCTTTGAAGAATTAGATTGTTTTGGATGATTCAATTCTCAAGTCAAATCTCTAAGAGAACGTACAGTGTGAGGTAGTGAGCTTTTTCTTTGCACCCGTAAATCCCATTGATTTAATTCGGTGCTCACTGATATGACTCTATCAAAAAGGCAAAATTCAAACAGGGTGTATGCTATCTTACATTCAAATAAAAGTGCTTCTAAACTGAAACTAGCAAATTCATAGAGAATAAGAACATGTCCAACGTTGTGTGTCTATCACATAATTACAAAAAAACACTTAAAAAATCCCCAGTAGCTAGACTTTGCATTCCTCATAAACACTGGCCTGTAAAATCCTTGCGGAAAGGATTTCTGACCCACTTTTCTTTGCATCCATTATGTAGAGTGCAAAAATTTTTATTCTAGTGTCAGATTCTGCAACACCACAGTGAAAATTGTTCTTAAGTAATTTTTCTGTCAAATATTAAGTGAAGTCTCATTTCCTTCTGATCTAACTCTAAACTTAAAGTAACACTTAAATGTGGTAGGTATAATAGTCTTTCATTGGCATTTGAGGTCTATACTTTTACAGTCTCATACAAGATTCACCTTTGTTCTTTGGACATAGTCCCCATTTGAGGATAAAGCTTCATATGTTTTATAATCTGTCTGTTGGTAAAGTACAAGCCTCCACTCTTTTATTCAGGTCACATTTTTTAAAAGACATGCTATTTGTTAGATATTCTGCTAGAAATCGGCAGTTCATTGGTGAGCAACCTACCTAAGGCTCTGGCCTTTAAGAGCTTAACAAGTCAGAGGGCAACTAGAAAATCCAGCAGGCTTGGAATTGTCTGAAGAAAGCAGAAATAATAATGGGTGATACTTATCAACAGCTCCTATGTACTAGGCACTATTTTAAGTAGTTAACAGTTAACTATTTTAATCCTAACAGTAACCTTAAGTCAGTGTAATTATTATCTTCATTTTGTCTATGAGGAAATTGAGTCACAGAGAAGTGAAGTCCCAGCTAGTAAGTGTTGATTCTGGGATTTGAATCCTGGAAGCCTGGCTCCAGGATATGTCGTTTTAACAACTCATGATACTGCCTCAGAAAGAGAAAATGATTTCATGCAGCTTATTTTTCTTATAACTAAGGTAAAAAGGAAAAGTAGTTGGAGATATGTATATATATATTTGCGTGTGTGTGTGTTTGACAAGAGAAATAATATGCTGAGATATTTTTTTCCTGGAACAAATCTTGAGTCTGAATTAATAACATGAGGCTTGCCTAAAGTATATTATGTGACACACTGGAGAATGGCTCTAACTTTAATACCATAAGAGATACAGAAATGCTGTTTAACCAGATAGTTCTTATAGTAACACTTCAAACAAGCAGAGGGCATTGTATTCAGGCACTTCGCTTCCTGAGGCTACATAATATGAGGATAGTACTGGGACAATCTAGATTATGAGAAAACAAATACATCCATTAGACTGTCTCTCTGAAATATCAGGTGTTTTAGGATTGTACAGGTGCTGGATTTCATTCCATTTACAAGCAAACCCTCTCATTAATACCTTAATTATACATATTCTGTATTGCTGACTACCATGAGAACCAAGTAAGAGAGAGGCAAAAGGGGCCTTCACTGTGGGAAGTTGAACAGCTAGACTATTACCTCCTGCACAGAAAAAAGGCCAACTCCCTTAAAGGTGGGAAATCAGCAGCATCCTTTGCTTCTTTCGACAAGCCTTTGTAGGCCAGGCCTTATGCTAGATGTTAGGTGTACAGAAATAAATATGGTATAATTTCAAAGAGCCTCCAGTATTAAGGAAAGCCAACAATCATTTTTCTAAAAAGTTTTACATTGTTTTAAACACTTACACTAGTTATTGGTTAAGAACTGAAAGTTCTTACATCACAGCACGTGACTTTAACCCAGGGTTCCTCAATCTCAGCACTGATGACATTTGGACCAGATAATTCTTTGTTGTGGGGGGCTGTCCAGTGCATTATAGGATTTTTAGCAGCATGCCTGGCCTCTACCAATTAGATACCAGTACTACCGCCACCTCCGGTTGTGACAACCAAAAGTGTCTTCAGGTATTACTCGTGGTTGAGAACCACTGCTTTAATCTGAAAATATTTTAATTGCAAGATATTGGGCCCCCTAAAATGACAGTTACAATATGCAAATATAGGGAACTAAAATATATAATTTACTGTTTACTATTATTTTAGACCAACCATTTAAAACATTAGCAAATGCTTAATCCAAATATAGAAGCCAGAGTCTTTATTCAGGGTGAAATTTTCTCCTGGGAATATCATTCCTTTCTCACTAACCATGGTTATTACAAAGACCTGAAAATTCTTAATCGCAGCTACTAACGTCCTGAATTATTCTTCTAGCTCCTCAATTCAGATAGATTAGAGGAGGTATAGATGGTGTCACACACCCAATATCTGATTAGACTCAGCTGAGATCACCCATTAAATATGTTTCTGTTTCCCATAAAAGTAAAGCATGTGTCCAAAGGTCTAGTAAGATAGCATACCACTTATACACTCTTTGTAAAATATAGTAAGCACTCAATGAACAATTATTTAATATTTATTTTAATTTAATCATTTACTCCTTGCCTTTTTTCAAAAAAGATTTAAGGCAGGTTTCAAAAAACACGCACTATAAACAGATAAAGAAAAGAAATGAGTTATTAGAAAAAGGGAAAACAGTGCTATGAAAAATGAGTCAAACTGCAGCATGAGGTCAGCATTCAAGTTCATATTCTCTCAGTTGCCAACGAAAGGCAACAAATTTGACTTTTAGCGGACATAGCAGAGGAAAGCAAAACCAGTTACATGATTCAGGGTCTCAAAATAAAGACAAATTAGTTGCTCCAAAGAGGTTCAACTATTTCTGTTACTCAGCCAGAGAGAAATTTTACCTGCAGATTCTCCTAAAGGAGGCAAGGTGGTGTCCTGAACCATAGCTTCAACTATATTCACATAATAATAGATATAATAATGAGCTTTAAAAGGCAGTGTCTTATAAAGGCTATCAATGTGAGGTGATGGTATAATGTCAAAGTTCAACTTAGTAAAAAATTATCAGTAGGGCATTAAAACAAGGAGTAGTTAAATTGTTTGGTTTAACAATGCTGGCTTGGATGAAGCTAAGTGCAGATAAGTTTGGAGGACTGCAATACTGACCATCGCAGGAATTCACTATTTTTAATATTTGTTTCAACTGATTTTTGCTAAGTTGTGAGTGGCTATGAGGCAGAAGTTATACTCTCTAAGAAGTACTCGGAATGTAGGTACTTTATGTTACAAGTTATTTTCACAGTTATGTTCTTAACAGTTAGCCACACTGGGAGGACTAATATGCTCCTTCAGAATCTGTGGCCTACCAAGGCAATGTGGTGCCTGAAAAGAAACTTACCTCATATCTGCCTAATATTTGGCTAAGGTAGGCCTTTGGAATGGGAAAAGAATTTTCTAAAAAATATAACCAAAACCCAGAACAAAACACCCCCCCACCCCAAAAAAAGAGCTTAAGACTTTAAAAGTTCCATGTCATAAAAATTGGTTACAGTAGTTTAAACCTGAACAGTTTTAAAGAAGACATAACTATAAACAACCATTTTTTTCCAAAAATAATATTGGTAAAGCATCAGCAGAATATGTATCTTCGAGCTATGGATCTTCCTGACATATCTTGCAATGTGAATTTGTGTGGAAGATTTAAAATGGCCAAAAATTCTTTGCTACTCTTTCCACTGAAACGTGATGTCAAAGTCCTTCCTCATGTGTCTAATCAGGTCTTCATGTCTGTTTTGACTGATAGAAGACTTGAGAAGTGGCATTCTTAGACACCTGAGGTTAGGTCATAAGAAGTCTTGCAGCTTCCACCTGAGCTCCCTTGGAATGCTCCCTTTGGGATCCCTGAGCTGCCTTATATAAAAACCCTGACTACCGATAGACTCCATGCTGGAGAGGCCATGTCTAAGACTGGCCTCAGCAGACCTTAGCCTTCCAGCTATTTCTCCCAAGGAACCAGAGTTGAAAGTGAAGCTGTCATGCCTCTTCAGAGTAGCCCAATCAGTCAGTAACATGTGGAAGGGAGAATTATTCAGCCAATCTCTAACGGAATTCATGACTGACAAATGTGAGATATCGTGAAATGGTATAGTCAAGCCACTATGTTCTGAGGCAGTTAACAGTAGATAGCAGGAACAACTTATAAACATAAATACAAACAGGATTTGACCAGTCATGTATCTATAAGCCAGCTAAAGTCAAAGAGGTAGCAGGTCTACTAAAATTGATAATTTGGGTTTTGATTCATTGATACCCTTTTATTATTGAAGAAGACTAATGTTCCCCTTTGATTGTCCCTTTTGGTTCATAGTCAGGGCTTTGATAAAAGTCCCTTCCTCCCTCCTTTCTTTCTTTCTTCCTTCCTTCCTTCCTTCCTTCCTTCCTTCCTTCCTTCCTTCCTTCCTTTCTTTCTTTCTTTCTTTCTTTCTTTTCTTTCTCTCTCTCTCTCTCTCCCTCCCTCCCTCCCTCCCTCCCTCTCTCTCTCTCTCTCCCTCTCCCCCTCCCCCTCTCTCTCTCTTTCTTTCTTTCTTTCTTTCTTCTTTTTTAAAATATTTATTTATTTAATGTATTTTGGATGTGCCGGGTCTTCATTGCAGCATGCGAGATCTCTGTTGCAGCCTGCGGGATCCTCAGTTGTGGCATGGGGGCTCTTAGTTGTAGCGTGTGGACTCTTAGTTCTGGTGGTCCAGTGGGTAAGACTCTGCGCTCCCAATATAGGGAGCCCAGGTTTGATCCCTGGTCGGTGAACTAGATCCCGCATGCATGCCACAACTAGGATTTCACATGCCGCAAATAAGAGTCTGCATGCTGCAACTAAGAAGCCCACATGTGGCAACTAAGAAGCCTGCATGCCGCAACTAGGAGTCTTCCCTTTTTTCTTAATTAATTCTTAATTAAGAATTTCCCGGGCTTCCCTGGTGGCGCAGTGGTTGAGAGTCTGCCTGCCAATGCAGGGGACATGGGTTCGAGCCCTGGTCTGGGAAGATCCCACATACTGCGGAGCAACTGGGCCCGTGAGCCACAACTACTGAGCCTGCGCGTCTGGACCCTGTGCTCTGCAACGGGAGAGGCCGCAATGGTGAGGGGCTCGTGCACCGCGATGGAGAGTGGCCCCCGCTTGCCACAACTAGAGAGAGCCCTCGCACAGAAACGAAGACCCAACACAGCCATAAATAAATGAGTACCATGCTCCACAACAAAGAGAAGCCACCACAATGAGAAGCCCATGCACCGCAACGAAGACTAGCCCCCGCTCGCTGCAGCTAGAGAAAGCCCACGTGCAGCAACAGACCCAGTGCAACCAAAAATTAATTAATTAATTAATTTTTTAAAAAAGAATTCCCCTCTTTTTCTTCCTCCCTCCCTCCCTTCCTTCCTTTCTTCCTTTTTTGTTAGGTTATGCTTGGAAAAAGAAATTATGGCAAATCTGACTCTTACTATTTGAGGCTTTATAATGAAGATCATGCATATATATGATGGTCACTTTTACATAAACAAGCCTGAAGGTAGTCTAATTATAAAAATTTTAAAGAATTGAAAAATATTTATTTTCTTTTTTTGTTTTTTTCTTTTCAACTAGTTCTTTTTTAAAATTTTCATTTTTGTGTTACAATATAGTTGATTTACAATGTTGTGTTAGTTTCAGGTGTATAGCAAAGTGATTCAGTTATACATATACATATATCTATTCTTTTTCAGATTCTTTTCCCATATAGGTTGCTACAGAATACTGAGTAGAGTTCCCTGTGCTGTACAGTAGGTGCTTGTTGATTATTTTATATATAGTAGTTTGTATATGTTAATCCTAAACTCCTAATTTATCCCTCCCCCCTACCTTCCCCCATTGGTGACCATAGTTTGTTTTCAAAGTCTATGAGTCTGTTTCTGTTTTGTAAATGAGTTCATTTGTATCATTTAAAAAATGATACAAATTTCATATGTAAGTGATATAATACAATATTTGTCTTTCTCTGTCTGACTTACTTCACTTAGTATGATAATCTCTAGGTCCATCCATGTTGCTTCAAAAGCCATTATTTCATTCTTTTTTATGGCTAAGTAATATTCCATTGTATATATGTGCCACATCTTTATCCATTCATCTGTTGATGGACCTTTAGGTTGCTTCCATAGCTTGGCTATTGTAAATAGTGCTGCAGTGAACATTGGGGTGCATGTATCATTTCAAATTATGGTTTTCTCTGGATATATGCCCAGGAGTGGGATTTCTGGATCATATGATAGCTCTATTTTTAGGTTTATAAGAAACCTCCATACTGTTCTTCATAGTAGCTGTACCAGTTTACATTCCCACCAACAGTGTAGCAGGGTTCCCTTTCCTCCACACCCTCTTCAGCATTTATTGTTTATAGACTTTTTGATGATGACCATTCTGACCAGAGTGAGGTGATACCTCATTGTAGTTTTGATTTGCATTCTCTAATACTTAGCATTGTTGAGCATCTTTTCATGTGCTTTTTGGCCATCTGTATGTCTTCTTTGGAGAAATGTCTATGTAGGTCTTCTGCCCATTTTTTGATTGGGTTGTTTGGTTTTTTGATATTGAGCTGCATGAACTGTTTGTATATTTCAGAGATTAATCCCCTGTAGGTCACAGTGTTTGAAAATATTTTCTCCCATTCTGTAGGTTGTATTTTCATTTTGTTTATGGTTTCCTTTGTTGTGCAAAAGCTTTTAAGTTTAATTAGGTCCCATTTGTTTATTTTTTTATTTTCATTACTCTAGAAGGTGGATCCAAAAAGATATTGCTGCGATTTGTGTCAGAGAGTGTTCTGCCTATGTTTTCCTCTAAGAGTTTTATAGTATCCGGTCTTACATTTAGGTTTTTAATCCATTTTGAGTTTATTTTTGTATATGGTGTTAGATAATGTTCTAATTTCATTCTTTACATGTAGCTGTCCAGTTTTTCCAGCACCACTTATTGAAAAGCCTATCTTTCCTCCATTGTATGTTCTTGTTTCCTTTGTCATAGATTAACTGACCGTAGGTGTTGTGGGTTTATTTCTAGGCTCTCTGTCCTATTCCATTGATCTATAAGTCTGTGTTTATGCCAGTACCATACTGTTTTGATTACTGTAGCTTTGTAGTATAGTCTGAAGTCAGGGAGCCTGATTCTTCCAGCTGTGTTCTTCTTTATCAAGATTGTTTTGGCTATTTGGGGTCTTTTGTGTTTCCATACAAATTGTAAGTTTTTTTGTTCTGTATCTGTAAAGATTGCCATGGTAATTTGATAGGGATTGCATTGAACCTGTAGGTTGCCTTGGGTAGTATAGTCATTTTGACAGTATTGATTCTTTCAATCCAAGAACATGGTAAATCTTTCCATCTGTTTGTGGCATCTTCAATTTCTTTCATCAGCATTTTATAGTTTTCAGAGTACAAGTCTTTTGCCTCCTTAGGTAGGTTTATTCCAAGGTATTATATTTTTTTTCATGCGATGGTAAATGACATTGTTTCCTTAATTTCTCTTTCTGACCTTTCATTGTTAGTGTATAGAAATGCAACAGATTTCTGTGTATTAATTTTGTATCCTGCAACTTTACCAGATTCATTGATGACCTCTAGTAGTTTTCTGGTAGCATCTTCAGGATTTCCTATGTATAGTATCATGTCATCTGCAAACAGTGAGTGTTTTACGTCTTCTTTTCCAATTTGGATTTCTTTTATTTCTTTTTCTTCTCTGATAGCTGTGGTTAGGACTTCCAAAACTATTTTGAATAAACGTGGTGAGAGTAGACATCTTTGTCTTGTTTCTGATCTTAGAGGAACAATGACTTTTCACCAATGAGTATGATGTTAGCTGTAGGTTTGTCATATATGGCCTTTATTATGTTGAGGTAGGTTCCCTCTAAGTCCACTTTCTGGAGAGTTTTTATCATAGATGGGTGTTGAATTTTGTCAAAAGTTTTTTCTGCATCCTTTGAGATGATCATATGGTTTTTATTCTTCAACTTGTTAATGTGGTGTATCACATTGATTGATTTTCATATATTGGAGAATCCTTGCATCCCTGGATTTAAGTGGGTTAAATCCCACTTGATCATGGTGTATGATCCTTTTAATGTATTGTTGGATTTGGTTTGCTAGTATTTGGTTGAGGATTTTTGCATCTGTTGTTCATCAGTGATATTGGCCTGTAATTTTCTTTTTTCTGGTATCTTTGTCTGGTTTTCATATCAGGGTGGTGGTGGCCTCATAGAATGAGTTTGGGAGTGTTCCTTCCTCTGTAATTGTTTGGAATAGTTTCAGTAGGATAGGTGTTAACTCTTCTCTAAATGTTTGATAGAATTCTCCTGTGAAGCCATCTGGTCCTGGACTTTTGTTTGTTGGATGATTTTTAATCACAGTTTCAATTTCACTACTTGTGATTGGTCTGTTTATATTTTCTATTTCTTCCTGGTTCAGTCTTGGAAGGTTATACCTTTCTAAGAATTTGTCCATTTGTTCCAGGTTGTCCATTTTATTGGCATACAGTTGCTTGTAGTAGTCTCTTACGATCCTTTGTATTTCTGTAGTGTCCGTTGTAACTTTTCACTTTTCATTTCTAATTTTATTGATTTGAGCCCTCTCTCTTTTTTTCTTGATGAGGCAGGCTAAAGGTTTATCAATTTTGTTTATCTTTTCAAAGAACCAGGTTTTAGTTTCATGGATCTTTTCCACTATTTTCCTGTCTATATTTCACTTACTTCTGCTCTGATCTTTATGATTTCTTCTACTAACTTTAGGTTTTATTTGTTCTTCTTTATCTAGTTGCTTTAGGTGTACGTTTAGGTTGTTTATTTGAGACTTTTCTTATTTCCTGAGGTAAGGTTTTATTGCTATATAATTCCCTCTTAGAACTGCTTTTGCTGTGTCCCATAGGTTTTGGATCATCGTGTTTTCATTGTCATTTGTCTCTAGGTATTTTTTTATTTCCTCTTTGATTTCTTCAGTGATTCATTGGTTATTTTGTAGCATATTCTTTAGCCTCCACGTGTTTGTGTTTTTTACAGTTTTTTTTCTTGTAGTTGATTTCTGATCTCATAGCATTGTTCAGAAAAGATGCTTGATATGACTTCTGTTTTCTTAATTTTACTAAGGCTTGCTTTCTGGCCCAGCATATGATCTATCCTGGAGAATATTCTATGTGCACTTGAAAAGAATGTGTTTTCTGCTGTTTTTGGATAGAATGCTCTATAAATATCAATCAAGTCCATCTGATCTAATGTGTCATTTAAGGCCCATGTCTCCGTGTTGATTTTCTGTCTGGGTGATCTGTACATTGATGTAAGTGGGGTATTAAAGTCCCCCATTATTATTGTGTTACTGTTGATTTCTCCTTTTTTGGCTGTTAGCATTTGCCTTATATATTGCTCCTATGTTGGGTACATATATATTTACAATTGTTATGTCAATGATCAAGGATTGATCCGTTGATCATTATATAGTGTCCTTCTTTGTCTCTTGTAACAGTCTTTATTTTAAAGTCTATTTTGTCTGATATGAGTACTGCTACTTCAGCTTTCTTTTGATTTCCATTTGCATGGAATACCTTTATCCATCCCCTCACTTTCAGTCTGTATCTAGATCTGAAGTAGGTCTCTTGTAGACAGCATATACAGGTCTTGTTTTTGTATCCATTCAACTAGTCTATGTCTTTTGTTTGGAGCATTTAATCTGTCTATGTTTAAGGGAATTATCAATATGTATGTTCTTATTGCCATTTTGTTAATTGTTTTGGATTTGTTTTCTGGTCTTTTTTCTTCCCTTCTTCTTTTTATTCTCTTCTCTTGTGACTTTATGACTGTCTTTAGTGTTGTGTTTGGATTGCTTTTTCTTTTTGTGTGTGTGTATCTATTGTAATTTTTGGTTTGTGGTTACCATGACGTTTTGATATACCAGTCTGTATATATACAAGATAGTTTTAAGTTGCTGGTCTCTTAATTTCAAATGTGTTTTCACTATTCTGCATTTGTACTGTCCTCTTCTCACAATTGCTGGTTTTGAAATCATATTTGTGTGTGGATGATTTCCTACCTTTACTGTATGTTTGCCTTTACTGGTGAGTTTTCCCATTTGTAATTTTCTTGTTTCTAGCTGTGGCCTTTTCTTTTCCACCTACAGAAGTTCCTTTAGTGTGTGTTCTAAATATGGTTTGGTGTTGCTGAATTCTCTTAGCTTTTGCTTGTGTGTAAAACTTTTGATTTCTCTGTCAAATCTGAATGAAAGTCTTGCTGGATAGAGTATTCTTGGTTGTTGTAGGTTTTTCCTTTCATCACTTTAAATATATAGTGACACTCCCTTCTGACCTGCAGAGTTTTTATTGAAGAATCAGCTGATTACCTTATGGGAATTCCCTTGTATGTTATTTGTTGCTTTTTCCTTATTGCTTTTAATATTTTCTCTTTGCCTTTAATTTTTGTCAATTTGATTAATATGTATCTCGGTGTATTCCTCCTTTATCCTGTATGGGACTCTCTGCACTTCCTGGATTTGGGTGACTATTTCCTTTCCCACGTCAGGGACGTTTTTTACTATAATCTCTTCAAATATTTTCTTAGTCTCTTTCTCTCTTCTCTTTTTGGGACCCCTATAATGCGAATGTTGGTGCATTTAATGTTGTCCCAGAGGTCTCTTAAACTGTCCTCATGTCTTTTCTTTCTTTTTTCTTTAATCTGTTCTGTGGCAGTGATTTCCACCATTCTGTCTTCCAGCTCACTTATCCGTTCTTCTGCCTCATTTATTCTGCTATTGATTCATTCTAGTGTATTTTTCATTTCAGTTATTGTATTCTTCAACTCTGTTTGTTTGTTCCTTATATCTTCTATCTCTTTGTTAAACATTTCTTGTATCTTCTTGGTCTGTGCCTCCATTCTTTTTCCGAGATCTTGGATCATCTTTACTCTCTTAAAGAGTTTAAGATAATGTTCATAAAAATGCTCACCAAATTTGGGAGGAGAATGAAGAGCAAAGAGTTAGAAAATATAAGAAAGAACCAATCAGAGCTGAAGACCACAATAACTAAAATGAAAAACATGTACTATAGGGAATCAACAGCAGAATAGATGATACAGAAGAATAGATCAGAGATGTGGAAGACAGAATAGTGACAATCACCCAATCAGAACAGCAAAAAGAAAAGGGAATTTAAAGAAAAAAGAGAGGGCTTCCCTGGTGGCGCAGTGGTTGAGAATCTGCCTGCTAATGTAGGGGACATGGGTTCGAGCCCTGGTCTGGGAAGATCCCACATGCCGCAGAGCAGCTAGGCCTGTGAGCCACAATTTACTGAGCCTGCGCGTCTGGAGCCTGTGCTCCGCAACAAGAGAGGCCACGGCAGTGAGAGGCCCGCGCACCGTGATGAAGAGTGGCCCCCACTTGCCACAACTAGAGAAAGCCCTCGCACAGAAACGAAGACCCAACACAGCCATAAATAAATAAATAACCCCCCCCCAAAAAAGAGAATAGTTTAACAAACTTCTGGGACATGAATAAGCATAATAATATTTGCATTATAGGGGTCCCAAAAGGAGAAGAAAGAGAAAGGGATAGAAAACTTATTTGAAGACCAAGGGCTCAAAACTTCCCTAATCTAGGGAAGGAAACAGATATCCAGGTCAAGGAAATTCAGCAAGTTCCAAACAAAATGAATCCAAAGAGATCCACACCAAGACATATAAATAAAATGGCAAAAGTTAAAGAGAGAATTTTAAAGGCAGCAAGAGAAAAGCAAAGAGTCACATACAGGGGAACCCTCATTAGGCTTTCTGCTGATTTTTCAGAAGAATTTTGCAGGCCAGAAGGGAGAGACATGATATGTTTAAAGTGCTGAAGGGAAAACACTTACAATTGAGAATACTCTACCAGGTAAGACTGTCATTAAAAATTGAAGGAGAGGTAAAGCATTTCCCAGGCAAGCAAAAACTGAAGGAGTTCCTCACCACTAAACCAGCCTTACAATAAATGTTTAAGGGCCTTTAAGTGGAAAAGAAAAGGCCATAACTAGAAATAAGAAAATAAATGAAAAAAAATCTCACTGGTAAAGGCAATTATATAACAAAGGCAGGGCATCAGCCACATTTAGTATAAAAGTTAAAAGGCAAAAGTAGTGAAATCAACTATAACCACAATAAGTAGTTAAGGGATACACAAAATAAAAAGATGTGAAATATGACATCAAAAATATAAACGTGGGGGAGGAAGGTAAAAATGTAGTATTTTTAGAATACATTTGAACTTAAGCCACTATTAACTTAAAGTAACTGCTATATGTATAGGTTGATATTTATGGACCTCATGGTAACCACAAAGTAAACCATACAATAGATAAACAACAAATAACACTAAAAAGATTTGTCAAACCACAAGGGAGGGACCACGAAAAAAAAGAGAGAGGGCCCAAATAAATAAAGTCAGAAATGAAAGAGAAGTTATAACCGATAATGCAGAAATACAAAGAATCATAGAAGACTACTATGAACAATTGTATACTGACAGCTTGAACAACCTAGAAAAAATGGATAAAGTCCTAGAAACATACAATTTTTCAAGACTGAATCAGGAAGAACTAGAAAGTCTGAACGAGACTGATTACTGGTAATGAAATTGAAAATGAATCAGTAGTCAAAAACACTCTCAACAAACAAAAGTCTAGGACCAGATGCCTTCACTGGTGAATTCTGCCAAACATTTAAAGAAGAGATGATACTTATTCTTCTCAAACTATTCCAAAAAAAGTGAAGATGAAGGAATGCTTCCAAACTCATTCCATGAGGCCAACGTTACCCTGATACCAAAGTCAGACAGACACTATAAAAAAAGAAAATTACAAGCCAATATCCCTGATGAACATAGTTGCAAAGATCCTCAACAAAATATTAGCAAACTGAATTCAACAATACATTAAAAGGATCATACACCATGATCAAGTGTGATTTATCCCAGGAATGCTGGATGGTTCAGTATTCTAAAATGAATGTGATATACTACATTAACACAATGAAGGATAAAAATTATATGATCATCTCAATAGATGCAGAAAAAGCATTTAACACAATTCAACATCCATTCATGAAAAAACTGTGAACAAAGTGGATATAGAGGGAATATACCTCAACATAGTAAATGACACGTATGACAAACTCACAACTAACTTAATAATCAATGGTGAAAAGCTGAAAGCTTTTCCTCTAAGAGATGAGGAATAAGACGAGGAGGCCCACTCTTGTCGCTTTTATCCAGGTTAGTAATGGAAGTCCTAGCCACAGCAGTCAGACAAGAAAAAGAAATAAAAGTCATCCAAATTGGAAAGGAAGTAGTAAAACTGCCACTATTTGCAGGTGACTTGATACTTTTTATAGAATACCCTCAAGACTCCACCAAAAAACTATTAGAACTAGTAAATGAATTCAGTAAAGTTGCAGGATGCATAATTAATGTACAGAATCTGTTGTATTTCTACACACTAATAACTATCAGGAAGAGAAATGAAGAAAACAATATCATTTATAATTGTATCAAAAACACATTTATAATTGTATCAAAAACACCTCATTTAACCAAGGGGGTGAAAGACTTGTACTCTGAAAATTGCAAGGCATTAATGAAAGAAACTGAAGATGACACAAATAAATGGAAATATATACAGTGTTCATAGATTGGAAGAATTAATATTGTTAAAATGTTCATACTACCCAAAGCAATCTACAGATTCAGTGCAATTTCTATTAAATACCCATGCATTTTGCACAGAACTAGAACAAATTATCCTAAAATTTGTATGGAACCACAAAAGACCCTGGAAATCCAGAGCAGTCTTGAGAAAGAAGAATGAAGTGGGAGGTATCATGCTCCCTAATTTCAAACTATACTACAAAGCTATAGTAATCACAACAGTATGGTACTGGCACAAAAGCAGACACATGATCAGTGGAACAGAATAGAAAGCCCATAAATGAACCCATGCTTACATGATCAATTGAGCTATAAGAAAGGAGGCAAAAATATATAATGGGGAAAAGACAGTCTCTTCAATATATGGTGTTGGGAAAATTGTCCAGTTGTATGGTAGGACTACCATACAATTGGACAGCTATATGCAAAAGAATGAAACTAGACCAATTTCTCACACCATGTACAAAAATAAACTCAATGTAGATTGAGTTAAAGACTTAAATGTAAGGCTTGAAATCATAAACTCCTAGAAGGAAACATGGGCAGTATGCTCTTTGACATTGGTCTTAGCAATAATTTTTTGGATGTATCTCCCCAGGCAAGGGCAACAAAGGCAAAAATAAACAAATGGAACTATATCAAACTAAAAAGCTTTTACACAGCAAAAGAAACCATCAACAAAATAAAAGGGCAACCTACTGAATTGGAGAAGATGTTTGCAAATTATATCTGATAAGGGGTTAATATCCAAAATATATAAAGAACTCATATAAATATCAAAGAACAAACAACCTGATTAAAAATTGGGCAAAAGACCTGAATAGACATTTTCGAAAGAAGACATACTGATGGCCAGAAGGCACATGAAAAGATGTTCAATATCACTATCAGGGAAATGCAAATCAAAACCACAATGAGATACCACCTCATACCTTTCAGAATGGCTATAATAAAAAAGACAAGAAATAATAGGTGTTGGTGAGGATGTGGAGAAAAGGGAACCCTTGCACTGTTGGTGGGAAAATAAATTGGTATAGATCCTATGGAAAATAGTATGGAGGTTTCTCAAAAAATTAAAAATAGGACTACCATACAGTCCAGCAATTCCACTTCTGGGTATTTTCCAAAAAGAATGGAAACACTAACTTGAAAAACTATGTCCACTTAATTGTTCATTGCAGCATTATTTACAAGAGCCAAGATATTGGTGCAACCTAAGTGCTCAGGCATAGATGAATGAAGAAGATGTGGTTATATAAATATACAACGGAATATTATTCAGCTATCAGAAGAATGAAATCTTGCCATTTGCAACAAAATCGATGGACCTGGGGGTATTATGCTAAGTGAAATAAGTCACATAGAGAAAGACAAATACCTATGATTTCACTCATATGTGAAATCTAAAAAATAAAAACAAATGAACAAACATAACAAAACAGGAACAGGCTCATAGGTATAGAGAACAAACTGGTGGTTGCCAGACGATGTGTACGGGGTGGGTGAAATAGTTGAAGGGGATTAAGGGGTACAGATTTCCAGTTATAAAATAAGTCAGTGGGATATAATGTACAGCAGGGGGAGTATAGTCAATAATATTGTAACTTTGTGTTGTGACAGATGGGAACTAGACTTATTGTGGTGATCACTCCATAATGTGTAAAAATATCAAATCACTATGTTGAACACTCAAACATATAATATTGTAAGTCATTTATACTTCAATTTAAAAAACAACAAATAAACTGCAGGGTTTGCCATCTTTCCTAGGCTTTTAATTCTGTATCAGTCAGGATTCAACTGGAGAAGAAAGAGTAGGAATATAGATTTATTTTATATATCTATAATACAAATCAAAGGATTAATTACAGGGAATTAGCTCGTGGGACTGGATAAACAGTTCCTGCAGGGCTGTCTTTGTGTCTGGTGCTGGCTTAACGTTAACAGGGTAGGCAGTCAGAAAGAGACAATCACCAGCAGACTGGAATCCCGTGAGGATGAACTAGAACCTCATAAGGATGGACTGAAATCCATGTTTGTTCTTGCTGCTTCTGACAATGGGTAGTCTGCAGTAGCTGAGGCCCTGCCTTACAGAGCTAAATACACATACCTGACCCAAGTACTGCTTCATACCAATGAGATCAGTCCCCAGACTGGAAAGTGTATATGCTACAAAATGGCTACTACCTCCCTTTCTCCTCCCAAATCTCCCCTCTTGGCTTTGAAAGCTTTTTTTATCCAATCTGGGCATCCTGTTCTACAATTTTCATTATTTTCACAGAAGCAAGAGAAGAGGCCCCTTGTTCTTCAGTCACACTTACTTGGTCAATTTCTAATCTTGGGTTAGCCTCAGAAAACTTAGCTCTGTTGGTGAAAGCAACATCATTGTGTCAGTTATGCTCCTGAATATTTATGCTATCCAAACTCCACTGGCTCTTCACTGCTCATTTCCCAATCTTTTGTTATTCCATAGTGATGACATACTACTGTGTCTTTCCAAGGCTTTCTCATACTTCTCAAGCTCTCAAATTCAGCCTCAATCTTCTAACTTTCAGATTATAACCTTGTCTCTTCCATCTCAGAGAATATAGGAAATAAAATCATGTGAAATCTCTGAATTTCTTTTCCTTCCTTGTGGCCTCAGAGCAAAAGTATTCTGAATCCTTTCCTATGCACGTTACTTTTCTAAAACTGGTAATGGGACCTTACTACCTTAGTGATCTCTTCTTCCTTTTGAATCTTTAATTTCTTCCCCTCCACTAAACTTACAAACATGTTAACATCATCCCTTTCCTTAAAAATGTATCTTGAGTCCCACCCCTATTCCCTTTTTTAAACTAGCTTCCACCACAACCACTCTGTGAAAAGTCCTAAAACCAAATAACCTCCTAATTGGCAAATCTAGCAGCCTCCTTCTGTTGTCATCCTCCCTGGCCTTTCTGCAACCTGTGGCCAAGTTTCCGTCTTGATACTGTCATCCTGGATCACTCCCTAGTCTCCTTTGCCATCTCCTCCTTCTTTACCCAGCACCTAAATGTAGGCTTCTCTCTAGATTTTCAAGATTCTTTCTTTGGCCTACTTTCTCTAAGCTGATCCTTCTGTGATCCCTTAAGATTTGAAAGGGCTCCCTTATGAGAATGACTAGAATAGTAATGTCCAAGAGAGATAAAATGCATGCCACATATGTGATTTTAATTTTCCTGGAGGCCACCATACAAAAAGTAAAAGAAAAATTAATTTAACATACTGTATTTAATTTTGTATATCCATATTAAATATTTTAGCATGTAATCAATTAAAATTATTAATGAAACAGTTTACATCCTTTATTTGTACCATGTCTTTCAATATCCAGTGTGTACTTTACACTTAGAGCACATCTCAGTTTGGACTAGTCCCATTTTAAGCACTCAGTAGTCTCATGAGGCTAGTAGCCACTGTCTTGGACATTCCAACTCTGGAATCTACAAGCCTGTCCTGAATTCTGAGTTCCAGAGCTGGAATCCAACTGCTACTAGGATCTAACATTCACCCTTTTGTATAATCTATCACTCATAATGGTGGCAATTATCTGTAAAAACACAAGGCAAAGATTTTACTCCACTGCTCACATATCTTTATGGCTTTCTACTTGCCTAATGAAAGGCAGCATGATAAGCATAAATCTTGGAGTCACAGAAAATTAGATTTGAATCGAAGCTTCACGGCTAACTTGCATGTAATTTAGAAGTTACTTAAACTTCATGAGATTCTGTTTTCTCATCTAACATGGGGAAATAATACTTCCTTCTGGGTTTGTTATAGGAAGATGTTGTTATTATTTCTCACACAGTGCACGACCCAGAGTAATATCATAATAAATGGTAACTAGGCCATTAACATGACGTTCAAGTTTTTCCATGCTCTGTTCCTAAATACCTTCCCAGTCTTGTGTCCTACTCTGAGATCCAGCCCTGTACTCTCATGAATCTATGCATTCATTCCTTCATTCTTCAAAAAACATAGCCACTGTGAGCTAGGTCCCATGACTAAAACTTTCTTTAAGGAGTTCATTTATTCATTCATTTGTTCATTCAAGACAAATTGATTAAACATAGACTTTGTGCTAACTTCTTTTTAGATGCTTGTATAAATTACTGAATAAAACAGACAAAACATTTGCTCTCGAGGAATTTACATTTTATTTGGGAAGACAGAAAACAAAGAGTAAACATAATTAATTAGAAAATGATATAGTGTAGAAGCCTATAGTGCTGTGAGGAAAAATAAAGTAGAATGGAGTAAGCGAGATCGGAGTGGAGAGGATTCTTTTACCCATTGTAAGTCCCTGGATACAGCAGTTTCTCTTATGCATCCTCAATAGTGCATAACAAGTGTTTTGAACATAATAAGCACTAAATAGAGAACAACTGAATTCAGTGGGAATGCTTGGGGAAATGAGATCTAATTTCTAACTAAACAGTTTAGACTTGTACTTTATGAACACTTTTTAATTCAAATTGGAGCCCTTTTGGTATTTTCTAGCAGGGTTCTTGGAGCTGGCATTTTAATGGGTACCTTTGTTTCCCCACAATTTTAGTCCTTCAGGTGGGGTATAGCGAAATGAGTATGTGAGTGAGGTTACGGATTCTGTGTCAATTGGAACTGAGCACTCATGTAACTATGGATAGTTTTAGCTCCATGTTGCATTATATTAATAAGCGTTATGCAAAAAAACATGGGCTGGTAGTTAGTCCAAAAATTTTGGAGTTTTGGGAGTAAGCAAAGTCGAGCAGCCTTAAATATGTGACTGTATCTTAGACTCTCCAAGAAGACTGTTGCATGTTAACCATAGAAATCCTGATATATGGAGGAATTAGAGTTCAGGTAAATGCACATTTGGAAATGATATTCTAAAAAACAAATGGTAATGCAGTCAGAAGTGTTTAGACTATAAATAGGGTGGTCATATAATTTATCTTTGAAAACAGACATTTTTGAGAATAAAATGTCACTGTTAATAATTATGTCAGGAAAACAGGCATCAACCAAGATTGTCCTCCGTAAATTGGAACATGTGGTCACTGTATTTATAGTTCATCTTACATTCATATCTTTCCCCAAATACGTTTTCCTCTTAGCTTCTCCAGCTCCCTTGGGAGGTGGGTCCAAGGGGAAACCCTGTATGAAAAGAAGTAGTAATAGCTATGCACTCCTTTTGGAGGAATATCTTTTGAAATATTTAGTAACAAAATGTGCCATAAAAGAGAAAATTAAAAATGAAAACTTTGAGGAAATATGTGTTAGCCTTTTCAAGCAAAATAAGGAAATGTATCATCCCTGAAGATATTAATTTAGTGAGACTTTTCAACTTAAGGAATTGTTTTGGTTACCTTTCCAGAGCTATTATAAAATAGGTAATTTTAGCTATATTGATGTATCTGTGGCTATGTTTGATATGGAGACCACTATCAATACTTATGAAGTAAGGTTTAAACTTTTTAAAAAATATGAATAATAAGAATGTAAAGTTCATGAAACAGTAAAATAAATTTTTCTTTTTAATGAATACATCAGCACTCACTTTCATATTTACATTTTGTGCATCTCACTGTCAAAATCTACACTAAACTAAGGAACAGATCAAACTCCACTCTTCTGCCTCAAGTTCTATTTCTGTTCTTCATATTAACACACAAAGCCAACCAATAACTTGCCATTCTCCGAGTGGAAATCAGTATTCCTTACACTAATTATAGTCTTTCAGCAAACAGTTTTTAAACTCAGCATCTAAATTCAGGATCATTGAGCACTTAAAAAAAAAAGAACCTTATTCAGAAGTGCTTCATAGCTAAATGGGGTAATATTTTTATAGAGTTTTGGATAAATGTTTTATGACTCTTGGAAGAGAAAAGTTCTAATTTTATTAAAGAACATTTTGTCCTCACATCTCCTTTCCAAGTTCAATAAATAGAGAAAGCCCCCAGTGCAAAGGCATGAAGTGCCTATGTGTTCACCAGAACATAATTATTTTAAGGTGACAGTAATATTTGTAACATTTAAAGAAATTCATTATTAAAGTGAAAACTTCTCTGAGTTGAGTTGCAGGATAATCACATTGTAGTTTTTCTGAAACAGCATGAACATCATGATGTGCATTTTCTGTTTCCTTTGACCTGATAGTCTGATTGTCTCTAAATGAGGCAACTGGCCTTGACATGTATAGACAGAGGACATGGTTACCCTGGCAACAGGTACCATGGACCACATGTGACCCCTCTCCAAAGAAAATCTATGCCTCCTTTTTAAAACATAAAACAAACAAATCTGCTGTCTCCTACTTAAAACAAAATCACTTTTTTTTAAACACTAACAGAAAAAGATATTCCCAACCAATTTCAGCTTCTTTATTTGGCAGATTGTTTTACTGTGGATTTTGAAATGGATCATCATCACTTCTTTGTGTTAATTTCATCACTGAATAATCCGGTTGATTGGGCAAATATGAAGTACTAAAACCCCTTTCTGTATTCACAGTCCAAAGATCCAGCAGAGGGAGCCCACACATTATTGTTGTTTTGTAAATGTCAGTCTACAATGATGATATAATTTTAAATGTTCTAGTATTAGAACTCTTGATACTTTTGGATTCTAGGATATCTACCCAGCTAAGTATAAATACTCTGTTATTTTGTTATTGTTGCTGTTTAAATCTACTTAAGTGCCAGTGTTTCTTAACTTTTAATGTTTATGTAAGTAAACAATTTTTAGATCTGTTTTATGCACCAATTCATGATTACCCTGTGGGACAGATCTAACCTTTATTTCAGATTTCCCAAAGTTTTTAGCCATATCCACTGCTCCATACACGCACATCCCCCAAAATATGTGGCTACAGACAACCGGGGCACACCCATGAAAAATGTCATGGAACCATTTTTTAACTGAGAACAAAAAACATGAGGAATCCCTAGTTGGTTCCATAAAAAGAACACAGGTGGTTTACATGGCATTGTTTTCATGTCAAGAAAGACGTCTTTGAAAATGACATGCCTTCCATAGGAAGCTGTGGGATTCCAGGGCATGCCTTGCTCCCAGAGGACACACAGAAATGCTGGGTGTTGTTCATCAACCAAGGAAAAATTATTTGCCCAATCATTCCTTCAGAGATATTAATTGATTTCCTTCTCTGTTCGAGTTACTGTTTCAAGTTTGGAGAACATAAACATATTAAGAATAGCCATTTATTGTGTTGTTATGATGATATAGATACTACGCTATGTTTTCTCTTCTAAGCCTTGCAATAACTAATTTACAGATGAAAAACTACATCTCAGAGAACTTAAATACATTGCCTATGGTACCAAGGTTGTAAGTACAGAGCTTGAATTTGAATGCAAGTCTATAGTTCCCTGAAGTATATACACTGGTAACCACTATAAAACATTGCCTTCCTAGACTGAAGAGATTCACAGCCTATCAACTTAACTCTTGTTTCTACTGAAACAAGAATTTCTTGTCCTTAATGCAAAGACTTCCAGAAAGAAAAATAGAAAGTGGATAATATTTTGAGTATTTATCATGAACCAGTTGCCATGCTAGATGCCTTATATGTCTCATTTAATCTTTATAGCAACCTTAGTAGGTACATATTATCCCCACTTTACAGGTGAAGAAATGGAGGCCCAGGAGATTATATAATTACCCAAGATGATACCATGAACCCTGAATTTGAATCTAGATCTTTCTGATTGTAAAATCTTCATTGTCATCCTGCCTGTACTTACACAATTATTTCTTCCAAGCAGTTCCTCAAAAAAAAAAAAAAAGGTTTCTCAAGTAGTTATTTGGAGTTAGCTCATAGTAAGAAGCATTTTTAAGGAAACTTTTTAAGCCTCAACTCAAATATTCATTCACAGTTAAGTTTTTTGAGGTATATATACATATATATATGCTTACATTAATTTTTAAAAACATGGTTTGTTTTGCATTCATCAGATGATCTAAACATTAACTATTAATTGAAACGAAGAATCATAGAGTTTAAAAACTGCAATGAGCTTAAGTACTCATTTAGTCTGATTCTCTTAGTTTATTAGTGAGAAAGCTGAGACCCAGAGAAATTGTGACTTGGTTGGTTTCCTATCATTAATCAGTGACAACACAGAACTACCATTCTAACCCAGGAAAGTAGCATTTCCCTACTCTGTTTCAAAAAGAATTTAAGATGAATTATATTAGAAACAGATCTAATCCTCGAGTCTTAACCTGGGTCATAACCTGATGTTGAGTTTAGAAAGTTAAAGTCATTTTTATGAGGCCAGTGCTGGATTGTACTCATAGCGTGAAAATAAAAATTAAAGTAAGTTTTATCCAGAGTTAAAAAATAAAATTGATTCACAGCTCAAAATTTAATAAAATTAGTTTCAAAATTCTTTTAAGATCAAACTAATGAGCCAAAGACAATAAAATTTACAGAGATTTTTATTTGAGTACAACAGCAAGTTGAACCATATAATGAATATTAAAACATTAAGTTCAGAAGACAGTGTGATTATGTCATTGGTTTATAATATTACACCACTGATTTGAGCTATATATTTATGTATATTGTACATTTTAATTAAGCATTAAATACAATTTTTTTTGTAACTCCCTTCTGTCATTTGCAGATGGACTGTCTCCACAGGTAAGTTTCAAAGCACACACACACAGAGCACATACGCACAAGTGTACACATGCACACACATAGTTTTTAAAGCAATCCATGACACTTTTGCCATGTGCTTAGAGTCACAGTAGCAAATTTGGTAAGTGAAGACAGGACAGCAGCTAAATCCTGATGAGATCCTGACCCCTGATATCTTGAACAGTTCTGAAAAAGTCAAGTCTCTTCTGGGGTATAGCCATCTCGTTGGGAAGACAAGTTAGTTTTTAGAGGTCTTGCTTTCATAAAGGTCCTCTAATCCTGTCAATATATTCAGATGTCCATGATATGATCTCATGGACAAGTGATCAAGTGTAAGAAAGTCTGACTGAGCCTTAACTATGTTATTGGTTGAGTATATACCTCATAAACTTTCAGAACTCGCCTGTGGCAGAGAAAAATTAGTCAACCACAAAGTAATCATTGTATGCTAGAAGCTGTTCAAAAGAAATTGCGGATACAGCATATAGAGTAGCTTACAAGCCATTGGAGGAAATAAGGCCAATGGAAAAATACCCAAGATCACAGACATTAAAAAAACAAAACAAAACTTAAAAACAATGTTTCAATTGTATTGTCATCCTGCTTTTAGTTCTTTTTTATTTGTTCCCCATAGCTTAGTCCCTGATAATTGTAGACTTTCCATAATTGTTGGTTGAATGGATTAAAAACTAGCAGCCAATATTTACTGAGTGCTTTCTGTGTGCCAAACATTATAGTGAGAACTTCTATCTACATTATCACACTTAAACCACATGGTAATTCTATGAAGTATAGTTGTGGAAACTGAGACTTCTGTTACATACTCAAGGTCACCCAGTGAGTGAGGAAGGCAGGATTTGAAGCAAGATCTGTTACCCAGGGTGGTGCTTTTAATAACTAGGAAATGAGTCCTTAAAGCATACTAAAGTTGGAGCGTTTCCATCAGGAGCTAAACTGTTGGTGTACTCTCTAGTTCTGTTCACATAAACTTTATTTTTTTTTCAATGGCAGTGATTATAACATGATCATACTGTTGCTACAATTTTTACTGGCTTATGTAAGACATTTTATTTGGTTTTCTATAAATGCCTCCTTAAGGAACATAGGGACACTGGACTTAAATGTAATTTCAGGTCACTGGTTGACCCAGCTCCAAAAATTCCTGTGAAAATGTTGCTTCCCACGGGTAAAAGATGCATTCAGGATATAGGAACTGGTGTACAACATTTTAATTCTTGCCACAAAGCCCAGAGCTTCTGTGCATAAATGGACTTTGGATCATATTATGTTATAGCAACCTATCACCTTGGCACCTGGTTATTACCTTACTGACATTTAAATTCCAAGAGAACTAGAAAAATTACTTTTTTTTTCACTAAATAGTATTTTAAACAAAACTTAACTCCAAAGTGGGATTTGGAGTTCACCTCTGAGCTAATGGAAATGTGAAGAAGGTCTAAGACCAAGGTCAAAGTGGTCAAATAGCTTGGAATTTGGTCTGATATTTTTTCCTTGTTAATTGAAAAAGGGATTATTTTCTCTTGCCAGTGAGTGGCTCTTGGGTTGGGAATATTGTATAACCTAAGAAACCATCTTAATAAATTAGTCAGGAAACACATTGTTAGAACAATCTTATTTTTTGGCCTGTGGGGAGAATATATGGCTAAGTGATCCAGGGGGTAGGGTAGGGCAGGAAATTTACAAGATGAATGTTGGAGAATTGTATTCTTTGTGCATTCAGGATCCCCCATAATTTATTGCACTGATGAAATTTCTATAAAACAGCTTCTAGTATGTTGGATCTATAGAAGATATTTATCACCATTTTAGAATAGCTTACTACCTAGAAAAATCATTTGTTACACAACTGGATAAATTAGTATTTCTTCCTGACTCTCCTTCCACGATGCCATACAACAAATTGGCTCTGTTTTTTATCTTGAGTTCCATTTTCTCACAGGATACAAGTTGAGACAAAATATGTCCTAACTGGTTGTTTCTCTGTAGATAACCTCTTTAATTTGTTATAAATATGACTGAGTATCTTGCTTAGTCCAAGTTAGTCCTTTGAAAATAGCCTGGGTTGAATGTGTTTTTCAAGAGACAGTCATCTTGAGATGGAATCTAGAAACAACTAGATTAAGCCACCTCTTTAATCACAGAATCTCCTGTTTGAAAGGTACCTCAAAGGTCACACAGTACAACCACATTAACTACAGTTTACCATTAACTACAATCAGTTAATATTCATCGAATACTTGCCAGCACCTATGCTCCAAAGTTGTTTAATTAAAAAATAAACATTTTAATTTTATGTCCTATGCTTTTGTTGTCACTTCATAACCCCTGAAACAGTTCCTGCTCAATGCTGTTTGATGCAGCATGATAGTGGTCAGGCAGGGAACATGTCTGTGGAAAGTTTGATGGTAGTGTGGTATTGTGTGACCACTGATAAGCTGTTTTGCCTTGTAACCAAGCAAAGGGGCTTCTCAGGAGACAGGCTGTCTGGATTTGAACATGGCTCTGATGTTTGCTGGCTCTGTGATCTCCAGTGCTATACCAATGTCTCTAAGTCATAGTGTCCTAATATATCAAAAGGGATAGCAATGCACTGACCTCACAAGCTTGTTGTAAGGGTCAAATGCAATAATATACATACATGACTTAGCATAGCACCTTACCCACTGCATGTACTCAATTCATACAGCTATTATTTATAGCATTATTACTGTTATTATCACACTATGGCCTTTGTGACCGCACAGTACCTGCCACATAATAGGTGCTCAGCATATATTTATCAAGTGAGTGAATGAATACATGAAGGAGATATCTTCTTTACTATGAGGTAAGTCAGTTAGCATTAGTGAAGAGTCAGTGCAAACGTTTGTTTTACATTACACCTGTGGGCACAACCCGTATTCATAAGTAAGTAATAAGGCTGCCAAACTTGGTCAATAATCTCTGCTTACCCTTGGAACTCTAGATCTTGAATACAAGGAAGCTGAGGTTTAAGGGGAAATGTGGCGTGAGGTCAATTTACCCAGAAGAAAAGCTGTCATCTTTTGTGTACAGCTAAACATAGGAGGCTTGGCTCAGACCTGCTTCATGGCCCAAACAGGTTTGGTAGGTCTGAAGCAAATAAAATAAAAAACAGCTGTTGTTTAAATAAGGTCATGCAAAGACGTGGATTCAGTGTCTTTACATTGATTTTAGTTAGTGTTTATATTTCAAGACCCAAAGTGGTGTTGGCTAATTTCCACTGTAGAAAATTGCCCTGGTGAATATTTTCACCAAAATATTCAAGCAGTTTCTTTTTCTTCCTCATTGTTAGTAAAGAAAAAAATATTAAATATCTGATATGAATGATTGAAACAGGCAAATGCAAATGAGAAGGAAAATTTTATTGTAAATCATCAATAACATTACTAAACAAAATGACATTAATTAAAGAAATAAGATGCATACTATAAACTTAAAAAAAAGTTTTTCAAATATATTTTTGAAATATTGAGGGATTATTATATTTTATAAATTCTTTAAAACTTTATATTATTATCTATTACTTTCATTATGGGTTGGTTTATTTCAGTTCAACAACTATTTTTTGAGCACTTACTCTGTACTAATGATTTGGTCCCTGAGGAGATTGTACAAATGGGGGAAATAAAGCTAGTTTTAGTTAAAAGATAGTAAGTGCTATGATGAGTAGGAGGACATTGTGAGAGAAACCAAACATAGGTTAGAAAGGTCAGAAGAAGTTTCCTAGAGGAGATGAAACTTGAGACGTGTTTTGAAAGATGAGTAGGAGTTAGTCAGAAGGTGGAAGTGGGTGGTGGGTTTAGAATAGGGCATTTCAGGTAATGGGAGCCAAAGACACATGGGAAGGAACATGCCGCTCATGAGGAACGGCAAGTCATACAGGATTCTCAGGATGTGAACTGTAGGGTGGAGAGGGCAGAAAATAAGGCAGGAGTAGTGGACTGGGTCAATCCATTTACTTCACTTCCTTCATTTCAAATCACAATATGCCAGCATTTTCAAACTGTGTTCCACTGCTTGTTAGTAGCGGTTACTTTGGAAAAAAAGAGATCATGTGTCAAATGCTTGTGGGATATTCTTGGTTATACAATGTTATGTGTTTCTTTACTTCTGGTCTTTTCAGGACCTTTATTATGTCAGCGGCCTTTATGATGTTGTAATAGAAGGATATAGTATGCAGCATTTTCTAAACTTACCTGAACACAGATCATCTTGCAGGATTTGAAGCATTTTCTAAACTTATTTGAGCAGATCATCTTGCAGGATTTGTGTTTCATGGAATACACTTTTGACGACCACTGCTATAGACAATAGGGAGTCTGAAAATAATTTAGAATATGGGAGTATAGCTCATTCTAGTAGCAAAGCAGAAGAAGGATGTGAAAGGGGAAAAATTAGATGCATTAATTATGATCTCACTGTTATAGTCCTGGAGTGGCCCAGAGAGAGATGGGACAGGCCCGACCTTCATCAGTAGACAACAATAATGAAGAGAAGGTGATTGATTGGGAAGCACTTAGGAATCTATGGGAAACACAGATCTGATGATTGCCTTCTCCCATTTAATTAGGAGGTTAAAATCAGCAGGATTAGGCAATTGATTGCATGTAAAGGGTGAGGAGAGGATGAATGAATCTATAATGACTCAGGTTCCTGATTTGGGAAGTTGGTGACAAGTGGTACTTTCACTGAGATCTGAAATACTAGAGGAACAACTTGGAACTAAGAGTAATGGGAAGGAGACCTTCAGACACATTAATGTGCCTAGGGAACAAGTTGAATATTTAAGTGGATGTGGGAGACATGAATATACAGTGGTAGTTCAATCCCTGTGAGTGGATAAGGTTACTCATCCAGGGAGGAACATGTACCATTTTACCAGAAAGCAATTTGCAAAAGCTGTCCTTTTCAGGGAATTGCTTTCAGAGAATTAGCCACTTAGAAAATTGCCTTTTGTCTAATTATACATTGGCAAATTGCCTATAGGCAAATTGAACTAGAACCACCAGGAAAACTGTAGAGCATGCAAGGACTTCAGGAAAAAATGAACGTTTGAATTAAGAGACAGCAGAGAAAAAAAGGAAGCTCATAAAAGAGAAATGAAGGGCTATGGAATGCCACCATATTTTCACCAGTGTGATAATTTGTACTGCCAAACAAATATTTATGTAAAAATGACTGCCTCAACAGAAGAATTAATACCAAACTGTTTAAGTTGCAAGCTAGCTGGGAAGTTGTGCTTGTTCTGTAATGTGCTTAAATAAATGGTCCAGGGTCAGGATCAACTGAACTTCTTTATTTCTATCAAGAGTCCACTGTAACCCATGTCACCCATTGCTATTATGTATTTTTAACATAGCTCAAACTAAACCTAGATCTTACTGCCTATAATAGTGATGGCCATACATAGATAGTCACGTTACATGCATACAACAGCAGCCAACATGTTTCAAGATGGAAATAATATGACTATTTTATTTTTGAGATCTCTTGCTTAAATAAGAAATGATGATGATTCTTGGATTCTAATCTTGTACTCTTTAGTAAACTCATGGGTTTCTTTAGCAATGATCAGTTATCTTCAGAATTAACTCTCATATAGCTTCTGCTGGGCTAAGACCTGTTCCTAGGATCTCAGGTTATCACCAAAGAATAAGTGTGTGGCCTTGTGTGGGGGGACTGTGTGGCCAGTAGAATAAGCAGAAGACAGGGTTTCTAGTCTCAAGGTTTGCTTATTAAATTATCTTTAGTTTTATTTAACGTTATTTTATTGTGGTAAGAACACTTAACATGAGATCTACCTTTGTAACAAGTTTTTAAGTGTACAATACAGTATTGTTGATTATAGGGACAATGTTGCCTAGCAAACCTCTAGAACTTACTTATCTTGCATAATTGAGACTTTATGCCTGTTGATTAGAAACTCCCCATTTCCCCTTCCTTCCAGTCCTTGGCAGCCACCATTCTAGTCTCATTCTATGAGTTAGGCTATTTTAGAGTCCATGTAAAAGTGAAATCATGCAGTATTTGTCCTTGCATGACTGGCTTATTTCACTTAGTAAAATGTCTTCACAGTTTGGCCATGTTGTCACATATAACCACACACTGGATTGGTTTTAGTGAAAAGGGGAGAAAAGAGTGTATATTGAGTTACTTTTCAAGTGGCTATAAAGCAGGAAGGACAAAATAGATCAGAAATCATAGGACAAAAAGCCAAGCATCAATAGTAGCTAGTCATTTTCTGAATTCCCTAAAGTTTGAGTTTCAGTTATTTGGATAAATGATGAGGATCCATTCCTTAAATGAAGGTCCTGAGTTGCAATCGTCTAAAAAGATAAGACAGATACCTGGAAACCATGTTTGAATGATATTAACATCTGTAAATTAAAGAAATAGTTCTAATACTTTACCTAAATCCAGGCAGCCAGACGGTGGTGTCCTATACATTTATTTTGAGAGGGTGGGAATATTTCCTCCACATTGTCTATGCTATGCCGTTCCAGCCCTGGCGTCTAAGGGCATGCTGTGCCCATCCTCTTATCCATCCAAATTCTATCTGTCTTTTATGTTTTAGCTGAAGATGTCTTTTCTCCATGAAGATTTTCTTGATTTCTCTTGTTAGTATCTCATTGCTCTGTATCATTAGTTCATTCAAAAATATTTGTTGAGTGTCACATTTTGTGTCAAGGCTCTATTCTTGCACGAGGGTTATAGCAGTGAACAAAAGCAAGCCCCCTTTCTCAAGGAACTTATTACATGAACTTACTTGACTAAGAAAGTAATCTCTAGGTAGATAGATAGATAGATAGTAGGAGAGAGAGAGAGATACAGATTATAAATGGATAGATGGATGGAAGGACAGATGGATAAAAAGATGGATAAATAGAGATATAGTTGATAAAGACTATAAGGAAAAATAATAGGAGATAAATGAATAATAATAATAATAGGAGATAAATAAAATGACAGGAGAGTGATCAGCATGTGTGTGGTGGTGGGCTGATAGCCAGGATGTTATTGTTATTAGTGTGTACTGCCATAACTGTAAGCTCCTTAAAGAGAAGCACTCTAGTCTACTTCTCTTATCCTCTCATCAGTGCCCGAGCACAGGGCTGGATCTGGGTAATAGGCTTAACAGATATTTGTTTATTGACATAGTTTTTCACTTTTAATCCAGATATTTTGGCATCACAGAGGCTCAGCTCTAGTTTCCATTGAAATACCAAATTGGTCTAAATAGGCTGGCTTAGAGGTTTGTTTGGTTTCATATTTATATGCAGAGCAACATGCTCTAAATAAATCCAAAGTGATTAAATAACAGTTTTTGGCAGCAGTTTCTCCTTCGTGCTTCTGTTTTTTCTTTCTTGGTTTTTTCCCTGATGTCCTCGCATTACTGGGAGATTTCCTAGTGCAATTAGTGTGGCTCTGCCCAGTGACCTTTCACCCTTGCATTGAACAGATGAAAAAGCTAAACCAGAAAGGAAAGGAGGATCAGGACGGAGGTTACTGAAGAGCACTCTTTGGGGCTGGGAGGAGTGGGAGTGCATGGTTTATGCTCTCTCACCCATTTATGCCTCACCCCCTTTAGTTCTCACTAAGCCTCTTGCAGAAGGGCACGGACTATTACAAAGAAAAACGTCTGCCCAGGGAGTTATCAGGGGCAGTGCCAGGAAGAAGAAAAACAGAGTGAGAGAGAGGGAGGAGGGATGGGGAAAAAATAAATCTCAGGGGATCAAAAATGAACCAGGCCAAAAGTTTCACCCAGCTCTTGTATCAGACGTGGCATCCCCAGATAGAGTTTCTTAAACCCAGTGAACTTTCAAATGGCATTAGAAAGAATTCCATTTGGAGTTTGAGGAGAATTTATAGTATGCTTGGAAAGGGTTTTTAAACATCACTAGTCTGCAAAGAAAAACAACAATCTGATTTGCTCTGTACTGTTTGCATTTTCCCCCCTATTTATTAATGTAGTCTTACTTTATAAAAACAAATGAAAACTGCACTAATTGGGTCTCTGAATACAGACCTTCTGCCTGTGCTAATTTCAACCTCACCGTGATCCCTGAGAGGGAGACTTCCCTGTCACAAAGGAAGAAACCCAAGTTTGAAGCAATTAAGAGCCTTCCCCAAAGCACACAGCAGCTAAGTGTCAGAACAGGGATTTGAACCCAGGTCTTTGGGACCACAGTCAGAGTCCATGAATCTTTTATCTCCTTTAACAAGCATCAACTTGTTCAGGTGAGAAATTATAAGTATAGTATAGTACTGATGGCTGAAAATAGTTACCATTCTCCCCATATCACTCATACACACAGACACACACACGCACACACACATTGGATATAGAGGGATGTAAATGGAATAAGAGGTCACATTGCCTTTTGTCCTTGCCTAACACCATACGGGTCTTTTGCCTTATTTCTTTTTACTGCTCTGACTCCTCTTAGGCCATGGGCAAGTAGGCTGGCTTTTACAGTCATGATTATTTATAGTCATGTTTTATTTGGTTTGCCATGTAGGAGCTTATCCTGAAGATCTCCAACTCCCTTAAGGTGTCAAATAACCCTACCATGGGATAGGAAGGTACTTTTTATGCAAATCGGGTAAGACTGTCAAGAAAGGGAAGGGAGAAAAGTTTCTACTAAGTAGACTTCAGAAGTAAAGTTTAAAAGTGAAAAATAAAATTTGCTTTTGGTACTTGGATACTGAAATCCTAATTTGGAGCCTGTCTTTCATGATACAAATTATGAAAGTATGGTGAAAACATTATGGTGGTGTTCAGCTGGCTTCTAGTTGAAAGCCATTGTGACCTGGGGAAAATCATTGAGTTATAGTTTCCTTATCTATCCAAAATAAAGGGGCTTATTTTAAATCATTCAATGCCAGAATTTTACGATCTTTGAAAATTTCCCTTGTTTAAAGTTATGTGTTTTTTGAGCCTCCAAAATGACTCAAGTAATATTCTAAATATTATTTTAGAATATTTTATTTAAGAACTGCCTGAATCTTAGGCTAATTGTACAAGGGGCCTTAACCTGTACATTGTGTTCATAATTCACCTAGAATTGCATGGATATAATTATCCTTACTGCCATGGCTATTTGTAGATCCATTTGGGGTTCATAAGCATGAAGTTTGGAGATTCAGGGCAATAATATTTGCTCTCTTGCTAAGGAGATGTTGGTAACATTATGCAGTCCACCTATGTAGAAAATCCTCCCTTAGGACCTTTACCTAGTAAAATTGACAGAGCAACCGGTCAGGAAGCCGACAGCCAGGAGTAGCAGACATACAGTAAGTGCAAGGAGACAACATTCTGCTTCTTCTGGTGAGTAAATGCAACAGCCTCAACCAGACCGTTGGAACAGCTGTCATGCTGAGGTCATAGCACAAGGTTACAGGACATGCCATCCAGGAGGCGTTACAAGGACAGATAGGTAACACTTCAGCAATGACTCAAGATCAGAAAGAAAAGAGAGTTTTCAGCTGAGTGGAAGACAGAGGCGTAAGGAAATATTTATAACAATTGCCGGTGTAATCTAGAAATGTTCTATGGAAGCCATTGAAACTTTGTAGAGAAACTACAGTAATTCTCTGGGCTCAGTTCTTAGTGGGGACTTTGGGTATGCATGAGAAACAGACATTTTTACCAAACTGAGCTCCAGATAAATAAAAGTAATTCAGCAGATGGCTGTGCATTTCTGAATTCTCAAGTATTTCCTGAACATGGCACCCTTATATTTACATAATGTATTCCCCTGGTATTAGAGATGCATGCTCTTTCTTACCATAGTGTGTAACAATCTGGTAAGATGTATATCTATGCTTTTCCTCTTTTTAATAGAGGATTCATCAGAATAGTGTATGTATTTCTTTAAATTCTGCTGTTTAGAAATGTGTTTATCCCATGGTTTTTATGATCTTTCCTTTTAGAAGTTAACTTGAATAATTTTGATGTTAAAAACTTTATTTTCTTGATTTGATTTTTAAAAAATTTTATTAACATTCTTTCTCCCTTCTGAGTAACCCCATAACTGGGAAAGATACAGAATAGTGTATGTGTGGGATTTGAGAGACATTGCCACTTTGCTTATAGTAGGTCTTAGAGTGTCATATGACAGTCATACTTAAAATGAATTAACTTTAAAAAATATTTTTAGAGGGAATTTTGGTAAATTTGGGGTTGTTGTCTTTTGGGAAATCTGATACTCATCAACCAAGGCTGGGGATTACTGTTCTAAAATTGTAATTTTGCTTAACAGTGATCTCAGAAAAGGTCTACAGTATCTGTAGCTGTCCCAGAGTCCTTCCTTTTAAATGAAGAATTGGCCAGAATCGAGAGATGTGGCTGTAGAGAAAACCCCCACAGGCTGGTGATACTTGGGGGAGGAAAACCGGGAGGCATGGGTCTATCCACTGGGAAATTAGACTGCCCACAAGTGGAAGGACGGGGAGGGAGTAAGGTTGGGGGGAATGATGAAATGGGGACACCAAGCCCCCTCACTGCTAGCCACAGATAAGGGAGGGGAATGATAGAAATTGCTTCCTTATGTGAAGTGCAGTTCCCTTATGGGAACAGGTGCAGGAGACCTGAAGAAAAAAATTAATACCATTCAGGCTGCGGCAAGATATAATCACAGGGTGTCTGGGCCCTACAAGTTCTGGGCTCTCCCTAGCTTCTTAGGAGGAGTTTTCCCCACCCTACACAAGGGGGACCAATGGAAGCAGGAGAAGCCGCAGCATGTGGGAGGCCAGTCTGAGGAGCTGCTCCCATGACTCATTCCTGGCCCGTGTACTTGGCTGCCTTCCTCAGCGGTGGGAGCCCAGAAGTAGTAAATTTGGTGGAGGAGGAGATAGCAGAGATGGCAAAAGTAGTAGACAGTAATAAGAATATGGTGCTATTGTGGATAGCAGTGGATTCTCTGGATGGCAGCAGGACAGGAGGCCAGAGGTCTCCCCACAACCACCTAGCCACCGAGAGAAGAGACAACTTAGTGACACCCCAGAGGGAAGAATTTGGAGGGGCTGTTGTTACAGTGACTCAGCTCTTTGTCCCTACTCTTTGTTCTATAACTCTATCTAGGCCTGGAGAGAAGCTTTTATGAGTAAGACAGAATTTTAGAAAAATTAATAAAGAATTAATGGGGAATAAGAAGAATGAATAAAGAACTTATACTGAATATTAGAGTCTTCTGTGTCCATATACTTGCTTGATTAGATTGTGCCTTGTTTTGTATGTTTGCCAGCAACTCATTTTAAGAAAACTGAAAATAAAAGATAATAATGTCTTCCTTACATACCACTCCATGGTTCAAAAGCATTTTCACATGTTTTACATCATCTATTAAAAGGAAAAAAATTTGAGATAACCAGGGTTTGTTTTTCCAATTTCATGGACTAAGAAACCAAGCTCAGGTTAAGTTACTGTTCAAGGTTACATAGTCTATAAGTGAATAAGGATTTGACTCCAGTTCTTTGCTTTTATTTTATTATATATTTTTTTGGTTTGGATACTTTATACGTTCATATGATTAAAAAAAATCTAACTGTAACAGCATTAAGAAGTTCCTGTCCAACTCCTGTCCCTGTCCACTCTAGTCACCCCTCTTTTTCTTTTTTTTAATTCTTTAAATTATACATATGTATTTCATTTACACTTTGTATTTGATGTATTTCATGATAAACAATTTGTTTTCCATCTTCACCATTTTTTAAGTGTACAGTTCGGCGGTATCAAATACGTTCATATCGTTGTGTAAAAATCACCTCTGTCCCTCCCCATAACTGTTTTCATCTTGTGAAACTGAAGCTCTATACCCATTAAACAATAATTCCCCATTATTCCTTGCCCCCAGCCCCTGGTAACCACCAGTCTACTTTCTGTCTTTATGATTTTGACTATTCTAAGTACCTCATATAAGTGGGATCATACAGTATGTGTCTTTTTCTGACTGGCTAATTTCATTTAGCATAATGTCCCCAAGGTTCATCCATGTGGTAATGCTGCAGAATCTCCTTCCTTTTTAAGACTGAACAATATTCCATTGCATGTATATCCACATTTTGCTTATCCGTTCATCCACTGATGGACACTTGAGTTGCTTCCATGGTTTAGTTATTACGAATAATGCTGCTATTAACATGGGTGTACAAATATCTCTTTGAGCTCCTACTTTCAATTCTTTGGGGTATATGCGCAGAAGTGGAATTGCTGGATCATATAGTAATTCTAACTTTAATTACTTGAGGAAACACCATACTGTTTTCCATAGTGACTGCAGCAATTTCCACCAGTAGTACACAAGGGTGTCAATTTCTCCATGTCCTTGCAAACACTCATATTCTATTTTTTTGATAGTAGCCATCCTAATGGGTGTAAGGTGGTATCTCGTTGCAGTTTTGATTTGCATTTCCCTAATGATTGGTGATGTTGAGCATCTTTTCATGTGCTTATTGGCCCTTTGTATCTCTTTAGAGAAATATCTATTCAAGTCTTTTATTCATTTTGAATCAGGTTGTTTGGTTTTTCGTTGTTAAGTATTTCTTTTTAAATTTTATTTTATTTATTTTTTTATACAGCAGGTTATTATTAGTCATCAATTTTATACACATCAGTGTATACATGTCAATCCCAATCGCCCAATTCATCACACCCCCGCCCCCACCGCGCCACTTTCCCCCCTTGGTGTCCATAAGTTTCTTCTCTACATCTGTGTCTCAATTTCTGCCCTGCAAACCAGTTCACCTGTACCATTTTTCTAGGTTCCACATATATGTGTTAACATACGATATTTGTTTTTCTTTTTCTGACTTACTTCACTCTGTATGACAGTCTCTAGATGCATCCACGTCTCTACAAATGACCCAATTTCATTCCTTTTTATGGCTGAGTAGTATTCCATTGTATATATGTACCACATCTTCTTTTATCCATTTGTCTGTCGACGGGCATTTAGGTTGCTTCCATGACCTGGCTATTGTAAATAGTGCTGCAATGAACATTGGGGTGCATGTGTCTATTTTTTTTTTTTTTAAACATCTTTATTGGAGTGTAATTGCTTTACAATGGTGTGTTAGTTTCTGCTTTATAACAAAGTGAATCAGTTATACATATACATATGTTCCCATATCTCTTCCCCCTTGCATCTCCCTCCCTCCCACCCTCCCTATCCCACCCCTCTAGGTGGTCACAAAGCACCGAGCTGATCTCCCTGTGCTATGCGGCTGCTTCCCACTAGCTATCTATTTTACATTTGGTAGTGTATATATGTCCATGCCACTCTCTCACCCTGTCACATCTCACCCCTCCCCCTCCCCATATCCTCAAGTCCATTCTCTAGTAGGTCTGTGTCTTTATTCCCGTCTTGCCACTAGGTTCTTCATGACATTTTTTTTTTTTCCTTAGATTCCATATATATGTGTTAGCATACTGTATTTGTTTTTCTCCTTCTGACTTACTTCACTCTGTATGACAGACTCTAACTCCATGCACCTCATTACAAATACCTCCATTTCATTTCTTTTTATGGCTGAGTAATATTCCATTGTATATATGTGCCACATCTTCTTTATCCATTCATCTGATGATGGACACTTAGGTTGCTTCCATGTCCTGGCTATTGTAAATAGAGCTGCAGTGAACATTTTGGTACATGACTCTTTTTGAATTATGGTTTTCTCAGGGTATATGCCCAGTAGTGGGATTGCTGGGTCGTATGGTAGTTCTATTTTTAGTTTTTTAAGGAACCTCCATACTGTTCTCCATAGTGGCTGTATCAATTTACATTCCCACCAACAGTGCAAGAGTGTTCCCTTTTCTCCACACCCTCTCCAGCATTTATTGTTTCTAGATTTTCTGATGATGGCCATTCTGACCGGTGTGAGATGATACCTCATTGTAGTTTTGATTTGCATTTCTATAATTAGTGATGTTGAGCAGCTTCTCGTGTGCTTCTTGGCCATCTGTATGTGTTCTTTGGAGAAATGTCTATTTAGGTCTTCTGCCCAGTTTTGGATTGGGTTGTTTGTTTTTTTAATATTGAGCTGCATGAGCTGTTTATATATTTTGGAGATTAATCCTTTGTCCGTTGATTCGTTTGCAAATATTTTCTCCCGTTCTGAGGGTTGTCTTTTCGTCTTGTTTGTAGTTTCCTTTGCTTTGCAAAAGCTTTGAAGTTTCATTAGGTCCCATTTGTTTATTTTTGTTTTTATTTCCATTATTCTAGCAGGTGGATCAAAAAAGATCTTGCTGTGATTTATGTCAAAGAGTGTTCTTCCTATGTTTTCCTCTAAGAGTTTTATAGTGTCTGGTCTTACATTTAGGTCTCTAATCCATTTTGAGTTTATTTTTGTGTATGGTGTTAGGGAGTGTTCTAATTTCATTCTTTTACATGTAGTTGTCCAGTTTTCCCACCGCCACTTATTGAAGAGACTGTCTTTTCTCCATTGTATATCTTTGCCTCCTTTGTCATAGATTAGTTGACCATAGGTGTGTGGGTTTATCTCTGGGCTTTCTGTCTCATTCCATTGATCTATATTTCTTTTTTTTTTAGTTGTTTTGTTTGTTTGTTTTTTTATACTGCAGGTTCTTATTAGGCATCAATTTTATACACATCAGTGTATACATGTCAATCCCAATCGCCCAATTCAGCACACCACCATCCCCACCCCACCGCAGTTTTCCCCCCTTGGTGTCCATATGTCCATTCTCTACGTCTGTGTCTCAACTTCTGCCCTGCAAACCGGCTCATCTGTACCATTTTTCTAGGTTCCACATACATGCATTAATATACAATATTTGTTTTTCTCTCTCGGACTTACTTCACTCTGTATGACAGTCTCTAGATCCATCCACGTCTCAACAAATGACTCAATTTCGTTCCTTTTTATGGCTGAGTAATATTCCATTGTATATATGTACCACCACTTCTTTATCCATTCGCCTGTTGATGGGCATTTAGGTTGCTTCCATGACCTGGCTATTGTAAATAGTGCTGCAATGAACATTCGGGTGCATGTGTCTTTTTGAATTACGGTTTTCTCTGGGTATATGCCCAGTAGTGGGATTGCTGGGTCATATGGTAATTCTATTTTTAGTTTTTTAAGGAACCTCCATGTTGTTCTCCATAGTGGCTGTATCAATTTACATTCCCACCAACAGTGCAAGAGGGTTCCCTTTTCTCCACACCCTCTCCA
Source organism: Eschrichtius robustus (assembly GCF_028021215.1). Lineage (NCBI taxonomy): Eukaryota > Metazoa > Chordata > Mammalia > Artiodactyla > Eschrichtiidae > Eschrichtius > Eschrichtius robustus. The sequence continues at coordinate 56,827,722 of NC_090840.1, read as the reverse complement.
GCATTTGTTGTTTGTAGATTTTCTGATGATGCCCATTCTAACAGGAGTGAGGTGATACCTCATTGTAGTTTTGATTTGCATTTCTCTAATAATTAGTGATGTTGAGCATCTTCTCATGTGCTTCGTGGCCGTCTGTATGTCTTCTTTGGAGAAATGTCTATTTAGGTCTTCTGCCCATTTTTGGATTGGGTTGTTTGTTTCTTTAATATTGAGCTGAATGAGCTGTTTATATATTTTGGAGATTAATCCTTTGTCCTTTGATTCGTTTGCAAATATTTTCTCCCATTCTGAGGGTTGTCTTTTCGTCTTGTTTATGGTTTCCTTTGCTGTGCAAAAGCTTTGAAGTTTCATTAGGTCCCATTTGTTTATTTTTGTTTTTATTTCCATTACTCTAGGAGGTGGATCAAAAAAGATCTTGCTGTGATTTATGTCAAAGAGTGTTCTTCCTATGTTTTCCTCTAAGAGTTTTATAGTGTCCAGTCTTATATTTAGGTCTCTAATCCATTTTGAGTTTATTTTTGTGTATGGTGTTAGGGAGTATTCTAATTTCATTCTTTTACATGTAGCTGTCCAGTTTTCCCACCACCACTTATTGAAGAGACTGTCTTTTCTCCATTGTATATCTTTGCCTCCTTTGTCATAGATTAGTTGACCATAGGTGCGTGGGTTAATCTCTGGGCTTTCTATCTTGTTCCATTGATCTATGTTTCTGTTTTTGTGCCAGTACCATATTGTCTTGATTACTGTAGCTTTGTAGTATAGTCTGAAGTCAGGGAGTCTGATTCCTCCAGCTCCATTTTTTTCCCTCAAGACTGCTTTGGCAATTCTGGGTCTTTTGTGACTCCATACAAATTTTAAGATGATTTGTTCTAGCTCCGTAAAAAATGCCATTGGTAATTTGATAGGGATTGCATTGAATCTGTAGATTGCTTTGGGTAGTATACTCATTTTCACAATATTGATTCTTCCAATCCAAGAACATGGTATATCTCTCCATCTGTTGGTATCATCTTTAATTTCTTTCATCAGTGTCTTATAGTTTTCTGCATACAGGTCTCTTGTCTCCCTAGGTAGGTTTATTCCTAGGTATTTTATTCTTTTTGTTGCAGTGGTAAATGGGAATGTTTCCATAATTTCTCTTTCAGATTTTTCATCATTAGTGCATAGGAATGCAAGAGATTTCTGTGCATTCATTTTGTATCCTGCAACTTTACCATATTCGTTAATTAGCTCTAGCAGTTTTCTGGTGGCAGTTTTAGGATTCTCTATGTATAGTATCATGTCATCTGCAAACAGTGACAGTTTTACTTCTTCTTTTCCAATTTGTATTCCTTTTATTTCTTTTTCTTCTCTGATTGCCGTGGCGAGGACTTCCAGAACTATGTTGAATAATAGTGGTGAGAGTGGACATCCTTGTCTGGTTCCTGATCTTAGAGGAAATGCTTTCAGTTTTTCACCATTGAGAATGATGTTTGCTGTGGGTTTGTCATATATGGCCTTTATTATGTTGAGGTAGGTTCCCTCTATGCCCACTTTCTGAAGAGTTTTTATCATAAATGGGTGTTGAATTTTGTCAAAAGCTTTTTCTGCATCTATTGAGATGATCATATGGTTTTTCTTCTTCAATTTGTTAATATGGTGTATCACATTGATTGATTTACGTATATTGAAGAATCCTTGCATCCCTGGGATAAATCCCACTGGATCGTGGTGTATGATCCTTTTAATGTGTTGTTGGATTCTGTTTGCTAGTATTTTGTTGAGGATTTTTGCATCTATATTCATCAGTGATATTGGTCTGTAATTTTCTTTTTTTGTAGTGTCTTTGTCTGGTTTTGGTATCAGGGTGATGGTGGCCTCATAGAATGAGTTTGGGAGTGTTCCTTCCTCTGCATTTTTTTGGAAGAGTTTGAGAAGGATAGGTGTTAGCTCTTCTCTAAATGTTTGATAGAATTCACCTGTGAAGCCATCTGGTCCTGGACTTTTGTTTGTTGGAAGATTTTTTTTTTTTTTTAATAAATTTATTTATTTATTTATTTATTTTTGGTTGTGTTGGGTCTTCGTTTCTGTGCGAGGGCTTTCTCTAGTTGCGGCGAGCGGGGGCCACTCTTCATTGCGGTGCGCGGGCCTCTCACCATCGCGGCCTCTCCTGTTGCGGAGCACAGGCTCAAGACACACAGGCTCAGTAGTTGTGGCTCACGGGCCCAGTTGCTCCACGGCATGTGGGATCTTCCCAGACCAGGGCTTGAACCCGTGTCCCCTGCATTGGCAGGCAGATTCTCAACCACTGCACCACCATGGAAGCCCTGTTGGAAGATTTTTAATCACAGTTTCAATTTCATTACTTGTGATTGGTCTGTTCATATTTTCTGTTTCTTCCTGGTTCAGTCTTGGAAGGTTATACCTTTCTAAAAATTTGTCCATTTCTTCCAGGTTGTCCATTTTATTGGCATAAAGTTGCTTGTAGTAGTCTCTTAGGATGCTTTGTATTTCTGCGGTGTCTGTTTTAATTTCTCCTTTTTCATTTCTGATTTTATTGATTTGAGTCCTCTCCCTCTTTTTCTTGATGAGTCTGGCTAATGGCTTATCAATTTTGTTTATCTTCTCAATTCCAAAATGATCATTTTCATTAACATATGCTATTTCAATTGTATATGAAGTATTAAAGGTTTGATATCTGAATCCATCTAAGGCACTATTCCAGACATTGGTTTTGTTGATAAATAATCTTTTAGTTTTTTTTTTTTTAATTTGGAATCCTAGCTCTATTATTAGAGTCGAAATATCTCTTCTAAATTTGCTGCCTTGCCTCAGCAGATCTTTACGCTGGGCTCCAGGAGACTGTCTGGGTAACTTAGGTGAGGATTCCTCCAACAAACAATCAGTTATTCCCACATTAGTGTTGGGTAATGTGTGTTTTTTGGCTTTTTGGAAATTGCCTGAATTGTAAAGAATACCTCTACATTCCAAACATTCCCAATTTTGTTCCCATGATTGTAGTGAGGAACAGGCTAAATGTGTTCCGCGAGAACCACAACACTGACAGCGCTTTATTTCCCATTTCCTGTCAGGCACATTATGGTCTCGCCCTTCTTTGCAACGACATCTTCGGACATCACAATGCTCATAGTGCTGCAGAAGCTCTTGATAAGCATTTTCCTCTAATTCCCAAGAGGCATCTTTTTCAGGAATATGAATTCCCATTCTCAACATCTCTTTCTGAAATATATCACTATTATTGCATATTGTGCACCTAAAGAAAAACACTCCTGCATTTATTGCTTGAACCTGTAAACAGTCTCTATGGAGCCAAGCATTCTTACAACAAGGACTTCGTAATATGCTGTAAGTTGGAATAGGCTCAAGAAATTCCAAGCAAATGGTGCATGGTAAGGAGTCTCTATAATTATTAGATATAATTATCTGAACAGGTCGATGGTTCCAACAAAATGACGCAAAATTGCCAGTGAACTGGAAAATACATTCTCTCTGAAGTCCGCATGGGAAATGATAACTTCGTTTACATCGGGGTGCGACACATCCAATTGAAGCACCGGTTTTCTTGCAAATACAGCATTTCAGTTTCGAAGCCCTAGTCACTTCTTTCCTGATATCTTCTATTAGAAAACCATAAACTCCTTCTTCTTCTTTACCCCTCTGCCAAATTCCACTTGACATCAACAAGCAATAGTAATGTACAGTGAGATTCCATTTCTCTTTAGTTTTCTTTTCTCCATATTTAATAGGACAGTCATCATTTTTTTGACAGAAAACACACGCAGGGAATCTAGAAGGACACCACATGCCAAGGACTAGATGCATGCTCAGAAATGACCCTAGAAACTCCACGCTTTCACCTCTGGCTGATCTTTAGGCTTGTAGACTCATATAGCAAGCTGGGATTCTGTGAGCCTCCAGGTTTACTTTCATTCATTTTACGAGGCGCGCTGGGCAGAAGTTCCAGAGCGGCCGTGTCACTTTTCCCTTCTCGCGCTGCGCCACACGCCATCCGGGAGCTGCCCCATCCAACGGCCCACACAATTCAAATTCCTGATCTATATTTCTGTTTTTGTGCCAGTACCATATTGTCTTGATTATTGTAGCTTTGTAGTATAGTCTGAAGTCAGGAGTCTGATTCGTCCACCTCCGTTTTTTTCCCTCAAGACTGCTTTGGCTATTCGGAATCTTTTGTGTCTCAACACAAATTTTAAGATTTTTTGTTCTGGTTCCGTAAAAAATGCCATTGGTAATTTGGTAGGGATTGCATTGAATCTGTAGATTGCTTTGGGTAGTATACTCATTTTCACAATATTGATTCTTCCAATCCAAGAACATGGTATATCTCTCCATCTCTTGGTATCATCTTTAATTTCTTTCATCCGTGTCTTATAGTTTTCTGCATACAGGTCTTTTGTCTCCCTAGGTAGGTTTATTCCTAGGTATTTTATTCTTTTTGTTGTAATGGTAAATGGGAGTGTTTCCTTAATTTCTCTTTCAGATTTTTCATCATTAGTGTATAGGAATGCAAGAGATTTCTGTGCATTCATTTTGTATGCTACAAATTTACCAAATTCATTGATTAGCTCTAGTAGTTTTCTGGTGCATCTTTAGGATTCTGTCTATATAGTATCAGTATCATGTCATCTGCAAACAGTGACAGTTTTACTTCTTCTTTTCCAATTTATATTCCTTTCATTTCTTTTACTTCTCTGATTGCCATGGCTTGGACTTCCAAAACTATGTTGAATAATAGTGGTGAGAGTGGGCATCCTTGTCTGGTTCCTGATCTTAGAGGAAATGCTTTCAGTTTTTCACCATTGAGAGTGATGTTTGCTGTGGGTTTGTCATATATGGCCTTTATTATGTTGAGGTAGGTTCCCTCTATGCCCACTTTCTGGTGAGTTTTTATCATAAATGGGTGTTGAATTTTGTCAAAAGCTTTTTCTGCATCTATTGAGATGATCATATGGTTTTTCTTCTTCAGTTTGTTAATATGGTGTATCACATTGATTGATTTGCGTATATTGAAGAATCCTTGCATCCCTGGGATAAATCCCACTGGATCGTGGTGTATGATCCTTTTAATGTGTTGTTGGATTCTGTTTGCTAGTATTTTGTTGAGGATTTTTGCATCTATATTCATCAGTGATATTGGTGTGTAGTTTTCTTTTTTTGTAGTATCTTTATCTGGTTTTGGTATCAGGGTGATGGTGACCTCATAGAATGAGTTTGGGAGTGTTTCTTCCTCTGCAAATTTTTAGAAGAGTTTGAGAAGGATGGGTGTTAGCTCTTCTTTAAATGTTTGATAGAATTCACCTGTGAAGCCATCTGGTCCTGGACTTCTGTTTGTTGGAAGATTTTTAATCACAGTTTCAATTTCGTTACTTGTGATTGGTCTGTTCATATTTTCTATTTCTTCCTGGTTCAGTCTTGGAAGGTTATACCTTTCTAAGAATTTGTCCATTTCTTCCAGGTTGTCCATTTTATTGGCATACAGTTGCTTGTAGTAGTCTCTTAGGATGCTTTGTATTGCTGCAGTGTCCGTTGGAACTTCTCCTTCTTCGTTTCTAATTTTATTGATTTGAGTCCTATCCCTCTTCTTCTTGATGAGTCTGGCTAATGGTTTATCAATTTTGTTTATCTTCTCAAAGAACCAGCTTTTAGTTTTATTGATCTTTGCTATTGTTTTCTTTGTTTCTATTTCATTTATTTCTGCTCTTGAGTTTTATGATTTCTTTCCTTCTGCTAACTTTGGGTTTTGTTTGTTTTTCATTCTTTAGTTCCTTTAGGTGTAAGGTTAGATTGTTTGAGATTTTTCTTGTTTCTTGAGATAGGCTTGTATAGCTATAACCTACCCTCTTAGAACTGCTTTTACCACATCCCATAGGTTTTGGATCATCGTGCTTTCATTGTCATTTGTCTGTAGGTCTTTTTTGATTTCCTCTTTGATTTCTTCAGTGATCTCTTGGTTATTTAGTAACGTATTGTTTAGCCTCCATGTGTTTGTGTTTTTTACGTTTTTTTCCCTGTGATTGATTTCTAATCTCATAGTGTTGTGGTCAGAAAAGATGCTTGATATGATTTCAGTTTTCTTAAATTTACTGAGGCTTGATTTGTGACCCAAGATGTGATCTATCCTGGAGAATGTTCCGTGTGCACTTGAGAAGAAAGTGTAATCTGCTGTTTTTGGATGGAATGTCCTATAAATATCAATTAAATCTATGTGGTCTATTGTGTCATTTAACGCTTGTGTTTCCTTACTAATTTTCTGTTTGGATGATCTGTCCCTTGGTGTAAGTGAGGTGTTAAAGTCCCCCATTATTTTTGTGTTACTATCGATTTCCTCTTTTATAGCTGTTAGCAGTTGCCTTATGTATTGAGGTGCTCCTAAGTTGGGTGCTTGTATATTTACAATTGTTATATCTTCTTCTTGGATTGATCCCTTTGATCATTATGTAGTGTCCTTCTTTGTCTCTTATAATAGTCTTTATTTTAAAGTGTATTTTATCTGATATTAGAATTGCTACTCCAGCTTTCTTTTGATATCCATTTGCATGGAATATCTTTTTCCATCCCCTCACTTTCAGTCTGTATGTGTCCCTAGGTCTGAAGTGTGTCTCTTGTAGACAGCATATATATGGGTCTTGTTTTTGTATCCATTCAGCAAGCCTGTGTCTGTTGGTTGGAGCATTTAATCCATTCAGGTTTAAGGTAATTATCGGTATGTATGTTCCTATGACCATTTTCTTAATTGTTTTGGGTTTGTTTTTGTAAGTCCTTTTCTTCTCTTGTGTTTCCCACTTAGAGAAGTTCCTTTAGCATTGGTTGTAGAGCTGGTTTGGTGGTGCTGAATTCTCTTAGCTTTTGCTTGTCTGTAAAGCTTTTGATTTCTCCATTGAATCTGAATGAGATCCTTGCTGGACAGAGTAATCTTGGTTGTAGGTTCTTCCTTTTCATTACTTTAAGTATACCATGCCAATCCCTTCTGGCTTGTAGAGTTTCTGTTGAGAAATCAGCTGTTAACCTTATGGGAGTTCCCTTGTATGTTATTTGTCATTTTTCCCTTGCTGCTTTCAATAATTTTTCTTTGTCTTTAATTTTTGCCAAGTTGATTACTATGTGTCTCGATGTGTTTCTCCTTGGGTTTATCCTGTATGGGACTCTCTGTGCTTCCTGGACTTGGGTGGCTATTTCCTTTCCCACGTTGGGGAAGTTTTCAACTATAATCTCTTCCAGTATTTTCTCTGGTCCTTTCTCTCTCTCTTCTCCTTCTGGGACCCCTATAATGTGAATGTCGTTGCATTTAATGTTGTCCCAGAGGTCTCTTAGGCTGTCTTCATTTCTTTGCATTCTTTTTTCTTTATTCTGTTCCACAGCAGTGAATTCCACCATTTTGTCTTCCAGGTCACTTATCCGTTCTTCTGCCTCAGTTATTCTGCTATTGATTCCTTCTAGTGTAGTTTTCATTTCAGTTATTGTATTGTTCCTCTCTGTTTGTTTGTTCTTTAATTCTTCTAGGTCTTTGTTAAACATTTCTTGCATCTTCTCGATCTTTGCCTCCATTCTTTTTCCGAGGTCCTGGATCATCCTCACTATCATTATTCTGAATTCTTTTTCTGGAAGGTTGCCTACCTCCACTTCACTTTGTTGTTTTTGTGGGGTTTTATCTTGTTCCTTCGTGTGGTACATAGCCCTCTGCCTTTTCATCTTGTCTATCTTTCTGTGAATGTGGTTTTTGTTCCACAGGCTGCAGGATTGTAGTTCTTCTTGCTTCTGCTGTCTGCCCTCTGGTGGATGAGGCTATCTAAGAGGCTTGTGCAAGTTTCCTGAGGGGAGGGACTGGTGGTGGGTAGAGCTAGATGTTGCTCTGGTGGGCAGAGCTCAGTAAAACTTTAATCTGCTTGTCTGATGGGTGGGGCTGTGTCCCCTCCCTCTTGGTTGTTTGGCCTGAGGTGACCCAACAGTGGAGCCTACCCGGGCTCTTTGCTGGAGCTAATGACGGACTCTGGGAGGGCTCACGCCAAGGAGTACTTCCCAGAGCTCCTGCTGCCAGTGTCCTTGTCCTCAGGGTGAGTCAGGGCCACCCCTCGCCTCTGCAGGAGATCCTCCAACACTAGCAGGTATGTCTGATTCAGTCTCTATGGGGTCACTGCTCCTTCCCCTTGCTCCCGATGTGCACAGTACTTAGTGTGTGCCCTCCAAGAGTGGAGTCTCTGTTTCCCCCAGTCCTGTCGAAGTCCTGCAGTCAAATCCCGCTAGCCTTCAATGTCTGAGTCTCTAGGAATTCCTCCTCCCATTGCTGAACCCCCAGTTTGGGGAGCCTGACGTGGGGCTCAGAACCTTCACTCCAGTGGGTGGACTTCTCTGGTATAAGTGTTCTCCAGTTTGTGAGTCACCCACCCAGCAGTTATGGGATTTGATTTTATTGTGATTGTGCCCCTCCTACTCAGTCTTCTCCTTTGTCTTTGTATGTGGGGTATCTTTTTTGGTGAGTTCCAGTGTCTTCCTATTGATGATTGTTCAGCAGTTAGTTGTGATTCCGGTGCTCTTGCAAGAGGGAGGGAGAGCATGTCCTTCTACTCCGCCATCTTGAACCAATCTTCCATCACCTCTCTTTTATAAACAAAGGATACAATACTATATACCCTATTTTATGACTTTTTTTTTTTTTTAGTGCAGTTAGTAATATATCCTGGAGCTCTTTTCTTGTCCATACATAGAGAGCTTCCTCCTTGCTTTTTATAGCTGTATAGTACTCTCTTGGGTGGATGTTTCACACTATATAAATTTGAGTTAGATAGCATTTGGGTTTTTTTCTATTACAAACAGGATTTTAGGGAACAGTTGAAAATACATCTTTTCATACATATGCTTCTGTAGCATAATTCCCCAAAGGAAAATCTTGGGTTATCAAAGGATAAATGCATTTATAATTAAATAAAAATTGCCAGATTTCTCTTCATGGTAGTTGTATACTATTTTTCACTTTTACCTGTAATGTATAAGTCTGTCCATTTCCCCATAAACTTGCCCACAAATTGTTATTGTCTAACTTTTGAATTTATGCCACTATGGTTGTTTAGACTGATGGCTTGATGTAGTCTTAATTTGCATTTTCTTTTTTTTTTGTTTTGGAAATTTCTTCTTTTTTATTTTAATTTTTAATTGAAGTATAGTTGATTTATAATATTACATTAGTTTCAGGTATACAACATAGTGATTCAAAATTTTTATAGTTTATACTCCATTTAATGTTATTATAAACTGTTGGGTATATTTCCTGTGCTATATAATATACCCTTGTAGTGTATTTATTTTATACATAGTAGTTTGTACCTCTTAATCCCCTACTCCTAGTTTAGATTTGACATCATGATAACATACAATATTTGTCCCTCTCTGTCTGACTTATTTCACTAAGCATAATACCCTCTAGGTCCATCCATGTTGTTGCAAATGGCAAAATTTTTTTTTATGGCTGAGTAGTATTCCGTTTTGTGTGTGTGTGTGTGTGTGTGTGTGTGTGTGTGTGTGTCTTTATCTATCGATGGACACTTAGTTGCTTCCATATCTTGGCTATTGTAAATAACTCTGCTATGAATATTGCTGTGCATGTATCTTTTCGAATTAGTGTTCTCATTTTCTTCAGATTTATACCCAGAAGTAGAATTTCTGGGTCAGATGGTAGTTCTATTTTTAGTTTTCTGAGGAACTTCCACACTGTTTTCCACAGTGGTTGCACCAATTAACAGTCCCATCAACAGTGTACAAGTGTTCCCTTTTGTCCACATCCTCACCAACATCTGTTATTTGTGGTCTTTTTGATGATAGCCATTCTGACAGGTGTAAGGTGATATCGTTGTTTTGATTTTGTATTTCTCTGATGATTAGCGATGTTGAAGATCATTTCATGTACCTGTTGGCCATCTGTGTGTCTTCTTTGGAAATATGTCTATTCAGATCTTCTGCTCATTTTTAATTGGGTTGGTTTTTTTTTTTTTGACATTGAGTTGTATGAGCTGCTTATATATTTTCGATATTAACCGCTTATCAGTCATATCATTCGAAAATATTTTTCTCTCATTCAGTAGGTTGTCTTATTTTGTTGATGTTTTTCTTTGCTGTGCAAGAGTTGTTAAGTTTAATTAGGTCCCATTTGTTTATTTTTGCTTTTGTTTCCTTTGTCTGAGGAGACAGATCGAAAAAAATATTTCTACGATTTATGTCAAAGAGTGTTCTGTCTATGTTTTCTTCTAGGAGTTTTATCGTTAATGGTCTTTAGTCCATTTTGACTTTATTTTTGTTTATGGTGTGAGAAAACGTTCTAATTTTATTCTTTTACTTGTAGCTGTCAAGTTTACTGAGCATCATTTATTGAAGAGACTATCTTTTCCCCATTGTATATTCTTGCCTCCTTCGTAATAGATTAATTCACCATAAGCGTGTGAGTTAATATGTAGGCTCTCTATTCTGTTCCTTTGATCTATGTGTCTGGTTTTGTGCCTGAACTGTACTGTCTTGATTATTGTAGCTTTGTAGTATAGTCTGAAGTCTGAGAGCATGATCCCTCCAGCTCTGTTCTTCTTTCTCAAGATTGTTTTGGCATTTGTCTTTTATGTTATGAATTGCAAATAATTTTTTCTCTGTCATATGTCTTTTGATTTTGCTTCTTGTTTTTTTTAAATTTGATATTCAGACTTTTTATATTTTTTGGTAGTCAAAATGATTAATTAAAATAATTTTTAAAATGATTCTAGATTTTAAATTAGAAAGACCTTCTTTAGCCTAAGGATATGTTTTCTTCTAATAATTTATTTTTAATGTAAGCTTAAATTGATATGGAATCTATATTAATGTATAGTATGAAGGCAACTTTATATTCTTCCAGATGGACACCCTGTTGTTCTAACACCATTTATTTAAAAAAGTTCTTTGACCACTGATTTGAGATGTCACCTTGCTCATATACTAAATTTGTGTAACTATTTGAGAATATTTTTTGAAACCGGATTTTCTAAAATTTCAAGTTCAACTATGTTTCCCTTTCCTCATGCTTCTCCAGGTAAAATAACCTTTTAGTTATTCATCAGTAGCTTTTTATGCTGTGTTTGAATGAAAGAATTGAGAAGGAGGTGTGATTATTTCCCATATAAGGAAATAATTTAAGGAAAGCCATGTATAAACCCAGAAAAAATAATTCTCCAGATATTATCGCTAGAAAATCCCCAAGCAACAAGATTTTTTTCTTTTCATTTCTAAAGATGTTGCCAAGTCATTTCATACCACTCGGGAGGTCTTCTCCTACAAGTGGTCAAAGGGGGAAAAGCCCACAATACTTAAGGGGGAAAAATGAAACAAAAAACATATATACCTCTCCAAGCATAAATCTCCCGCTGCTAGTCACTGCCCCCTTTAATAGGAAACTACGAAGTTTTTACCATAAAAGAGAAAAGTAATTTACTTTAAAAAATCTTATCAAGCCAAGTAAAGGGGTTATATTGCATTCGCATGTATATAGTTAGACTTATTTTCTGGCAGCAATACTTAGAGTAAATCTTGCTTATATGTGCAAAGAGAGTTTAGGATAGTTTATTGGCAAGTACAAAGATATTGTTTCAGTAACTCTACTGGCATAACAAGATATAAAAATAAGACCAAAGCCAATATCTATAAATTCAATGTGTCCAGGTTAGCATGTTTCACACCAGCACTGGTGGAGGTCTAAATCTTGTGTCCTCCCTTTCCCATAACGTTAGCAGAAAATGCAGTGCAAAACCTTTTAAAACGCTTCATGGGTTCTTCCTTCTCCAAGACCAATGTAGCTATTTGTAGCAAATCTCCTTGAGAAGGTTATCATCATTTGTTAATTCCAATTCCTTGCTTTCCAGGCTTTCTTAAACCAGCTGTGTTTCTGGATCAGCACCCCACATTCCAAGTATTCTGAAACTGCTCTTTTCAAGGGCAGCTATCACCTTCATGTTGCTTAAGCCACTGGTCAATTCCTAGTCCTCATATTACTTGATCTAAATGCTATGTTTGTCATTGATCACCCTCCTCTTTGAAACATACTTCACTTGGTTTCCAAGACATACTTTCCTGTTTTTTTTTCTTACTTCACTGGCTACTTTTTCTCTTCAGGCTCTTGTTCTGATTCCTCCTTATATTCCTAATCTTCTGACCCTAGGGCCCTTCAGAGTCCAATCATTAGGCCTTTTCTCTTTCTTATCCACCCTCACTCCCTGGGTTATTTTCTCTACTCTCACGCTTCCAATACCACCTAACTCTCCCTGATGATATCCAGATTTATATTTCCATTATGGATCATTCCCCTAACTCTATCGTCATATATCCAGCTGCTTACTAGTTGTCTCTTCAATAAATATCTCAAATTTAGCATGTCTGAAACTAAGCTCCTCTTCTCTCTCTTTCCTAAGTCTGTTCATAGTCTTCTCCATCTCAGTTAACAAAACTTAACTTTCCATTTGCTTGGGTCAAAACCTTGAGACATCTCTCACACTCAGCATTGAAGCCACCAGGAAATCCTTTTGGCCTCAGCTTCAAAATATTTACCTGACCACTTCTCATCTCCATAGCCACTGCCCTCATTGAAGCCACCATTATCTGGATCATTCAGAGAGCCTCCCCACTGGGCTCTAGGCTTTTGTCCTTGCCCTTCCACAGAGCAGCTATCCCTTTACGATGTAAGATAGATCACATTCCTCTGTTTAAATATTCACCGTGGCTTCCCATCTCAGAATAAAAACTAATGTTGTTACACTGGCCACCGAGGCCCTTCATAATCTTTTACCTCCACCCCTCCACTCTGACCTCATCTTCTAATACTGTACTTCTCCAGACTCACTGACCTCCCCACTGCTCCTTGATTCATAAGCTCACTGTATTAGTTTTCTATTGCTATTGTAACAGATTACCACAAACTTAGTGGTTTAAAGTAACACAAATTTTTTATCTTACAGTTTTATAGTTTACAACTTGGACACAGGTCTCACTGGGCTAAAGTCAAGATGTTAAGAGATCTGTGTTCTCTTCTGGAGGCTGTAGAGGCAAATCCATTTCCTTTCCTTTTCCAGCTTCTAGAGGTCACCCACATTCATTGGCTAGTGGTACTTTTTCTCCATCTTCAAAGCAAAAAAGATTGCATCTCTCTGATCCTGCTTCCATAGTCACATATCCCTATGACCTTAGCTGGGAAAGGTGCTTTGATTTTAAGGACCCAGTGTGATTAGATTAGGCCCATGTGGATAATCTCTTCATCTCAAGGTTGGTAACCTGATTAATATCTGCAAAGTCTGTTTTGCCATGTAGAATAACACATTTAAGGTTCCAGGGATTAGGATGTGGATATCTTTGGGGGAGGGGCATTATTTTGCCTAGCATACTCATCTCCTTAAATACTTGCTCATATATCACCTTTTCAGTGAGGTCATTCCCGACTATCCTATTTTAAATCCACCACCACTACAGTATTCCCTCTCTTAACTTTTCTATTTATTTTGTAATAACACTAATCCCCATATAATATACAGTGTGGTATATATTAATAATTTAGTTTGATTTTTCTATCTTCCCTCATCAGAGTATAAGCTGTGTAGTGTCATGAAAGTTGGTCTGTTTGTTTTATACTCTACCCACAACATCTAGAGCAGTGCCTATCACACAGTATACCCTCAATAGATATTTGTTGAATGAATAGGTGAAAGAAAGAGTGGGGATTAAAACACAAGGATCCCACCTTGTTTCTAAGGTAGACTTTCCAAATCAAAGGATGAAATATATTTTCATCCAGTATCCTCATGGATTCATCATAGAATTTAAAACTTACTTTTATCTGATGGACTTTACTATGTATTAAGTAATTGCATTTACTGGTTTTTAACATGTGTATGGTGACATAGTGGACATAACAGGGAATAGATAACACCTCCCTTGATCTAATTTGATCTATAGTTTATTGATTTTATAACTATCAAGTTGAGGATGATTCCCTCTATTCCTAGTTTTCTGAGAGTTTTTACCGTGAATGGGTGTCACATTTTGTCAAATGCTTTTTTTGTAGCAGTTGATGTGATTGGGTGATTTTTCTTCTTTAGCCTGTTAATATGGTGGATTATATTGATTGATTTTCAAATATGGAACCAGTCTTGTATCTTTGAAATAAACTCTACTTGTTCATAGAGTGTAATTCTTTTTATATGTTCCTGGATTTTATTTTCTAATATTTTGTTAATATTTTTTTGCTCATATATTCCTGAAGGATATTTGTCTGTAGTTTTCATTTTTGTACTATTCTTTGTCTTGTTTCAGTATCAGAGTAATAGTGGTTTCATGGAATGAGTTGAGAAGTGTCCCTCCTCTTCTATTTTGTAGAAGAGATTGTGGAGAAGTTCTAGCCAGGGAAATAAGGCAAGAAAGGGAAACAAAAGACATAAATTAGAAAGGAAGAAATAAACTGCCCCTTTGCAGATGACATGATGGTCTATGTAAAAAAAATCTAAGGAATCTACCAAAAACTTCTAGAGCTAATAAGTGAGTTCAGGAAGTTAGCAGGATGTAAAATAAACATTCAGTAATCAGTTATGTTTCTATATGCTAACAGTGAAGATGTAGAAACCAAAATTAAATAAAAATACCATTTATAGTCACTCAAAAAATTAAATAGGTGTAAATTTAATAAAATATGCAGTACTTGTATGCTGGAAACTACAAAACACTGATGAAAGAAATCAAAGATCTGAAATGGAGAGTAAGGCATAGTAAACATGTCAGTTCTCCCCAGATTAACATGCAGATCCTATAAATATCTCAGCAAGATTTTTTATAGACATAGACAAAGTTATTCTAAAATTATATGGAAAAGCAAAGGAACTAGAATAGCTTAAACAGTTTTTAAAAAGAAGAATAAATTGGTAGGAATCACTCCATCTGAGTTCAAGAATGATGATATACTACAGAAACCAAGACTGTGGTGGTACTGGTGAAAGGAGAGGCACAGAGATCAATTGGATAGAATAAAGAACTTAGAAATAAACCCAGACAAATATAGCCAGTTGATCTTTTTTTTCTAAATGTGCAAAAGCAATTCAATGAAAGATGAATAATTTTTTCAATAAATGGTGCTGGAGCAGTTGGATATCCACAAACAAAAATGCTTCAACTTTAACCTTACATGTTATACAAAAATTAACTTAAAATGATTAGTACATTTAAATGTAAAATGTAAAACTATAAACATTTTGAAGATAACATCGGAAAATCTTTAGTACCTAGGGCTTGGTGAAGATGTCTTAAAGAAGACACCAAAAGTATTATTCATAAAAAAATGATAAATTAGACTTTATCAAAATTACAACTTTTGCTTTATGAAGAGCTTATTAAGAAAATTAAAAAGACAAGCTACAGGCTAGGAGAAAATATTTGCAAACCATATATCTGACAGAAGACTCATATGTAGAATACATAAACAACTTTCAAAAATCAATATAAAAAACAACAAATAATCCAATTAAAAATGGGCAAAGACATGAAGAGAACTTTCACTGATGAGAGTATATTATGGCAAATGAGTGCATGAAAAGGTATTTAATATCACTAACCATTAGGGAAATACAAATTTAGATAATGATGAGATATTACTCCACACCTCTTAGAACAGCTGAAATAAGGGATAGTGACAATACTAAATCAACATTTGGCAAGGATGCGGAGAAAGTGTATCTCTCATATATTGCTGGTGGGAATATAAAATGGTATAGACACTTGACAACAGTTTGGCAGTTTCTTAAAAAGTACTAAACATACATTTTCCATACAATCCAGCAATCGTATTCCTGGGCATCTATTAAATATTCATTGGAAATTTATGTTTACACAAAGACCTGTACACAATTGTTCATAAAAGCTTTATTTGTAGTAGCCCCAAACTAGAAACAACCAAACTGTCCCTTGATAGGTGATGGTTAAACAAACTGTGGTACATCCATACCATGGAATGTTACTCAGTAATAGTAAGGAATGCACACACACAACAACTTGGATCTCAAGGACATTACAGTGAATGAAAAAAGTCAGTCTCAAGAGGTACATACTACAAAATTCCCTTTATATAACGTTCTTGAGATGACAGAGTTATAGAGATGGAAAAACAGATTAGTGGCTTCCAGGGGTTAGGGATGGTGTTGAGGAGAGAAATGAGTACAATTCTAAAGGAATAGCATGAGGGAGATGTTTGTGGTGGTGGAATATTTCTGTTCCTTGATTGTGGTGGTGGTTATATGAGTCTATACATGTAATAAAACAGAAAAAGCCCAGCAAAAACTTGCTTTCAGATAAGTCTGTCTCTGGGATGATGGTGTAAACTGAACCATAGTTTGTCCTACCTGGAGAAAAGAAGTATGAGCATACCGTGGAGATATTGCAGGTTTGATTCCAGACTACCACAATAAAGTGAATATTGCAGTAAAAAATTGATATAGAACTATACACTCTCATTGTACTAATGTCCAATTCCTGATTATATTAATTATGTAAGATATGACTGGTGGGAAAACTGAATAAAGATTACATGGGTCCTCCCTATTACTACCTTTGCATTTTCCTATTTATAATTATTTCAGAATGAAAGTGAAAAAAAATCCATGTTTTACTTCAGTGCATCTTATGGTAATCTAAAGAAAACACAGATGCCAAATGTGCTTTTTGGAGAAGTAGTGCCAATCATTTTTAAAATTATCTTCTATTGAGGTGAAATCACATAACATTAAAATTAACCATTTTAAAGCATACAACTCAGTGGCTTTTAGTACATTCACAATGTTGTGCGATCATCACCACTATCTAAGTCCAAAACACTTTATCAACCTGAAAGGAGACCTTGTACTTACTAAGCAGCCACTCCCTACTCCCTCTTAACCTGCAATCCCTGGAAAACCACTAACCTACTTACTGTCTGTACTGTGGATTTACCTATTCTGGATGTTTTATATAAGTGGAATCATACCAAATGTGACCTTTTGTGTCTGGCTTCTTAGCATAATGTTTTCAAGGTTCATCTGTGTTGTTGTATGTGGCAGTACTTCATTCCTTTTTGTGGCTGAATAACATTCTATTGTAAGGATGTACCACAGTTTATCTGTTCTTCTGTTGATGGACAGTTAGGTTGTTTCCACCTTTTGGCTATTGTGAATAGTGCTGCTATAGACATGTGGTGGCAATTTAATACAAGAAAAAAGTTATTTCCAAAGTTCATGGTTTCCTTGTGGAAGGTGTAGAGTCCATGCAGGTTATATATCATGGGTTGCAACTAGTAACTCTAAAGCTTTTGTAATTTATTTGGGAAAGATGACTTGTCACTGTGGTTTTCCCATTCATTCATCCCAGGTGAATCAGATATTGGAGTGGTTAGAGATAACAACACAGGCACTGACTGCTTATTTTGGGAGGAACAAATAAGAACGCTTTATGAGATCAGAGACAAAATGTCATCATAATAGCAATTGTAAATTATTAGATGAGAGTCAACATTGTGCTCATCAAGTGATCGAGACATAAATATTTTATTCCTTAAAGGCTTTAACAACATAAATTTAGGAGATAAAGTACTTTAACAACAACAAAACAGTGTGAACCATGGAGGTGCTTAATCTCTTGGGTCCAGTTTATTTAATATGTGGTCATCTTTGTGTCCTTAAATGCTTCAGAAATTAGATATATAATACTTTAAAGGCAATAAGGTCACTGTTTTATAATCCTAGAATTAAAGAACTCTCCAGAAATGTTTTTAGGCATATCCAAGTAAGTTTATTCTTTCTCTGTACAGAACAAATCCAGCTCTTTCACAGCCTTTCTTCTTGGTTAGCTCTTTCAATTTTAAGCCATTGGTTTTCAACCACACTGCACATTAGAACCACCTGATACATTTTCTAAAATACCATTGTCTATGCTGCCACCCAGATCAACTGAATCAGAATCTCTAGGGACAAGTCCAAGCATCTTATTTATGTAAAGTTCTCAAGTGATCCTAAGGTGCTGCCAGAGTAAGGGAGTAGTGCTTCAAACCAGTGGTTCTCAAACTTTATGAGCATCAGAATTACCTACAAGGCTTGTGAAAAAGAAGCTGGGTCCCACACTCAGGTTTCTGATTAAGTAGTTCTGGGTAGGAGCTGACATTTTGCATTATGAACAAGATCCCAGATGGTGCTGATGCTGCCAGCCCAGGATCCAATTTTGAGGACGATGAATTAATCTTGTCCTTTTCACTCAGTGAAGATGAGGACTGGTCAAAGTCCTCCATATAAATACCCTGAAAATGATTCTTTTCCCTTATTTTAGAGAATTTCCTTTAGCATGGTAAGATAATGGGCCCCATAGTCAGAATGCCTGGTTAAAATGCCACTTCTATATAACTTTGGTCAAGTTCCTTATTTTCTAAAGCCCCAGTTTCTTCATCTGTGAAATGGGTATTATATGCTTGTTTTGAGGGTTAAATTTGATAATATATGTAAAATGATTGACATACAGTAAATATATTTGTTAACTTTTCTTGATAGCTTTCCGTCTTCGACTATTATAGCTTTCCTTTGGTCTAATTGGCTATCAAGTTCTGTGCTTCTTATTGGTGTAACAAATAAGGAAATGTGTGTTAAAAATCAGGAGGATAGTTAATTTGGGAATTCAACTGAGGTTCTCAGAGAACTGACTGAGAGTTTATATATATGTAATGATTAAAAGCTTCATCTCTGGAGTCAGAGAACCCTGGGTTTGAGTCCTGTCCAAAACTTCTCTGTTTGTTTTCCTATGAAAAATGATGGTAATAAAAGTTCCCTACATATTGAGTTATTGTGATTGTAACAGAACAGATAATGCAAGTACAATGATTAGCATAGTCCTGGACATATCATAGGTATTCAATAAATGTTAACTATTATTAAACTGAGGGTAATTGATTCCTAACTGCTCCTTTAAATATTAACTCTCCTTTTTCCTCTTTTGAACTGGTGTGTTTTTATAGCTCTTTGAGGTATGTTAGGAAGGAATGTAAATTCTCCAAGGGGAATGCAACTATTGAGAAGAAATTTGTTTACTATTTCCTCAACACTCTTCTAAATGCAAGACCGAAAAGGAGTGAAGATTTACTTTTCAAACACTGAATAACTTCACTATTATTTCCATTGCCAGAATCAAGAGAAAAGCTGTTGAAACTCCCGGTCAATCATTAGTTTCAATTTCAGGCCTTCATTTGGGCATTTCCGTCGGTGGACAGCCTTACAAAATAGGGCTGCTGCCAGTTCTCTGCTGTGACTTCCTGGCTGGGATGTAGGGAAGTCCTTCATATGCTCTCTGGCAGTGTAAGTGCAGAAACCTCTATTTCAAAGGCTTTTTTTTTTTTTTTTTTTTTGGTATTGTTTATTTGACTACAGAATGGAAATAATCCCTCAAATACTCTGGACATGATGCAAACTGATCTTGAGGGACTGCAATATCTACAATAGTCTTTTCCATAGATACAGTGACTGGAGGTATTGTTTTATTCATTTTGCAAGAAAGGATGACTCTGCTGTTGATAGCACTAAGTCTTGTTTCCCAAAGTGTGGTACAAATTCCACTGCGGATATGAAATATTTGATGGGTGTTGCATGGACAGATGCTTATTTTAATATTTAGTGTTTATTTTAATATACATTAGGAAAAAGCACACATGCTTGTTTTCCCAGATACTCTTGTTTAAGGTAAATCTAAAATACACAGAAAGCTTAAACTTTGAGGTAAGGAAACAGGTAAACAGTAGTATAAGGGGCATGTATGCAGTTTTGATAAATACAATGAAGGTGAATGTGATACAGATTCAGGAAACATTTTGCAAAATATGCAGGCTGTTTGGTACCTCAGGAGCTAACGATCCATCTGTATATATCACAAGTAGAAGGAACATTTACCGATAGAGAATGAAATGGCTATGACAGTCTTTTCCATTTTTCATTTATGTATGGTTGTCTTCTATTCTAGCCTTTCTTTCTTTGCCACAATTCTCCCCTTTAAAGATTTTTACTACTTATAAGAGAAAGATAAAGAGGAAAGAACCAACACACATATTCAGTGAAAAGTAAGGTATACATTTTTTAGATTTAATGGGTGCTTCATTTAAGATTACCATTAAAATGATGTCTTTGCCTATCAATTTATGAAGTGAGAGCCTGGTTAAAGCCATTATATAATATTTTCACATGTTTTATATACCACTGGAATTTATTTTCTAATTTAATTGCCAAATTCCTAATCTGATTAGATTCTTAGGGAAGCAAAATTAGTATTGGAGAAAAAATAGATAAAATAAGGTTTTCTTTACTTTTGTGCAAGTCATGCCGGGCTGTATGTTTCATGTAAGATTAATAGAGGAGTGTTTCAGTTCTTTTTCATTTTATCAGAGGCAAACACTTGCTACTTTATCTTACCATCCCAGGAAACAGAATGGGGTGATATATGCCACAAGTCTAGTCATAAAAGAAGCTCTTGAAAATAAGGTCATCTTGTTGAATTGGCCAGAAATGAGTTGGATAACAAGTCATGGTGATGAAGCCATAAATGGCGTCCACATTGCTACCATGGTTTCCAGAGAATAAAATTCTTATCATGCTGCCAAATGTGACTGGTTTATTAGTCTGACCTACTGGTGTCTCTGTGAAGTAGTATATTCTTACTAAATTGTTTCCAACTTGTTTCATTAATTCAACAAATGTTTATTGAGCACCTATTATGTGTCGGGCACTGTTTCAGGTGTGGGTGATGCAACAGTGAGAAAAAACACTGAAGTCCTTGCCCTCAAGGAAACCAGAGCTGTTTATGTGAACTACCATTGCAAACGTGGTCACCCTCCTATATTAAAATGTGCTTCTTAAATATTCTGATTTTTAAGAGGTTCAGAAGTGATTTTAAACAATTAAAAAGATGAAATGAGGGGATATGAAGTCAGGTCGTAAGATTCAATTAAACAAGTTTAAAAGCAGGACTATTTTTGAACACAAGAAAGAGAACTCACATTTTGAAACAACAAGAACTAACATTTAGAGCACTTGATATGCTCTAGACACTTTGCTCAGTACTTTATATCCATTTTCTTATTTAATCTTCACATCTCCCTTATATAAGTGGTACTGTAATATCATCTTCATTTTATGGATCAGGACACTGAGCTTAGACTAATTAAATGTCTTGTCCACTGTAATCCAATCTTGTTTACTAGCATAAACAAGAAATAAACAAAAACAAAGCTAAAGTAATCTGTCTCCTACCTTAACCTCTATGGAACAGTTCATCCAATTTGGCGGGAGGAAACAGAAAAGATTAGATTAACACAGAGTACGAATGCAAGACTAAAAATCAAAGAGTGATAGGTTTTAGAAAAATTCAGGGATCTTATTTCCGTGAAATAAGTGATTGATCCTTTTCTTTTCTCTACCTCTGACCAGCAGAGGTTGTCACAACTCTCTAATCACAAATACAAAATAACACAAAATCCTGTATCTTTAAGTCACTGCTCAATGGAGGGAATTTATCAGCCTTGGCTACAAGGATTAGCCACAATCCGCGTGCCATTGGATATACATGAGTCTTCAGATAGGTGATTCCAGCCATTCCTTTCAAATACGTGCTGTTTCTTAGTTTCTGAGAACATTTAAAATACGTTTTTTCCTGAATTTGGAAAAGTTAAGACAGAGAGACCTTCTTGTTTTTCTCTCATCTAGTATTCAAGACTTACGTAGGGAAAAAAAAGAGAGAGTAAATGCAAAGTGTTTTATATGCTTTTTCCTGTAATAAAGTCTCATTTTACTGGATCTTCAATGGAAATCTTTCTCCATTCTGGTATGAGGGGAATTTTGGCATCTGTATTTCTACTTGGTACAGTCTCCAGCTGTTTGTTTACTTTTCTGACTTGGGTACTTGTAGAAGTTATCTCTGTTGTAGAATTAACAAGTAATCTCACTCTGGAAAGTATTTCTGCAGTGTTTCTTGAATGGTTCTTCAACCATGGCAATGTCCATGAGTGGCTAGGAGTGTTAGGTATTACTCCACTGCCACTCCGGGGATTTGCTTTGGAATCCATGGACTCTGAGTCTCTTATGTAGCGCTCCAGAAAGTGAGGTTTGGGGGCTTAGGCAAGATCAGCACAGGAAAACCTCCAAGGGAGGGTGATTCTTCTATGTCTTCAGATCTCATCATCAAGAATGAAAGTGAAGGGCTTCCCTGGTGGCGCAGTGGTTGAGAATCTGCCTGCCAATGCAGGGGACACGGGTTCGAGCCCTGGTCTGGGAAGATCCCACATGCCGCGGTGCAGCTGGGCCCGTGAGCCACAATTACTGAGCCTGCGCGTCTGGAGCCTGTGCTCCGCAACAAGAGAGGCCGCGATAGTGAGAGGCCCGCGCACCGCGATGAAGAGTGGTCCCCACTTGCCACAACTAGAGAAAGCCCTCGCACAGAAACGAAGACCCAACACAGCCATAAATAAATAAATAAATAAAATTTAAAAAAAAAAAAAAAAGAATGAACGTGAATGAGTCAGTCAGACAGTCAGCTGGATCACAAATATTTATCAGTTGCCTCCTATGTGCCAGGAAAAGGGTGTAGAGTGATCAAAAAGACAGATACAACCCTAAGGAGGCTCTAAGCTAGTGTGAAAGACCAACATGAAATAAATGACTTTGGGTCAACATTAACAGTCTAAGTAAACCAGATGTTAGTTATTTCTATATATGGAGCAAGGACCAATGTTTCTTCTCACTCGCCTTAAAGAAGTCACTTGCCCAAAAGCATATATTTTACTGAAAATGATGACAGATTTTTACCTCCCAGGAAACACCGTTGCACTCCAGATCTCCGTACTTGATATATCTCTCCCAGTTTCTCATAGCCACACAGCCACAAGCTTCCTCTCTCTTTCGACTCTTCTCTAAACCTCTTTGGCTCCAGTCCTCCATTTCCAGATCTCTCCTTGCCCCTTCTCTCCTTTCTTAGGTAGACAAATTAATTCTGTCTCATCTCTTTCCAACTTGCATAGCTGCAATTAAAAACTGACAAGCAGCACACCCACTAATTACCAGGAATTTCTCTCATTAGAAGGCAGGGGAATATTTATATAATAATTTTTATTTCCTCACCTACCTATATATCTCCACCCACTGCAGTGTCTTCCTCACCCACACCCACTGCAGTGTTTTCACCTCTTTGCAAAGTCTTCCCAAATGGTTTGAGAGTTCCCAACTGATATTTCACATGTCCCTACAAAGTGCTGTCAATCACCAGGTGATATCTTTTTGTTTTTCTGTTTTAGCCCCCTGTGGTTTTTTCATCTGTTGTGGATACTTTTTATGCCTACACAGTCACTTGAAGGGATCTTGGCTCTCCCTCCAGGGTTTTCAGCCTAGTGCCCTCCTTTTAGACATAGCTGCCAGTACCATAGCCCTACTGATATTCTTGAGCCCTAAAAGTGCTAGGGCAGAGCTATAGAATATGGTACCCCTAGGAAATAGAATATATTCTAAGAATATATTCATAGGATATGTGCTGAATGACATTGCGTTTAGTATGCAAGGAGGGGGAATGCTTTCCCACTCCTTTCTACCTTTCCCACCCCTTGCCATCACAGGGGTCATATGAATACTAGAGGAGTATCTGATGGTGTTTTTGAGAAATAAAGTCTTATATAATTTTATTTTAGCACATGATAATCATGATATATAACAGGTGATATGGCACAGGACTGATCATTCAGAACGGACCCAAAATATAACCTGAGCAATCAGATTGGATGTTCGTTAGCAGATAGGACAACTATATTGTGCATCCTAGCTTAATATTAGCTCTGTTTTGGAAGATCATAACATGAATCCATGAAGGCTGTGGTTGGGAAGAGGAGGAGACCAGTCTTAACTATAGAAGCCATGTTGTTCCTGTCTCCTAAATTAAGAAATGTTTTCTCTCTGTTTTCTAGTACTCAGGTATTGTTGGAGGCATTATAGTTCAGAGGGATGTGAATATAGGCTCCAGAGTTAGATGGACTGAGGATCAAATTCCTGTTCTGCCACAAAAAGATCATGATCTTGGGCAGTTAACCTCTATACACTATAATTTTCTTATCTGCAAAATGGGAATAAAATGCATAATTATGAGGGTGCTGTAAATATTAAATGAGGAAATTAATTTTTTAAGGGTTAAAAAATGTTATGCATTATTATTGTACCACGTTCTTGTGTCTAACTCATTCTTTAGAATAACTTTGGCTTCATCCTGACTCTAGGCAGACTCATCCAGTCAATGCAACAGATGTGGCCAGTCATGTAGTAGTTAGATACTAAGTAATTAATTAGCTCATTCACTCATTTCTTTAATTCTTTCATTCCTTCGACTAAAGGGCATAGTAAGCACTGGAGATCAATGATGAAAATGAGGAGATGACTTTATGAGCTCACAGTTAGAGGGGATACAGACCAAAAAAGAAATAATTAGAAAGCAGTGTGAGAAGTGCCATTATGGAGATAAGAAGAGAAGGTTATTGAAATGCATCAGAGAAAAGCCAATTATTATGCCTGGAGAAATTAAGAAAGCTTCACAAAAGAAGTAGTAAAGACTTGTTCTTAGGACAGATTTAGGGCCATCAATTTCCCATATAAATGGTGTTCCCTATCCCACTGGAAATTTCTGGATGAGCCTAACATTTCCTGGGACTATTGTAGATATGAGATCAGAATCTTAAAGCATATATCTCCTTATTCCAGAGCTCTCATAATGCAAATAAAATACAAAGATACAAGACTTTCAAGATTAAGCTACCTTAGTATTCAATTGAATAAAATTATTAATTCTTTAGAACATTTTTAAACTTTTTTTGAGGTATGGTAGAAGAAGTAAAAAAAATATGGCTTGTTTTTCATGTTACTTCTTAAATTCTAAAGTCTTCTAAATTGCATCATTTCTGAATAATCAGCAACAACAACCAACAGTATTGCTACTGGTTAGGTTTAGTCCCTGAAAGCGTATGGTCTTTAAAGTATGTCATTAGGATCTTCTAATGCACCCAGTGTCTCCTCAGCTGAAGTCCCAAAACACATAAGTCCATTTTGCATGTTCCTGTGTTTTCCAGTTGCTTAAAATTGATCTTGAGATTTTTTTTTTTGGCTTGACATCAGTACTTCCAGTGTTATGTTTTTTTGTTTCATTATTTTTCTGGAAAATAAATCAGTCTCTCTTTCTCTTACTGTTTCTCTGTCCCCTCCTTTCTTTTTTTAATTTTTATTTTTACCTTTCTTAGTTGTCTACTTTCCCCTCAGGAAGTTATGCATTCCTTCTTTTCATTTGTTCAGATTGGAAAAGTTTAAACGAACAAGCATAAGCATATGTAGATACACCCAGACAGATAGACACACACACACATACACACACACACACACACACACACACACACACACACACACACGGAGGAACAGATTATTTAACAATCTTGGCTGTTACAAAACACAGGAGCACTTTAATAGAGATCTCACTACTGCCTCGTGTGTCTTCTGCCGATTTGTGGCTGTATTTAGTTCTTCATGAAGCACTTACAGGTGTTGGTTTTGGACTCTTTTCTTTCCAGGGATAATTTTTGAAGCAAGCAATGTTGGAAAATGTTCTCAGATAATCTGTGCTCTGCCAGTGCACTTTGTCCTTGTGGGCCCTTAAAAAAATCAATTTCATGTGGGTTACCTGTCACTTTGTATGGTTGTTTTTTGGGTACAAAAAAGGATTAGATCACTTCGGTTGTATAAAATGGCTTTTAATCAGTTCTTTTTCTTCTAGGTACAATCACTTAACCTGCTTTAAGACTGTGAATCAGTGCAGCTGGAGCCCTTTTGGAAGCCTTTTGGCTGGTGTTGGGTTAGAAAAATAGAGTTGGAATCAGTTGGCCAGAGTTCACATACTGGCACCATCACTTGCTAGCTATGTGACTTGTGACCGATTAGCCTTTCTTTGATTCAGTTTTCCTATTGATAAAAATAGAGTCAAAGGTAATATCCATGTCTTAGGTTTGTTGGGATAATTAAATGAGATTGTGTGTAAGGAGTGTTTAGCATAGGCCTGGAAAATAGTAAGCTTTTAATAAGTGTCATTCTTATTATTGCATGTGAGTGACATAGCCAACAAGGAGACATGCAACATCAGGAAGAGGCTGCAAAGGCAGTTCAAAGACTATCGCTATGTTTGGTATTACTTGCTTCCATATCTGTCAGTTCAGAAATTTGTTATTTGGTGTGGAAAGGACTGATAAGTCTTGGCACAATGTTTTCCCCCAAGTAAATCACATTTTTTCTGGAATTTGTTTTGCCCTCTCCTCTAACTTCTCTCCACACGCCAGTCTCTAACCCCTACTGCCCTTCATCCACTGCCCTGCCCCTCCATTCCAGGACATGAGAGTCAACATCTGTCGCTTCGTTTTCACACCATGACTGCAGTTGGGAAACTCCATTCCCCAAAATCCTTCCCAGTTCTTGGTGAAAGCCCCTGCTTATAATTCATGTTTTCCACACGCACTTAGTAAAGATTTCAGTGTTGTAAAATTAATTCTATAATTATCACCTGTTCTTTATGTTCAAATGTTTGTTCAAATGTTTACACGCTACATTTAAGAAATCACCTTCTGATAATTTTTATTTCTTTACTTAATAGAAGCACAGCGATTTCTCCCATACAGCCCTTTGCTGCCTCATTAGCACACCTGATATGTTTGTTCTCAGATAGTTTTTCTATACAGCCACAGGAGAATTTACGTAGAACTTCCATACCAGCATTAAAGATAGCCATAGCAACACCAAAGAGGGCCTTGTGAAATATATGATTACGATGTACCACGGGAATTAATAATTCTCAGGCCACTGTCTTAAATTGTAACCAGGCTGTTTTTGTAAGGAAGTTGCTCAGTTTATGTACACAGAACACATAGGGCTGCATTCTAATTGGGGGACCAGTTTTATTTAAAATTTATATCTCAGAAAGTACTTAAATTATTCTACTTAATATGCCTATGCTGTATTTGAGTGATGTTATGAAATGTTTTGCTAATTTGTCCCTTCCTGATAATTTCCTAAAAGTCTAAGTGAATACAATGAAAGAATACCATCTCTAAAAATGGTTTTAATATCTTTTTCCCCAGAGTAAAGAATAAAGTTTTTAAAAAATTAATAATTATACAAATTTATCATTCACTATAAAAAGTAATTTTACTAGACACTATGTCAGTTTTCTTCTTCAGGTTCCCCAATTAAGTAGAACTTTAAAAACATACTGTTAGTTTACTAGATTTTAGGAGGTCAGCATGCACACCAAAAGTGTATTAAGGTGGACTGCTCTATTGATTTGCGGTGAATATCCTAAAGGCTCAAGGCAGTTGTCTGCGGAAGGGGCGGGAGGGCCATACATGATCGAGGTCATGCGCATCTAGCCAATTTGTAAGCCGATCCAGCCGCTCCAAGCCATCAGCAATTCTTAGCATAGGGGCACACTCATGCATTCTTGTCAAGTCATCTTGTGAAAGGCTGCCTGCTTCCAGCTTGGCTTGGATGTGCAACCTTAATAAAACTCACTGAGGTCTGGGAGAAAATAGCAGATCTGCAGCAGATAGGGTAGAGGAAAGGGTCTAGAATATGTACACGCAGCTGATTCAGGCAGGCTACACGCTGAACGGTTACGCTGAGAGGAAACCATAAATCTCAGCTACTATGCAATAAATATCTCAAGTTTTAACTAAGGAGACTATCTTTACAGTGAAATTAAAAAAATAACATTTTAGAACAAAGCTAACAAATGGCTAGTTTTCTGTGATTCTTCTACAAAAGCTGTCTTTGAGAGGGGAAAAAGTCAAACAAACAAGCAGTTTTACCTGAAATAAAGAACTAGTTTAAAGGTCAGAAGAAAGGAGCAAGTTTTGCGAGAGGCACGGAAAGAGAGTGCTGGCAGTACAATGACAGTTTTCCTTTCCTTTGCTTTCCTCGCTGCTATTCTGACTCACATAGGGTGCAGCAACCAGCGCCGAAGTCCAGAAAACGGTGGGAGAAGATATAATCGGATTCAACATGGGCAGTGTGCCTACACTTTCATTCTTCCAGAACACGACGGGAACTGTCGTGAGAGTACGACAGACCAGTACAACACAAACGCTCTGCAGAGAGATGCTCCACACGTGGAACAGGATTTCTCTTCCCAGAAACTTCAACATCTGGAGCATGTGATGGAAAATTATACTCAGTGGCTGCAAAAAGTAAGTGATTGCTTTCAGTTTCTAAATGCACGGAGCCTTTTCTCTTCTTGCCCTGCAGCTAACTTAGAGTTCCTTAGGGGAGCATATGTGTGTTTACCTTTTGCTCCAGGGGGGCAGTGTTTGCAAATGCAAGAAGGCTCTCTCCCTGTGACTTCACGGGTGAGCAGACGTTTTTTAGGCTTGTGCAAGCCTCTTAAGGTATGGTGGCACCCCGTTTGTGTGCCTAATACTGGCACATTTTATGACATTTCTGGTTTTCCCTTATTTAAAATTTAGCTTGAGTTTTCTGACTATCAAAATCCAACTTAAAAAAAAAAGGCATGTATGTCTTGAGTAAGTTAGTGAAAAAATAAAGTAATAATGACAATACTAGTTTAGGATCAAATCGATTTTACACCAAGAAATTTTCTGCAGCTAGGACAGAAAATCATCACCAGATACTTATTTTTCAACCTCTAGTAAAGTTAATATGAAATGAGAGTAAATACAAAATATTATATTTGGAGAACTTGAATAAGTATATAAAGTTAACAATTTCTGCAAGTAGTAGTATAGTAAAGGACTGATTTCTGTCATATATTTCTTCTGTCCTTGAGAAAAAATCAGGAAGATTTATTTTAATGTGAACTCATCAGGAAGAGGTTGTTTACCCACTATGAAAGGAGAAATTGAGCCAGTGGTGGCTGTTCCCGAAGATATGCACCTGCAGATTTGGGCTGAACACAACATGTAGGCTTTGCTATGTTCCTGAAGTACCTCTTTCCTCAGGACATTGTAGTTATACACAGTGCAATATGGGAGTCTAAGTATCCAGAAATGTTAATGTTGAGTATGCATTTAATCCCAATTTATAAAAATCAAATTAAACATTTTATTTAGTTATTTCTCTATAAATCATTTAAAAGTTTTTGTTGAAAATATGCCTATAAAGAAATAACATACTTTCTGCAGTTCATTCCCTCTTTACCCTCTGTTTAATTGTGTAACAGGTAAGCAGCAGATAACAAGTGTATTCAAATATATCACTGGAAGGGTGGCAATGTCAGTGTCCCATTTGTGGAAAGCTTCTCCCCCAGGGATCTTTGCTAAAAATTCACTTGGTGTGTATGGGTAGGAACACAAGGAGTCTAGTCTTCTTTAAGTTAGTCTGTTAACAGAACAAACCCTTTAAGAAGATAAAAGATAGGGAAAGGACAGATACTCTATTTTGTTCCTGTGTGGTCACGCTCACTTAGATCACCTCCTGCTGAATCATGCCGAGTAATAGTTATTTTACTTTTTGTCCACTAGGGACTGAACTAAGATCACTGTTACTTTATTCGACAGATTAACTAAAACTTAGTAGTTTTAGAGTTTCCAAACCTGGAATTTTAGTTAATCTTTCTATTGTAGATTACAGGTGAAAAAATACATAGATAGGCAAAATAATAGAAAGCAAGGAGAATTCTGCAGTCTTTTGATAACATAGCTTAAATTTCAGGCACTAATTAAATGTAGCTTAAATTTCAGGCACTAATTACAGCAGCAGTTTATAATAGGATATTTTTTTTTCCTTTCACAAAACTTATTTCCGTCGTGAACAAGTGAATTTGGTTGAATAGCTTATTACTATTCTCAGTATACCGCCCATATAGTTTTTAACGAGAATTTAATCATAAATTAGTCCGGATTCATTGAGGGAGGTGGAGAGGGAAATTTAGTTCCAAATTGTCTTCAATGAGCTATTCTACCAAAAATGTAATATTTTGTTTGCTTAAAATATACAATCAAAATTGTGATTTAAACATAGTAATGCATATTTTTTTTGTTGCTGTGCAGTTATTAAGCAGTAGCAGGGTAAATACATGATTCTGCTGGGTTTAAATAATGCCCAGGCTTCACATGTTAATGTTTGAAATAAATTTGATTTTTGTTTGCATTGTTTTTGGTCAATGATTATGAGATAGTTTTCAGATTATAGCCAGGCATAACTATGAAAATGTTCTTTGGTTATATTGACCCTTGCTAGCGTGAATCAAGCCGAATATATGCTGAAAATGTCCCTGTTGGTATGAGTCAGAGCAGTTTGGCCTGACTATTGTCCGTTTAAATTTGCATGTCTTTTGTCATTGTTAATGCGATTGGTTGGAGGATCAAGAAACCAAATAAATGCATTCAGCAAAGAACTTGATAAAGGCCTTCATAAATTTCCCTTAATTAGAGGTTTTCCATACTTCAAGTTCTAAATTTCATGTAAGGTACTTATTTTGATAATTCAAATGGAAATCTTTGTTATTATAACCAGTTGGTATGCTTAATAACTATAATTTGTACTACTTCTGTTTTGATTCCCAGTAGTTGTGTTAGGATAAGAAGCAATGCACTGCAGAAACTGAGGCTATCAGTGTAAGTGTAAGTAATTCATCCATTTATTCAACAAAATAATTAATCAAAGCATATTATTATGCAGCTCATATCATCACTATCAGAAAAATTTTTGATGCAGAATGTGTATTATCAATGCTAGAAGCAGCTCGATGATAATTTATATTAATCTGTTACCTTCCTCGATGTTTGGTAAACTGGATTCTTTTAAATATTCTTCAGAAAACACAGGCTGTCACTATAAGTCACTTTATGAGACTTATACTCTCCAATCTCATTCCTCAACTTTTCTGGTCTTGCAACTGAATAAGATGATAAGCAAGGTAGTCAGCAGGGCATAGGATGTGTTGGTCACCGTAAGTACTGGAACTGTTATGGCACTGGTCTCTTGATGTGATGGATTTAATTCTCGGAGATCAGGTTTCCATGATAACTTGTCGATTAACACCAATGTGAGATAGGTTTATAGCATTTTCCTTACTTTTCAGATAGGGAAAAGCAATATACGTAATTGTTCAAAAAATCACATTTTTATTGGGTGAAACACCTGGGCTATATGTCTAGGTTTGACTCTCTTCCACCATATAGCTCTTTTCAGAATTATTAGCAAACCATACCCATTACCAGAGAGTGACCAGATCTTGGGATAGTGACAATAAGCACAAAGGCCTTTGTGTCTTCGCCACTTTCTTGTGATTCCTTTCTACCTTTCTGTGACACAGAAATGTCTGTTGTTTAATGTCTACTCCACATCCTGTGCTTCTTGAACTATTGTTTTCTTTCTCTCAAATACCCAAAGTTCACAAATATGTGTATTTAAAATATTCAGATTTAAAATATATAATGTTTTAGAATTTGGGGGGATGCTTAGAAAGTCTGTTTTGCCTTTGCCAAATGGTGTCTTTTCTTTTTTTGGTTGAAAGTATAAATACATTGAGTTAAAAAAACATGCTTTGTAACAGAGAACAAGAATCTATCTACTATAAGCATTTCACACTAGCTAAAATTGACAAATTGATTGTTAGTAAGAAATGTAGTTATGAATTACGATCCAGGATATTTTAATAAATGAAATACTTTTAATGAAGTGCTTGGCTAAATTTTTCTATTGACAGCATTTTTTGACAAACAGCATCCTCTACTTGAATATTGTATTCTTTTCTTCAGACAATTAGTATTTGGCATGCAGTTACCTGAAATATATTAATGATGATGATAATCTTTTTAAAAGCCCTTGTATTACACATATTAACTCATATTAATATCTACTCATAGAAGGTGACTTCCATGAGACCAGTGATCTTGTGTGTTTGTCCAGTGTCATTTCCCCAGGGCTTAGAGTAGTATATCATCCATAGCAGATAGATAATAAATGTTTGTTGATTGAATAAATGGATGCCTTGTCTGTGTGTTGCAATCTACATTTTATTATGTACTATTAACATTTTGGATATATACCTTCCTTCCCTAAGTAGATTTTAAGTTGTCTTTTAAGCAAGGACTATGTGGAGGAGGAAAAATAATTTTCTCCCTACCCTTCTAGGTTCATGGCTGAGACTTTTCTATAATAAAAAACATGTTAACAAGAGAAAAACAAACAGAAGTTTAATAACATGTATACCTCCTGTATACATGGGAGATACCCGGGAAAATTGAGTAACTCCCCCAAATGACCCAAGCTTCCACCTTAAATACCATCTCCAGCTAAAGACAAAAGAAGATGTTGGGTGGGGAGAGCCAGGTTTTCAGGTAAAACATAGTAAACAAGAGTATGGTTGTTATGAAGATTTAAGTCCATGCCTTCTCCATTGATAGAGTTGCTAGAGGTTTAGTCATCTTCCTCTTTGTGGTACAGAGAGTGAGACACCCTTACAAATGGAGATCTCCCTTGTAAATGTAAATTTCTCTTATAGGAGGCTAATTTCTACTTGGTTTTTAGAGCTTTTCCTTTGTCTGCTGTTTCTTAAAAATATCAGCCTGAAATAATCCTTATGCCAAAAAGTCATAATTTGACATGACAAATTCTGCTCCCCTTCAACTACATCATGCAATTATTTTTGTCCTAATATTAATTAAAAAGATATTGAGTCTAGAATATGTGGTATTAATTATCCAAATTGTATTTAGCCAATGGTCTAGGATCTTAAAAACTTCTATGAATTCATTTGTCTTCTTAATTATTCTTTAAGAGTCATGTTTGTTGCCAGTTTCTCCATGAAATGTACCCACACTCCACTTATCCTCAAAGGCTGAGTTCTCCAGTGTTATCACATTGCATGTATCATGTTAGCACTGCATTTCCATGTTGTATGGCTGTTGTCATTTTCATTATTTGTTTTGAGGGCTGTTTGCCTACTTAGACTATGAGTCCCTAGAGTGTAGCAAAAGTCTCTTTATCCATCTTTATATCCCCAAAGATGTTTATTAAGTGTCTGAATAATATCTCTGTTATCATCATAATATAAAAATAAAAAACATCACATGTTCAAGTGTGTGGTGCCATGTATAAAATAAAGCAAGTTAAGGGACCTTGCAACTGCTTTCAGATGCTAAAGTTTGCTTCTAAGTTACTTGAGGGTCATCCTGTGGGATGAAAAAGAATTTTATACTTCCAGACCCGTTGGCAAACAGTTACTGCATACAGGAGTGGCGTATATTTACATATATTTGTAATAATAATATGTGAACATGTGAATCTAAGTAACTAGAACTGACTTCTCATCTGCGCATTGTTTTCGTGGCTGGTGACTGTGCAAAACTAAGCCAGAGAGGATACTCTATGTTTTATTTGCACATGTGAGGGGATTTCTAGAATGTGTAAAATGAGCAGACAATTGATCAGTATGTTTTTAAAAATTTGTCACTAAATTTGAAGAAAATATGCATATATGATTTATGCATGTAGAAAAAAATGACAATTGCCAAGAAAGGTTAATAGGAATAGTTGTCTTTTTTAAACTCAGTTGTAGAAATTTCTGCACCAACTTCATTTGAGAGTAACCCCTGATTTGCAAGCTAAGTAGAGCTCTTTAGTTAATGCCTCTGTATTAACTTTTCAATGAATAGTTAGGTTTTATTATTTGCTCGTTATATTGTAGAATTGAAAGATCCAAGAAGGCATAAAGACTTTCTGGGCCCCAGAAGTTGGGCATTTGGAGCTATAACAGCCTTTTGGATTTCTCTGCAGGAAGGAGCAAGCCTTCCCGCAAACAACTGTCTCCATTGGTGGATGTCAGGTTTTAGGAGCATGGCAAATAGGTTCTTTTCTATGGGTGATTGCAGCCTTTCTGACTCCTGACTGTGAGCTTTCACATTGAGCTTTCTTTTAGTAGCACTCATTCATATGTAATTATTGGTTCAATGTAATTTAAAATGAATGAGAATGTACCATTCTTTTCCTTAAAATCCCCCTACATTTTTCCATTACATGAGAAAAGTTTCCAGATTCTTTACCGCGAGGTCCTATATGATCTGCCCCCACACTCCTCTCTGGATTCCTCATTTACCAACCTTTCCCTCATTCCAGACACTTTAAATGACTTTAGCCTTCTTGTTATATCTCCAGCAGACCAGCTCTTTGCTGTCTCAGGGACTTCACATTCTGTTTGCCTAGCTAGGAAAATTCTTGCCCCAGATCTTGGCATGAATGACTTTTTCTCTTCATTCAGGTCTTTGCTCAGAAATCTTCTCAGAAAGTCTTCACTGAGCACCATTACCTACCACTTTCCCCCACTCTGCTACGTGATTTTCTATCTAATATATGTATTATTTCTTCATGGCATTTACCACTGTGACCTTTTATTGTTTATTGTTTGTCATATAATTTATTCTGTTTACCTCTACTAAGAATGTAAACACAACAAGAGGTCCTTGTCCATCTTGTTCCATGCAGTACACCTTACCCCTAGAAGAGTGCATGACACATAGTAGACTTCGGTAAATATTTGCATAATCTATTCTCCCAGACCCTGTATGCTGTGAGATAGAGACTGTGCCTGTCTTGTTCACTAGTTCTTATTTATTATTTTATGTATTATTTTGATAGCAGATAGCAGATCTACTTTTCTTGCACAATGCCTGGAACGTAGTTGGAAAGAATACTTTCTTTTTAATGACTAGAGTAATGAATGAATTTCATGGGCATATTTTGACTAAAATTAAATATATTTATGAAAATGAGACTTAACTATGTTCTATACATTACCCTACTAACTATGTAATGGGAGAAATTTTAATTAGTCCTGAGTTTCCATATTCTGTTACAGGGGTCAGCAAACAATGGCCCTTGGGCTAAAATATGCCTGCTACCTATGTTTGTAAATAAAGTTTTACTGGAATACAACCACACTCATTTCTTAATATATTGTCCATCCATTTGTAAATGAAGTTTTATTGGAACAGAGCCATACCCATTTGCTTATGTATTGTCTATGGCTGCTTTCTTCCTATAAAGGCAGACTTGAGTAGTTGCAAAAGAGACCAGAAGGCCCACAGAGCTTAAAATTTGACATCCAACCCTTTACAGAAAAAGTTTGCTGACCCCTGTTCTATATCACAAAATGAATACAGTACTAACATTGAGACCATTGCAAGGTAAATTGTGAGGTTTGCTGTGTGGGAAAAAGATGACCTTCCAGGAAGCCAAATAATCTTCAGGTCCGTGCCAGTTGGCATAGAGCCTGTCTAAGCCATTTCTTGGTGTGGTATTGGGACATGCTGTGAGGTGACATTTTAGAGTACAGGCAGGGAAATTTCATGTCTTTTTTCTCCCCCCTGCCCATCTTGATGTGAACAGAGAAATACTCCAAAAACAGATACATGTTAAAAAAGAAAAAGCACCAGAATAACAATACAAACCAGCAGCCTCTGGTTAGACGAGTCTGGGTGCCCAGGGGTCCTCTGCTTTATGTGCCTGTTTCATCCTGTTTGTTGTGGCATTAGCAAGAATGTTGACAAAATATCAGAGGCATTCTATTTTCATAGAAATGGGACTCTGACTCAGCCTTTTACATTCAGTCTATTTAGAAACCTTTCCTCCTTCTGTCATTTGTTTTAGATATAAATATTACAAGTGTTCCCACTTATGTAGATGATGAGAGGGGAGGAGCAACAAGTGGGATGCTCAGCTACAAAATACAGAGGTTTATCAGCCCCTATACTATAATTTGCTAATTAAGGAGGTTTTGTTTTCTCATTCTGCATGCCTTGTCTCTGTGTGGAAACATAAACAGCCTTTTCCTAGGCCTTGTCTTCTTCTATTCTTTTTTTAATACCACAAGCTATATTGTGTCATTTGCTTACAAGCACAACCCTAATAACATTCTGAGTCAGCCTTGCCTTTTGTTCCAATACAAGATTATCGTTTGCTATGAAGTTGGGAAGTTCCAAGCTCCCTTTGGTTCTAGCCCCATGGTCTGAGGGAAGGAGGGCCTCTTAGTGTTTAAATCTCTTTACAAAGTGTACAAAAGATGTGCCCCCTCCCTTATCAACGAGATTTCTAAAGAATGAAGCACTCTGTGGGTCATCTTTTCTTATATTTGGAGGCTCTGTACCTAAACACTCTTCTTTAATTCTTACATAGAAATATTGGAAGTGAGAGGTTTTCAGCCTTGTTGCCTATCCAAATGATCTGATTTCTTCCTTTAAACAAATGAAAAGGTAATATTTAACCGAGAAAGTGATGAAAAACATGTAAAGCCAGATACGACCCTACTGGTAGCTAATAATTTCATCAATAATGTATTTGGGCATATGCAGATCTTTTCTTTCGGCAGTAAGTGCTGGAGAATATAGAGCAAAATAAATGTAGTAAATTACATATACTATATGATTATACAGCTTACTTACTACAGGTTTACATTGGCATGTGTTGAAGTTCGTGTTGAACTATTGAAAGTGCATGCAAGTTAGCATCAAGCTGTGTCTAAAGTAAACCGGTAGCTGAAACATTAATAAAATGCAAATGAAGTGAGAATATCTTGAATTGTTAGTAATATATACATGGAAGCCATCAAACTCACTGGCATCAAATCGGTAAAATTACTATATATTTCTATGGAACAGCTGATGATAATTTTGGAAGGTGGTGTATTTTAAAGTTTCGTTTTTTGTGTAGTTTAACTTATTAGGAAGGTGTACACTTTACAGATAGTCTCTATTTTTTTAATGAAAGCTGAATGAGTTGAATTATAAAACTAGACCTAAAGATTATTGGAGGGTTTCCCTCCTACACTGTTGGTGGGAATGTAAATTGTGCAGTCACTATGGAAAACCGTATAGAGGTTCCTCAGAAAACTAAAAATAGAACTACCATATGATCCAGCAATCCCACTCCTGGGCATATACCTGGACAAAGCTATAATTCAAAAAGATACACGCACCCCTCTGTTCATAACAGCACTATTCACAATAGCCAAGACATGGAAACAATCTAAATGTCCATTGACAGATGAATGGATAAGGAAGATGTGGTACATACATACAATGGAGTACTACTCAGCCATAAAAAAGAACGAAGTAATGCCATTTGCAGCAACATGGATGCAACTAGAGATGATCATACTAAGTGAAGTAAGTTGGAAAGAGAAAGACAAATACCATATGATATCACTTATATGTGGAATCTAAAATATGGCACAAGTGAACCTATCTACAAGACAGAAACAGACTCACAGACATAGAGAACAGACTTGTGATTGCCAAGGCGGGAGAGGAAGGAGAGGGAGGGACTGGGGGTTTGGGGTTAGTAGATGCAAACTATTACATTTAGAATGGATAAACAACAAGGTCCTACTGTATAGCACAGGGAACTATATCCAGTCTCCCAGGATAAACCATAATGGAAAAGAGTATAAAAAAAAAGAATGTATATATGTGTATAACTGAGTCACTTTGGTATACAGCAGAAATTAGCACAACATTGTAAATCAACTATGCTTCAATTAAAAAAAAAAAAAGGTTATTGGAGGGTTTCCATTCCCAGAGAACAAATAAATATTTTATTTAATTAATTAATTAATTTATTTATTTATGGCCACGTTGGGTCTTCGTTGCTACACGCGAGCTTTCTCTAGTTGCAGTGAGGGGGGGCTATTCTATGTTGCGGTGCGTAGACTTCTCATTACGGTGGCTTCTCTTGTTGCGGAGCATGGGCTCTAGGCATGCGGGCTTCAGTAGTTGTGGCACGCGGGCTCAGTAGTTGTGGCTCGCGGGCTCTAGAGTGCAGGCTCAGTAGTTGTGGCACACGGGCTTAGTTACTCCGCAGCATGTGCGATCTTCCTGGACCAGGGCTCGAACCCGTGTCCCCTGCATAAGCAGGCAGATTCTTAACCACTGCACCACCAGAGAAGTCCCAAAATAAATATTTTAAAATCCCAAATTTTAATTCATTTCTAAACCTTTAAAGATAATTCCAAGATTTTATAAAACACTTTAACACTGTTTTTGTCTTCACTATTACTATACAGTTGACTGGATTAAAATGCAGTGGGTATTTACTGCAGCTAAAAATTTGATTTGCTGTACCCAGAAGACCTTACATCTACCTTATTACCTCAAGTGCACAAAGAGGCGAGAATTGTATCTTTATTACTAATATCACCAGTCTTTTCTTTATTTTCCAATTTAACTCAGTTTTTAAATATCAAGAACAGAGCTATAATAAGCAGTAGGTTTAATATAGTATTAATGAATAATTTATTGAATAAATTGAATATTTAATAACTTTTAAATGTCAATAATAGAGTGAAAGTTTAATATTTTTAACAAATGAGCTGATGAATTGTAAATATTTCTTAGCAATGGAACCCTATTTCCAAACAAGTTATTAGGCAGAAGCTTAAAATGTAATCTAGATGCAAATCAAGGGGCTGGAGGAGAACTGGAGTGAGGCCCCGCCATGACCCTGTTCCTCAGCCCTTTCCTCAGAGACATCCTTCAAGGGACCTTATGTGTACAAAGAAATATAGGTTCAAAATAGATGCAGTGAAACTTTCAAATAATCAAATATTAGGTTGGAAAAGTTGCCAAAACCAATCTACTGGCAGGCAGAAAGAAACATAACAGTTGAAAATTTGAATATTTATTGGCAGGCTGATGTAAGAATGTCCAAATCTGCCATATACAAAGCAGTTTAAGAAAAAACTGCAGGTTGTTCAAAAAAAATAATAAATGCAGGTTGTTCTAGACTCAAAAGTGTTGAGGCCTACCCATATTTAACATGACCCAAATATGTTAAGATAATAGACAATTCTTGGATAATTAGTGGCAAATTGTTATAACTTATCTATTTTCTGAATTGTCCAATTTCATGATAGTTTACACTTCTCTGTTTTAAATTTAGGAACATGAATTACATTGATTGCTTAATATCTCAAGCTGCAATTTTCACTAAGAACAGAATTCATCGTTAAGGATAGTGAAAGGAAATATGAATTTTAAGTAGGCATTTTGATATTTTTAAAATTTTCAAAGATTCTTGTTAGATCTACTCAGCTAATCTTTGTTTTTATTTCTAGTATGTGACACTTAACAGAATTGCCATTTTCTTCTTCTTATATGCTGGCTATTTAGCATATTTAAAGACACTGTCTGGACTGTGAAAGTTAATTCAGTTAAGAATAGATAAAAATCATTCTTGAATCCACTTTCCCAAAAACACCTAAGCTGCAACATATGACAATATTGCTGAAAGAGAACAATCATATGAAGGCAATGCCTTCAATTCCATTAACTCTGTGGCGCTTTTTCTCTTTCAGAGATGAATAATGCAGAGCCATTTGATATACTGATGGGGTGAAGGCTCCAAAGTCAGGCCTTATACGAATTTATTATTAACTTGCTTATTAAATTAGAAATGAAAGTTCTAATTTTTTTTTCTGGCTTCCCAGTGGCCTGCTTTTTCTCAAACATCAGTTTGCCCATTCTGCACTTTGGAGACTTCTGAGGCTTGAAAACGAAAAAAAAGAGGTGGTGAGGCAGTCCTCAGCTGGACAGACAAAAGGACTCAGAGGAACTTATTCCAGGCCTGGGTCCTTCTCACTCCTCTTCTTTCCTCTGGTATTGTCTTCATTAAAGTCCTATGTGATCCTCCTTGTACTGGCCTTGGAGTGGAAGTGTTAGAAAGAGGATGGACAAGAGGGTGGGCGAATGAACAAGGAGACCAGAGACTGTCCCTTTACTGGTGGCTGGAGGGCACAGTGAGGGCCCATGGGACTATAGTAGTGTCAAGAAGACTGCTGCATAAGAGATGGCAGTGAGTTCTGCCATGGGATTTTAGGATACAGGCATGAGTCATGGAGCTAAGCACCTGCCATTAACAAAGGACAGGCAGTCAGTTAGCCAGTTATCTAATCAAATATGCACTGTGTACAAGGTGGTCTGCTAGGTACTGGGAGATGGCGATAAATCCACTATAGCCCCTGTGGTTGAGAAGCCTAAACCCATTGAAATAGACAGACATGAAAGCAAATGCATTGTTTGTGTCCTCTATTTCCTATGTCAAGTCTAAAGACAGTACCACACAGTGATGAAGTATGTTGTACCTCGAGCCAGACTGCCTGGATGAATCTTGACAGCACCATTTCCTTGCTATGTGACCTTAGGCAAGTTTCATAACTTCTCCATGCCTCATTTTCATGGTAAAATGAGGTAATAATAGTACGTACATTATAGGATGATTGTTAAGAGCAAGCATAAGTCACATAAATTACTTTGCATAAGTCCTATTACATAGTAAATGTTAAGTAAATATTAGTTATTCCTTGGGGACAGTTCTGGGTTATAGTAATAGTTAAATGTTGAGAACTTTTACCAGCTATCTGGTAATATAGCTGGGTAGCTTGCCCAGCATTGTCCAGTGACTCAATGACAGGACCAGTTCCCAATCCCAAGCAGTCTGGCTCTATGACCTATGCTCTTAACCAACTATGGAATTAGCTACAGCAACTTTTATGATATCTTCTCTTATCAATCTTCAAACCTTAAGTCTATTTAAAATGTTTTTCTGTGGTGGGGTTTGCGTCTAACCCTTAATTCTTTCACACTAAGTGAGTTGCCCCTTTCTCAAGTTCTGCTTCAGACAGTCATTTGTCCTCATCCCAATTCTAAAGCTTCGTGGTTAAATTGACTGTGACATGTAGGTTATGCTGCTGATTGAAGCACAATAGCCCAATTCTCTCTGCCCTCCCACAGGTCTGTTAACAGACCAAGGAATCCCACGTCTGCAGTCCCTCCCACCTATATCCTTAGAAGCACCATCTCTTGAAGTTACAGAGCTAAATTGAATCTGACTATTTATCTAAAAACTTCTAAAACACAAAGAAAGGCTTACAATTGCTTTACATGGGGTGAAGCTGCCTATTCTAAATATCTTCCGTTCAATTTAATGACCTCCCTCTTGGATTTTTCTGTGGGCAGTCCTTCTTGGAAAAGAACATCCTGGAACTTACAATATTATTTGCATGTACTTTCTTTTGTGGGTCATTCAGAGAGTTGTAAAAATGAGAAGAAAAGCCTTGTTTTCTCAGGCAACGACCTCTTATCTCACTTCCTATTTTATTTATCATTGTCCCTATTAATTAAAACATTTCTGGTATTTTGGTTCAAGATCAAAACACTGCTACTTGCAAGCAATTGTGATGGCTCTTCCTCTCTTTTTCCTGATCTCAGAGGCCTGACCACTCAGATGCCTGGGCTTTGAGGTTTGCTGCCTTCATGACGGATAAATATCAATTGCATGAGGTAGAAAGGCTCCAAGTTACCCTAACTTCCCTCTGCCCATTGTTCTTCATGGAGTGCACAAGAGAAGAGACGACAGACTGGGGTGGGGACAAAATAGAATTCAGGCATACCTTTTCATCATCCACCTTTGCATAGTGGGACAGATTAAAAAACAAAACAAAACTCACCATGTATCCCCTTGCTTGACCTGAATTCTCCAAGGAGCGCTAAGGATCACCAGTGTGTGGCATGTCGACATTGTAGGTGCCCCAAAGATACTGGTAGGATATACACATGAATTAATGCATGCTGTGGTGCTCAGACTATTTGGGGGAAATTTTTTGGTCAGTGAAGTGGTCTGAAGGATGACAGTGCTAATGATGACTAACAAGGACCTTTTCCCAATTCGCAGGAAAGTATTAAGTTAAGGATTATAGCTTTCTCAATTTTAAGATTTTCTTTCTTCATCCTTTCCATATTTTTCACTTTTCGTCAATTGTGTCTGATACTTTTCATCTCCTCTCAAACCTAGGGGCAGGATGGGAATAAAGATGCAGACCTACTAGAGAATGGACTTGAGGACACGGGGAGGGGGGAGGGTAAGCTGGGACAAAGTGAGAGAGTGGCATGGACATATATACACTACCAAATGTAAAATAGATAGCTAGTGGGAAGCAGCCACATAGCACAAGGAGATGAGCTTGGTGCTTTGTGACCACCTAGAGGGGTGGGATAGGGAGGGTGGGAGGGAAGGAGACGCAAGAGGGAAGAGATATGAGGATATATGTATATGTATAGCGGATTCACTTTGTTATAAAGCAGAAACTAACACACCATTGTAAAGCAATTTATACTCCAATAAAGATGTTAAAAAAAAAAAAAGAGCTGACAATATAGCAAATACCTATTAATAGAAGTTGGGAAGTGACCTCCCATATTTAGTCATATAGATTGCACTTTATCTCAACACACGATTATGGTGTGATTTATCTCATCCATATAACATAACCACATTTCCTGCCTTTGAAATTGCTGTTGCTTTGTGTATGGAGTAAATCAGTCTATCTGCAAAGAGGGCAATGGATATCGGATGTTCTGTCCCAAAAGCAAGTATGAAAATGACATTCTATTAAGAAAGGTGTTTAGTAACAAATAGGTTGTTAATAAGTCTACCTTGGTTAAGTAGTATCAACATCCAAACAGATAGGCACATATATTTGTATAAATAGTAGGTATTATCATATCTATTTTATAGATAAGCAAACTGAGGACTAATGAAATCAAATAATTTTTAAAAGGTTACCTATTTACTTTGAGATAGATACAGAATTTGAACCCAGGTATTCTGAGTGGTTAACTCTAAAATTCTTCATTGTTCATGTCTCTTTCACTTCTCCTTCACAAATTAAATCAAATTTTGAATGATGGAGCTTGTGGAAGAGGTTTAAATGAATGATACTTTCCTCTAAGTTTTTAGAGACTATATCCAGAATAAATAACCTTCTTTGGAGATCAGAATAATTTGCCATGCATGTATAAAAATTGCTGTAAGAAAGCTACTGTTCTTAGGAGAACTATTTCCTGGAACCACTCCTGACTGGATAAAAATTTTTATTTAAATTTAAAAATATGTCAGAGGCAAATAATTAATTCCGGTTTTTACATTTTTCCAAATAAGTGAGTTGCTTACACAGACTGCCTCAGTTGAGGTTACTCTGATATGACTATACAAATAAAGATAATATTTTAAACTAGTTAATCTACATTTTTGCTTATAAACACAACCTAGTGCTAGATTGTGTTTATTTCAGTTAAAGACCAAACAGGGATAAAATATTGTCAATAGAGGAGATTGCTTAATAGTTCAACACTAGTGAATTAGGGTCCTGTTTGTAGTATTTCTGAGAAAATGACCATATGCCATATGTATTTTTAATTGTAAGTTATTTTATTTTAGTTCCCAATTATATAAAAGTAATCATCGATTCCAGGTTTATGCTTAGAAAAATGAACAGAAAATTATTAAACACTCATGAAGGTGAAACTCTCATTATCTCTTCCTGACAGTCAAGGTAAACTAGTGGACTAAAGAGACTTTGGTTCAAATAAATGATTAAAGTTGACAATAGAAGTGGAAATCCTACACTCAGCCCTCAGAAAATCTCTTAACTGAGACTTGAATACATATTGGAGCTAAGAAGTCTCCATGTCAGAGAGAAGGGAAACTCTTTATTTTGTGACCATTATGTTTCATAAGTGACTAAAGCTTATATACTTTGAGTTCACAAATCAAATAAATATGTGCAGTTTTCTGGGGAAAAGGTTACTATGGAAATTAATCATCCTGAGCATAAAATATCCCTATATATTATTCTAGTTTTTTGAAATGTCTTCCACTGTATATAATTTTGAAAGTCATGACCAGAAAAGATACCAAGGCAACTAAAAAAAATTAAGTAAAACTCTATTAGCATACTTTAAAATTGTTTATGTTTCAAATAATTTACCAAATATTTTGAGGATTTTTCTTCTGTTCAAATACAAAATATCCCCTGTAGAAAATGAGATTAATATGTGCTTAGTCTTTTTCTGATTACTGGGCAATGGAGAAATCAATGGCAAAGAGGTGGTTTTCTACCAGAAAGACACACCCGTCCTACCTGTCCGCTTAGTGGACACTCAGAATCTTTGAGGAAGATGTAGTTGAAAAACTTTTCTATAGTTTTAAAATTTAGAACCAAAAAACTATGCAAAGAAAATGCAACTTTTTAATTTAACAAGGTGGAAAAGAGTGTAAGTTGAATAGATAGAAAACAGTTCTAGAGGGTAATTGTTGGTTGTATTTTCCAAAGATGGTTATAATACTATTGTATGTATGTATGTGTGTATGTATATAGTATTATGTCATAAACAGTATTATGTCTTACATGACATCATTCCATAAAGAATTCTCTTCCCTTTGAATCTGTCTGAGTCATAAAAGGCAACTCAGTTTCCATCTTGTTCATTACAGTACTCATGCTTGGAACCCTGAGCTGCCATGTTAGAACTCCAACTACCTTAAGGCCACCATATCGTAAGGAGGTCAGACCACATGGAAAGACCACGTGTAGGTACTCTGGTTAGAACGTCCCCATTTTTGAGTCATTCCAACCCAAGCCCTAGCCATGTGAGTAAATGAGACTTCAGATGGTTCCAGCCCCCACTCA
This sequence comes from Eschrichtius robustus, assembly GCF_028021215.1. Classification (NCBI taxonomy): domain Eukaryota; kingdom Metazoa; phylum Chordata; class Mammalia; order Artiodactyla; family Eschrichtiidae; genus Eschrichtius; species Eschrichtius robustus. Next base: position 56,783,130 of record NC_090840.1, on the reverse strand, counting down.
CTCTGTTGCCTCCATATGTGGAGTTAAAGTCCTAGACATCATGGAATAGGAACAACTCATCCTCTCTGTACCTTGTCTGAAATCCCGACCCGTTAGAGTCTGTGAGCCTAATGAGCATAATTGAATGGTTGTTACAAGCCACTAAATTTGTGGGTGATATATTAGAGAAACTTAAACATATGTGCAGGGCTTACTATGGTACCCATCACTATGATAATACATTACAGTAATACATTAGACATGAGCTCTGCCTTCCAGAAGCTAGCCTCCCAGTAAGGCTCATGATATGGGTTGAATGTCATAAGTTTTGGTTTTTAAGCCATTACTTTTACTACCTTTCTCTACTCTTGTAAGATAAATATTTCACTTTTACATACATTAAAATTCAATAAATGTAATTTGAAGACTGTGTATATCTTTGTACTCCTTTGAGTAAAATATTGATTAGTAAGGATTTTTTTACCTTCAAAATAGTATTTGTAAAAATCCTCTGAGCCTTCCTAAACTCCAAGTCAACCAGAAGTCCATAATATCAAACTAATGTACTGTATAGTTTATGTGATTCTTAATGCCTACATTGTTTGAAAATTTTCCGATCATTTAAAAATTGTAAAAATCTCAGTGAATTTTTGAGAATCAAGGCATGAAGCTATTTTATAACTATATACTACTTAACCTGTCATATTTAGGCTGTAAGTTTAAATCCAGATTTTTCTGAAAGCTGTTACTGAGCATGGCTGACTGGTGGTCTCCCAAGTGTAAAATGAGTTAGCAGCATTTGTTCAATTCGCAGCAGTTTGGAATTTCTGCAATAAAATCCATCCAAGATTTTCCCTTTCTTAACTGATGACCATAGGATCTGGACTTGAATGAAACAGGTATAGGAACATTCTTTAAATACATGAGGTGCTTTGCTTGTTACATTATATATTGGTTCAAACTTAGTGTAAAACAGCATAACAGTAAATACAAAGAACATAACCATTTTTTAAACCCTTTGACTCAGTAATCCTACTTCCGGGAATCATTCCCAAGTAAATAATTGAAAAGAAGGAAAAAGCAATATATATGAACATGTTCATTGCAGGTATTATAACAGGAATTGGAAACAATAGATATTATTATTTATTTGATATTTACTATGATACTTTGCACACATGATCTCTAATATTAAAAAAAATTTGAAAGATAAGCAGTGTTATCCACAGCTTTGAATGAGGAAACCACACACAAGCTCCTACAAGCAGTAAATGGCAGAACCAGCAGACACTCCAGCACAGGATCATGTGATCAAAGACCATGTCGTCAATGACACCACGACTGTAGCTGTTAAAAATCATATTTTGACAAGATAAAATTCCTACAAAATCTTGAGTGAACAGGTTTATATACCTGAATAATTATATTATAGCAATAGAAAATAATAGCTAATATTTTGAGCATTTAGTATGTACCAAGCCTAGAACAGACACTGTAAAGGTGTTATTTTATCTCATCCTTTCAACTCTGTACATAGATACTGTTATGGTCCTCATTTTAGAAAAGCTGTACATATATATTAAAGCCCTGGCTTTGTGTGGGGAGAGTAGGTGGTGGAGAGTTGGCTGTATATTTGTAAGTACATGCATAAAACCACTGACAGGAGTACCTCCAAAACATTCACAATGATTCATTTTTAATGAATGGAATGCTGGAATTGGTATTTTTTGCATTTTTTCTTTTATGCCTATTTATTGTATAATATAAGCATGTGTCATTATAAAAATCAAAGTAATATAAGCTTTTTTTTTTTTTTTAAGAAAAATGGATATATCTAGACTGAGGCCAAACACAAATAAGCAGGAGTGAAATGGACATGATGGGGACTTGACCATGTTAAAATTTCCATCACTTTTCAAAGTGTTCTCAGGGCAAGGTAAATATGGATAGGCCTTTAGAAATAGTAATGGAATCGGCAGGTAAAGGAAACCTAGGAGAAATATTATTTTGGACCACAGTTTTTCCTTCAGTAACCACATTTTACTACCCAAGCAGTTACCTTTCGATAAGACCAGTTCTGAAACGATTTTTATCATGAGGTTGTCATTTATTTATTTCATACCAATTTTTATTTCTTACTTTTTTCTCTACTTTTGTGGATAGGTTGATACTGAAAGCTCTGATTGTGAATTACAGATAGAAATTAGGTTGGGGTAGTCCACGATCCTCAGTTGATTTTATTCTTTTTATTCAAAAGAAGAAATACATTTAAAGAATTTTATTTAAGAATTACAGAAAGGTAAGTTATAAAACAAGGTGAATGGGTGACCTAGTTTTGTAGAACATAAAACTAGGATTAAATTCTTCAGGATTTGATGTAGCAGAGACAACAGGAAGGCATATGGGAGAGAGATTAAGGAAGTTATATGTCACAATACATATGAAATTACTTTGCAAGATCTTAGTATCTATCCCAGTGCATTTATATTGGGCAACCAGAACTTTCCAAAAGTCAAAACGTGATCATACCATTCTCCTGGTTAAAAGGCATCAGTGGCCCCAAAGTACCCTCAGAATGAAGTTCAAACTCCATATCTTACTTAAGCTGCGTCTTGCTCACTGCTCTAGTTTCATCTCTCTCAATTTTCTCCATGGTTCTCTGTGTTCTAGCCATACCTAAATCTAGCAATTCTATTACAATCATGACTTAGTCTTCTTCCTGAACTTTGTTCATTCTATGCTGCAGTAAATTCCTTGCATCTCTCCTGAATAAATGGATGGAGAGATGGATGATTCATAAGTAAGTGTGATACAGGTCCTGCTACTCACTAGGCAATGTGATTTGATAGGAAAGGTGACAAATAAGATGATAGAAACGTATGTCAAAATTTGAAGGATATAGACATAAACAGTAGTAATGATGAGAAAATGGTTTTGGTTTCTGCAGTTAGTTGCATTATGAAAGGGGAAATGACTAAAAGCTGGGGTGGTAGGGAGAGTGGCTCTCACAGTAATAAGGTAAACATATTAAAGGATGGGGAAATTAGCTAGAGAATTAGGTAACAGATGAAATCCTAGGGGAAAATCATAATAGCACTTAGGCAAATAAAAATAAAACAAATCTTTATCAAAGATAGCACTGATATTTTAGAACGGGGGACATTACAAGAGTGCTTTACTCAGGTAATAAGTATTGTTGAAAAAATATAAAATTGTGACAATTTCTATATTTGTGACATCTGGAGCTGTTAACTTCAGATGACTTTAAGAGTAATTCCCAATATTACTTAAGATGAGGTTGACTTCATTCCCATCTTTTCAAATGAGAGGAGGAAAGGACAATCCTAAGGTGCTTTAAAATTTCTTAATTCAGATAGAGGTAAAGAGCCCCATTCTGTCTTCCATTCGTTGATATACCCCACACATTTACAGGTTATATGGTACAGAATGTATTAGAGAATTGAGTCAAATTACTTATTAAGTCTAAGGTTAAGCCTTACATTGAAGCTTCCAACCACTTAAAAATGTACATTTGTACTCTCAGGCAAGATGTGTACTGCACTATTCTGTTTGTGTTATGTACACACTTGCATAAAGGAATGATTTTGTTCTTGTAAGTCTGTTTGATTCTTGCAAATTAAGTGAATCCCACTGAATAAATTAAGCTCCATGGTTCCATTTTGAAAATAAAGGCATTAATCATCTCCTTGAGGAATCGGTTAGGTACCAAGAGCCCTCTCTGTTCAGAGAGGCATTAGATATATTAAATGATATTTGCTGATTTGTATGTCTCATGTGGTATACTTTTTTCTTTTAAGCAACCTGAGTCTGACTTTGTGCTTTCAGTTGGGTCGTTTGTAAACATGTGCATTTTGTATTAAGAAATGTGAAATGCTCTTCAGCATTTACCAGGTAGGTCCTGCCTTATGACTCACTTTGTAACTTTGTATGGCACAGAGAGATTCCTCGTTAACATTAGGAATATGTGTGCCCTGATAGTCATGCAAGTTTTAGATACAGTGTTTAAATGGAAATCTGGTTCTGTAAAAACCTCGACATTCCATGTTTGCTGAGCAAGAATAATGGTCTTGTAACATGGAACATGTGGATATTTAAACAAACACATATTTATGCCTAGAAATAAGATCTGCTCACTGGGAAATGCACATGTTCTTAAAATACACACTCCTCTTACATTCTCATGACTTGATGTATCAGGGAGTCTTATTCATGCAAATGACTATAAACCCTAGAGAACTGGACACCTCAGACCAGGTGACGACCCATTCTAGTGGTAGTGGTGATAGGGAAGCTATTTATTCTCTTTATGATGGAAAACGAATGGGGCAAAATTAGAAGTCTCCAATTAGCCCATTCTTCTCTTCTTTAAAAAAAGACAAACCAGAATCTTTGACGTGTTTTCTGCCTTTATTATATATGGAAAGGTGTTATTTCATAATATATAATGACCATCTATATATGTGTATGCACCTGTGTGTATGCACATGTATATAGTTTACTATACTATATACTATACTATACTATATACATGTGCATACACACATGTGCATACACATATATACTATATACATGTGCATACACACATGTGCATACACATATATATATATATACTATACTATATACATGTGCATATAGCTTTCAGTGTGTGATGGATTGCATGTGCGAATTGGGCAGGCTACTTGACCTCTCTTGAGCTTCAGATTTCCCCATCTATGAAATGAGAATAACAGTACCTTCCTCATAAGGTTGTTATGGTGATTATGAGAAAAGATTTACTGAGCACCTAATAACAAAGTCTGACACATAGCATTATGTTTAACAGATGACAACTATTTTTTTTTTTATTTTTAAACATTTTCTTTGCAAACTGTACCCAGCAAAGCTCAATGACTTTCTTAGGGCTACATGACTTGGTAGTAATCAGGTGAAGACCGTTTTAAGACTCTCATGTTCAAATCCCAGTGAATAATTCTCTTGTGTAGAAGAATTTAAAATAATTTTTATAGACGCTTCTCCCTCACGGATGTGGAGCATAACGCTCTGCTTGTCACGTGTGGGCTGTGCACAGTGTCTTCCTTCTAAAGAGTACAGTGTTAAAAGGGGGAGAAGAGAGTCGCTTTACAGCGGAGAAACCTGACAGACATTACCTCAGCCAGGTGATGAAAGTGAATATCAGCAGTGATGAGTCACGTTGATGGTATGTCTGCTTATCAGTGTTATGATAATAACACAGAACAGCACTGTCTTCTGAGGTCTCCTCCTCAAAGCCCAGTCTCATCATGACAGAAACATCAGAAAATCTCATTTTAGGGATGGTCAACAAAATATCTGACAAGCACTCTTTAAGAATGTCGAGGTCATCAAAAAAAACAACAGGAGCCTAAGGAGACATGATGAGTAAATGTCATGTGATATCCTGGATGGGATCCTGGACCAAAAAAAAAAAGAATATTAGCTAAAACTAAGGAAATCTGAACAAAGTGTGAACTTTAGTTAAAAAAATGAATGGACAAACAAAAACAAACAAACATAAACAAATCCTAGTGAAAATGTGTACTGTCTTGGATTTGATAGACATGCAGGATTATATTATGCGATGGATTTCTCTAGACTTTAAGACATATCAGGTAATTCTGTTATGATATGAATAATTCTCTCAACAAGAATCTGAAAACAGTTCTGCTGCACAGTGCCTCCTCCTTACAGAGAGTCATTTGAAAAGCAAAAACCTGCAAAATAATATATCTTAACTTCCCAGATCTGAAGAATCCTTTAAAAGTTTCCTGAAATAAGAGAGAGAAGGCTTTTCCTACCTGGCATAAAAACCTGGGACACATCCTAATGTTTATGGGTGATATGATAGTTATATGCAGAAAATATTGTACTTTTGAAAAGCAAAGTCCTATATGAACATATAGAAATGAATTTGCCAGGCCAATGAGGATGCATTAAGTGCAACGTGATGTATTTTATTACCCTCCTACAATAAGGCAAATGAAAAAAATTAGTAAATTTGCTAATAGCACATACTTAACAAAACGTTGCAGCCTCTATGAATGTCTTTCTTCTAGGCCCTTGAGGCTACAGGCTTATACCTTTAGTAAGAAAACCTAGGATATAATTTTTCTTACAGAAAGTATATTAATTTCCTTTTATCTATCATTAGAAAGGCTACGAGTTGTAACAGAACAAGAAATCAGAGCTCTATCATTTTATTGAAATATTTACTGTAAAACAAAATGTCCAGAAAATGTTGTTATATCAGATCTGTAAAGTATTCTAGTTTGTAAATATGGATATGGTTTTGACTCCTCTTTTATAACAGTTGTAATGAGCATTACAGATTCTTGTAATTATAGATTGTACACAGATCAATGGTGAAATATTCCCTGCTCATTTTAGCTCACAGAAAGTGGTTAAAGGCACCATTCAAGCAAGTCGGCAAAATCTGCATCACGTTATTCTTTTGTATGCCTCATGAAAAGGTATTTTTAAGATGTGGTATGGTGTTATCTGTATTGCCTGATGTCAGATCTCATTACTTGGTAACTCAGACAAACCTGTTGTGTGTTAGCTAGGAGCGTCTGAAGTATAATTTGAAAAACCAGAACTCTGACTTGACTTTCCAAAATACATTGCAGTGATAAAATCACATAAATTAGGGATGGAAAAATCATTCTAGACTTTGGGCAATTTAACGCTGATTTGTGGGCTGTGTTTATTGCTCTTCTTATTTTTCAGAGATGACACAATTAATGGCAGTGTTCTCCAACAGTGTGAGAATGGTTTTGCCTTAAATTTTTCTGCGAAGACATTCTTAATATATAATAAGGATTGTCCTGGAGTTTGTGCAAATGGTTTATAAAGCCTGTGGTTAATCAAAATTTGTTCCCCATGGTTGCATTTATTAATTTGTTCATTCACTGAATATTTATTGACTGGTGTCACGTGTGCCAGCATTGTGCTGGAACTCTGGGGACAAAGGTGAGCAAAGATAGACATCATACCTACCCTCATAGGGGGTACAGTCTAGTGAGGAAATGGATATTAATCAAATTAATCAAATAATTTTAAGTTAATACAATAACAAAGAGATACAGAAGAGACAAAGACAGTGAGAATATAAAATAAAGGATTGGACTTGGTCAGGATTTGACCTGTTTATCTACTGATGCACTACAGACATTACAAACATCTATCTTAAAAAAAAAAAGAAAAGAAAAGAACTAAATGAATGAACCCAATTTGTCTATATGACTGTCTCTGCTTTTACATCAGGGAAACCCTAGAGTTTTGTGGTTCTACTCCCTCAAGTAGCAAGTATTTGCTCTGGGTTCTCCCAGTTTCTCTATCGTTGCTCCATATGCACACAACTCATGATTACTATTCATTTTTTTACTACCTGAATTTGACCCTGAAACAACTGACAAAAACGGGGGAGAGGAAGGAAACTGGTTGTGTATACAAAGCCCGTATGGGCCAATTCTGGGTAACATTCTCCCCTGAACACCTTGTAATTTGATCTCAGTTGGAAGGTTTCCCACCACTTAACCACAGGACTCATGTAAGATTTGAGGAGTTTACATGTCAGGGAGGATGCAGGTTCAAGAAATGGAATAGGACTTTTATTTTCCAATGCCAAACTTTGAGAGTTTCTTTCAGTTATGACACTAATAATATTCAGAAGTAGCTTGTTAGAGGCTCACTCCATTCAGCAGCAGCAGTCTTCTGCATATGTCTAGCATGGGCAGTGAGAGATTTTGAGGTAACTGTATTCTATAACCTGGTGGATAATGACCTTGTTATTAGTCTTGCTACTAATATGATGTATAGGTGATATTCATAAACTTGCTTTTAGAAATAGAGAACCCAAATGAAATGTGACCAGTCACAGAAATAGATTAATGGCTATGTCTATACAGATTAACTGAAGCAGCTATTTTAATTGAAGAGATCTGTCAGTTCAGCATAAAAACTGGTTTGAGTGACTTTTTCATTTGATTTAATTCGATTTGACCTACATAGTGTATAATACTAAGGCAACAAAAGTACCCCATTTCTCAGAATCAGAATCATTAACTTTAATATTGGAAAGAAACCTGAAGGTCAGCTAACCCCACCTCCCATCCAGCACAGGAATGCTTTTTTTCTGCAAATTCTATTCCTTACAGTTCCCCTCAGCTTGATCATATGTAGCAAAGGAGAACTTGCTAGTAGGCAGGCAGACAATTCTATTTAATGTAGTTATGAATACTGGGACTTTTTCTTTTTTTTTTTTTTTTTTAATTAATTAATTTATTTTTATTTTTGGCTGTGTTGGGTCTTCGTTTCTGTGAGAGGGCTTTCTCTAGTTGCGGCAAGCGGGGGCCACTCTTCATCGCGGTGCGCGGGCCTCTCACTATCGCGGACTCTCTTGTTGCGGAGCACAGGCTCCAGACGTGCAGGCTCAGTAGTTGTGGCTCACGGGCCTAGTTGCTCCGCGGCATGTGGGATCTTCCTAGACTAGGGCTCGAACCCGTGTCCCCTGCATTGGCAGGCAGATTCTCAACCACTGCACCACCAGGGAAGCCCCGGGACTTTTTCATTTTTATCAAGTTGTAGTTTCCATTCATTTCCCTTTGGAAAGAACAAGTCTTTCTCTCTTCTACACAAATGCCTTCAGATATTTAGTATGAAAGTAATCTTAGGCAACTTACTATTTCTGAGCATCAGATTCCTCATCTGAAAAAAGGAGCTAATAATTGCCTCCTAGGATTTTTATTTATACAGGAGTCAAAGCAGGCTTGTTTCAAGTGTCTCCAGCACATAGAAAGCACTACTTTTATCAGTGTTGCAGCGGTTATAGTATCGTTGTTGTTGTACTGTTATTTTACCTCCCTAACATTTCTTTTTGCCCAGCTATGCATTCTTTGCCCTTCATTTGTTCTTAATAGACTTCAGTCTATTTTACCTTCAATTATAGAGCTGAACACAGTACCACACGTGGTCCTAACAGTGCAGAAAACCATGCAACTGTTTTGTTCATTGGTCTGGACATTCTACTTCTTTTATTTCAGCCTAAATATTACTCATTCTTAGTATCTTTATCACACCATTGGATCATACTATCCCCAATAATTCCTCAGATTTCTTTATGCAAACAATTTTATACCTGTCCTTCCTTATATATCCTTTTTTGTTTGTTTGTTTCATTTTAAGCTAAATGTAGGACTTTGAATTTATGTAAATTAAATTGTATTTTTCTTTGGGTGGGCTTTTTATTTCAGGCCACTAAGAACTTTAAGAATCTTTAACCTCTTATCCAACAAAATTATATTTTAATCATAACTTTTGGTCATCTGCACATTTGACAAGTCTGTGTTCTAAATCTTCAGTCAAGCTATGATTGTTGACTGAGACATGGATGAGGATTAGCATTTCAACATTGTGTTTATAATCCAGCAGAGGAAATGAAGTCCTAATTTAGGGTAGTAATGGTGGGGCTGGAGAATAAGGGATTGAATTTGGGTATGATTCCTCAATTATAATTTTTAACAACCAGTGTTCAGGTAAATGCTTAAATCCTTTGGTTTTCCTTGGTTTTAGAAATGATTCTCTTTTCTTAATTATTTTCTCACTCTCACCTACATAGAATGTATACAACATATCAGGTCTGGCAGGTTTAAGGTTGTAGCTGAGAGGAGCAATAGATGACAATACCATTTAGTGGAGGAGAACCTTACTTTAGAAAGAAGACCAAAGAGATTATTCTTTTCAGGCACAGAATCCAGCTTGTCAGTCTCCATGGGGCTGGTTGACAGACTCCTGGAGGCGTATCACTTTAAAAAGGTATTAATATTCTCTGGTGACAGTGGACACTTTTGAGATTCAAGGGTGCTCTGTTAATAATTTCACCAAGTCAGTAGGCATAAACAAGACTGTAAAGGAAATCCTCATTTTCCTGACTCATATTTTATACTCAGGAAAATGGATATTTAAGTAATTGAATTGCACTTTAGGATTGAGTGGAAGTTTAGAAGTCATTTTGTTTACCCTCTTTCTCCATACAGAAACCGTCTCAGTCAGCATGACCTCTCACAATCCATGTTATAACACCCCTGGATTGATGATGTTTTAGTGTGCTCGAATGAATGCTCTCAGTGCCAGGAACGGCACTATCTGGAGGGGTAATGGAAAAGCTCCCAGAGGGTTTAGCAGTTCTAAGCATTAGAAAGTTTTCCTAGATAGAAGCCCTTTTTGGGACTTGTTCTTAGTAATTCACCTCCTAGCAATCTGTAAGTTAAATTGGTGTCTACTTGGTAGCTTCCCAACGACTGGAAGACAGTTATCATGTGGGAAGAGTTAGATGAGTGATGTGATGGCATGAATACCACAATGGACCCTTGCCCAAAATTGCATTTAAAATGCTACCGGTTGGAGAGGCATTTGTGTTTAGGATCAAGTTCCCCTAGAGGAATAATATGGTTATCTGGATTGTTTTTCCCGGCATATCACTGCTATTGGCAACCTCAGTGGATGCTATATTGAATTTATCTCGAAATGGAGATGTATGTGAATGGACAAAGAGCATAAACTTAGACTCCTCAGTCAGTGTGTATTGAAGTGGAGTAAATCTTTAGTTACTTGCTTACCTTTCGGTGAAATTTTGTTATACTTTTAAAATATTTCATATTGAAATACTTAAGTGTGCTGTACCTTCTTCAACAGCTTCTCTTAATTCTTTAATATGAGGTCAAATATTGACTCTTCAGGGAAACTTTCTTGAGGTCTCTATACTGTTTTGCATCCTCCCTTATTTACTGTTATAGCTCCCTGTGCACTGTGTCTTCCCACCCCTGTTATCATACTTACTGTGTTTGTTTTCCTGTCTGACTCTCCTCCTGATAATACTAGCATTTATTGAGTACTTACTATGTTCCAAGTTCTGTCTACAAGGTATTCCTGTATTAACTCAGTTGATCCTCAGAACAAACTTATGAGGGTGCAACTATTATTATTCCCATTTCAAAGGAGAGGAAACTAGAGCACTGAGAGTTAAGGAAATTGTCCAAATTCATAAAGCCTTAAGTCCCAGAGAGTCTGATTCCTGAGCTTGGGCTTCTAAACATCACCCTATACTGCTTCTCTAGATCAGCTCCTAGAATTCAGGAGCAGGCTTTTATCTTATTATTGTCAACATCTAGTATACTGCCTAGAACATAGTAGGGACTTGATAAATAGTATTAAACGAATGAATAAATGAATGGCCACATGTTTCCTACTTATTTTAAGTATTTTGAGTGATAGAAGACAAAAATCATCAAGATTTTAAGACTGTAAAGGACTTTAAATACTTGTCTTATTCAAGCTCGTATTTCGTACCTAGAAAAACCATGATGCACAGGGTTAAGTTCTATGTATACGATCACCTTCATAGTTTAGCTGACATTTTTTTTAACCTTCTACCATATGCCAGAAATTATTTCAAATGCCTTACATGTATTATCCTGTCTAATTCTCATCTGAGTGTATATTCTTATTATCTCCATTTTAGAGATGAGGAAACTGAGGTATAAAGAGGTTGTCCGTGTCTCATAGTTAAGTGGCAAAGCAAGGAAAAGAACCCAGGTTGACTGGCTTCAGAATTCATGTTCTTGCCTACCACACTAAATTGGCTCTCACATATCTAATCATTGCCAGATCTAGTCCCAAGTGAATGCTAATTTCCAGAGTATCCTGTATCCATATCATGTCCATGTATTTCAGAAAATACACTTATTATAACTTAATCTCAATCTTTACATTGTCTAAATTTTATAATGCACATATGTCTTATTTGAGCTTTTTAAGTCTCTTGATATTTAGAATATATTTTACATGTCTACAAATGTTATTGAGAGAAATGCTTATGTAGCTTTTAAAGCAATCCTTTAATTTATCCTAGAGAACTTTCAATTTTTTAAAAAGGTCATTTATGAGTACCCTAAAATTGTCAGCAGCTGTACATAGAAGTTGAAATGTGTGTGTGCGTGTGTGTGTGTGTGTGTGTATACACACACACAGGTATTTGAATTTTAGAATGCAGCGAAGATTGGGATCCATCTTAGAAGGCTGCTAAGGGACTGAGAGGGAAACATAGCTTAATGTTAATGTTTATTTTTCCTCACTCAGTATATAGCTTTCTTACTCTTTAGGTTTTACTTTGGGGGGAGGATTAGTTGATTCGTTAGTTGGTTGTGTTATGCTTGCAATTAGTTTACAGATTGTAAAAAAATAAAAGTTCATTTAAAAGTTTTTTTTTTACCTTTTACTGGGGTGGTATTAAATGTATAGTTGAACAGCAGCTATAAATTATTTTTGCGGGTCCTGGCTTGTAATTCATAAGCCTTTTACTACTAAATGAACCTCCAAATTCAAGAGTCACATTTTATTCCTTTATATGTGGTGCCCCAGGTGTGATAGTCTGGTGATCACCTGTGAGATGAGCCATGTGAGCCAATAACTTCAGCTATAAAGGTCTTATGTATATAACCCCTCAATTTCTAAAGTCCCCTTTGCTATCTGCTCTAAAGACTCCCTTCTGTGAGTGTATATTTTTCATACTAACACTATGACCCAGTATTTTTTTGTGTGGCTGAACCAGATTATCTAGTCAATGTTGGCTCTTCTAAGAGAGGCTTAAGGATGTTCACATTGCCTAGAGTCAATCTGTGCTGCTTCAGAGATGGTATTGAGAAGTCCTAATAGAACCAATTTCAGTTTTGGTCTTCAGCTTTTGTCTCTACTTCCTTTCTTTCTTCACATCTTTATTGCCAAGGTCACTGTCATTGTCATTACCATCTAAAAGCAGGTACTACTTCATTTTCAATTAAGCAATAAAGTGCTGATAGTTTACTTAACCCCCAAGAAAATGGAATTAAACATAATCTGCACCATCTGTCTTCTTGAAGGTTTGTAGTCCAAAGCAGAGTTCTCATATGGTCATTATACAGTTAATGAGTAAAACTTTTACCACATAAGTGTTCTTAACTAGCAGTTTGTTTATTAAACTGGCACTTCTTGTACTTGTTTGCTGAGTTCTTCAATAAAAAAAAAATGAATACAAATCATACATCTATTGGTTTGTTTTGAAAATAGAATGGTATCTAAAACATAGAGAAAGCACCATGTATCACCAATATACATTTATGTATGTATTTATTCATTCATTTATTTATGAAAATAGAACTATCAACAAGCAAGATATAATCAGCATCCAGAATTTGTTGACTCCTTGTAGCATACATTGACTACAACATGTATCCCATCTGAATACAGGTTAAAAGTAACTGAATTTTGAAGGGTAGGCTTGGTAACGTTAAACCCATGATAGAGTGGGGTTGTTCAAAGATTATTTTAATGTATTGACTCTAAGACACCAGTGATTGTAAGCAGCGTCATTATTTTTGGAAAAAAATACTGACAATTCAACTATGGTACCATAATTTCTTATCACTTTGATTGTGAGAGGTATCCTGACTTGAAGTTAAAATGTGATAGGATTGTATCTCAGGCTGATCAATAGCAATAATTCAGGGATGAAGAAACACAGTCTCTGTTTAAGTATCTATTGTGAATACTGACAAGTGGTCTGCTGCTTCTGCTTAGGGTTTCTAAAATTATGGTGCCTTTCTCTGAAAATTTAATTTAGGTTTATCCTAGTATAATTAATCGTCTGAGTTTCTCAAAGTTTCCCACTGAAATGCTCCTAAGTAGAGAGAGTATGAAACCCCAAGAGTTTGTAGGTATAGTCTGAAATGATTTAGCCCAACACAGAATTTATAAATATTAGTAAGATAGTAAGAAATGTGCTAAAATATCAATTTTTAAATAGATAATGGTGCTTTTATTTACACATTTTTAAATAAAATTTATTTTCAAAAAGATATTCCATATTCTTCCTGAGGCTTTGTGTGTTCTAGGCTTACTGCAATATGCCTCTGAAGTTCAAGTACCCTGGGAGACTCAGGCAACAAGAGGCAATATATAGACTTAGCAAAGGATCTTCATGATTTTTGATTACCCCCCAAAATCTGACAAAAGGCCAAAATACTCATTATAGAGTATTCACATAAATTTTCTGCATTGGACTCCATTCCAGGCAACGCCTTCCTGTGAAGAGTTATGTCTATTAGGATTTAACTGAAAATTATATCTAAATGAGAGAAAACTGGAATTGCCTTGCTTGATCATAAAAATCTCCTATAATTGAATTGAATGTTAGTTTTCCTCCCTACCCCCATGTGCATTAGTCATGCAGCAAGTTGACTAGCACATAGTGTTCTCTGCATGTCTTTCGTATGTGTGTTGCAGAAATATTTCTTTAGAAAGCCTTTCATTTTCTAGCGAGGATTTAAACTGACACTAGGTAAAAACAGTGGCATAGTTACATCAAGATCTGCAGTTGTTCATTTGTCCAACAGCAGAGAAGTGCTCACTCATCATACACAGATGTTTGAGTCATAATTTACTTGTTCAATCTATTTTGTGAGATATTAATCCTATTTCAGTGTTTTCTTCACAACATCCAAATAGGCAAGCAGTGACCCTTTTTTATGCATCCAAAGACATGTTCTGTACATACATCTCCTGCTTAAATTTTCTCACCCCTGATCCCACCCCCAACCTGATCCCCATTCCTCAACCTTCACACCCCCCCCGCCCCCCAAAAAAAGTTTGGGCCATCTCTACATGCTGTAGAATATGCTTCTAGATACAGAATTTAAAATAAGCCCTTTACACTCCACCACATGTTGGAATTGTTGAACAAGTCTACTTTGAGGATCACTGGTGTGTTTTATCAAACTCATACTGTGAAAGGCTCAAATGTGTCCTTGTCCCTTGAACGGAAGCATAACACAGAGAGACCTGGATGTCCAAAACAAAGTAGTGAAATTATGGTGATGCTTTCTGCATGTTTTCATAGGGCAGGTCAAATCTGCTGAAAATTACTTGGATTCCATGAAATTTATGACAGAAGTTTTTAGCACTTACTCAAGAAACAGTCCTTTGTTCTTAGTTCATTTATTTTATTTTATTTTTTTTAGTTTTTTTTTTTTTTTTTTTTAGTTCATTTATTTCTAAAGCAAAGGGCAGAAAATTGAAAATGAGTTTTAGAGTAAATTTGCACTTTCATTCAATTCTCTGTACTGTTTATTCGATGTGTCTTTGAAGTCTGCCATTTTTTTTTCCTACTACAATGGCATTCTGGAAAGGCAGTTGAGCATGTTTTGAAAGGTCTAAGACTATACACCAGAAATAACGTATTTGTGCAAACTGGTTTGAGCATGCAACCAAACAGCCTAAAGCTCATATTAGTTAAAGTGACAGTGATCATCTTTGGGTTAGCTGTTGTAAACATTGGTAGTAGGGCACGGTGGGTTTTCTTATTCATGCCCAGTTCCCACATACTATGGGTTGAATTCTGATCAACTTTCCATTTTGTTCTACTGTCTGAAAAATTTTTTACTTAATTAAAATGTTTTATACTGTATTCCCATGTAGTTGCTGGGCACATGGACAGGTTTGCTCTTTGAATATGAAATGAAGCCAAAGATTACTTCATAGGAGATTTAAAAAAAGAGAATTTGAAAAACCAGGACACAGAGATATACATATCTAGAGCTCTTAGAATAAATGCTAATAATAAATGCTTAGAATAAATGCTCTGATCATTTAAAAAAATAGAAACTTACTGAAGAGATGGCAAATTTTCTTGGAGTTATGAACACTAGCTTTTAAGTTTGACTATCCTGGGTTTGAACTTGCTAACTATGTGATTTTCTGTTAGTTACTTCACCCTTTGGGCCCTTAATTTTGTCATATGTCATATGTAAAAGGAGGATAATAAAATTTATTTCATAGGGTTATTGGGAAGATTAAGTGAGATAATACATGCAAGGCAATTAACATGATATTCAACCTCCCGGACCCATGTTCAATGTGTTCAATATTTATTTAGTGAGAAGGCAGAGAAACTGAAATTTTATAAAAAAGAATTCACCTTCGTTTTTCAAATTTATAATAAGGGACACATTGCTGCACCAAACATAACATTTTGATGCATTTGGATTTTTCTTTTAATACTACTTTCTCACTCCTTTGATACAATTAGTTATTTTCACTCACCAGAATAGATATTATATACTAGATATAGTTACAAAGTCTTGTTCAAAATGTTGTAAAATTATTTTTTTCATTGTTTTAGTTTAGAAAATATTTTATACTTGATATTTCTACTTTTTGATTAGAAGCATTTCTAACCTATAATTAGGTCAAAGAACTCAGACTTTCTTTTGACATGGACAATTCTAAGAACTTCTGATGAGTTTAAGTTTATTAAAGTCACAATGCAAATTCACAAGTCAGATTTTCTATTAGCAGTTTTTCTGTAATACATTGAAACAGGCAAATGACAGTTAATGGAATTGCAAAGATAAATAAACTCATTGTTTATTCTTGTTTACATCCTGCATGTTAGAATTCAACATAAAATATTCAAGTCCAAAAGGCCAGTTAGCAGACCACTGTAATTAATGTCAAACATCAGTCAAATCTTGTTTATCAGTACATACTGGAATTTCAGCTATAGATGGACGAGAACTGTTCTAATCCCAACTTGGCCTTCAGTTGCAGAAACTTGCAAGTAATTATTGGATACAACAGAATGTTGTATTGATTCTTCTATTTTATTTTTTGGTTTCACAATCAGTATGAACATAACTTTGTATTAAAACTAGCTTTTATAGATAAAGAAGGAGCTGAAGTAGATTTAATTACTAATTCACTTCCACCTACAGAGTTACTGTCCTAAAAAAATTCCCTTAGGTATTTTTTCCACTCTTTTCTCTGTGTTTGTGTGTGTGTGTGTGTGTGTGTGTATGTGTGTGTATTTGTAATTTCCTAAATCATGAACTTCTTGGGAGGCATACTGAGTGATTTAAGCTTCAGACAATGACGTAGATTACTTTCTTCTGGTAAAGAGACTTATCCACATATTAAGTTGACTAAGACTGTGAGATATAAACAACTCAGCTGGCTGCTTTTAGGTTTAGTGGTAGATCTGGCAGTTATACTTTGCAACTTATCTCTTGGAAAAGAGAGATTGGGGTTAGCAAAAATCTATTTATTATTTTAAATTTTGTTTACTGGAACTAATTTGGAGTAGGCTCAATTTTCACCTTAGCAACCACAAAGCAGTCTCATGTGGAAATCTGAGTTAATTGATAATCATATTACAGTGTATTCCAGTGATGTTTAATTCCCCTTAAAATGGCAGCTTGGTTAGTTGGTTGACTACTCCACGCATTAGCATAACTTTGTTGACTATTACTATTATAGTATAGTTATTATTATGGTCATTATCATTATTTCCGAATAAGGGTAAGACACATAAGCATGCATGTGACAGTTATATTCTTCTGCCATCTCTACATTAGATTTTTGGAAGCATCTTACTCAGGGGTTTCAGACTTGTGAGTACAAGTCTATGCATTGTTCTGTATGTACAGCATTATTGTATAATAATCTAGTAAATGTACAACCTAATATAGAACATGTGTGATAAGTATTATTGAGTAGACTCTGTTATTATCTGTTGCACTAGTAAAGTTATGATGCCAACAATATATTTGCATTCATAAAAATGAAATATCATGATACAACTCTCTTATATTGAGGAAAAATTATAACTTGAGGCACACCTCCCACTGCCTACAAACCAAAGTAATTTTCATCATAAAAATATTGCTTTATTAAATGCTGTCTTGATCAAACTTCTGAGAAAGTAGGATGTTCAAAATATGTATAATTCAGAGATTTGCTTTTTGTTCTTTACATTTGTATCTCTAGGTTTTATATTTCCATTTTTAAAAATTAAATGTTATATACACTTTGAGTTTTGTATTTTGGAAAAACTCCATGAAAATGGTAGGCCACATTTAACATTTTTATTTCCAGGCCTTGAGAAAAATTATACAAGCAAGTTTGTTGTGTGTTTCACCTTCTCCTCTGCTCAGTGTTGTGTATAGTGATTTATCTTGTTTGTAGAAACTGCAAACATTTGGGAGCATTTTGGGGAAGATACTGGGTTAGATAGCTAAAAGTTCAAGTTCAGAGATTTAAGTAAATTTGTACTTTGAATCAATATATGACTTTTAGTCATCCATAAATGATTTAAAAGAGAAGTCAAAACACTTACGACCTTCTCTATAGCTCGATTTTTAGAACAGGACTTTTGACTTGGGATGCTTTTTATTCAGGCCTTGAACCCAGAATACCACCGAGCATAGAGTTTCTTTTTAAAGAGAAATATGCATGTGGAATGTTGTTGCTACAGAGAAGATTATGCAAACATCTCAACTTTGCTCAAGACATCCAAGTTCACAGAAAACTATTTGTGACTTCAACCGCTACCCAGCTTTCTGTTTTAATGTTGATCAAATGATGTTTGGTTGACCTAATTATAACAGCACGAATAACATTTTTGAACCTAAGATTTTTGTTTTTACTTTTGTTCATTTGAAGTAAAGGCATAGTGTACCCCATTTTTAATACAGTGATGCTGCTCTCCCATCAGCTGATGTGCAGATGCACACACCAGGTCTCAGGGGTACTTTCCACATGGCAGGCAGAAAACCAGTGAAGATCAACTTCTGACTTCTTGTTCTTATAAAAACATGCTTTTTATGGCTTCATTCCAATTCCAAAGTCATGAACTTTGGGTCTTTCTACGGCTGTTTCTATGCTTGAAAATGTTGACAAAAGAAACTAATGAGGAGGGAGGTTCTCCAACCAGATTCTTTCTTGAAGACAAAAGCATTGATTGAGAGTTTAGTTAGGCCCCACTGCCTCTCTTATTGGAGGTATTTTATTGCAAGTTTGGCCACAAAGGTGGGTAACGGATATTTAACAACATCCATACCAAAATTGGAAACTTTGCCCACAGTGACTCATGAGGACAAGGCAGGAATTACCATAAATGTCTGTTTTCGTATTAATGAACTCTCCTTTTGAAACACTGTGCCCCATTCAAAACATAAGTTGGTTCACCAAGGTGCATGATGCAAACACTTTTGTATGAATTTGACTTTCATTCATAGAATGGAAAGCCAGAGTTAAAACCACTTACCCATCACATTGCTTGGGAATTAGGTGATTGTTATTAATCATAGGATGTGGGAAAACAGGAGATACTTCCTGGAAATGTAAGCAGAGAATTCAGTTAAGACATTTAGCAAGTGACTTGATATGTTAGAGTTTGTCACTTATTAGTTGAATATATGAGACAGCTTCATGTAAAATTAGAAGAATACTGACATGTAAATTTAAACTATAAACTAAAGTATGCTACAACTTCCAAATGTTATTTATAAGTAAAGGTACAGAAAACAATTTTCTACATTCCTGAACTATTCACATAGAGACAAAGAAAGGACCTGCTCTGCCATGAACTTATTTTGAACCAAAAAAAGTCCTTTGTTAAAGCCATTCTGCTATCTTTCGTAATCATACAATCTTAGTAAAAGGGAGAGAGGCTACACAGTGCCCTAGCAAGACATCTGGGAGCTATTTTTAGGTTGAGTAAAAGCTTGGGAGGGAGTATTTTGAGAAGGTGGGTAGAGAGGAAGACATATGGGAGCCAAAGGTCAGTGGAAGGAAGGTCAGGAAGAGTGAAACCTATTTCCAAACCACTTCATTTTACAAGCACAGGCAATGTTTTGGGAAAGTACACCTAGACATTTACACCTCTCAGATGGTCCTCCCATTGTATGTTCTTTGCTTTCTCAACAAAAACACACAAATGTATTTTTACAGACCACTTTAACAGTAGTGTAGATGTATTTGTTTGCTTTAAAGACAGAAAAATAAATATTGCGTTGAATTAAAGAGCCAGAAACATTAGGCAAATGAGATTTGTCAGGGAAACCTGACATTTCCATCCTGAATTTGAGCCCCTCCAGAGTAATAAATTGGATAGTCAGCGTTGTACACTATATCTCAATCCATTAGTATATTGTTTAGGCTGGTTAACAAAATATGTAGTACTTATTTTGAGTAGAAAATGCACTACTTCCAACTTAGAGTGTACTTCTCTAATCTATTCCTATACATGTAGAAAGACATGTATAGATATCAGTTTGCTCTAATGACTAAAAAAATAAATAGTTGAAAATTTATATCAAGGCATCTGTAACACTAACAGATACTCAGAAGTGAGGGAAAGCTGGCTCAAAACTTGCTCTAAGTGACTTGTCTTGAAATTGATTTCTATTGTAACAAATAAACAGAATAGTCAGTCTTGTCTAGTAGAAAAGAGACAGGTCTTGAGTTAGAAAAGAGGATGTAAATGGTGCTGATAACGTCTCATAAGCCTAGTCACTCTCCCCACAAAACTCCTTCTCAACTATTTAATTATTTAGGCTATTTAAGGTCACTCAAGTACATCTATTAAAAATAATAATAATAAAGGATGGGATTGTAGACCACACTGTATAAGTAACATGTTATGCTCAGTTCTTTGGAATATACCACCAATGAAGCAAAGAGCAGAAGGAAGATGAAGAGGAGTTGGACTTTAGGCAGTTATTTTCATTTCAGTTAATGACTCAGAGTTCATCAATGGAAAATTAGAAAGTACACATATAGGCTAAAAGAAATGCATATCATCTGCTATGTTGCAGAGATAAACATAGCCATTTTTCACATCTTGTAAATAAGCTTCCTCAGATTCTTTTTCTTGAGAAAAGTATGAATTCCAAAAATAGGGTCATTCTGTATATGGTGTTTCAAGATCTGTTTTTTTGTCACAACAGTATATTGTGTACATCTTTTCGTGTCAAGAAATGTACTTTGCCATCTCATTATAATACCCAGATAGAATTCAGTTATTTAAATGTACTCCACTTTACCTAATCATTTCCTGTTGAACATATAGATTTCTAACCATTTTTAATATAATAGTATTGCAATGAACATCTTTGTAAATTAATTTCTGTACCTAGTCTTATTTTTTGTCAACATTTTTGGAAGTTGAATTTCTGGATCAAAGGTTATATACAGAGATCCAAAGACCTCTTCAGACAATCTGTAGCAAATTAATGTATACTCACGTTAGCATTATGTGAGAGTGACCACTCCTCAACAAGTAGAAACACACACCATACAGTTTTTCAAGCTTTGGGCACCATTATTTAGAAATGCACTAAGCCTGTGTCCTTCTGGGATATAAAGTAAAGTTATAGTAAATTTCTCCCAATGCAACCAATTCCAGTAAGAGAAAATAGGCTCATAAATTCTATATCATAATTTATTTATTAAACATTTTCAGAATGTCTAGTGTGTGTTTAGTGAAGATTTGGTGAGTGGAGATTTCCACAAGGAAGGCTAAGAACAGGACCAGTATTTATTGGGTCTGTACTATGTGTCAAATTTATTTAATCTCATTAAATCCTTACAAACACCCCACAAATAAAAAATATTCTCTCCATTTTTGAGATGGGAAGCTAAAGCTCTTGGAGTTTGGGGAGTTTATACAGGTTCACACAGTTAGCCCAAGCTAAGATTGAATGGGAATCCACAACTGTTTAGCTTGATGGTCCATGGTCTATCCATAAGACCTTAATTGTGAAGGATAGGAGCACATTTCATTGCTTATTACATTGTCTTTAGTTTCATTTTTTACTTAAGGGCAAGAAAATTTGGTACACATCTCTATCCATGGGAAATACTGGAATATATATTATATAAAATGTGATGTATTATGGTAGTCATTATGTTGGAATACTTGTTGATTTTGTTTTTCTTAATGTCCTATTTTATTCTATTCATTCTAAAAAGAACTTGATGTAGCTAAGGTATACAGACACACACACATACATATATGTATATATGTAAATATGCACATATATACATATTAAGTATAAAATAAAAATTTGGGAATTAGGTAAACAGAAAATAAAGATAGGAAGATAGAATCAGCATGGTAAAATACACACTATATAGTCCTTTAAAATTGCTAGTGATGAATCAAAAATTAGACTAAATTTTCTGGCAGTCAAAGATAAAGGGAAGCACACCAGGTATAAGAATTTAGGAATTCAGGAGAAACACATTTTCCCTGATACTCTCAGGTCATTGATCTAAAATCAAAGATCTTCCTTTCTTGCTTAACAACGGATGGTCATAGGCAAAGGGTGGATTCCCCAATAGTATCCCTGTTATGATGAGATTTTCATGTCTATTTCCTCATTAAAATGCCCCAGTCAGAACCTCTCATAAATCATTGTTCAAATGATTGATAAAATAACAAGTTCCATGTTTAAAGGAGTCACCCATTTCAGTCACTTTGAGAAAATGTGAAATGGATAAATGTTACCATATATAGATCTACTTCTATAGTACTAAAGTATTTACAATGTTGTTAACAGTGAACCAGAATCTTCTATTGATAAAAGCTCTCTCCTCATTATAAAGCTCAATATCTGTTAAAGCTTAACTCTTTTAAGGCCAGGGTATACTTTGAAAGGTATTGTGTCTAATATCATAAGGTTAAAAAAATGTGTGTGTGTACTTGCAGGTGTTAAGTTTTGGGAGAACACTTTCTCATTTTTAATCTCTTTCATACACCTGTACTTTATGTACAGTCAATGCTCAATTGATATCTGCTGTTGGCAATTATTAGTTTGGAAACAGATGGTAGGAAAGAGTTAATGCAAATCCTAGAAGTGTTTTATTTTTTTTGATTTAAGAAATACACATATGAAGACAGTTTCATTTGCCCTAGTTAGAGGTAGGACCATAAAAAGTGAGGACAGCGATTACGTCTTGTCAGATATTTTTTACCTAAATGAGGCATGACTTGAAATAAAAGTATCATGGTGCATTTACAGAATATTCTAGCAAATATGCAAAAGGAGTCATAAATTTCCTCATCTGTAATATGATACTGACTGCATGGTGTGATTGTGGTGATTAAACAAAGTAAATCAAGGGAAAGCAATTAGCAGAGTGTCTAGCAGAGTTAGTGCTTAATAAATATGATTTATTCTACTGTTATGGGTATTACTATCACTTTAATATATTTCTATAATTTTCTGATTTAAAATAAGAGCACGTATATATCTATTCCATTTTCATATTCTTGGCAACACTCTTGGAAATATTTCATTTGGGTCAAGCAATTTTTCAAGATTTTTTCTTAAAATAATATTAGACTTTGTTTTGTTTGTTTTGGGTGGTTTCACTTTCTTTTTGGATGCTCTTGGCAATTTCATGTGTGCTTATTATTCCGATCCAAACCTAGGAGGAAAATATCCCACAACACTGCATAATTTACAAGACCACACAGTGATTTATAAGGGTTCCCTCCCCCCTATAGAGCTTTTAATGGGAAAAACTCATCTATATTGCTGTGTCAAGAAATCACCACCTTTGTCGCATACCACAGACATAAATGAACCATATAAAAGCAAATAATCCTTAACTCCTCTACAGGAAGCTAGAGCAGAATTTGAGCTTTAGCAGATGCTTAGAATGTGTAACTAGTTGTAGAAACCATGAAATGTGGATACTAACAAGTAGTTACAGATAGTTTATCTGATAGTTTAGTGCAATGGATTTTAAATCACTTAAAAAACTGAAATCTTTTTAACAGTATCTAATATACCATATGATTCCTCTAAGAACTCAAGTAATTTTTATTTCTGTAACTTTACTTGGATTTAGATAGGGCACTTTTGCCAAACTCCGTTGTTTAATTTTGTGCTTTTAATCAAAATACTAATGCATTTTCATATTTTAAATTCTAACAATGATTGATTATTGGATTCACTCGTAAAGCCTGTATTTTAAAATCAGATATACTTAGCTACTTCTAAAATTTGTAAGTGTATCCACATTATAACAAATTGAAACAAGGGAAGCCCAACACAAGGAAAATTACTTCATGGGTAAATTTCATGGTCTCTACTCATTATTCAGGATATACAAAGAGATACACCTAATGTCACTAGACTTATGTGAGCTAGTACATGTAGATAACTAAGGAAAGTGCTCTGTACAAACTAAGATATCAAATATTACAACATGGCCTACATTCAAAACACTTTTTGCCTAATGCAAGAAATCACGCAAGAGTTGAAAACATGTTGATTCCAAGCTAAGGTACATCTGGTTATGTGATTTGATGCAGAGGTAAAGAAATAGGACTCATTTATACTACGTGATAGGTAAAGTATATCCCCCTATGAGTAAATATTGTTCAGGTACCAGTGTTTAAACACTGCTGCTTACTTGTTCTGTCATCTTTGGGCCCCATAGTCCTTTTACCAAGATACACCAAATGATTACATTTTGCTTCATTTGCTTTGTTATTCTATCTATCTGTATACAAACATATACATATATACAGATTGTTGTCCCTGAAGTTTCGGAAGGAAGTTGAAGACACCGTGTCCCTTAACTTCTAAATATTTCAATGTGTATTTCCTAAGAATAAAGATATTTTTAAACATAACTGCACTACAGTTATCAAAATCAGGGTATAAAATATTTACACACTACTGTTATATAATCCAGAGTCCTTGTCCAAATTTCATTAGTTGTCCCAATGATGTCCTTTATAGTTTTTTTCCTGGTCCGGAATTCAATACAGGATCACGTATTGAACTTTATTTTCAAGTTTTACTTTTACTTGGCTTCTTGATCTTGACGTTTTTTAAGAATTCAGGCCAATGACATTTGATTTGGATTTGTTTTGTTTCTTCTTGAGTTGAATAAGGTTATACATTTTTTTAGAGGAAAATTACTAAAATGATACTCAGTTTTTCTCAGTACTTTATATCAGGTGTCAAAAGATGTTTGCTTGTTCCACTGATGTTAGCTTTGATCTCCTGGTGGTGATCGACAAGGATTCTCCACTGTGAAGTCAAAATTTTCACTTTATAATAAGTAAGTAATTTGTAGGGAGACATTTTGAGAATATTTAAGTATCTGTTTCTCATCACACTTTCTACCACTGCTTTTCTATCTATTGATAATTTTCTAAATCTATTATTACTTCTGCATTTATTGATTGACATTCTTCTATAAGGAAAACATTTCCCTTCTTCATTTCTTTATTTTTTCATTTGCTTATTTAAACTAGATGGTCTCATGACTTCTTACTGTATTCAATAGATTATGATCCATTTTTATAATTATTTTCATTTACACGTGCTCCCAGATTTGGTCAGTAGGATTTCCTTCAAGCTGGCTACTGTGACCTTTTGGGACATCCCCATGGTGCCTTGAGCACTTCCTTACTTTCTGATGTATCAAAATATTCCAGTTTATCTTGTATTTTCCCTGCCCCTGCCCAGGAGTTAGCCATTTATCCAAACAGCTGTGTTTTCTTTTAGGAGAGAATGGTTTGTGGAAATCAAGATGTGGGCACTAGTTGTACTTATTGTTACTGATGTAACATTGCTTCTAGGCCCTCTCAGTGAACAGTTAAGATATCTATCTCTACCTTATGTTTATGTCTTTATTTCTGTATCTACACTGAATCTATCTGAAAGCATGCATGAATACACATACGTGTGTGTGTGTGTGTGTAAACCATTAGTTCACATTTCTGTCTCAAATTCCTTTGTAACATTAGATGTATTTTCTGTATAATCTTCCTTCTTCCCATACGTGTAAGTGTCTTCTCCAAAGGAAGAAGCTTGATTTTCATTATCCATAATATATTTACTCATTTGCTTATGACTCATATATAAAAAAAGTTTCAGAATTGATAACTGATACCACTGTAAAAAGCAAACCCACTAACTAGAATTCAATATTTTCAATATTTGTTTACAGTTTTCCTTTTTACAGTAAATTTATATAGTGATACATACATATCTTAAATGTACAAATTGATGAATTTTTGTCACATGTGCACACTCGTATAACACATAACCATGTATGGTACATTTGTATGACCTCAAGAAGTTTCCTCATGCCCCATCTTTATCATCCTTGGGATGGAGGATGTACATGTTATTTATTTATTTATTTTGATTTTTAAAATTTAGGTTTATTTTGGCATAATTTACATACAGTAAAACTCATTTTTTTTATTGTGCAGTGTGATGATTTTTTTTGGGTTTTTTTCCTCTCTTTTTTTTATTGACGTATAGTTGATTTACAATGTTGTGTTAGTTTCAGGTGTACGGCAAAGTGATTCAGTTATACATATACGTATATATATTCTTTTTCAGATTCTTTTCCCTTATAGATTATTACAAGATATTGAGTGAGTTCCCTGTGCTATACAGTAGGTCCTTGTTGCTTATCTATTTGATATATAGTAGTGTATATATCTTAATCCCAAACTCCCCCCTAATTTATCCCTCCCCCCCTTTCCCCTTTGGTAACCATAAGTTTGTTTTCTGTGTCTGCGAGTCTATATCTGTTTTGTAAATAAGTTCATTTGTATCATTTTTTTTAGATTCTGCATGTAAACAATATCATGTATTTGTCTTTCTCTGCCTGGCTTACTTCACTTAGTATGATAATCTCTAGGTCCAAATGGCTGCAAATGGCATTATTTCATTCTTTCTAATGGCTGAGTAATATTCCATTGTGTATATGTACCACATCTTCTTTATCCATTCATCTGTCAATGGACATTTAGGTTGCTTCCATGTCTTGGCTATTGTAAATAGTGCTGCAATGAACATTGGGGTGCATGTATTTTTTCAAATTAGAGTTTTCTCCAGATATATGCCCAGGAGTGGAATCACTGGATAATATGGTAACTTTTCGTTTTCTGAGGAACCTCCATACTGTTCTCCATAGTGACTTCACCCATTTACATTCCCACCAACAGTCAACAGTGTAGGAGGGTTTCTTTTTCTCCACACCCTCTGCAACATTTATCATTTGTAGACTTTTTGATGATGGCCATTATGATCGGTGTGAGGTGATACCTCATTGTAGTTTTGATGTGCATTTCTCTAATAATTAATGATGCTGAGTACTTTTTCATGTGCCTTTTGGCCATCTGTGTGGATATGCAATTTAAATAGGCTGTTGGGATAGGCCTTATTGAGAAGGTGACATTTAACTTGGAGGAAATAGGGAGTGAGTCATATAGGTAACTAGAAGAGAAATGGTCTAGGCAAAGGGATCAGCCTATGCAAAGGCCCTAAGGAAGGAACATGCTTGGTATATTTGAGGAACAACAAGGAGGCTGTAGCAGTGAAAGTGGAGTAAATGAAACAGAATAGTAGGAGAAGGGGAAGAGAGATGGAGGAAGGGAATGTGTACACATCATGAGGGATCTAATTGGCCACTGTAGGGTATATTAGGCAGCTATTGCTGTAATAGTGATATGTATATAAGAAACAACCTCAAAACTCAGTATCTCCAGCAACAAGCATTTATTTCTCACTCAGGAGTCAGCAGGTCAGCTGTGACTCTGCTAAGCTTGGATTGGATTGGCTGGGCTTGGGTCCAGGTTGCAATTTGGGATAAAGTCTGTCCCATATGTCTCCTCATTCTGGGTCTGGTAGCTGTCTGGGCTATATCCTTCTCATAGTGGATGGCATAATGCAAGAGGGATGAGTGAAAACACAAGATGTCTCTTGAAGCTTTGACTCAGAACTGAAGCACTGTCTTTTCTACCTATTTCGTCGGCCAAAAAAGACATTTGCCCAGGCCCAAAGTCAGTGGGACAGGGATGTGTACTCTGTCTACTCTTGTGAGAAATACTAAAAATTCACATGGCAAAGCACATGAGTGCATAATTCTATTACAGAGAGGAAATAATGAGTTGGGAATAGTCTAATCTACCACATAGTCACTTTGCCTATGAACAAAACGGTGAACACTTACAGGATTTCAGGAAATTTCAAAAGTGCCATTCTGATTTCTGTACTGAAAATATACCTTAGGGGACAAGGGAAGAGCAAGGAGACTATGTGGGAATTACCACAGCATTCAGTGAGGGATGCCGGTGGTTCAGACCAGGGTGGTAGCTGTAGAAGTAAAGAGGTCAGATTGTGGATATCTTTCGAAACAGTCAACAGGATTTCCTGAGGTATTGGATGTGGGACATGAAAAAGAGGAATGAACAATAAGTTAAAATTTTTCAAGCTAAACAGCTAGACTAGATGGATAAAGGGGCATCAACTGAGATGGGGAAGACTGTGTGTAGTGGAAGATTAGGAGCTGAGTTTTCATTATTTTATGTCAGAGTTGCCTACTGTGTATCCACACGGACAGGTCAAGTATGAAATTGTCAGGTCTGGAGTTTAGAAGAGAGATCTGGTTGAAGAGTTAAATTTGGGAGCCTTCAGCATATTGATGGTATTTAAATCCATGTCCCATATTCTTTGCAATAGCCACATAACTGGTCTATTTGGTTCTCCTCTTCCAACTTTCCAATTCATCTTCCATTCTGCTAGCATTTATGTTTTGAAAGAAAAACTCTGATCCTATTACTCCCTGCCTTAAAAACCTAGCCATAGCTTAGAAGAAAATCCAAACTTAATATAGAGCTTCACAATCTGGCCACAGTCTATTCTCATTTTATCTAATAAAATCCTATTTATCTTTACAGGCCAGACTCAAATGTCAACTCTTTTGTTCAATTTTCCTGATGGCCCAGGGAGAATCAATTTTTTTTTCCTTATGTTTCCCCAGAACTATTTGTATACTTCTCCCTGCATTATTCAGTATGGTAGCCACTAGCCACATGTAACTATTGTACACTTGAAATGTGGCTAGTACAAATTGAGATGTGCTGCAAATGTGAAATCAACATCTCATTTAAAGATTTAGTACAAAAATATATAAACTATACTATCAATAATTTACATACTTGTGAAATGGTAATATTCTGGATATATTAGGTTAAGTAAATTATTAAAATTAATTTCACTTGTTTAATTTTTACTTTTTAAATGTGGCCTGCTAGAAACTGTAAAACTGCGTATGTGGGTTCTCATATGTGGCTTGCAATTGATTTTTATTGGACAGTGCTGCCTTAGAGCATGTATACCATTGTGTGATTACATCTCTGTTAGTCACATCATATTTGTTCTTCTGAAAGATTCTGAGTTTTTGAAGAGAGAGATTATGTTTGATTTCTATTTCTAAGACCCAGTAGGATTATGACTAGATGCTTAATAAAAGTTAGTTGAAAGTTGATTGATTTCTGATTGATGCGTGTCTTCAGACACTGATCTGTAGACAGATTGCCTATAGCATAAACATAAATAGAATTTGAAAAAGAATCAACCATAGGAGGTCCATAGTATATATATTTAAGAAGCCCAAGTACTTTGGCAAAGTCAGTCACAATTTTAGCTAATCACATATTTGTATTACTATTTCAACCTGTTTCCTAAAAGTAGTGCATTTAGGATCAAACTACAAATTAAAATATTGTATTGTTTGTGGTAAAGATTAATAATTTCACATACTTTTATAGCTAGAGTCTTCAATTTAATTTTTACAAAGACAGGTTTTTTTTCTGACTTCAAATTTGTAGGTAAATTCTTATTACAATGACTTTTATTTTAAAACATTTACATATTAAGAGGATCATACTCTATTATTCTTTTTACTCTATTGTGAAATAAATAAAATATTATAATATATAACTTTGTGTAAACTAAAAATTGTAAATTTTGAGTGAATCCTCAGGACCTAGGAACATTTCCAAGGGATAAAAATAAGGGTAAATAAGTTTCTTCTCTTCACTTTCATTCTTTCTCTGCCCCCATTGTATGCAAATATATCCGTTCTGATTTTGGAAATAAAATTAAAATGAAATATCCACTGAGCAGTGAGATTCTGATGAGATCAGGATCCACCAAAATGAATAATCCAGTGAAGAAAACAGTAAAATGCTTCCTGAAGCTCTCTGCCTCTGATATGGTAGGGGATGTGATGTAACTCACATAGGGAGAACACTGTTGTAGAAAAAGCAGAGTTAGAGGGTGCAAATTAGTGTGTATTGTCAGTCCTGTTCAGGGTGAAGTGCATTGATTTGAATGACCGGTACTAGGTGTCTAGACAGAAATACCCCTGCATGGAAGAAGAATAACATCTCATCAAATAACATGTTAATTTGATGTAAATCTCTCTTTGGCATGCTGAATTTCCCCTTTATGGTTCACTCAACAGGGTTTTGGTTTGTCATTTGGTCTCAGGAGTGCTCTGCCTTTCAGAAAAGGAGTGGAGGCATTATTTATCTTCCCTTATAAATTAATAGCCATCATCTGATCTACAAATCATTATCCTATGTGCTTGGTCAGGCTAAATAATTTTTCACTCTCGTAATTGTCGTAAAGTAATAAAACTGATGCCTGCGTCTGAGACTAAAGAGAGTCCCTGCTAGAACTCAAATATTTAGGAAACCCTATATGAGCATAGTCCGTCGGTCTGTATGTCTCTTTCTATTCCCTATCAGCTTGACTTAACCAAATTTTAAGGATTCTTCTAAACATTATTGGTGATAGTCTCATAAAATGTTACCTCCATATGCGAAATCTTATATGCATACAGAGCTATTTCATTTCACTGAGAGCAAGGGGTGAGACCTAATGCTAGAATGTTGACCTCATTTGGGTGCTCAGTAATATTGTTCAACAAACACTTGGACCAAGTGACAGCAACAGAAGAAGGTTGGTCTGTTAACCTTGACATATAAATGTGTGCTTGAAAAGTGAGTGATTTGCTTTTTCCTCATTACTGTGTCTGGCTTCCATGTGAAAGATAAAGATGCTCAAGGTTGAGTTTAATCCTAAAAACCTGTCCTCTTCCCTAGGTATCCTAAGCCAAAATAAGGTGCACTTTCACTACTTTCAACGTTGCTAAATATCTTGATCAACACTTAATAGTTTGAGGTTTGGGGGTTTTATGTTTGGCATTGGGCACTGGAGCCAGTGATTCAGGTGTTACGCACCCCCACGTAACCTACAGACGTGTTGAGCCAGCTTATCTCCTCATGGAGATATTCTGAGAGCAATTTAGACAATTCTGGAAGCACATTGACTCTTCATGGGAACTATTAATTCCATCACCATCATGCATAGTAAGTCATGCCCAAAAAGTCTGAATCTGTACTTAAAATTTTGAAGACTTTAACCAAAGATCATTTTGTGTTCGTCTGCATGGTAACTTGCATTTTTAGCAATAATACGGATGACTCTATCTCATTTTATCTTTTCGGTTAGAATAGTGTGCTAATATACTTTCAAAAATCTCTCATTACTCCCACTACATTATAAAGTACATGATGGGTACTTGAGTACTGGGAATCATAATTTTCAATCCAAGGAAAATGTTAAAGATGATTTAGTTCAACCACATTATTTTAGGTCCCCCTAGAAGTTAATTAACTTTCTCAGACATTGATTAATAACTGAGAGCTAGAACCAGAACTGCAACCCAGATCTCCTAAATTCTAGTCCCCATCTTTCCACTACATAATTTTATCTTAAAAATTTGAATCTAGAAGATTCACTGGAAGGGGGAAAAGATGTTGAGCTAGGTACTGTTGCAGACCTTTGGGATGACTAGGACATTTCCCCTGCCCTCAGAAAGCTTGTCTAAAGAGGGAGACAGCTAACTAAATAAGTTAAAGCTTTTACATTCTTTAGATACTCTGATAGACGTACATAAAGTAGAAAAAGAGAGCACAAAAAAGAAATTATCTAGGGGCTTCCCTGGTGGCGCAGTGGTTGAGAATCTGCCTGCTAATGCAGGGGACACGGGTTCGAGCCCTGGTCTGGGAAGATCCCACATGCCGCGGAGCAACTAAGCCCGTGAGCCACAACTACTGAGCCTGCGCGTCTGGAGCCTGTGCTCCGCAACAAGAGAAGCCACGATAGTGAGAGGCCTGCGCACCGCGATGAAGAGTGGCCCCCACTTGCCGCAACTAGAGAAAGCCCTCGCACAGAAACGAAGACCCAACACAGCCATAAATAAATAAATAAATAAATAAATAAATAAATAAATAAATAAATAAATAAATCCGATTTTAAAAAAAAAAGAAATTATCTACTATGCTGGTAGGTGATTGGAACATGCTTAATAATAGAGAATGACTCTTGAGAATTTTGAAAGAAAGACTGGGGTAGGCATTCCACATTAGGGGAAGAATATTTAATTCTGGTTTCTGACATGAAGACATTGTGCAGATGTTACCAGAAATATGAGTGTAGCTGAAAGAATGTTTTCTTATTTGCCCTATGCAGAAAAAATGTGACACCTTCTTACAGATGCTTAACAGGCTCGGTTACTAAGACTCATGGGACATAGTGATATTAGGCAAAGCTTCAGCAATACTTCTATACTGCATGATTGTGTGTGTGTGTGTGTTGTGTGTGTGTGTGTGTTGAAATGCAATTATTGCCAACTTTCAAAGCAATAGGCTGAAACGACTATATTTGAGAATAGGAGAACTAAGGAAACTAGAAGGTAAGGAGTGATGGTAGATAAGGAGTGATGGTAATCATTTAAAATATGTAAAGTTTACCCAAGAGTTACCATTATCTTACAGAAGGATATCTTTTCAGAAGAGAAACAGCTCACATTATTTGACAATATTTTAAGGGGTTTGGTTTGCTTATTCTTATACCTTCTTGACAAATATGTTACCTGGCAGTGAGACATGCAGTGTCAGATATGGCATTTGTAAAACCTTTAAAATAAACATAAATTAGAATAGGAAGAAAAGTACAACCTGAAAGTAGGTTAGATGGTAACAAAAAAAAACTGAGTGCACTAACACCAGTTTGTTTTTATTGGTCTGTACTACCTTTGCCAAAATGT
This sequence comes from Eschrichtius robustus, assembly GCF_028021215.1. Taxonomy (NCBI): domain Eukaryota; kingdom Metazoa; phylum Chordata; class Mammalia; order Artiodactyla; family Eschrichtiidae; genus Eschrichtius; species Eschrichtius robustus. The sequence goes on along the minus strand of NC_090840.1, from coordinate 56,750,301 downwards.
ATTATTTTTCTTTTTCCTTTTACATTTTTGCTCATTTATATTGCCAAAGATATTCAATGTGAATACATTTTGTGAAATTGCAGTCAAGATCTTTTTATGGAAGATGTGTGTATGTGTATGTGTGTGTGCACATGTGAAACATGCAAGTATTTAAGTACATTTATAATTCTTGGTTTCTAGATATTACATGATATCTGGTTCTAAAAAGTGGTGGGACTCCTCTTTTTAACCGCAAGGATCTGACTCCTGTTAGGGTTGTGAGTTTGATGAGAGCTAGACCAGGCACTGGACCATGTATGATCTCATTTTGTCATCACAACAGGACTCTGGGGTCATTGTTCTTATTTCAAATTTGACCGATAAAAAACTGATGCTCAGGGAGGTTAAATTGTGTACAAACAGACTATATTAGTGATGAAGCAGAGATTCAAATAAAGATCTGTCCAACTCCTGAGTTGAATGTCCATTCTACTATGCTGTACCACATTACAGAAGGTCTCAAGTGAACAGGAGAAAATTCTGTGGAGAAAAACCAAACCAATAGAGCAAGTTGCTTAGCACAATTCATAGGAGGAATGACCAGGGTACAAAGAAACTCAGAGGGAACCTGGTAGCTTTCTTCAAACGTTGAAAGGATTATCATGTCAAAGAAGCTATTATTATTGATTTGCATAATCCCTAAGGGTAGAATATGAACCAATATGCATGTGTAAGTTGCAAGGAAACATTTTATGAAAGAAATTTTCCAAAGAGATAAGAACAGACTGCAGTTGCTTCGAAGCTAATCAGTTTTCTGTCATTGGACACATTCAGTCATAGGGTATGTAACCATTTCATAGTCTATTACCAAAAAAAAAAAAAAAAATCAAATGTAAAATTTGTAGTTTGAAGAAGTTGCCTTTTTAAAAAATTCTGGCTGCTGTCAGTTGAGTAAACTGTGCAGTTAGGATAAGTACCAAGAAAGTGATTGAGTGATTTTCCAAATAAACAACTGAAAGTTGACAGTCTAGATTATAGCCATGCTGGGGTTTGTGCCAGATTTATTGTTTTTTTTCCTTTGCTTTTACCCAAGTGTATAAAAGGTGACTTGGAAAGTGTACCTCTTTTTTCTAGTTTTGAGTATTCATATTTTACATTTCAAGTTAAGCATATAACATTGCTGAAAGCAACTTAAGAAAAATAGTAAACTCATATGTCCTCAGATTGAGGTTTAGAAAGCATCCAACTTATATAGTTATATAGGTTATTCTGACTCCAACTAAAATGAGAAAGTGTTTCTAAATGTGAATGTTTCGATACCATCAGCCTACTGTTTTTAAAGGACGTATTAATTTTTGTAGAAAACCTTTGGTTTCCCAGTTATTGTATCATATATGGCTTTGGGTATATATACTTTAACTTAGCACAAGTATGACTAAATTACAGTCACAAAAGGATTGACGATTTGTAAATAGTAATGCAGGTCAACATAGAATTTTAAACCATCCCATATTTGCACTCATCCATATCTGCATATTTGTACCTATTAAATGAATGAACAAATGGAAACTTATTTACTCAATAAACTTGAGCGTTTCACTTCACACCTCTGAGCTTCTGCCTGTCTATAAAAGGAAGAAATTGGATCCGAAATGTCTCAAGTGTTTTCTAGTGTAAATGGGTAAGTATGTAAAATTTGGTAATGTAGCAACCCCCAGATAGAATCCAGAAATGCTTAAAAAACAATTGTAATTAAAATAGGAAATGTTTTTCATAATCTTGTGGGGGTTGCAACTCATGTCCTCTGTGCAAGTCAGGATGCTTGAGCCCCAAATTTTATTTAGCCACCCACCTCTATGCAGACAATTTCCAGATCTTCCTTTTCTGCCGTGACCTTTATATTCGTCCCAGTCACAGAATTCTTTCTGTTTATGAAACATCTTTACTTAGATGTTCTGCCATCACCTAAATCTAAACATGGAAAAAAAAAAAGGAATTCATGGTGTCCCCTTAGCCTATCTATTCTGCTTTTCCTGCATCTTCATTTTCAAGCAGGGACTCCGGGCTTCCCCTGCCCAGTCCCAGTCATTCACATCTGTAGGCTGGTCTCAAGTTCTGCTGATTCCTACTCAGTGTTTTTTCATTCCTGTACTTTTGCATTTTCATAGTCTCATTCTTGCCCATGCCCTGTACTTCCAGACTATTTTAGGGCTTCCAAGCGAAACTGCCTGTCTGTATTCTTTCCTTATTTTCATGGACGCTATGAAAAGCTATAGAATCCTTTTATTCAGATGCCTTTTGAGCAGCAAGACAAACTTCTTTCCTGACTCTAATAATTGAGCAGCTGGTGTTGCCTTTAGGGTGGTACTTATTTTTGTATGTAAGTTCCAAACATAAATGTTTACTTAGGTAAGTTCTGTCTCTCATACTAAATTATGAGTTGGTTTAAGATTAGAACTGGGTCCTTCCCTCTCTTCTTCCTTTTTTCTACAGATTTTATTGAATAGCAACTTGTGTAAGACACTCTACCAAGCACTTCCCAGCTACAAATATGGATGGAACATGGCTTTTATCCTTAGGAAGAGAATTCCCACTTCATAAAGGAAAGGAAACTAAAATTTGTTGAGTACACTTAGGTGCTGAGTTTAGGTCATGACATAAATTATTTAAGTCTTCTTGAAAACTTTTTTTCAGCTTTATTGATATATAATTGACATGTAACATTGTGCAAGTTTAAGATGTACAACATAATGATTTGATATATGTATATTGCAAAATGATTACCTCAATAAGGTTAGTTAACACATCCATCACCTCACATAGTTACAATTTTTTTTTTTTGATGGTGAAAACTTTTAAGATCTACTCTCTTAGCAACTTTCAAATAAACAATATAGTATTATTAACTATACTCTTCTTAAAACTTTGTACAATTAAATTATTATCCCCATTTTATAGAAGAGGACAAGGTTAGAAGAGGTTAAATGGCTTACCCCAAGGTTTGGTGACTCTGAAGCCCTAGTTCTTAGTTCCATTGGCCTGTACTGGAATCTATATTTAAAGGTTTCTAAATTAATGGCATTAATTCTGGTATTATAAGAGCCTAGCTGTTTTCCAAATGGTTTCTTATAAGTTCAAGTAATTAATATGCATCTAGACTTTCTTTTTTCTCATAAATAAGTGGCACTGGGGTTACTGACAAAAAGTTTATTATTTAGATCATAAACACTATTGTAAGCAGTATTCCGTGGAACACAAAAGACCCTATGTATGTGAGAAACTCTGTAGAATAATAATGTATTATATTTAGATCTCAAAAAATTTCATTTAATTTTTGAATTCATTTAGAAATGCACATTTGTTAATTAAATATCACATGGTACTTTTTAAAAATGATGCAGTGTAAAACCATTCTGTCAGGTGAGTCATTTTATTTATTAAACTTGTCCTTCTATAAACCTTGGTAGGTCTATTTTAGGATGCCCATTCTTAAGCCAAATAAGACTCATTTTTTTCCCTCCAAGACCACATACCACATAAAATGGATTTGTGTCTGGCCAGAGTGGTTTTTGTCAATAAATATCAAAAGAACATATCAGATAATTTCTGTGATAGCCATGGCCCAAAATCTCTATCAGGTTGTGATTTAGGTAAAATAGTAAAGATAAACACATGTGGTTTTTTTTTTCCTGCCTGCTAATTCACTGCCTTTCAAGATTACTTTAATAAATAATTACAAAGAACAAAGTCCCTGGCCCTGAACCAAGATGGCGGAGTAGAAGGACGTGCTCTCACTCCCTCTTGTGAGAACACCAGAATCACAACTAGCTGCTGGACAATCATCAACAGGAAGACACTGGAACTCACCAAAAAAGATACCCCACATCCAAAGACAAAGGAGAAGGCAAAATGAGACGGTAGGAGGGGTGCAATCACAGTAAAATCAAATCCCATAACTGCTGGGTGGATGACTCACAGACTGGAGAACACTTGTACCACAGAAGTCCACCCACTGGAGTGAAGGTTCTGAGCCCCACATCAGGCTTCCCAAACTGGGGGTCCGGCAACGGGAGAAGGAATTCCTAGAGAATCAGACTTTGAAGGCCAGTGGGATTTGATTGCAGGACTTCGACAGGACTGGGGGAAACAGAGACTCCACTCTTGGAGGGCACACACAAAGTACTGTGCACATCGGGACCCAGGGGAAGGAGCAGTGACCCCATAGGAGACTGAACCAGACTTACCTGCTAGTGTTGGAGGGTCTCCTGCAGAGGCAGGGGTGGCTGTGGCTCACCGTGGGGACAAGGACACTGGCAGCAGAAGTTCTGGGAAGTATTCCTTGGTGTGAGCCCTCCCAGACGCTGTCATTAGCCCCACCAAAAAGCCCAGGTAGGCTCCAGTGTTGGGTTGCCTCAGGACAAACAACCAACAGGGAGGGAACCCAACCCCACCCATCAGCAGTCAAGTGGATTAAAGTTTTACTGAGCTCTGCCCAACAGAGCAACAGTCAGCTCTACCCACCACCAGTCACTCCCATCAGGAAACTTGCACAAGCCTCTTAGATAGCCTCATCCACCAGAAAGCAGACAGCAGAACCAAGAAGAACTACAATCCTACAGCCTGTGGAACAACAACCGCATTCACAGAAATACAGACAAGATGAAAACGCAGAGGGTTATGTACCAGACGAAGGAACGAGGTAAAACCCCAGAAAAAAACAACTTAAGTGAAGTGGAGATAGGCAACCTTCCAGAAAAAGAATTCAGAATAATGATAGCAAAGATGATCCAGGACGTTGGAAAAAGAATGGAGGCAAAGATCGAGAAGATGCAAGAAATGTTTAACAAAGACCTACAAGAATTAAAGAACAAACAAACAGAGAGGAACAATACAATAACTGAAATGAAAACTACACTGGAAGGAATCAATAGCAGAAAAACTGAGGCAGAAGAACGGATAAGTGACCTGGAAGACAAGATGGTGGAATTCAGTGCTGTGGAACAGAATAAAGAAAAAAGAATGAAATGAAGACAGCCTAAGAGACCTCTGTGACAACATTAAACGCAACAACATTCGCATTATAGGGGCCCCAGAAGGAGAAGAGAGAGAGAAAGGACCAGAGAAAATATTTGAAGAGATTATAGTCGAAAACTTCCCTAACATGGGAAAGGAAATAACCACCCAAGTCCAGGAAGCACAGAGAGTCCCATACAGGATAAACCCAAGGAGAAACATGCCAAGCCACATAGTAACCAAATTGGCAAAAATTAAAGACAAAGAAAAATTATTGAAAGCAGCAAGGCAAAAATGACAAATAACATGCAAGGGAACTCCCATAAGGTTAACAGCTGATTTCTCAGCAGAAACTCTACAAGCCAGAAGGGAGTGGCATGATATACTTAAAGTGATGAAAGGGAAGAGCCTACAACCAAGATTACTCTACCTGGCAAGGATCTCATTCAGATTCGATGGAGAAATCAAAAGCTTTACAGACAAGCAAAAGCTAAGAGAATTCAGCACCACCAAACCAGCTCTACAACAAATGCCAAAGGAACTTCTCTAAGTGGGAAAAACAAGAGAAGAAAAGGACCTACAAAAATAAACCCAAAACAAGAAAATGGTCATAGGAACATACATATCGATAATTAACCTTACACGTGAATGGATTAAATGCTCCAACCAAAAGACACAAGCTTGCTGAATGGATACAAAAACAAGACCCATATATATGCTGTCTACAAGAGACCCACTTCAGACCTAGGGACACATACAGACTGAAAGTGAAGGGATGGAAAAAGATATTGCATGCAAATGGAAATCAAAAGAAAACTGGAGTAGCAATACTCATATCAGATAAAATAGACTTTAAAATAAAGAATGTTACAAGAGACAAGGAAGGACACTACATAATGATCAAGGGATCAATCCAAGAATAAGATATAACAATTATAAATATATATGCACCCAACATAGGAGCACCTCAATACATAAGGCAACTGCTAACAGCTATAAAAGAGGAAATCGACAGTAACACAATAATAGTGGGGTACTTTAACACCTCACTTACACCAATGGACAGATCATCCAAAAATGAAAATAAGTAAGGAAACAGAAGCTTTAAATGACACAATAGACCAGAGAGATTTAATTGATATTTATAGGACATTCCATCCAAAAACAGCAGATTACACTTTCTTCTCAAGTGCGCACAGAACATTCTCCAGGATAGATCACATCTTGGGTCACAAATCAAGGCTCAGTAAATTTAAGAAAATTGAAATAATATCCAGCATCTTTTCTGACCAGAATGCTATGAGATTAGAAATGAATTACAGGGAAAAAAACGTAAAAAACACGAACACATGGAGGCTAAACAATACATTACTAAATAACCAAGAGATCACTGAAGAAATCAGAGAGGAAATCAAAAAATACCTAGAGACAAATGACAATGAAAACACGACGATCCAAAACCTATGGGATGCGGCAAAAGCAATTCTAAGAGGGAAGTTTATAGCTATACAAGCCTACCTCAAGAAAAAAGAAAAATCTCAAATAAACAATCTAACCTTGCACCTAAAGGAACTAGAGAAGGAAGAACAAACAAAACCCAAAGTTAGCAGAAGGAAAGAAATCATAAAGATGAGAGCAGAAATAAATGATACAGAAACAAAAAAATAGCAAAGATCAATAAAGCTAAAAGGTGGTTCTCTGAGAAGATAAACAAAATTGATAAATCATTAGCCAGACTCATCAAGAAAAAGAGGGAGAGGACTCAAATCAATAAAATTAGAAATGAAAAGGAGAAGTTACAACAGACACAGCAGAAATACAAAGCATCCTAAGAGACTACTACAAGCAGCTGTATGCCAATAAAATGGACAACCTGGAAGAAATGGACAAATTCTTAGAAAGGTATAGCCTTCCAAGACTGAACCAGGAAGAAATAGAAAATATGAACAGACCAATCACAGGTAATGAAATTGAAACTGTGATTAAAAATCTTCCAGCAAACAAAAGTCCAGGACCAGATGGCTTCACAGGTGAATTCTATCAAACATTTAGAGAAGAGTTAACACCCATCCTTCTCAAACTCTTTCAAAAAATTGCAGAGGAAGGAGCACTTCCAAACTCATTCTATGAGGCCACCATCACCCTGATACCAAAACCAGACAAAGATACTACAAAAAAAGAAAATTACAGACTGATATCACTCATGAATATAGATGCAAAAATCCTCAATAAAATACTAGCAAACAGAATCCAACAACACATTAAAAGGATCATATACCATGATCAAGTGGGATTTACCCCAGCGATGCAAGGATTCTTCAATATACGCAAATCAATCAATGTGATACACGATATAAACAAATTGAAGAAGAAAAACCATATGATCTTCTCAGTAGATGCAGAAAAAGCTTTTGACAAAATTCAACACCCATTTCTGATAAAAACTGTCCCGAAAGTGGGCATAGAGGGAACCTACCTCAACATAATAAAGGCCATATATGACAAACCCACAGCAAACATCATTCTCAATGGTGAAAAGCTGAAAGCATTTCCTCTAAGATCAGGAACAAGACAAGGATGCCCACTCTCACCACTATTATTCAACATAGTTTTGGAAGTCCTAGCCACGGCAATCAGAGAAGAAAAAGAAATAAAATGAATACAAATTGGAAAAGAAGAAGTAAAACTGTCACTGTTTGCAGATGACATGATAGTATATAGACAGACTATATAGACAGAATCCTAACGAGGCCACCAGAAAACTAGTAGAGCTACTCAATGAATTTGATAAAGTTGCAGGATACAAAATTAATGCACAGAAATCTTGTGCATTCCTATACACTAATGATGAAAAATCTGAAAGAGAAATTAAGGAAACACTCCCATTTACCATTACAACAAAAAGAATAAAATACCTAGGAATAAACCTACCTAGGGAGACAAAAGACCTGTATGCAGAAAACTATAAGACACTGATGAAAGAAATTAAAGATGATACCAAGAGATGGAGAGATATATCATGTTCTTGGATTGGAAGAATCAACATTGTGAAAATGACTATACTACCCAAAGCAATCTACAGATTCAATGCAATCCCTATCAAATTACCAATGGCATTTTTTACAGAACTAGAACAAAAAATCTTAAAATTTGTATGGAGACACAAAAGACCCCGAATAGCCACAGCAGTCTTGAGGGAAATCAGACTCCCTGACTTTAGACTATACTACAAAGCTACAGTAATCAAGACAATATGGTACTGGCACAAAAACAGAAACATAGATCAATGGAACAAGATAGAAAGCCCAGAGATAAACCCATGCACATATGGTCAACTAATCTATGACAAAGGAGGCAAAGATATACAATGGAGAAAAGACAGTCTCTTCAATAAGTGGCGCTGGGAAAACTGGACAACTACATGTAAAAGAATGAAATTAGAACACTCCCTAACACCATACACAAAAATAAACTCAAAATGGATTAGAGACCTAAATATAAGACCGGACACTATAAAACTCTTAGAGGAAAACATAGGAAGAACACTCTTTGACATAAATCACAGCAAGATCTTTTTTGATCCACCTGCTAGAGTAATGGAAATAAAAACAAAAATAAACAAATGGGGCCTAATGAAACTTAAAAGCTTTTGCAGAGCAAAGGAAACCATAAACAAGGTGGAAAGACAACCCTTAGAATGGGAGAAAATATTTTGAAAATGCATCAACGGACAAAGGATTAATCTCCAAAATATATAAACAGCTCATGCAGCTCAATATTAAAAAAACAAACAACCCAATCCAAAAATGGGCAGAAGACCTAAATAGACGTTTCTCCAGAGAAGACATACAGATGGCCAAGAAGCACATGAGAAGCTGCTCAACATCACTAATTATTACAGAAATGGAAATCAAAACTACAATGAGGTATCACCTCACACCAGTTAGAATGGGCATCATCAGAAAATCTACAAACAACAAATGCTGGAGAGGGTGTGGAGAAAAGGGAACCCTCTTGCACTGTTGGTGGGAATATAAATTGATACAGCCACTATTGAGAACAGTATGCAGCTTCCTTAAAAAACTACAAATAGAACTACCATATGATCCAGCAATCCCACTACTGTGCATATACCCAGAGAAATCCATAATTCAAAAGGACACATGGACCCCAATGTTCATTGCAGCACCATTTACAATAGCCAGGTTATGGAAGCAACCTAAATGCCCATCGACAGATGAATGGATAAAGAAGATGTGGTACATATATACAATGGAATAATTCTCAGCCATAAGAAGGAACGAAATTGGGTCATTTGTTGAGACGTGAATAGATCTAGAGACTGTCATACACAGTGAAGTAAGTCAGAAAGAGAAAAACATATCGTATATTAACGCATATATGTGGAACCTAGAAAAATGGTACAGATGAAGCGGTTTGCAGGGCAGAAATTGAGACACAGATGTAGAGAACAAACGTTTGGACACCAAGGGGGGAAAGCCGCAGGGGGGTGGGGATGGTCGTGTGATGAATTGGGCAATTGGGATTGACATGTAAATACTGATGTGTATAAAATTGATGACTAATAAGAACCTGCTGTATAAAAAAATAAAATTTAAAAATTAAAAATAAATAAGTAAATAAATAATTACAGTATAAGATAAAAATTCTTCAGTTCCCTTGTTTAGAGTAAAACCACTGCCTCTCTACTGTGACCATATTTTGTGAGAACATAACATTTTAAAATTTTACATAGAAATTATAAAATTATTTTCAATAAGTATTTCAAATGTTTGTACATGGCTGAACAATCTTTATCAGGAAATACCACTGGAAATATTTAAAATGATATTAAGACAACCATCCCAGCAAAGATGAATTAATATAGAGACAATAAAGAAGATGAAGATGATGACAAAGAAGAAAATGAAGAAGGAGGGTGGAGGAAAAGGAGAAGGAGGGGAAAGGAAAAGAAATAATAATAAAGGTAAAATATGGGTTTCCACATAAATCGTTATTGACAGAGGTTTCTGTGATTCCTTGTCCCTGCCTTGAGAAACACACCTGCGTTTCCTTCTTTCCTAGGCTTAGATAGGAAACCGTTAGACAAATAGGAATTAGATAGGAAGCTTAGACAAAACCATTATGGATTGTTAACGTTTTATATACCTATCAAGGTCGTAGAGTAACTGAGTTAGGTATGGTTTAAAGGCTAAATTCCGTACAATAGTTACCAGCACAGCATTTTCCTGACACCAGAGAGGACTAATCATCTAGTTGGAGCAGGTCAGAGCATGCTGGAGAGGAATGCCCTCCAGCAGTTCCCTACACAGTCTCCTGTCTGCTAAATAGACTTCAGTCTCCAGTACTTTCAGTCCTTTGCTTTTCAGAAACACTTAATTCAACTGAAATTTTTTTAGTCCAAGATAAAAGGATACCTGCCTGTCCTCTTCGTGTTTGCTCTAGCCCATCTGCCATCATCTACTATGCTTGATGATTTATCTCTTCCATAGCTTGTCAATTAAAAGTTCTTACAAAGACAAAATCTGCAATAATGTTTTTAGCATGTTTAATAGAGTTTGGTTAAGTAAACATCCTCAACCAAAGCAGTAAAAGAGATCTTAAAATAAACAGAGCTACTGTGCCAAGTCCATAATTACTTACATATTTAGCACTCTGCCCATCTTCTAAGCATGGTCATTAAAACCAGATTTGTGTACTTAATATAATTGTCTTGAAACCATAGCTGTTTAAATACTATAGGCCATCTACATACTTGAATCTTTTTTTTTCTTGTGTATTTCTTTTTATCAGAGTATAATTGCTTTACAATGTTGTGTTAGTTTCTGCTGTACAATGAAGTGAATCAGCTATGTGTATACCTATATCCCCTCCCTCTTGGACCTCCCTCCCCCCCACGCCCCATCCCACCCATCTAGGTCATCAGAGAACACCGAGCTGAGCTTCCTGTGCTTTATAGCATGTTCCCACTAGCTATCTATTTTACACATGGTAGTGTGTATATGTCAATCCTGATCTCCCAATTCAACCCACCCTCCTCTGCCCTCCCTGTGTCCACATGTCCATTCTGTATGTCTATGTCTTCTTATTCCTGCCCTGCAAATATGTTCATCTGTACCATTTTTCTAGATTCCACATATATGTGTTAATATATGATATTTGTTTTTCTCTTTCTGGCTTACTTCACTCTGTATGACAGACTCTAGGTCCATCCACATCTCTACAAATGACCCAATTTTGTTCCTTTTTATGGCTGAGTAGTATTCCATTGTATATATGTACCACATCTTCTTTATCCATTCATCTGTTGTTGGACACTTAGGTTGTTTCCATGTCCTGGCTATTGTAAATAGTGCTGCAATGAACATTGGGGTCCATGTGTCCTTTTGAATTATGGTTTTCTCAGGGTATATGCCCAGTAGTGGGATTGCTGGGTCATATGGTAGTTCCACTTTTAGTTTTTTAAGGACCCTCCATACCATTCTCCACAGTGCCTATATCAATTTACATTCTCACCAACAGTGCAAGAGGGCTCCCTTTTATCCACACCCTCTCCAGCATTTATTGTTTGCAGATTTTTTGGCCATTCTGACCGATGTGAGGTGATACCTCATTGTAGTTTTGATTTGCATTTCTCTAATAATTAGTGATGTTGAGCATCTTTTCATGTGCCTCTTGGCCATCTGTATGTCTTCTTTGGAGAAAAAAATTTTTTTAACATCTCTATTGGAATATAATTGCTTTACAATGGTGTGTTAGTTTCTGCTTTATAGCAAAGTGAATCAGCTATACATATATCCCCATATCTCCTCCCTCTTGCATCTCCCTCCCACCCTCCCTATCCCATCCCTCTAGCTGGTCACAAAGCACTGAGCTGATCTCCCTGTACTACGCGGCTGCTTTCCACTAGCTATTTGTTTTACATTTGGTAGTGTATATATGTCCATGCCACTCTCTCACTTCGTCCCAGCTTACCCTTCCCCCTCCCTGTGTCCTCAAGTCCATTCTCTACGTCTGTGTCTTTATTCCTGTCCCGCCCCTAGGTTCTTCAGAACCACTGATAGTTCTTAAACATATTAAATTCGAGAAGCACTGGTCTAGAACATACCTGTCTGTAGTAATTTCTCTATAAACTTTTATTGGATAAATGACTGCAAGTTACATATTACATTTAGCAGATTCAGCAGATATAAAATCTGCATTCAGCAGACTTAAAATCCTTAATACATGCACATCATAATGTTCTTTATAGTTTTAATGAAGTATAATTTGCGTACCATAAAATTCACCCATTTTAAGTGTAAATCCAATGACTTTTATTAAATTTACAGAGTGGTACAACCAGTACTACAATCTAATTTCAGAAAATTTCCATGATTGCCAAAAGGTCCCTTGTGCCCATCTGCAGTCATTCCCCATTTCCAACTCCAATCCCAAACCCAACCACGATAATAAGGTTATTTTAATATCCACCCACCATTCCCTGTTTTAGATAGAGAATAACTAAAGGGAGAACAAATATATCTCTTCCATTCACACTTCAGTAAATAAAAGTGATTTTTGAACGAGTTTTACTGTGGTTTAACTTGGCATTCACCACATCTGAATGGAATTGATAAACAACTAAGAATTCAAATATGGTTCAAAATGGATATTTACCACTTTCAGGGAACAAAATATTTTCAAATAGAACTTATTGAGCACACATTTATAAGCAAACATTATTAGTCTAACAAAAACAGAAGCTATAAGAGTTTAGTCTTTTTCTTTAATACGCTAGTTACAAATCATTGCCATCTAATCAGGGCCAGTCCTAGGACAGTTTACAATCTTTAACTTAGGTTGCTATTTGATGTTTTGTAGTTCTTTAGAAATTTGTGTTAGCTGAGACTGACCACCTTCGGAAAAGTCTCTTTACTCATTCATGTCCTCTACTGAATTCAGGTCCTTAAGCTCTTTCCCCTGGACTTTCTGAGTAGGCCAGTAAATGATCTCATTGGACCCAAACACTCTGGACTTACCCCCTGTATTCTGTCTTCCCAACTCTAAGAGGAGGTATTTCAAAACCTCTGCTTACAAACCTACCATGATTTCAAACTGCCCACAAAATGAAGTCCAAACTCCCTGTCACACATTAGTCCAGCCTATTTTTCTGTCTCATTGCTTGCCAGTCTTACATTCCCACAGGCCTATTAAGCATGCTGCACTTCTCACTATCTTCAAAACTTGCCAAGCACATAACACATCCTCTGTATCTTTGCTAAGGCTGTTCCCTCCCTGTTGAATGTTATCCCTTTTTCTCCATTCTTCAGCATTGAAATCATATTATTTAGACAGCAGCAAATAGTTCTGTGACCCATTTTTTAATATTCACCCCTTTCCTCAATCAGAATTGCCTCTTTCCACTTGTACTCACTTAATATTATATTTTTAACTCAAATTTATTATATAGAAGGATGAAGACTATGCCATAGTTAATTATGTTTTCCTACCACCTTTCACAATATCTGGAATATAGTAGGAGCTTAATAAAGAATACATAAATTTATGAATGGCTGAGGGAATCTTTGAAATCTTGCCTTTGAAGATTATTGGACCTGAACTAGTCCTGACATCTGGATGAAACATACACTTACAACTCTCCAGCTGAGAGTACTTTGTGCTTTTTTGTGTATGTCCCTTTTGTACAAACGTATCTATTGAAACTTTAAAACTTCCTGTTTGAGATAAGGGAAAGCATTAACAAGATAGGATTTTTGTAGAATTGGTCCTAGCAGCCTGGTTTATGATGGAAGTTAATATCCTGTTTCATCCATATAAAATCACGGACTCTAAAGGAATTGAAAGCTCATTTTTTTCAACCCATTAATTTTCCAGATAAGGACAATATTGCTCAGTGTCTTTATTTGTACAATTTTCTTTTTCATCTTGCATGGTTGAGGTTTGGATTATGTTTTCAATCCTTCATCCAATATCTCTTCACTAATAACCTAATTAAATGCTGTGCCTGGAAATGTCCTTTCTTTGCACAGGATTTTGAAAGCCACAAAACTATTTCATAAGGCAGATCTGGTTTTCTGGAGAAGAACTCACCACTCCAATCCACTTGCAATAGAATGTTCCTTCCTGAACATTTATTTGCCACTTGGTAGCCATTAGGCTCTGTGTATAATGAAAAAGAATTAGGTGGCTCCAAATGAAAGGTCTGAAATTTACTTCTGTCTATTTTTTCCCTCTATGCAACAACTTTGTATTTTGGGAATCATAAAAAAGAACACCTCAATTTCACCTACACCCCCACCAACTGGGCAGTAATCTCAGCCACTATTTAAGAAAGTTCAATGCTTTAAAAGTATTTTAAGGAAAAAATGGAGGAAAAAAACTATTTTACATGAATGTGAAATATGAATGTTTATTAAATTGAGGGTTTTTTGAACAAATAGAGTCATTATTATTTTTATAAAACCTTTCTTTTTAAGGCAAGAATTATAAGTTGCAAATTGGAAGGAATGCATACAGAAATAAGTGCCTAAGTAAAAAAGTACAATTAAAGCTGGAGATTCTATAAAGAACATAGACAGTGAGACACAGCAATTCTCATGTTGTCATGATGACGTATTATTTGTTCAAATAAACCAAGGTATAAACTATATATATCTCCCTTGAAATAAACGTCATTAACAGCATTATGAGATATCTAATATGTATTAAACACTTTATTTAAAATCTGGCAGGTGAGTTAAACACTCCTGCAGACTTCCGTTGCTTTCCTTAGAAAGCTATGTTTCAGAAAATTTAGCAGGAAAGTAAATCTACTTATCTCACCTGACTTCCATTATAGCATCATTTTAGAATGGGCATACTCTTAAAATAATTTATTTAAAATAAGATTTATTTATATCTTTCGACAATGTCCCTGTGGGAAAGTGAAATTGATTTCTATTTTTAAAGGATTTTATAGTTCAGTTATTGTTTGAATTGCATAACCTTGTTGTAAACATTTTTTAAAAATAAAACCCTTCAGCATCATTACCGTTATCACACAGTGGTAAAGTTTTCAATTTTAGGATGTTGCTGTAATTCATTGTGTTGTTTGAGAGGTATCAAGGACTTTTCTCATGCCAACATTGATTTGCCAACATGCTCAATTGATTCGTCAGAGTTTGCTTACATATGTACCAATACAATTACTTTTCTAGATTAAATTAAGATTAAAATATTGGGTGCAAGGAAGCTTATTTTAAGATGTAAATTTATTATAATTGTGTATAATTGTGGAGGGGTATATGTGTTTAAAGTAACTTCAATCACTATATCATCTTCAAAGACTGATTTATCAGATGATCTACTCTTCGATTTTTTAAAGTTGTTCCTCAGTGCCTAGCATGATACTCTGAGATAAAAAAGACACAACCATTACCCTAAAGAACTGGTAGGGAGGTAGGTGCAAACTTTAAGGGGATTCTTATGAAAGTATATTAGGAGAATTGAAGAGTTAGTAACTGGGAGCTTGATAAGGCAGGGAAGACTTCATAGAGATTGCAGATTCTTGCTAAGGGAGAAAGGGGTTGGTAGTTGTGAGAAGGAGGAGGACATTCATGGCAGAGGGCATGTGGCATGTGCAAAGCTCGGAGGCTTGGGAGAACATGCTGTGAGAGGAAAGCTACAGGTACTCTAACACAACCAGAATAAAGCTGGATTCATCTTGGCCTAACTCCTGGTGTTTCCTCAATCTGTCCTCAGTTACCAAATCTGTTGGAAAATTCCTTCTCATGTATGCTTTGTGACAGTCTGAGTGTGAGACATATGTAAATGGACAAAGCAACAAGTGACTTATAACCAGAATCTATGCTTTTCTAAGGTGATTTATTTAGACACAGTCAATAGTTTTATGCTTATATTTTCTATTAAAAAACAAAATCACTAATTACTGTACACTAATAATGTGCTAAACACACACACACACACACACACTCTTTACCTTATTTCTCAGAGGAAAAAAAAGGCTGTGATGTAAGAACTATTACTATATCCATTTTACCAACATGGAAACTGAGGTTTTGAGAAGTTAAACAACACCGAGGTCAGCTATTTAGTACGGAGCTGAGATTTGAACCTAGGAGATTTGACTTAAAACCCCAAGTTTTCATCTTTCACATACTGCCTCTTCTAAGAACACATGACACCATGAAGTTTATCAGAGGGAAACACAAGAAGCATAAATGATCTTAGTACACCATATAGTAACAGACTGTATCAGTTTCATGTTGCTGTTTTAGCAAATTACATCAAACATAGAATTTTGGCAGTCTGCTTCCTTTCTGGAGGCCCTGAGGGGAGAATCCATTTTCTTGCCTTTTTCAGCTTCTAGAGGCCACCTGCAATCCTCAGCTTGCTGATCACTTCTTTCATCACTCCAGCCTCTTGCTTTCATGGTCACATCTTTTCCTACTGATGTAGAACCTCCTGTCTCCTTCTAAGTCTCCTTTGATTACATTGGACCAATCCTGATAATCCAGGATAACGACTCCATCCCAAGATCCTTAATTTAATCACATTTGCAAAGTACGTTTTACCATGTAAGTTAACATATTCATAGGTCCTGAGGTTTAGAATGTAGGCATATTTGGGGAGGCCATATCACAAAGAGTGATGCAATCTAGGAAAAATTATTTAAGTTCTAGGTAAGGAAGGGTGAATAGGCATGAACTCTGACCTCAAGGAGCTCAAAGTCTAGTAGGGACTCAGACATGTTAACCAAAAATGAATAAAATGGGGCAAAGTACTACAGGATGCAGAGTGAGTACTTAGCAGTTAGCCTGATGATGGTACAGAGAAAGCCACATAGCATTCTCCTGTATTTGGAATATTATCAGGACTCCATAAAGACCACTGTCTCAAGTTAAATTTCCATTGAGAAAATAATAAACTTAAGTTTAACTTATTACTATATTTATGACTTTTGTGAAATTCCCAAAACATTAAGTATTACCTTAGAAGTTAAAATTGCTCTCAAGGATTTATTTCTATATATCCTGAATTTAAAAATTTTAATTCTAAAAAAAGAAAAAAAGAACAGAAATCCTTTCAGCACATTCTAGAAACATTCCAGAAGATTCTAACCAAGAAGTTGATTCATATGTATGTGCCTAGCTAGCCTATTACTTTAAATGAAAAATAACCCACATGACAAACGGATTTTTTTTCCTCAGAAAAGAAATGTTTCCCAGTTATTGACCCAGGTATGTTTTTTTTAAAGTTACCTCTTTATTGCTTTTACTTTTATGTAAATCATATCAAACCACCATAATGTCAGAGTGCCCCAAAACATAAGATTTGTGAAGGCCTGCATTTCAAAAATAATATTAGTCTACAGAAAACTCCTTTACACCATGAAACAAGGACTACTCTTTGACCAAACTCTAGGAATTTCTCCCTCACCAAGATGAAAGCAATCCAAAAACCAACCAGCAGAGTTGATTCTTTTTGCCCTCCTGGAATTCAGCAATAGGCTTTCACACTTTCTTGAAGCTCCCATTGGCTTTGAGGAGAAAAGACAATTAACCCTGACTTAAGAAGCATTTCACTATAGACTCTGCCTGCTGGGTTAACAAACATGACTAAGAAAGAGAGCTTCCTGGGAGTGCCTCACTCAGTGTCATTATTGATTAGTGATACCCATTCTCTTAGCAAAGCTTTTAGGAACTTAAGATTCAAGGGAGTTTGATAATTAGAGATGAAGTTTTCATTTGCTTTTTTGTACAGATTTGTTAACTGAACTGTTAAGTGATGAGATGCTGAATAGAGAGCCTTCCTGGGACGTCCTGGTTTCACTCACCACGGTTACCAGTCATGCCTTATGTGTGGCTCACTGTGCTCCTTTTTGATTTAAATGATTCTTCCCCCACTTCTCTCAAGGTCCTGCAAGGGGTGCCATATCATCTTGTAGCTTGAAGTTGTAACATATAAGCATCTATTAATTAGAGGGCTGTGTAGCCAGTTATACTTGACTAACCTGCTTATCCATTCTCTTTTTTTTTTTTTAACATCTTTATTGGAGTATAATTGCTTTACAGTGGTGTGTTAGTTTCTGCTTTATAACAAAGTGAATCAGTTATACATATACATATGTTCCCATATCTCTTCCCTCTTGCGTATCCCTCCCTCCCACCCTCCCTATCCCACCCCTCTAGGTAGTCACAAACCACCTAGCTGATCTCCCTGTGCTATGCGGCTACTTCCCACTAGCTATTTATTTTACGCTTGGTAGTGTATATATGTCCATGCCACTCTCTCACTTCGTCCCAGCTTACCCTTCCCCCTCCCCGTGTCCTCAAGTCCATGCTCCAGTAGGTCTGTGTCTTTATTCCCGTCTTACCCCTAGGTTTTTCATGACCTTTTTTTTTTTCTCTCAGATTCCATATATATGTGTTAGCATACGGTATTTGTTTTTCTCTTTCTGACTTACTTCACTCTGTATGACAGACTAACTCCATCCACCTCACTACAAATAACTCAATTTCGTTTCTTTTTATGGCTGAGTAATATTCCATATGTGCCACATCTTCTTTATCCATTCATCTGTTGATGGACACTTAGGTTGCTTCCATGTCCTGGCTATTGTAAATAGAGCTGCAATGAACATTGTGGTACATGACTCTTTTTGAATTATGGTTTTCTCAGGTTACATGCCCAGTAGTGGGATTGCTGGGTCATATGGTAGTTCTATTTTTAGTTTTTTAAGGAACCTCCATACTGTTCTCCATAGTGGCTGTATCAATTTACATTCCCACCAACAGTGCAAGAGGGTTCCCTTTTCTCCACACCCTCTCCAGCATTGATTGTTTCTAGATTTTCTGATGATGGCCATTCTGACTGGTGTGAGATGATATCTCACTGTAGTTTTGATTTGCATTTCTCTAATGATTAGTGATGTTGAGCATTCTTTCATGTGTTTGTTGGCAGTCTGTATATCTTCTTTGGAGAAATGTCTATTTAGGTCTTCTGCCCATTTTTGGATTGGGTTGTTTGTTTTATTGATATTGACCTGCATGAGCTGCTTGTAAATTTTGGAGATTAATCCTTTGTCAATTGCTTCATTTGCAAATATTTTCTCCCATTCTGAGGGTTGTCTTTTGGTCTTGTTTATGGTTTCCTTTGTTGTGCAAAAGCTTTGAAGTTTCATTAGGTCCCATTTGTTTATTTTTATTTTTATTTCCATTTCTCTAGAAGCTGGGTCAAAAAGGATCTTGCTGTGATTTATGTCATAGAGTGTTCTGCCTATGTTTTCCTCTAAGAGTTTGATAGTGTCTGGCCTTACATTTAGGTCTTTAATCCATTTTGAGTTTATTTTTGTGTATGGTGTTAGGGAGTATTCTAATTTCATACTTTTACATGTACCTGTCCAGTTTTCCCAGCACCACTTATTGAAGAGGCTGTCTTTTCTCCACTGTATATGCTTGCCTCCTTTATCAAAGATAAGGTGACCATATGTGCGTGGGTTTATCTCTGGGCTTTCTATCCTGTTCCATTGATCTACATTTCTGTTTTTGTGCCAGTACCATACTGTCTTGATTACTGTAACTTTGTAGTATAGTCTGAAGTCAGGGAGCCTGATTCCTCCAGCTCCATTTTTCGTTCTCAAGATTGCTTTGGCTATTCAGGGTCTTTTGTGTTTCCATACAAATTGTGAAATTTTTTGTTCTAGTTCTGTGAAAAATGCCATTGGTAGTTTGATAGGGATTGCATTGAATCTGTAGATTGCTTTGAGTAGTAGAGTCATTTTCACAATGTTGATTCTTCCAATCCAAGAACATGATATATCTCTCCATCTATTTGTATAATCTTTAATTTCTTTCATCAGTGTCTTATAATTTTCTGCATACAGGTCTTTTGTCTCCTTATGTAGGTTTATTCCTAGATATTTTATTCTTTTTGTTGCAATGGTAAGTGGGAGTGTTTTCTTAATTTCATTTTCAGATTTTTAATCATTAGTGTATAAGAATGCCAGAGATTTCAGTGCATTAATTTTGTATCCTGCTACTTTACCAAATTCATTGATTAGCTCTAGTAGTTTTCTGGTAGCATCTTTAGGATTCTCTATGTATAGTATCATGTCATCTGCAAACAGTGACAGTTTTACTTCTTTTCCGATTTGGATTCCTTTTATTTCTTTTTCTTCTCTGATTGCTATGGCTAAAACTTCCAAAACTATGTTGAATAGGAGTGGTGCGAGTGGGCAACCTTGTCTTGTTCCTGATCTTAGTGGAAATGGTTTCAGTTTTTCAACATTGAGGACGATGTTTGCTGTGGGTTTGTCATATATGGCCTTTATTATGTTGAGGAAACTTCCCTCTATGCCTACTTTCTGCAGGGTTTTTATCATAAATGGGTGTTGAATTTTGTTGAAAGCTTTCTCTGCATCTATTGAGATGATCATATGGTTTTTCTCCTTCAGTTTTTTAATATGGTGTATCACGTTGATTGATTTGCGTATATTGAAGAATCCTTGCATTCCTGGAATAAACCCCACTTGATCATGGTGTATGATCCTTTTAATGTGCTGTTGGATTCTGTTTGCTAGTATTTTGTTGAGGATTTTTGCATCTATGTTCATCAGTGATATTGACCTGTAGTTTTCTTTCTTTGTGACATCTTTGTCTGGCTTTGGTGTCAGGGTGATGGTGGCCTCGTAGAATGAGTTTGGGAGTGTTCCTCCCTCTGCTATATATATATATTTTTTAATTAATTTATTTATTTTTGGCTGCGCTGAGTCTTCGTTGCTGCACACAGGCTTTCCCTAGTTGTGGTGAGTGGGGGCTACTCGTCGTTGTGGTGCGCGGGCTTCTTATTGCGGTGGCTTCTCTTGTTGCGGAGCACAGGCTCTAGGCGCACGTGCTCAGTAGTTGTGGCTCACGGGCTTAGTTGCTGCGCGGCATGCGGAAACTTCCCGGACCAGGGCTCGAACCCATGTTCCCTGCATTGGCAGGCGGATTCTTAACCACTGCGCCACCAGGGAAGTCCCCCTCTGCTATATTTTGGAAGAGTTTGAGAAGGATAGGTGTTAGCTCTTCTCTAAATGTTTGATAGAATTCGCCTGTGAAGCCATCTGGTCCTGGGCTTTTGTTTGTTGGAAGATTTTTAATCACAGTTTCAATTTCAGTGCTTGTGATTGGTGTGTTCATATTTTCTATTTCTTCTTGGTTCAGCCTCGGCAGGTTGTGCATTTCTAAGAATTTGTCCATTTCTTCCAGGTTGTCCATTTTATTGGCATATAGTTGCTTGTAGTAATCTCTCATGATCCTTTGTATTTCTGCAGTGTCAGTTGTTACTTCTCCTTTTTCATTTCTAATTCTATTGATTTGAGTCTCCTCCCTTTTTTTCTTGATGTGTCTGGCTAATGGTTTATCAATTTTGTTTATCTTCTCAAAGAACCAGCTTTTAGTTTTATTGATCTTTGCTATCGTTTCCTTCATTTCTTTTTCATTTATTTCTGATCTGATCTTTATGATTTCTTTCCTTCCGCTAACTTTGGGGTTTTTTTTGTTCTTCTTTCTCTAATTGCTTTAGGTGCAAGGTTAGGTTGTTTATTTGAGATGTTTCCTGTTTCTTAAGGTAGGCTTGTATTGCTATAAACTTCCCTCTTAGAACTGCTTTTGCTGCATCCCATAGGTTTTGGGTCGTCGTGTTTCCATTGTCATTTGTTTCTAGGTATTTTTTGATTTCCTCTTTGATTTCTTCAGCGATCACTTCGTTTTTAAGTAGTGTATTGTGTAGCCTCCATGTGTTTGTATTTTTTACAGATCTTTTCCTGTAATTGATATCTAGTCTCATAGTGTTGTGGTCGGAAAAGATACTTGGTACAATTTCAGTTTTCTTAAATTTACCAAGGGTAGATTTGTGACCCAAGATATGATCTATCCTGGAGAATGTTCCATGAGCACTTGAGAAAAATGTGTATTCTGTTGTTTTTGGATGGAATGTCCTATAAATATCAATTAAGTCCATCTTGTTTAATATATCATTTAAAGCTTGTGTTTCCTTATTTATTTTCACTTTGGATGATCTGTCCATTGGTGAAAGTGGAGTGTTAAAGTCCCCTATTATGACTGTGTTACTGTCAATTTCCCCTTTTATGGCTGTTCACATTTGCCTTATGTAGAGGTGCTCCTATGTTGGGCGCATAAATATTTACAATTGTTATATCTTCTTCTTGGATCGATCCCTTTATCATTATGTAGTGTCCTTCTTTGTCTCTTGTAATAGTCTTTATTTTAAAGTGTATTTTATCTGATATGAGAATTGCTACTCCAGCTTTCTTTTGATTTCCATTTGCATGGAATATCTTATTCCATCCCCTCACTTTCAGTCTGTATGTGTCCCTAGGTCTGAAGTTGGTCTCTTGTAGACAGCATATATACGGGTCTTGTTTTTGTATCCATTCAGCCAGTCTGTGTCTTTTGGTGGGAGCATTTAATCCATTTACATTTAAGGTAATTATCGATATGTATGTTCCTATTCCCATTTTCTTAAATGTTTTGGGTTTGTTATTGTAGGTCTTTTCCTTCTCTTGTGTTTCTTGCCTAGAGAAGTTCCTTTAGCATTTGTTGTAAAGCTGGTTTGGTGGTGCTGAACTCTCTCAGCTTTTACTTGTTTGTAAAGGTTTTAATTTCTCCATCAAATCTGAATGAGATCCTTGCTGGGTAGATAGAGTAATCTTGGTTGTAGGTTTTTCTCCTTCATCACTTTAAATATGTCCTGCCACTCCCTTCTGGCTTGCAGAGTTTCTGCTGAAAGATCAGCTGTTAACGTTTTGGGGATTCCCTTGTGTGTTATTTGTTGTTTTTCCCTTGCTGCTTTTAATATGTTTTCTTTGTATTTAATTTTTGATAGTTTGATTAATATGTGTCTTGGCGTGTTTCTCCTTGGATTTATCCTGTATGGGACTCTCTGTGCTTCTTGGACTTGATTAACTATTTCCATTCCCATATTAGGGAAGTTTTCAACTATAATCTCTTCAAATATTTTCTCAGTCCCTTTCTTTTTCTCTTCTTCTTCTGGGACCCCTATAATTCGAATGTTGGTGCATTTAATGTTGTCCCAGAGGTCTCTGAGACTGTCCTCAGTTCTTTTCATTCTTTTTTCTTTATTCTGCTCTGCAGTAGTTATTTCTACTATTTTATCTTCCAGGTCACTTATCCGTTCTTCTGCCTCAGTTATTCTGCTTTGATCCCTTCTAGAGTATTTTTAATTTCATTTATTGTGTTTTTCATCATTGCTTGTTTCCTCTTTAGTTCTTCTAGGTCCTTGTTAAATGTTTCTTGCATTTTCTCTATTCTATTTCCAAGATTTTGGATCATCTTTACTATCATATTCTGAATTCTTTTTCAGGTAGACTGCCTATTTCCTCTTCATTTGTTAGGTCTGTTGGGTTTTTACCTTGCTCCTTCATCTGCTGTGTGTTTTTCTCTCCTTTCATTTTGCTTATCTTACTGTGTTTGGGGTCTCCTTTTCGCAGGCTGCAGGTTTGTAGTTCCCGTTGTTTTTGGTGTCTGTCCCCAGTGGCTAAGGTTGGTTCAGTGGGTTGTGCAGGTTTCCTGGTGGAGGGGAGTAGTGCCTGTGTTCTGGTGGATGAGGCTGGATCTTGTCTTTCTAGTGGGTAGGTCCACATCTGGTGGTGTGTTTTGGGGTATCTGTGGCCTTATTATGATTTTAGGCAGCCTCTCTGCTAATGGATGGGGCTGTGTTCCTGTCTTGCTAGTTGTTTGGCATAGGGTGTCCAGCACTGTAGCTTGCTGGTCGCTGAGTGAAGCTGGGTCTTGGTGTTGAGATGGAGATCTCTGGGAGATTTTTGCCGTTTGATATTATGTGGAGCTGGGAGGTCTTCTGTGGACCAGTGTCCTGACCAGTGTCCTCCCACCTCAGAGGCACAGCCCTGATGCCTGGCTGGAGCACCAAGAGCCTGTCCTCCACACAGCTCAGAATAAAAGGGAGAAAAAATAGAAAGAAAGAAAGAGAGAAAGAGGATAAAATAAAATAAAGTTATTAAAATAAAAAATAAAAAATAATTATTAAGAAAAAAATTTTTAAAAGTAAAAAAAAAACAAAAAACAAACGGACGGACAGAACCCTAGGACAAATGGTGAAAGCAAAGCTATACAGACAAAATCTCACCCAGAAGCATACACATACACACTCACAAAAAGAGGAAAAGGGAAAAATATAATCTATCTTGCTCCCAAAGTTCACCTCCTCAATTTGGGATGATTCGTTGTCTATTCAGGTATTCCACAGATGCAGGCACATCAAGTTGATTGTGGAGCTTTAATCCGCTGCTCTGAGGCTGCTGGGAGAAATTTCCCTTTCTCTTCTTTGTTCGCACAGCTCCCGGGGTTCAGCTTTCGATTTGGCCCCCGCCTCTGCGTGTAGGTCGCCTGAGGGCGTCTGTTCTTCGCTCAGACAGGACAGGGTTAAAGGAACAGCTGCTTCGGGGGCTCTGGCTCACTCAGGCCGGGGTATGGATGCGGGGCCAGCCTGCGTCAGCAGAGGCCGGCGTGACATTGCACCAGCCTGAGGTGCCGTGCGTTCTCCCGGGGAAGTTGTCCCTGGATCACGGGAGCCTGTCAGTGGCGGGCTGCCGAGGCTCCCGGGAGGGGCGGTGTGGATAGTGACCTGTGCTCGCACACAGGCTTCTTGGTGGCGGCAGCAGCAGCCTTAGTGTTTCATGCCCGTCTCTGTGGTCCGCGCTGATAGCCGTGGCTCGCGCCCGTCTCTGGAGCTCCTTTAAGTAGCGCTCTTAATCCCCTCTCCTCGTGCACCAGGAAACAAAGAGGCAAGAAAAAGTCTCTTGTCTCTTCGGCAGCTCCAGACTTTTCCCGGACTCCCTCCCGGCTAGCTGTGGTGCACTAGCCCCTTCAGGCTGTGTTCACGCCGCCAACCCCAGTCCTCTCCCTGTGATCCGACCGAAGCCTGAGCCTCAGCTCCCAGCCCCTGCCCGCCCCGGCGGGTGAGCAGACAAGCCTCTGGGGCTGGTGAATGCTGCTCTGCACCGATCCTGTGTGTGGAAATCTCTCCTCTTTGCCCTCCGCACCCCTGTGGCTGCGCTCTCCTCCGTGGCTCCGAAGCTTCCCCCCTCCACCACCTGCAGTGTCCGCCCGTGAAGGGGCTTCTAGTGCGTAGAAACCTTTCCTCCTTCACAGCTCCCTCCCACTGGTGCAGGGCCTGTCCCTATTCTTTTGTCTCTGTTATTTCTTTTTTCTTTTGCCCTACCCAGGTACGTGGGTAGTTTCTTGCCTTTTGGGAGGTCTGAGGTCTTCTGCCAGCGTTCAGTTGGTGTTCTATAGGATCAGTTCCACATGTAGATGTATTTCTGATATGTCTGTGGGGAAGAAGGTGATCTCCGCGTCTTACTCTTCTGCCATCTTCTGAGCTCCCCCAATGTATTTTCTTATAGACTGTTTACTCCTTGTTTACTATTTGTCCCACCTTGTTATGTTCCTTTTGCTCTTCTTTCTTCCTTTTAGATTCTCCATTCTCTTAAACAAATTAAACAGCTCTAATACTACCTCTGGTTTTTTGACTTTGTTTGTTTGGGTTTTTTAATGACTTCAGACTATGTAATAAGACATGCTGCTTATGATTTAAAATGACAAAATTCTATCGTATCAGAATTTTTTCCTAGCATATTTGGAAATTAATTCAAATTTTCAAAGTGCATGAAAGTCAGTTATTGAATGAAGAGCTTTTCCTTTACTTTACCTGAGGGTTTAGGGGAATACACTTAATAATATGAGGAGTGCTTTTTAAAATATCTTTCTCTAGGCTGGGATTTACCAACTTGATTAGAGAATGAGCTAAGAGGTCAAAATAACAGGTGTAATTCTTATAAAGGTTAGTTACTACTGGTCCCATGGCTATCAGCAATCACTGTCGAAATGTGTGCCCTTGCTTAAAAAAGCACCTGGCAGGTGTCTATGATTGTTCTTGTTTAATCTCAGCACAAGGAAAGCAAAACGAACTACTGCCAACATCACCACAACAAAAAGACCACAAGAGATCTGAACTAGAAACTAGGACATTAAAAAAAGAGTGTATGAGGTGACCAAAAAAGAGCGGGTAAAGATGGAACCTTGGGAAAATATGCGTTTTCTCGGACACACATGATAATAAGATTCTGTTTGTTTTTGTTTTGGTTGGTCTTTTAATATAGTGTATTACACTTTGCATAGACCGTTGCACATTAAAAAGCCTCATGGGATTTAATCCTGTTTCTCACGTGGCAGACCGTGGACCTCCTATATCCTTTATAATCTCTCAAAGTGCCGTAGCATGGGCTAGACACACACTAATTGAATTTATGTTTACTGAGATACAGTTAATAGATGGCCACATAAAAGATGATGATCGGGCTTCCCTGGTGGCACAGTGGTTAAGAATCCGCCTGCTAATGCAGGGGACACGGGTTCAAGCCCTGGTCTGGGAAGATCCCACATGCTGCGGAGCAGCTAAGCCTGCGTGCCACAACTACTGAGCCTGTGCTGTAGAGCCCGCGAGCCACAACTGCTGAAGCCCGCACGCCTAGAGCCCGTGCTCTGCAACAAGAGAAGCCACCGCAATGAGAAGCCTGCACACCGCAACGAAGAGTAACCCCCACTCGTCACAACGAGAGAAAGCCCGCATGCAGCAACGAAGACCCAATGCAGCCCAAACAAACAAACAAATAAATAAAAGATGATGGTCATCTGGGAAGGAAACCTATATACCATATTTCATTATTTGTAGCTTGCAAGATAACATTCCTACTCCCTAAACAGCAATTTTAGGTGCTTCATTGTTGGTAGTAAGGGAGAAAAACCTCATGAAGGGGCAAATGCAAAGTATAGTCCTGCCTGGCCCCTGAAAATTCACCTACTAAACAAGTTGGTTTTCAAAATATGGGTTCTTCAATCTGCAATGTTTGGGTCCCTTTTCTTTCACCTATTTGCTGGATATACCCCTTCAAGGAACCTAGCCTTCTCCAAGTTATGTTATGCCTTCTTTGTCTCTGTTTTCCCAATTCCAGTATCCTATCTTAGGAGCTGCATCGTCCCCATAAATGACTTTGCGGATAATAACTCATTTCCTCTTCCCTTCCTGTTGGGAGAATATGCTGACACCTACCCACAGGAATTTGCCCTTGCCATAGACCACACCTGGATGCCATACTGAAAGTCTAAAACAAGTAAACATTCATATAGTTTCAAACATACAATAGCAAGAGCGGTCTTCTCTTAGTGATTACAATTGTTTTAGAGACTCTTACCTGAGCAAAGGAAGAATCAAAGAGTGAAACTTTATGGACGAGGGGATCAGGAAAGATACAGAACACTGGACATTGACTTGAAGGACACGTCCAGTGTGACCACATGTCCCGCATAGACAGGAGCATCCTCAGGATGATGTCTACAAGTGAAGGGAGGAAGAAGTGCCTCAACAGATAGCCAGTACAGGATGAAACAGATGAGGAGGTTCTGCAGACATTGGGATCTGCTTCACAAATGGCTCACAGCTGGCTCTCTGATGCCTGAGTTGGGATTACATCTGACTGGGCAGGATGTCTGGTAGGGTACTTACAGCCTAACAATGGGATGGTACAGGAATCCTTTCAGGATCATACATTCTCCTGATATAGAAATTTCAAAACAAAGTTCACCCCTTGACCTTAAACAAACTGCCTCTCAAATCCCCATTCCTCCATAACATACACAAAAGTGCCCTTCACAGTTCTAGAGATCAGAGGCCAATCTTTTCTCTTTAGTTTTAACTGTATTATTGAGTAAAGCAGGCTGGTCCTGACTCAGTTAACAGAACTCGCCAAGCTCACCATGTTCAGGGTTTTATCTAGATCAGGAAAAGGGAATGTATGGGTAGCAGAGTTTAGACCCACATTCTTTTTCCATATTGGAATTCTTGTGTGAGTTCTGCGAGAAGTTGAACTTACTTGATTTTAATTTTTTAAATTTTCTTAAATATGGGGTGTCATTTTTCTCTACTTAAAAAACTTCCTCTGGATTTCTACCCCACTCCATCCAGCACCACCTTGGTGAACTTTTGGTGACATAGTTCCTATATTGAAAAGGGTAGTGTTTGTTACTCTTGTTAAGCTTCTTAATGTCTTAAGGGTCTTGGTATAAAAGAGAAAAACCTTGTCATTTGTTATTTTCTACTCCTTTTCCCCTCTCCTTTTTGAGTGCTGTGTTTATTTTAAGGGCAAGGACAAAAATCCTGAAAATGGAAAGCATATGTCTAGAAGCAGGGCTTTGAAGTATCCTTCCTCCTAGAAGCTCAAAATCCAAGAAAGTGAAAAGAAGGAGGAATAGCACAGAAGGGAAGGAAAACCACAGACTTAGCAGGCATGTTCTAGGATTATATGGAGAGAGATTCTCTAACCTGCTACCCCAGGTCACCCACCTTTTCTTCACATTTAAATAAGATAAGCTTTCTGTAACATGCAGCTATTTCTTGAAACCATAGCATAGTGCAAAGAACTCACACAGTCTTGGGCCCCACATACTTCCTTTTCTTAAGAACACTGATTAATCATCTAGAGAGCGCTCACCCCTCTGAAAAGCTTTTCCAGTACCCAGGGTTGCCCTTTCTCTCTGTTGTCCCACTGCCCACTGTACTTTGGACATATGTGTCGATGGAGGCAGATTTACCTTGAAGCTAGTGAAGCCTGAGCTTCAGGGCCTCTCATTTGCACATGCCTTTCGGTGTCCTAGGAGTTGCTGGTTTTTGTGGAGAGTTCCGTGTGGGAAGGGAGGCTAGTTGCAATTAGGAAGCAACCCTATGTAAGCAAAGTGTGGTAAATTACCAAGGACATAACTCTGCAATGGTCTAGTAACTTGTGTTTTTCTCTTTTGTTCAAAATAATCACATTTGTACCTGGTTGTGCATTTTTAGTTTTTTATTCTTTTTCTGAGAGGACTCCCAAATACTATAAGCTTCAGGCCCCACAAAACCTGGAGCCACTCCTGATACCTGCATAGTGTGGATGTTCTGTTGAGAACTGGAGAAACTTGAAGCTTGTTCTGAAGGGACACCCAGATTGCTTCCAGGATCAGTAATAGAAACCAACTCTTCGTGCCTTATGGATGAGAGCTTGGGACCCATTTCTTCTCTGTTTGCCTTGGCTTTATTATTCATATAATGGTAAAATAACTGCCTGCAGCCTCCCATTCACATACTTCCAGATCCAAAGCGCAGGAAACCTTGGTTGGGACAATCCCAGGATAGGCCTCTGATAGACTCAGCTTGAGACTGATGCATCCAGGGATTTAGTTTCTGTGACAGGTGGCCCCCAACAGAGCCAAATGGAAAGGATAATGGAGATAAAAGATGTAGAGGGGCAGTGTGATGTCATCTATGAAAGCAAGTAAAACATGCTGGGAAGATACCTGCTAAATTATCTCTACTTTAATTGAGTTTCTTTACATGTGTGTCTCGTCCATAAAAATATGGGTTCTGTAAAAGGGATAACCTTTTTCATTTCTCTCATTATTCTCAATATCTTCTATAATGTTTTGTCCAAAGTGCTCTGGCTAAACTAATAAATCAGGAAATGAAGAGAAAAAAAAAATCAAGGTAGCATCCTCCTGTAATAGAATTTAGCCATTACATTGTTAACAGAGCCTGAATTCCATACTAGACATCAGCTACCAAACAATATTCATATTCCCTTAATGTGATTTTCCAATATATGGAAAATTTTAAAAATGGTCTTTCTAATATGTCAGAGATACTTTTTTTCAATATATGACCAATATGTGAATTGTTTTAGTTTTGTTAAGTTCCTCACAGGGTTCTAAGAAACATTATGGTTCCAAATAAAATACTTAATCCCTAGTAGTCATCATTATAGTAATGCATAACCAAGAATGTACACAGAATATTATTTTACTGGATGGCTGTGATGGCTGCCCAATGTTTTCCAGCTGTGCTTTGCATTGAATCCTCCCTAGGCATGCATTATGCTCAGGTCCTGTGCAGTCTCAGGAGGGGAATAATGTGGCCATTACATTCAATTAAAAAAAATTTTTTTTTTTTTTTTTTGCAATTGACCAAAGATGGTTTTTAATCAGCTAATCAGATGACTGAGGAAACAGCCTCTTAATTATCCTTCTTGGAACTGTGGTGTTATCAAATGTTCATTAATATTATAACTAAAGACTCCTGAGTGCAGCGTCTTAGAAATTACACATGCCTAAGGTTCAGTAATCAAAATTTGACAAACTTAAAATTATGTTATTACTTTAGTCAAATTTTACCATTGTCTCCTGACTCTAAAAGGGATTTTTACCATATAAAATCCCTAAGATATCCATTCAATTTACAGGTGTTCTCTTGACCCAAATATATATCACTTCTAACATTTTGAAGGGTTAACCATGGTTACAGACAACCATTATTTTGTTTGTTGTTCTTTCCATAGCAGAATCTTATTTTTTTTTTAACTTGAGAAGAGGAAAAGGTACTTAAAACCATTTTTTTCTCTATTTCTAACAATTAGATTAGGAACTAAGTAACATACAGTGAAAGAATGATTACAAATATATTATTAACAACTAACGTTTATTAAGCATTTACTATGTGCCAGGTAATGTTACATGTATGCCTTAGGTTAATCTCCTTGGGAAACAGAGATTTCTGTGTAGTTTTTTGGTGGGGCTGGGTGCTCTCAGGAGCAACACCTGTAAAGGAGAGGCAGAAGCTGGACTGAGCAAAGGGAGAAGTTAAACTGTGATACAATTGAAACAGAGACTTTAGCTGATCCCACAAGAAGCTCTGGAGCTGGAATGGCTTTCTTGGGGGCCCAGGTCATCATATATCAACCAGGCTGTCCAAAGAGGAAGGGGCATAATCTTGGGCAGGACAGCTCCCTTCAGCTAAGGACAATTCACAGAAGGGTGCAGCTGAGAGGTGCAACACTCCCTGCACCTGGAGGAATGAAGGCACACTTCTTATCCACTATAATGTATTATCTCACTTCAGCAGTGTTAGGGTGATAACTGTTTACCAGTTGGCTCAGAATAGGGAGCAGGCAGAGGCAGCCTTGATTTGTAGTCTTTGTCAATTTCCATGGTGTAAATACTCCCACCATGGCCAATTTCAAGTTAACAACTTGATAGGGAAGGGAGTTGAGAAGAAGTGGGCACAGTCAGCTCACAGAAGTAGGAGCAGGCTCCAGAGCATCCGCTTAATCATCAAGCCTTTGATAAAAATAATATTAATTCCATTTGTGAAATGGGAGAGCATACAAGAAACACATTGCTCAATTCTTCTATGTATACAACTTGCAGACATCCCTGCAAAAGTATTAACTATAGAATTTTCCACAGTAGCATTTAGACCTGCCTACACATATTCAGTTTCTTAAGTATATGTATTTGAGTAAAACCGTGCTTCTAAAATTTTCCAAGTAACATCTAAATACTGATTTGGTGAGTTACTATAGTTATTTCTTTAGGTTAAGTAAAAAGTTTAAATTAGACTGAGTGCTAAGGAAACTCTAGATGTAAAATTTATGTCATGAAGTCCAGGCCTTTTTGCATTCCAAGTGTGGTATTTAGAGGTTTCTGAATGTTTGAGACTAAAAGCAAATTAACAAATGCAGGTGATCACATTAAAAACTTTTATAAGAAGCTACTGAAGACAATCTGGATCGGTGAATCAAGATTTCCAGGGCCTGACTGAGAAAACAATATCAGTATCAGCTGTGTTCTGATTTTAGCCATAATAGGTTTAATGGGTCCTAGAAATGTGTTTATTCTTTTGTACAGGATTATTTTTAAAAAGCTAAAATGAGTTTTTAGGGCAATAAAAATACTCTTATGATACTATACTGGTAGATACGTGTCATTATACATGTGTCCAAGTTCACAAAATGTACAACTGGAAGAGTGAACCCAAACATAAAGTATGGTCTTTGGGTTATAATGGTGTGTTAATGCAGGTTCATAAGTTTTATTAATAATAAATGTACCGCTCTGGTCATGGATTTTGATAATGGGAGAGTCTATGCGTGTGTGGGGGTAGGGAATATGTGGGAAGTCTTTTACCTTCCTCTCAATTTTGCTGTGAACTTAAGAGTGTTCTACTCTAAAAAATAAAGTCTTTAAAGAAATAAAAGCTAAGGTTATTTTATGAACATTGTGGAACAACTACAATGTAGTATAAAGAGCCTACGTTTTATAGAAAGAGAGATTCAGGTTGGAATTATAACTGCAAGTCCTTGGGCAAATGCTCAAATTGTCTGATCCCCAGTTTTCTCTTCTGTATAAGAGAAAGTAATACGTCTCTTGCAGGTTGTTGACAAGTTTAAATGGGGCATCCAATTGCTTGCCATACAAGTGCACAATAAATTATAGCAGATATAATTAATGTCAGAAGCTGAGCATTTGGAACTGAATATGGAGTTTTCAGTAGACCAAAATAATTGTTTTATGTTTCTTAGAATTTCCCTTAAAATTGGAATAAATTATTTTCTTTTGTAAGTAGAAGGTATTAGTAGACTCGGGGAGTATGTATGGGCTTTCTCCCTATAGAACGAAAGAATGAATTCTGAGGTGTTTAACATGCAACTCATTAAAATTCTAAGCAGTGGTCCACAAATGGAACACAAACAATGAATGGAAGCCAGTACAAATAAGAAATGTCCCAGAAAAAAAATCAGGTGGCTGGGATAAAGTATTTGAATTATCCTGCTTATGGACAACATATAGGAAAACTATTTTAATTGGTTTCAAAGCAAACACTCAAATTATAATAGAATGACAAGCTTACCATTTCTCACTTGCTTTCCTGAAACTAACCTCCTTCCTATTTAAAGTAATCCACTCGCAATATTGTGTTTCATGTGAAACCCCAATCTGCAGATAGACTCCATTCACTGGAAGAACTCATTAAGCAAACAATTCAAAGAGCAGCTTTGCTTTTGTACCAGGCCTGATATTGACAGATGCTAACCTTACCAGCAAGACTCCTCTTTTGTATACTTGTGATGGGGAAGGAGGTTTTCTTTCCTTTTGTAGCTCCTGAGAGGATTGACAGGAGACACCGAAGTCTCATTTCTCTTGTCCTTCAACATGGCTTTAGGATACTTGTAAGTGGTACAAAAAAAAGGAGACTTTACTGTCTTTTTCTTTTCTTTCTCCAGTTTTACTTTGTTTTGACTTGTATCTTAGTCATATTTTATATCTTCACAAAGGCCATGGGCCATTTTCAATAGGCCTGTAGAGAAATGTTATTTAACTTTCTTATATTGGCATGTTTCCATGCAAACTGTGACTAATATTGCCTCCACTGTTATTTGACAAAAGAATAAAAGAGAATTTTTCACTCACAATGAAAAATGCTGGCAGCTACTAGGTAAGTAAAGGATATACTCTTTACCTTTCTATGCTTTCTAAGATTCTTGATACGTAATAGAAAATTTTTTAAAAATATATCCAGTAATATGTAATATTGTATTGTCCCTGTCAAAATAAAGTAAAATATTGTCTTGCTATTTTTACAAGAACTAATAAGATTAAAGTGTCAGAATTTATGACTATCTTTAGAAAAATTCCAAATGGAAGAAATATTCTGGTGGAATTTAAAGAATTAAACATTCAAGGATCATTTTTTCACACATGTTCTAATTTATGTGTTAATCAACAAATACAAGTGTTAGAAGGAATAGTAATGAATAAATATAATTTCCATATGAGATCAGTTCTTTTAGTGATTGGTGCTGTGGGGACTTGGTACATATCTATATGTTTTTACACTGATGGACATATGTTCAGAACTAAAAAGTGTTTGGACAATAAAAACTTTTATTTTTAATTTTTTGAACTACTTGTGTGTTCTTATGTAGTGAAAGGAAATTTCTAAACCAAATATCTAGTGATTCGTTCTCCATGGACCATATATAAATGATGATCTAATTGACATATTGATAACAAATTTTGGGGCCAATTCCTAATTCCTCCAGGGTTGACAAGAAGAGTATTATATAACTGAGAGGGTGTGAACCCTGAGGCTTTTCTTCTCTACCTGGTTGGGAATGTATACATCTCTAACAACGTAGTCTACCAAGTTTAGGAATGGAAAAGTCAAGTAAATAAAGGAGACAGTAATGACTAACAGCGAACCTGTGATGTTTGCTTGGATACTAGCAATCATAGTTTTAAACCTTGTTGATTCCTTCTCAGACTAAAACAATGTTATCTTTTATTTATTTATTTTTTTAAAGAACTTATGGGCTGTGTCATTTATAGTTCGTGATTAATGCAGTCAGGGATTAAAAATATTTTTTACATTTGAACTGCAGCTGAGCCCAAGTGTTTTTCTTTGTTGAACAGAGGCATCATGTCTAATGTTAGCAATCACACTAGCAAGTCCTTCTGTTTTCATCTGTAAA
This sequence comes from Eschrichtius robustus, assembly GCF_028021215.1. Classification (NCBI taxonomy): domain Eukaryota; kingdom Metazoa; phylum Chordata; class Mammalia; order Artiodactyla; family Eschrichtiidae; genus Eschrichtius; species Eschrichtius robustus. The sequence continues at coordinate 56,715,848 of NC_090840.1, read as the reverse complement.
TAATTATAGACACAAGCAATTTCATACGGCAAGTTAGATGAATAATTAGTTAATTGCTTATCAAATAAACTACTAGGAGCGATGAACAATGATCAGTGTAATTGATCCAATTACGATATGCATTCTATTAAAGCTTCATGGTTAAGGGCCCTTGGATTCTGAGTCAGATAAACCCAAGTTGAAGTCTTGGCTCCTACCCTTATCCTTTCTAAGCCTAAAATTCCTCTTTATCTGTAAAATGGGTACATACTAACTCATGGGGTTATTGTGGAGAGTAAATGAAGTCATGAATGTAAAGTGTTTAGCAGTGGTTGACATAGAATAGGGGTGCAATACAGGACATATTTATAATGACTACTAAGAAGCATTATCCTGTAAGACCCTATGAAATTAGTTAAACCTAGATATCTGATCTTTTCCATTCACAAGAAAAGCTTTGAAATAACCCAAAGCTTTGACTGGATTGAAGTTTATCCTCCTGGGTCAATGTGCATGTTTTATTTCCTCCCTCTTTCTCTCTTTACTTGTGTGCATGATAGGATGAGGAGGGGTCGTGATTGATTTTAGACCTAGAAAATATATTACTGATAAATTTATGAATTCATTCTTTGCTTAGGATACATCTAACTTTCTATGTCAGAAGAGAAGTAAAAGATATGTATTTGTACAAATAACTGAATCCATCAAGTAATAACAGAGGCAAGATTTTTTTTCCCTTCATTTTGAGAGGACTGTTATCTTCAGGCAGTTTTACAACTTTGTCTGAATAGAAAAAAAAAGTATTAATTCAGGAACTCTGAAGGAAGAGCTAGAACTCTGAAGGAAGGGCTTTATGGCTGGTGACAGAGTCCAATATTTTATCCCTGCCTGGTTTCAGCTGGCTCTCATTATGTGAACAAAGTGCAAGCTTTTAGATTGGATCCAAAGTTCCTGTTTTGCGTGAACCAGATGTTTTGCCTTTTCCTCCCTTGTCATTTACATATGAACTGCTACTTTACTTATACCTTCAAAAGCCATTAGCCTTTTTAATTTCACTGTCTTCCTTACTGGATTTTTTAAGTAGTTTGGCATACATCAACAAATATTGCACTATATTCGTACAATTTTCTTCAAATAACTAAATAGAGAAGTATAAAAATTGCCAATCCAGATTAGCTCAATGTCTCATCAAATCTGTTGGTTCATCCTAGGCCAATACCAGTGTCAGCTGAATGTCATGTAATTACTAAGCAACTTGGTATCATCACAAACAAGAGAACACAGACACTCATATGCCCACTTTTTCTAAAGTTTTCTCATCAGATTTTTTTTGATGTTGTCTAAAGAAATGCAGTTGTAAAGCTTTTGGCTTGAAAAGCTTATATTATGTTCAGCTAAATAAATTGTCATGGAAGTGATAAAATTGTGGGAGGGGGATTGTCTAGAGAAGATAAAATCACTGTTTTACATCAGATTTGATTTAATAATCTTTGCTGCATATTTTGTCGTATGTTCCCTGACTTAAAAAAAAGTCTAAACCTTCTTTCTTATTTTAAAAGCAAATATCTGCCTCATACACATCTCACATAAAAAGGAAAAATGTATGAGAGTGCTTCAGTCCCTTGAAGACACTGCAAAGTTGTAATTTTTAGTAAATGATCTGAGGCCATAACATGTTACAGAAGGTAAACATCTACATGCCAATTTGTAGAGACAGAACAAATCTATTTGCCTTGTTTGATGTATTCATTATTTTTACAGGACTCTAGGGAAAATCCTGTCCCCTGAGGCACTCCTTTCCCACTGTAGAATTACATAATTTAAAAATGCTGCTGTTGTTTAAATAGCTTGTGTTTAAGTAGTTTGGGATTGAAACCAACTGATCAAATTCACAGCCACGCAACATTTCTGTCCCCATCTCCTAACTTTCCTCTTTTTGTTGAAGAGAGAAAATAGCATGCCTTTCAGATATGTCCTGGTCAGACTTGATTCCCCCAGATGAATTTGCAGCTTTATTATGAGATAAGATTCACTTTTGCTGCCAGCAGCCTCCTTTATCTTAGCTGCTTCTAGGATGTTCATGATCTAGCCGAGGGAAATGCAACATTTAAATGTGGACAGTTGCTAAATTCTCTTACCAGGAGTGAAAATAATGGGATGGAAAAGATTGATCTGGAGAGGTTTCTTGATTGAAGAAAATTTGAATTAGAATGCTGTGCTTGGAAGCCATCCTTCCAAAAAGAAGAGATTTGGTAAATGCTAACACTGCCCTTTTTAGAGTTCTACATAAATAACCAAGATGCTCCTGGTGTTGTAGCATGTGATAACAATGATATTGGCCTCTAAGTAGCCTTTCCATCCATTCTGCCTGACATCCTGATGTTGTGTATTTTTCTCCTAAAAGCACAGCTCTATCATGACTTCCTCTTTGCAAAAATCTATGATGGTTATGGCATGATTCTAAAGTATTATAGTATTCCTCACTTCCTCATCAGTGCCCTTCATAATATGGTAACCACTCACCTCTCCATTCTTTCTTCACTTTGCTTCTACTATTACTGTGTGCACATAGAAATTGACTAATTACTATATCTTAAACATAGCCCTCATTTCCCCCATCTCACAATACCTCCAAAGCCCTCTTTTCTGTGTCTACCTACTGTTCAAGATGTTTTTCAAATGCCATCTTCACCTTACAAGTTTTCTGATTCCTTCAGACCGATGTGATCTTTCCCTCATTAGCTTTTTATTTCTCTCATGACATTGGTCATAGGAATCTTGAGTCAGAATTTTGTATTTTCTAGTCAGATTCCTTCTCCTCCTGAACTGTTTATTTAACTCTTTTAAAATTGGGATTCCTTCTTTCTTTCATATATATATATATATATATATATATACACACACACACACACACATATATATATATGTATATATATATATATGTATATATATATTTACTTATTTATCTCAGTGGTTAGTACACAGTTACACATAATTGTTCAATAGCTCTACCATGATTACATTGTAAGGGGGAGGCTGCCATGGCCATCTAGTACTGTGTTTATGGAATGGTTGGCTTCAAAGCATGCAAAGGATTTTTGATGTGTTAAAATAGGCTGAATTATTGATGCCACATAACATGGGAGCAGACAACTTTCTTTTCATTGTTTGTCCAGAAAGCGCTAAGTCATGACCCTTTACTGGATCTCCTTCACCTTATCAGTGATATACTCTATTGCTTCCATTGAGCAAGATTTTAACTTTCTTTAAAGCAAAGCATGGCCATTTTCAGACTTAAATTACATCATGTAACAGGACACAGGAGATACTTGATATCCATTTGAGTGAGGTTTTAATGGGTAAAGTAAACCTTTTTTTGCAATGGGGAATACCTTAATAAACTCACACACTTGGTTCAACATACAGAGCTCCATGATGGGAAACTTGAGTACGGTCTTTGAAAGGTTTCAGGTTCATTTTATAAAATTATCAATGGTTTTCACTTAGGCTGGAATGTCACTAAAAGAAATCTTAGTTAACTCTAAACACAAGCCTAGATAATGTTAGAGGTTATTGAGTTCTTTCATTCCAGACCACTCAAAGTGTATAGTCTTGTGCTAAAGTTTTACTCTCTGAGAAAACTCTTCCACTTAGACATGACCCCTTCTGTAGTACATGTCCACACATACTTTACCATATAATCATGGTGAACAGAATCACAGACAAGCAAGTAATTTTAGCACTACTGCTTCTATACAAGATTTCTTTAAAACATGCTGATTTAGGATGATGCAACCCATGTTCCTTATCAGGGCAGTGAAAATTGGATTTGACAGCCACCTAGTTCAGCAACCACTCAAAGTTACAGCAAGCAGCGTATTTTAGGCCTGCATCCTATGATTATCTGCTTAGTATGTTCAAAGCAGTTTGTAATACTAACATTGTAACCAGTTTGACAAAATGTAGAGAGAGGCAGCTCTGTAGAAGATGAGCATCATACTCTTCTTTCTTTAAACCTCCTCTCATATCCAGTGGCTATTTATAGATTTCTCTTCCTTTAGCAGATAAATGGGATATCCAAAAAATTTAAAGATTTAAGTTCATGTTTGTAGTTGTATTATGCTTCATTTGGAACTTAGTGCTCAGACAGACACTTGGAGGTGAGAAGCACTGTACTAGATCTCAGAGGTTGATGTTAAGATGATCTTGTGGTTGCCCGGTTTGGATGAGGCTGCTAGTTTTCTACCCCAATACCTGCTTTATCTGAATTACAACCTTCATTTTTTTTTTTTTTTTGCTGGGTCTGTAGCTGCCTCTTTAGAAAATAAAAGCAAAACAAAAAATTACATTTTCCAGTCTCTTTTTCAGACAAGTGAAGCCAACAGAATTCTGTTGAATGGGATGCTGGCAGAAACATAATGTAGCAGCTTCTAGGAATTTCCTTTAAAGACTGTATACGTGTGCTTTCTGTTTCTTCTTCTCTTCTTCCTTCATCTTATTCTTGGAATTTTATGTGGTAGCCAGAATTCTAGTTAAGACCATGGAAAAAGAGTTTATTTCCAGGCATGACCAGGAAGAAAACTGGAAACAATCTGGGTTCTTAGGACTTTTTGAGCAGATCTTTCTTTACAGATCTAAGCAGCTCTATTCGGACTTTTATGTGCAAGAGAAATAACCTGTGTTGTTTATGCCCCTGTTATTTTTGGTCTCTGTTATCTTAGTCATACTGAGGTCCCATAGAACAGTATGGCACTTAGTAGAGAACTAATAATGAATCACAGAATAGAGAAACTTAAAGATGGAAAGGATGTTAGACTTTGTCTATCTGGTTTATTGTTGTATTCCCAGCGCCTAGAACAGTGCCTGGAGCAATCAGTATAAAGATACTGAATGAATGAATTTCTGAACAGTCTGCAAACAACAATATTTTTCTCCCCCTCATTCAAGAGTTCTACTTCTTATTTCTATTTCACATCTTACTTCACTGGCCAAATATCTAAGACAGTGTGGATTTTGGTTTTCACTTTCCTGTTTACAAAATGGGATTTTTAGCATATTCACGTTTTGAGGAGAGTATTGATACTTGAGCTGAATGTTTTCTAAATGCTGTTTTTCTGTAATCTTTACAAGATTGTTTTAGATTTTTTAAGTTCAAAAGCTTACTAAAACCATGGGATGATCAATACTTCATCTTAGTTGTATCCATTTCTAAGTTGAAAATTTTCCATCCTTACAGACCCCGGCCCCATATATACTTTATACATTTAGGGACGCAAATTGTTCTTGAATCAGTTCTGATCGACTCACATATTATTTATTATTCATAGCCTGAAAAACCTTTAAATAGAAAAGGCAATTGAAAAACATTTTGACACAGAGATTAACAAAGAAAATTATTCAGAGAGGCTGATGGTTCTCTTGGAAAATTGCCTTTAATGCAGATACAAGAAATCCAAGCAAAACAGTGACTTTCCAAAGAAATAATTCATCAGTGAAATCATCTCTATGGTTCATTAATTCATATTATGGTTAATTAATATTAATTAAGGTCATTTAATATAATTAATGTAATGATTTGTTACAAGATGGTAATAAGACCAATTGAAATATTTAAAGAGGTTTTATTTGCTTGTTTTAATTATATTGAGACTTAATATCCCTAGAGGTATAGAGCAGAGTTAGTCACAGCTTCCCAATTATGAGAATTTAAAGAAGCCATGATCAAGATTATCTCTTAATATAATTATTAATTATGTACATATATTTGGTGCATTATACCTCAAATTAATTTTGTGCTCCTTTATAGATTAATTTATATAATGTATAAAAATTGCAAAGTGGAAAACCAAATTACAATAATTTCTGAAACGCATAATGTTTTAAAATGTTGATTTTATCACATTTTAGAATTTGTATCCCTTCCCTTATATCCCTAATACATGATTTATTCATGAATTTTTATTATTAATTTATTAGGAGTGGCATCAGAGAGTGAGAGCTTCTGTTGCCTAATAGCTATCAGACAGAATGGTTTAAGATTGATTTCTCTAAAACAGGATTCTTTACACTATTTCCATAAATTTAATGTATTATCATCTATCTTGTCCATATATTATGTAGGTTCATTTAGTACCTTACTACATATTGTAGCTAACTCTCCTGAAAGGTGTGCTCCCACCAGTATTGTTTATAATCAGGTATTTTGTTGCTAGAGTATTGAGATGCTTCTATAGCCGTGAGAGAGAAATCGTGTTTAAAAAATTTACACCAAAATATATCACAGCCCTGGCCTTCTCACTATCTAATCATAGGAGAGCCTTGGCAAAAAGTTTAGTTAGACTTCTGTAATATTAAAGAAGTGTTGTCTAGTCAGTTGGTTTTTATCTGCTGTTAATCTGCAACACAAATGCCTGAATTCTCAGCCCATTCCAAAGGTGGTAACTACAGCCTGTCTGCTGTTTGATTCTTATCAAAAAGTGGATTGAATGAAACAGTGTGAATGGGAAATAATTGTTAGGACACATAGTCCATTCATTCCTTTAGCCAGTCTGCTTTTTAACCTGAATTTTAATCTGCTTTTTAGTCTGAATCAAAATGGACTTCCAGAAGCTGTTTACTTGGATTCCATTGTTTTGGGGGCCCCACTTACTTCTTCTCACCAGACCCCAAAGAACTGTCTCCATTGAGTATTCTCCCTTCAAGGTCTGTTCGGGTTCCTGATGTTGCAATTAATTCTGTTAAAGATATTATCATAAACTTTACACCCATGTATCAAGGGCCCTTTGGACATCATGAGCAGATGAAAGCGTTTCAGGTGCCATAATCTCAACTTGACCACTATTTTTCCTGAATTTACTTTAACTACCAAACCTGCTTATCTTCCTATGTTCCCTTTGCCAATAATTAGAGTGACTGTACAACTTGCCACATCAGTCAGTCATTAATCTTTACCATTCTACCTACAAGGTATCTCTAAAATCCATCCAACTTTCACAAGCCTCACTGCCACGACTTAGTATTACTAATAATCTTCCTTTTGCCCCAGGCTCCAGTATGGCTCACCAAGGCATCATTACTGATGCTGTCTTTATTTAACATTTTGATATTTTGTTCATCATGGATTTTTAAAAATTATTTTTGGTTTAAAAATATTAAAAAATATATTTTCATATTAAAATCAACACTAATATTTTAATATCAATTTTATAAATAATATTTAATATTTCATTATATGTTATTTATCTTGGTTCTGGAGTTTGGGGTTAAATTTTGCACCTGAGGCAAGTACCTCGCTCACTTTAGTCCCAGCAATGTTCCCCAGACCCCATTTCTTGGCTTTGTTAGTTTTCATTTTTACCTGAGTCAGGAACAAAATATCGACAAAGGATTAGAGGCTGGGAGGCAGGGAGGGCAGAGGGATGAGGACTTCGCCTTCCAGCCTAAAGCTGTTACAAGGGAGGCAGGCAAGAAGACTTAATACCAAATCAAATTGAAAATTTTAATAATTACCTCAGACTGGTCATTCAATTTCTGGATTAAGATTACATTTGCAGTTTAAAGTAACCATAGGCTGAATTACCTAAGAGTTAATGCCCACTATTGTTTCATCTAAAGCCAAGTAAACTCTCCTCCTTCAGCTAAGTAAAGGGAAAGATTGAAGCAGAAAAATACCTATGTTCTTAGTTACATCACAAGCCAGGCTTGTTTTACATATTGGCCACGTCATTTATTTGATTGCCGTCTTTCTCCTCACTAAGAAGATTTACTTTTAAAATCTAGAATGGTGCCTGACGCATGGTAGAAGCTTAATATTTGGCATTCATTTATTCATTTATTCAATAAATATTTATAAGAATCAACTATGAGCCATCCATTTTTCCATCTGCTAGGAATAGAGAGTGAGCAAAGCAGGCAAACCCCGGAGAGGCATTCCTGTATTCTTAGGAAGGGCGAGGTTATAATCCTATGGCACCTGATGACATAACAGTCACCATACTTTTTGTAACGACCTCTTTCAATTGTGTCTTCCATAAGTTCCATGAAGGCAGGAAATGGATCTGTCTTGGTCACTACCCTATCTCTAGTACCTAATAGCCTGGCACATTGAATGTGCACAGCGAAGATTTAAATATGAGTCAACCACAATTCTCAGTGTTTTCTCTATGAAGATTTACCCGAGTAATTTCTTTTATATATGCATATCAGAGTCCATCTTGTTTGTTCTGAGGAACTGTTTTGTGAATTTTGTTGGTTGCCTACTCTGAATCCATTATACCTTTGTTTCCTTTTAATAAAACCCTGATTTTGTTCAGGAATCCACCTTCCCTTATGTAGCTCCTTAGATTGAAGGGAAGCTCCTGTTACCAGGGATTTGACCTAATTAGTTCTAATGAAAGTATTTATTCCCTCCCCCCCCCGCCCCCGCCCCAGTTTTATTGAGGTATAATACTAATGAAAGTATTTCTAATCTTCTTGGCTATGATTGGTTTAGGTATGGCCATGCAATTTAGGTCAATTTTATCTGAGATGTTTTCCAAGGGCTTCTGGGGGAATTTTCCTATATGAGAACCTTATCATTGGTTCTCAGCTGTTGGCAGTTTTGCCTCCCAGAGGACATTTGGCAGTGTCTGGAGACATTTTTGATTGTCATAACTTGGGGGATGCTACTGGCATCTAGTGGGTAGAGGCCAAGGATGATACTAAGCATCCTACAAGGCTCAGGACAGCACAATAAAGAATTATTTGGCCCAAATGTCATTAGTGTTAGTAGTGTCGAGGTGGAGAAACCCTGATCCAACATATACAAGGAAGCATGTAGCTTGATGGTTTCCTACCACCAGACAGCCATGGGAAGACTAGCTTTAGGATGAAGCCCAATACCGTAGATGTTAGAAAGGAGAGAAGGACATGGGTTCTTGATTACATCTCCAAGTAGCTGAATCAACTACTCTTAAAGCTGATTTTGGCTTTGGACTTGCAGTCATCTGAGCCAATGTATTTCCTAATTGTTTATGCCAATTTGAGCTGGATTATTTTTTCATAGCCATTAACATCATCCTAATGTATATAAACTGGTACATACTTCTTTATTAGACAATGGTAATTCAGTTGCTGATTCCATTTTGCTTTGGTTTTCAACCAGAAGATTGTTCCAAGCTTAATAACCATAGGATTTTCTTTCACCTGCATTTTCTGTGTGGTCTTTTATTTTAGTTTGATTTATATATTTTTGTCCTGAAAATGTGTAGTACATATTTTTTAAAAGTCTCTATCAATTTTATTGAATTATATAGGTGAGATAATACATAACAAGGTACTAAAGAGATATTTGTTGAATTAAGAATAGATGTATACCAAACAATGTTTTTTTTCAATTTTAATATGACATATTTAGTTGGTTTTTATGGCCTTTGAAAATTGTTTAGCAGTACTTGAAATAACTTAGAGACAACATGGGAGTCAAAACTCCATCTGTAAGCACTGTTTTAAGAGATTGAAACCTATAGATTAGCCTCCTTTCTTTTTCTTTTTTTTTCTTTTCTCACAAATGACATGTCTAGCCATTCTCTTCTTGGGCAAAAACAGATATGTAGAATTATGTCAGTTTTCTTATATCATAAAAGTAAAATAGATCTTTAAATATTTGTTGAATAGTTGAATCAACATTTCAGGAATTTGAGTTCTTAACCCTCGTTTAGCAATTTTATTTTCTCTAATTATCTTCAGATTCATTGAAACAGTTTTGTTTCTCCCACTATATCTCTAAAATAAGAATAATTATAGAGATCTACAAAAATATGAGAATTAATAGTCACAAACAACTATATAACATTTTATGAAGCTGAAAAGCTTAATAATACTTTATAAGAGATAAATGATAACTGGGCAAAGTTTTTGAGAAACATAACCACAATTTACTAAAGTCTCATTAAAAAAAAATCTAAGGTATCACCTTGAATAATATGTAGTTAACTTATAGTTAAATTTATTTTGTGCTGCCTATAAATTTGTACTAGCAGGAGAAACTACCACATTTCTTCTTTGTTCATTGTGTCAAATCACTTGTTATTCTCGTACATAATCTGAAAGTTACTGTTGTGTATAATTAACATAGCATTAGAAGGTTTTAGTTAATCTATTTTTCACAGTTTCCTTTTTCTAGCTAATTCTCAGGTTCAAATGAGTACCTAACCTTTTTAGATAGGACAGATTCAGCTATCAAAACAATTAGGGCCCAGTTGCAGAATGAGGGAAAGAGAGGTTCAGAAGTCTTGGGTATTCATATGTCACTTGTGCACTGCAGGGATAAAACGGGTTCTTTTGGCACATTGCCCTGTGTAGAAGAAAGCAGAGCATGGGAGGGAGAGAATTCCAGAGCCTTAGGACCCTGACCTAGGGACTTTCTCTTCAATTCTTAGACCATCAATCCTGAGATCTGCCAATTGTGGTGAGTCAGTGGTGGGGGAGGAAGTGATGGGGTTAGAGTGTCAAAAGGCTTCTTGGCAGGGTAAGTACTGGAGCCTTGAAGTTGAAGGTAACAGTTCTAAATACTTTCAAAGTTGTTGCAAATGTCAGGAGCCAATGATTTGTGAGCTCTGTCCTTGCTTATGCTTCACCCCTCTAACCTTTGTCCAGGGCTGGCCTGCACAAGTGGTGTAAGCAGCTGCCAGTGAATTGTGATTTGAAGGGCATCAGGAGGCCCTCTTGGCCCTAATTATTTTCCCCGGGGTCTGTCATAACTTCCCCATTACCTAGCGTAGCATCTGGCTCAATAAATCTTAGATGGATGGATAGATGGATGGGTGGATGGATGGACAGATGGATGGATAGATGAATGGATAAATGAATGAATTTATTCAGCACATATATGTTTAGTAGTTACTGCATGCCAGGTACTATGCAAAACCCAGAAGATCTAACAGTAAATATGATCAATATGTTTCCACTTTTCATAAGGCCAAAAGTCTAGTTAGAAAGAAGTTAAAATAAATACAACAATTATAAGTGAGGGTTCTGAGAGTTTAGAAGGAAATAAACAGGGTGCTAAGGGAAATGGACATTAGAAGGCGCTTCTGATGTGAAAAATAACCCTGTTTGAAATGCAAAGATATCGGCAGGAAGGAGTATTGTAACTCATTGCCCCTGGTTATGTGCTTAGAGAGTTTGCCCACGAAAGAGTAAAAGTAGAGCACTAAGAGCATCAGGAACTCTTGATGGAGGGAGACCATTTCAAGGAAGGAAAAACTGAGTGCCCAGATTGCTGTCCATGCAGCACTGAGCTGAGTGGAGACTGGAACAGGGAGGGCTTTAGCAGACCAGGACAGAGCCTTTGAGCCAGTGCTCAGGTCAGGGGACTGAGAAACCTGGAGGAGGGTGTCCAGAGCCAATTGGCCAGAGTCCCACTGGGATGCTGCATCCTGGGAATCCAAGCTGAACAGATGAGCTGCAGTAACAAAATCTGAATTCGAAAAATAGTGAGAACTCCATGAGAGAGTGCTTTTTTGATGGAAAGATGAGACAGTTTATCAATGAGAGATAAAAGAATTCTTTTGGGGGCCACTGGTTTTCTCTTAACAGTTAAGAGAAAAACCTGAGGCTATTGAAAGAAACTATTCTTTTGCTCCAGGTTAGAATCTTTCTTACCACTTCTAAAGCCATTTAATCTTCTTTTTATCAGCTGCCTTTGGATTAATTAGAGAGAGGAGCTGCATGAATTATTTTACAATGAGCTTTATCTATGATCATAATTACTTTATCTTTCCCAATTTGAGGAGCAGCTACTGATAGTAGAATAATAAGTAAATGAATGAATAAATGAATGTTGAATGGATGAAGGAATGAATGATGGAGTAAGATTTATTATTCTGCTGTCCGTGACAGTAGCACAATGTGTGCTATTGTCACATCTTTCCCACATTCATCTGACACTGTGCTCCTGGGAAAATACAAAAAATAATCTTACCTCAAATTTCTGATTTTTATATAAAGCACTGTAAGTTTTATTTTTTTATGTGACTAGCCAGGCTTCTAAAGCTCCGTTATGTATTCCCGAAGCACATAAGCACAGACTGACATATAAAAGATGAAAGTTCAGCTTTGGGGGTAAGCCTTAAACTAAATTTGCACTGCTTCCTGGTGTCTACTTCAAAATTCCAAAGATAAGAGTCCCTTTATTTGCAGTCCATTATCACTATTTAAACATCTTTCATTGCTGAAGCTGTACTTTCACAGAGTTGGGTGGGTTGATTTTGAACAGTAGCAGTTCATAAAGACAGCAGAGCCCTCACCTCCCAACCTTGCCTCCTGCTCTGTTTTTCTATTTTCAGCATGAAGGCTCTTTTTAGTATCAGATGGAGGAATACATTTTTCTTTCCAAAAGACGTCAAGGGAAATGAACCAAAACCTCAAAAGCAATCTTCAAACTTGTAAAATTTCCCTCTGCAAATCATGATTTCTGCTTTCTAACGATAACAAAAAAGTCTTATTGAACATCAAATACGCCTTGCAAAATGACGTCTTAAGAATATTCAATGTACACAAACTAGAAACATATGGATAAAATAGCAAACATTTAGAAGTTAGGGAATTAAACGGAAAAACACCTCTGAAAGCACATTTTATATGTTGTTGCAAAACCACAATGTTACTAATATTGGATAAAGCCTAAAAACAGCTGGACTTTTGCTTTCTCTAATTTTATCTGACCTAAATTGCTGTTTTTCTTTTCTTTTTTTTCTTTCTTTTTTTTTTTTAAAAAAGACAATAGCATTTCTAAACATTACTCTTACTTTCAGAGCTGTGAGTTCTGGACTATATGGAAATGCTTATTGTATTCACTTTCTGCATGTGCATGAATAAATAAGAGTGAGCCTGCAGCCCACTGCTGAGTTTTCATAATAATGAAGGAACAATGGTCTTTGAAAGTCACAGATAATCCTTAATCCTCATTGCCTTCTTCTGTTTCAACCCAACCTTTCTCTAGAACTACTAGCAAGATGCAAAATTGACTGATGATCTTCTCCCTTCCCCTGTCTGACCCTACACACATTCCCCCTCCTATATGTGCCAAGGAGTAGTGAAGTGACCAAAAGGCAGGCAGGCAGTAGGAGGGAGTGGAAAGAAAAACAAACCAAGTTATCAACCCCCAGCGGCTGAGTGTTGGCTGTTTTCTATTATTCACTCTTTAGAGCTTTCTCAGATGTGTTTTTTGAGAAGACTTTCATGTTATGTTTTCTTTCCTCTCTTAGAGCTAACCACCTTTTTCCATGCAAGGGGTTGGGGGAGCAGAGCACTTGAATGAGGTCCAGGTAGGCTGCCAGATTCTCTGGATGCTCAAACACAATGTTTCCATCCTCTTTTTTCTAAAAACAGGCTTTTAAATTGTGCATGAAGCCTTGTCAGTGATGAGCAGAAATGAAAGTCACAAAGTAGTGGTAGAAATTTACAGGCAGTTCATCAGTCTTTGGTATTTGCATACAGTTCTAAATATGAGGATGTTTTTTGAATTACGTGTTTTCGTATTTTATATATCTACTTTATAAGGAGCAGCCTGCAGTTTATAAAAATATGATCCCCATTGAGTTGTATTTTGCTCTACCCTCTCTATCAGTGTGCTTTTAAATTCTTGTGTCATGAATTAAACATTGGACAATCTCATTCGTTTAAATAAAATCCACCTACCGGGAGCCGTATGCATGGTCTGGGTCAAATCTGTGGAAGAGACACTGTGGAAAAGAATGCCCTCAGGCCATGTCTTTTCTGTTTCAATTGTCCAAGAGGTAAGAATGAACACCAAAGAGGAAGGAACACATCAATCTGAGTCACCAGTGCTTCAAAAATGCTCATGCTTTCTCAAAAGACCAATACACCGCAGGCTTTCATCAGACATAAACTGACTTAAAAGAGTTTCCCAAAGGGAATAATAGACTTTATGTAAAATTGCTTTTTGTTTGCTGTACAATTTAATGGTACAGGAATTTCTTTGTAAGTAATATAAATAATTCTAAAATAGTTATTATCATGATCTATGGAGTGACAATTTTGTTCCAGCTTAGCATAATTTTACATAAATTACACAATTTAATTATTTTTAAAAAACAACCCTGTAAGATACCTAGTCTTATTATTCATCCATATTATTATAAATGAGGAAAAGGAAGCACAGAGAAGTTAAGTATCTTACTGAAGTTAACAAAGCATCATTTTGAATTTCCTTTATCTTACTTCAAAACTTAGGCTTAACATTAGGCTTGAAAAAATATATACTTGTATATTTCATTAAGATACTGAAAACTTTCTTGAAGAGCCTACTATTGCTGATATAGTTTGATTCTAGGACACTCAAAAAGGAATTTCATATAATTTTGGCTATTGATGGTTATTTGAAAATATCACAGTAGAATGCATTTTAGAAGCATGAACATTGCCCATGTATATTTCAAGATTTCTAAACTTAGGCCAATTGTTTGCAGTATTTGTTTTCCATTTATATTGTCACATAGTTTTCCTTAAGTTGAATCTGTACCTTATTTATATGGCAGATTTATTAAAGACATAAACGATAAAAAATAAAAGAAACCAGAAACAAATGTTAATGTCTTTATTATATAAAGAGATTTTATGAATCAATATGAAAAAGTAGACAACTGAATTGAAAAGTAGACAGAGAATATGTCTAGGAAATTCAGTGAAGAATAAATATATAAATATATTTTTATTTAATAGTTAAACACAAAGTGTTCAATATAAATTGTGATTATAGGAATTCTAATTAAACAATATGATAATATTTTAATCTATTAAATTATAAAAGACTAAAAACTATGTTTCATACCTGTTGTTTGAAGCTTATAGAAATATGAGCACTCTCAAACATCACTAGTGGAAGTATAAATTATTAAAAGTTGCACACACATGTGCAGAGTTTAAAATATAAGTAGAAATCCCAAGATTTAAAGATGTTTATATACTTTGAGCCAATCATTTTAATTATAGTAATTTATATGAAGGAAATAGAGAGGAATATAAAATTTAACCTGTAAGGATTTTTAGCAGATCTTATTTTAAATTTTAAAAAATTGAATAGTTTATAAGTTCAATGAAAAATAAAGGCCTGGCTAATAAATTTGGGATATAGCCATATGGCAGCCGTTTGAAGGCCAATTAATGTAAAAACAAATAGTATTTATAAAATACTGTTGTGAGACAAAAGATATGAAATAATATGTACAATATGACCTCAATTTTGAAAACAAATGTCTTCTAATATATGTATAATGTGGCTATATTATATATACATATTATATACATTTATAATTGTATATAGTAGAATATGAAAAAGTTATTATTGAGTATCTAAAGGTGGTAGAATTAACAGGTGATGTTTACTCTTTATATGTTTCTGTATTAAAAATATACTACAATTAAAGTGTATATATATATATATATATATATATATATATATATATCTTTTATAATTATAAAAATATAAAGTACCTGAGAGAGCATATTTCTATAAAGTAAAGATGAATATGGCTAATATAATAAGTGATCAACTCATTGTGTTCTCATGTAATAATAGCCCAATTTAAATCCAAGCCACAGCTATTAGTATAAATGTTTATTTGTGTAAACACATGAAAGAAGTTCAGCCTCACTATTAGTACTCACAGTATGAATTAAAACAAATACAACAATATTCCCCACATCTGTTGATGTTCAGTGCTGCTGAAGATGGAAAGAATAAGCATTTTCAAATCCTGCTGGATGGAGTGTGAAATTGGTAAAACAGTTTTGGAGGGTGTTGTGTCACTGTCTATCAAAATCTTAAATGTATATACATTTAAAGTTAGCAGTTTCACTTCTAAAAACGTATACTACTAAACTATCCATGGACCTACACAAAACTTGATGTGTAAAATGTTCACTGCAGCATTTTTTATAAAAGCAAGGTATTGGGGATAGTCTAAATGTCCATCAAAAGAAGAGTGTTTAAATAGATTTGGTAGCTCCTGAAAAAATTTGAGAGAGATCTGTATGTAATGACATAGAGAGATATACAAGACATACTATTATGTTATAAAAAGCACATGGTACAACAATGTGTACAGTATGATTTAATTAAGGTTAAAAAAATCTGAATATATAGAAAATATCTGAAGAGATTACTCCTAAATTTAATAGTGGTTATTTCTTTGGAGGGAGACAAGCCAAAGATTACTGGGGGCAATGAAATAGGAATTTCATTTTTTACTTTTATTCTTCGATGGTGTTTGAAGTTCATGCAATGGGAAGTGTTTATATATAATTAAAATGATTTAAAATGTTCAATTAACCAAGAAAAGTTTTAGCCATTTGTTTTAACGAAACACTAAAATACTGGCCAAATATCATCATGCTGTTGAAACTGTGAATTACTTTCCCCCAAATAAGAGTATTTTCCTTCTTCTCTTAAACTATTTTAATTTCTGTGGCCAGCATAAAGCTGATCTTGGCAAGAGTGAAAAGCATTCTCATAAGAGAAGAAATCCATACAGCAATGCCTCTAACATATTAAGTTGCAACAGCCCTTTCTTTTAAGATTTTAGTTGTATCGTCATCTCTTAACAAAACATTTTTATTTTTCCACGTTTAAAATTCTCCAGTGACCATTTGCTTGATTTCTCTTTTGTCTTTCTTTCATTTCTTCATGATAGTAATGCAAAACAAATTTTGATTAAACTGTCTTGTTCATTTTTTGACTGTTCAACTCTGTGCTTCCAAGCTGAGCCAAAGAACATTAATATTTTGATAGGAAATAATTTTTCTCTTTGAATTATATTGCTTTTCAAAACTGAAAATAGCCTATTATTATAAAAGCAATTTATGTTAATAATTTATAAAAATACAAAGAAAGTAAAAATACCTCTCTAATCCTATCACAAAGAGATAACCATTGTTAGCTTTTTGGTGTATATCTTTTGTGTACATCAGATTTCTTATACCTTGATTTTTTTCCTCATGTAAGATACCCCTTACCCATATTATCATTTATGATAGCAGTGCAATATTATACTATATGGATATTCTATTTTTAGACTTTGAGGTTTCTGGTAGTCCCAACTGGCTGCCCATGCAAGAGCTTCCCCTCTTCCTTTTTGGCAAATCCTCCTTCCCATGATAACGGCTGAAATGCCAGTTATTCACTTTCTCGATCTTCCTTACAGCTAAGGCATAGAGCATGAGGCCTAAACCTGGTCAAAGAGCCCAAATAAAGTTTCTGGAATAGGTTTTCCTACTAGATAAAAAACTGACATGCTTGGAGAAACTGTCCTCTTCTTGGCTTTGGATGTGATTGTGTGAGGTGTGATGCCTGGAGTTGCAGGAGCTTTCTTGTAACCACGAGGAATGAAGCCTAAGAACAAAATTATGCCAAGGATAATAGGGTATGAAGATTAAGATTCTGAATCTTTGACATTCTTGAGCTGCTGAACTAACTCTGGAACCTTCTTTTCAGGAATTCTTATAGGCTGATAAACTGTTGTTTAAGCCACCTTAGTCAAGTATTCTGTTACTTGCAGCTAAAAGCAAACCAACTGATAGAGGATTGTTTCCAGTTCTTCATTATCTCAGACAAAGCTGAAATGTTCATTGTTAAATATATAGTTTTGTAAATCTGTCCAAGTGTATTCCTGAGATAAATTCGTCATAGTGGAATTCCTGGCTCGAAGGCTAGGCTCACTTTAAATGTAAATATAAAATAATTTTAAGGTCATTTAAGCCATAATTTATTACTCTATCCTTTATCCCTTTATTTCCTAATTGTGTCAGTAGTTTAATTTAGAGAGTAAGATCATGGACTAAGGAGATACATGGCACTGATTGGGTTCCTGCCTCCGTTGCTTACTGCATGGTCGATTTTAGGCATTTGCTTAACTTGTTTCTTCCTTAGTTTGCTCATCTGTAATCTGAGGATAAGAAGTACCTACTTTATTGTTTTTTTTGTGAAGATTAGATAGTTAATACCTGTTAAACTATTAGAACTGTCTAGCTCAGTGTAAGTGTTCTTTGTTCCTCTGTGTTGCCTCACATCTTAACCCAGTAATCGATATATATTAGTTGTTTAATAAATATTTATCAACTTAGTGAAGGTAAGAATAATAAGTCTGCGGTTATTACCTGGACTACTGTTTTCTCATATCTAAGGGTCTCTAGAGTCCACTCTGTTTGCTTTTCCCTCTGTTATTTGTCTGTTTTGCTGGATGATAAATTGAGCTAGATGATAGTAGTACAGTTAGATGAAACATCCTTAGGATTGGCATACCGGATTACAAAAAATGAGTTTATTCCACCCAAATACCAAGTTGCTCTTTGAAAATCAACATTTTGAGGAAGCATTGCATCTTCAAAAGAGAAGTGTTTTATAGTCTGTGTAGTCTGTGTAGTCCCATCAATTGGCAATGAAGCAGCTTGCTCCTTAGCATCCCAGGTAGATAACCATCCAACGTCTGACTGAATCTTTCCATTATTATTTTAAAATCCTGGAGGAGAAGCAAAATTAGGATATCACTGATAGAATGTTCTTTTACCCAACATAAGCATGAAAGCAAAACAAGGACATCACATTTCTGGATATTATAGTTTTAAGGGTTAATTATAGATTCCTTTTTTGTTCAGATCTTTCCACACTGATCTTCCAGAGAAATAGAATCTGTAAAATGAACAATGAGAGCATATAAAAACATGACATATTTTATATACATATAAACATATGTGTTAGTTACAGTGTATATGTACATACAAATGTGAATTCTACAATGAATTTCACCATAGTGTTAAGTGCAAAGAGAATAATCCTGCATCAAAGGAGTGTAGAACTTAATGGAAGTTTTATGTGAAGTTCAACTATCTTACCCTTTGGCTAATGGCTATCAATCAACCCACTCACCCTCAGTTATGTATTATCCCTTTGAGGATTTAAAAGCAGGTCACTTCAGATCTTTAGTGTATTATCTCATGTCTCTAATCTACTCAACAGTGTATAAGGCTACCAAAATGAAATGACTGTTCCAACCTGTAGAAAAAGTCAAGATTGTTATAGTGGTTCTTTGATAACTCTTGTACTTTAGCGGTTCTGTGAGAGTAGTTTTATCTGTAAAAAGAAAAAAAAAAAGGAAGAGAAAAGTTTTATCTGAATATTAAACTTTAAAAAATATAAATGATGACAAGAAAAGGAAAAGAAATGCATATTGCACATTTACTCTAATGACAGATGATCAGTTAATATTAATGAATAACCCAGAATGAACTGCTGAACAGTAGAAAAATTGTACACAAACCACAGGAGCTTAAAATAAAGACTGTTTTGGATATATTACCTAGATCTCGGTCCCCCCAAAACAAAGTTTATAGACTGAAAAGACTGTGCCAGTCAGCAAGCTACAAAGCAGTTCTCAGGAGTACTGGAAACACATTTCAAAAAGTAACTTTTTGCTGCAGAATCACAGGTTAGAAACTGGCATTTTATGTTAAAATCAATCATTGGTGTGGGGGTAGGGAGCGTGTCTTCATGTTTCTGAAAAAGATCAGCCGTTTCCTAGCAGGATCTAGTGTAAATCTGTACACTTTCAAGTTACTTTTAAAAGAGTTTTTGAGTGAGAAGAGCATATTAGTACTGTTCCCAGCTTAGAAAGCTCTGATTTGACCCTTTGTCTTCCTGTGTTTTCTAGTTGACAATTAGTGTTTTCTAGGTAGCTGTGATGCCTGATGTCTACTGCTGTAAGAAAAAAAAACAAAACTTTTATTCATTTATTCATCAGCTGTTTATTGAGGACCTACTACATACTAGGCACTGTTGTAGGCATTTAGAATATAGCAGGGAACAAATTAGACAAAGCATCTTGCTCTCATGGAGCATTACGTAAAAAAGTACCGTTGAATTCATCCATTTGGCTGAGGGAACAAGTTGTGTTCAGTAATAGTCATGCAGCATCCCTTTGGGATGAGGACTTAAATTATGAAATATATTTGAAATGTATTTGTGTAAATAATTTGAAAGGAGCAAACTCCCTTCTTTCCCGATCTGATATCCCACAAAAGGAGGTTAGAAAATCAACATGCTACCTCAGAAAAGGACTTGGAATAAAGTAGATAAACTATGACTAGTAGATGAACAGTACAGGTATGTGTTTAATAAATACTTATATGTTTTAGAAAAAGTTCCCATCCTTCTAATGGTGTGCAGGTGGCTCTACTGTGTTTCTGGCAGAGGTGGGACTCTGGAAGGAGAAGGAAGACCTTCTTCTTGAATTCCTGCTTCTTATGCTGGACTCTCCTCTGATGAGGGGCCAGTATTGTTGTGGCAAGATTTCAGCTACCCTAACATTTTCTAAGCCTTTCTACCCCACAGGTGTGGCACCTGGCTTCTCAGGTTATCAGTGAGACCGCCTCTCAGAGCAATGGTGGTGTTTGCTGGTATGTCTAACCACTGTGTCACCTCTTTCAAGTCATGTCACTTTGCCACGTGGGCTGTCAGGATTCACATTCTTAGGATGGTGCAGTGGAGAGGGTCTGGTACTGGAACCCTGAGGAGGGAAGAAACCCTGTGAAGCTGGAGGCGGGCTCAACCATTAACCTGAAACAGACTTTTGGGCCAGCATACCCTCCTTATCTACAAAGGATCTTGAATGGCCTTTACTGTTCCATCCCTATGAATTAATGAATCATCTGTATTTGAAATGGTGCACATTTTAATGGGACAAAATTAACAGCCTGAGAAACACAATTTTCGGTTGGAAGTACATATTTCTCCATTTGAATTGATATCCAAAGCAGCACATAATTTTTGATAGTACAATAAAAATTACGATCACTTGTTTTGATAACTTCTTTGCTTAATATGTTATAAAACCATTGGAATCAATCCTGTCTTCAGGGAAAATTTTTTAAATGCCAGCTATTGTCCTCTTTTTAACTCTTTCCCTCAAGCCTATCATAGTCCTTGACTTATCCTCACTGACCTTCTAAAAGGCTGATATTGGTGATGGAGGATGTATAGGTCAGAAAGAAAGTCAGAGACATGAACAAAAGCTTCTGGAATAGAAGATGAAATGAAAGCTTCAGCCATGAAGTTTTTCTACTTCCTCTCTCTCCTGTAATTATTGTTCTGTGCAAATGTTGGTCCCTACTTACAGCCACTAAATGTAACATTTACATATTGATATATATTTGTTAAAATATTTAAATTAATTTAATCCAAACTGAAATTGACCTGGATATCTTGCAACAACAACGGAGGCTTTGAAAAGTGTGTGTTTTTAATTTGTTTGTGTGTTTTAAATACATATTCTAATTTCCTTAACATTTTATCTGATCTTGTTACTTTCTAATTTGGTTAAATACTACAGCTACAGAAATAACTCTGAAAGAATCTTTCTCATGATTTCCCCAGAACAGCTAGAATTATGGAATACTGAAAATGTCCCAGTCAGTGTCTTCTAAGGTCATTTCCTAGTGAAGTAAAGATTACTCATCCTCCTAATGGTAATCTCCTCTCCTCTCTTCTTTTTCCCATCCCACCCCTATAGTTGCAGATTTGAAAAAACAGAACAAGAAACATTGGTTTTTATAGTAATACAGAAGTTATATTTAGTTTTCTCTGGAAAGTAAAATAAAATAAAAGCTAGGTACCATTCTGTCCAGAACAGTTTCGATTGAAGACTGTTGTGAGCCCAGAAAATGAATTAATATGGACCATCAGTAGACCTTTCATGCTGTGAGTACTGCAAAAAATACAAATTCTTTGACTCTTTGATTCACAGGGCATTTTCACACTTGGTAGGAAATTTAAAACTTGTAAAGCATTTTAAAGCGTGTAGACGATTCGCCTTTGCAATCAAGCAAATCTTTGAGTAAAGTCCTGATGTTTCCCTTGAAATAATTGGGCTTAAAAGCAATTTTGAACAATTTAAATTTAAATTATATTTTTAAGGTTTACTCGATGGAAATTCCTAGACACATGCAAAATTATAACACATAGCTTAATGAATCTTCATGTATCAATTGCCCAATTTCAACAACTATTAAAATGAGTTAAATTTAGTTCATAAATTAAATTACAACTAAACAGGGATGCTTTGTAGCACTATGAGTAGGCAATAAAATTACTTACTTGGATAAAATAAGAATATTCCATTACTGTCTCAAATTCAGGCAGTTCATGAGAAAATAAAATGGATTGTTAAAATTGTCACACTTATTAGTATGTTAGGTGGTGTTTTTATGTTCTACATGTCTTATGATCAATTAACAATTGTAAAACTTAAGATCTTCAGTGGAACCAAAGTCCTGACATAAAATGAGAACTAAATTTGTGAAAACTATTTCTGTTCTTTTGGGCAAATTAATAGACTATGGGTATTCAGGTAGCTGCATGCTTAAAAAAACATACAAATCCTTCAGGGATTCTTAGTGCCATAATACCCTCAAAGGCACTGTCAGCACTTGGGAGCAAGCCAGTTCAGGAGAATTAATCTGCCATATGATGAAGGGCAGAGAGTCAGCCAAACCTTGATAATCTGGTAATAATTTGATTTAGTTTCATTCCAACTTTGGTATTTGAATCGTAGGAAACCAAAGCCCTTCTGTGCGTGGCCAAGTTGGTCTTTTAGGGCATTTGGTGGGTTTGTTGGACCAAATGAAATTGTTTTGACTGTGGAAATATAACTCTGCTAACTGGGTTTCCATGCGGCCCTTGAGGATTGACCTGAACAGAAGCCAAAGCAAGATAATGGGACTAGAAGGGGGTAGGGAAAATGGAGGCAGGTGAGAAAATGCTTCCAGTGTGAGTGGTTGGTTCTGAGACCTGACTAGTTCTTTTGATCACCTTTCTCAGTATTCCCAGACCCGACTTTAGGTTGGAAGAAGGTAGTGCTGCCTGATTCTGTAGCATAGCTTCCATGATCTGGAAGTTGTAAAAGAAATGGTCTTTGGGAACCATTTTAATGACAAAGTTAAGTTCATGAAACACCTGGTATTTTTGTGAGTTACCACAGATTTGTGACTTGTATAAAAGGAAATAAAGAGGGAAATATTTTTTTAAGGAGAGGGTAATCTTCATGTCACCATAAGAAAAAGGAAATATTTGTATGTTTCAGAAGCATCTGGCTTTATTTTATTTGAGCCTAAAATTTTCCAGTTGGCATTATTTTCATATTGCTTGCCATAGGCCTTTCAGATGTCCCTGGCCCATTGCCCTTCTGGGCAGTTTCAGAAGAGAAACAAGTAAATATACGTGCATTTGTATCTAGTATCTAGGAAAGATACATTTGTAGTACTCTCCTGCTAAATAAAACAAAACAAAACAAAACAAAACCCGGATATTGCTCCGACAAGTAAGTAATGTCTTTTTTGAAGAAGATGAAAGCAAGTGATGAAAATTACCTAATTGAGCTTTTAAGTATCCCTTTTAAGGTAGAGCAACATTGTAGTTCCCAAGGACAGGTCTGTAGTTCCCTGCCCAGTGTCCCTTACTTCTTTCTGTTATTAGCATTTGCCCACTTCCCATAATGACAGTCCTCACTACAGAGTAAAAAGGACAGTTGTTGAACTGCCAGTCAACCACTTCTGCCTCCTTTGAGTTCATCTCAAAATATTTAGAAGGAATTAAAACTGAGTGCTATTTTTAGTCAGTGTTTGAAAAAATCTAAAAAGGGCTATTTTTAGTTATATTTGAATTTAATTTTCTTACATATCTCCATTATCTCCCATTTCTAAAGATACTAGTGGTTTCCATATTATAATTGCATTATTACTCTGTGGTTGAAAATCTAGACTTCAGTGTCTATTATTAGGGTTTAATATAAAGGGCAAAATGCAGAGATGAATGAAAATAATTCAGCTAATTGGATGGGATAAACAGGCATACAGAAGATAAACAGATGCCTGTCCTGAATTTCCCAGCATGATATTTAGCCAATCTCTGATCCTCTTGCAATTTGCCAAAGTAGACAAGAGCCTTAGTTATTAACTGATGTTGTCACCTAGTTACCATTATGTGTTCATTCTATCACTACCTCAGGTATAAATAGATTGCTGTCTTTCTTTCCAACAGTGACAAGCTTTTTTCTGTACTATTCAGATTCTGAAGTGCTTTCTATCCCAAATAACCAAATACTTTTTGTAACAGCATAACAGCTACAGCACATAAGCTTCCGTTGTGTTACTGGAGAATGAGGTTGCTCACTAAAGAATGAGGAGGAAAAAATACTTTGCTATCCTCCTTGAGATCAATTATTTCATCCCCAGTTTCTAGCTCTATACATACAATGATTAAGAAGCATATCCTGTTTTTTTTTTTTTTTCTTGGCAACTCTTAACAGTTTTCCTGCTACTGAGAAGTGTTGATTCTATATGCCTTTTAGTGGTATACACTGATGCAAAGTTAACACATACATAATTATCCATATAATTTTTACTTATTTCCTCATGTATAGTAGTGACAATATATTTTTGTTGTAGATATTATGAAATATCCTGATTTATAGTTCAGGCCAAAGCGAAATGTTATGAGAGGTATTTACATTTGCCATTTTTGTTATGATTTTCATAAATCAGTGAAACCTTGTAAAGGTATTTATTGTCATCTTTACATGGCAAAGGTATGGTGGGAAATTATTCAGCCATAGAAGATGAAATTATGAAACCAGTGAATTACACATGGCCTATTGTCTTCCACTGAAAATTCTGAATAAAAATGTGGAAACATGGAATCAAGAAGCATAGAAATGTAAGAAACTTTAAAGGCCATTGAGTCCAGACTCATCCCCCAGCATGAACTCCTTTAACCATATGCCTGGCAAGAATCTTCATGTGCTCTATAAAGGAATGGTGAATGAACAAAAGAAAGAAAGCATCTAGGTTCATCTTGAACATTTCTAGGAATTCCTTTCTGAAGGCAGCCCACTCTATTTTGAATAGTTCCAACATTTAGAGTGTTCTTTTCTAAACTACTTGATGGCATTTATTACTTTATTTATTATTAATATCACCTTGATATTCTTCAATCTATAGAAAAGGATACCCCACTTGAAAGAAGTATCAGGGCCACTATGAGAAACTTTATCACCCTTGGGATTTTTTAAGGGGAAAAGTTATCCATAAGGAAGATCTAGGAAAAGCCATCTTATTGACAATGGGTTATTAATATGCCATATTGTTTGAATATGCTGAGTTGTCTTGTCCAAATGATGAATATAAAAATTAATGTAGTATAATGTAAATACAAGTATAGGGAAAGCTTAACAAACTCATCTGAAGACTAGAATGGTACTAGGAATAAAAATCTGTAAATTTATTCTGCAGTTTAATATAAGTGGCTAAAAGGTATTAGTGATAATCTGTTAATTCAAGATGGCTCCTATCAGTTTACTTCCAGATAGCCTACATTTTCACAAGTGAGAAAAAGCAGGCACATTGTCATGATATCTCTTAAGCCTAGTCTCTTCCCCTTCCCTCCTTCTTGTTCTGACTCTGGAAACTAACTCCTCTAGGATAAACCCTGATAACATTAAATCTGGAGCTGCCATCGGGGCTGTTTCAGCAGATTACCAGGATGAGCCTCCTGTCCCTATGTCTGGGACTGAGACTGGTGCTGGCTCTTTGCAGAAGTGCTCATCAATCTTCCCTTGCTTTTGGGATCTGGTTTTTGAGACGTGGTCTAGTTGTTTGCTTGTATATTCTAGTAAGAGTCAACTAGAACAGTTTTGTCCTAAAATGCACTGACAAAAGTAGAGAAAGTGGGAACAAAAACACTAGCTCCGTAGCTCTGCCAATTTTAACCTCATTCAGCCTCAGTTTCCTTAAGTGGAAAATTAGTGCTTAGATGCTACTGAGGACCAGACCTCCAGCTCTGACCCCTAGCTTTCGGAAAATGTCAGGATCTTTCACAGTTCATAGAATGCTTGTTGGGAATTGTAATAAAATCTGTGACCCTACGTAAGAGAGTGAATTGCTTTCCTAGGATGATTTCTTCATAAGACAGAAAGTCAAAATGCAACAGTGACAGGAGTGCCCACATTTCCCCCTAAATTTCTGCTCTTGTTTTGTTACAGGGGGTTAAAACAAAGTCAAGCTTGGATTCCAGCTCTGTGTATTGCAGGAAGTAGATCAGGTTTTATCCCCAAAATATAGAAAAAATGACATATTTAACACTCATATATTTTAAGTCAAATTTATTAAGATATACTTGGTATATAATTAAATTGACACTGTTTAAGTGTACTGTTTGATGAGCTGTAACAAATGTATATGGTCATTTAACCGCCACCACAGTCAAGATATAGAACATTTCCAGGTCTGAAGAACTACCCTGGTCACCCTTTGCAGTCAGTTCCCTCTCCCCACCCCAAACCCTGGGTAACTTCTGACCTATTCTTACTTAGCCCCTATAGTTTTGCCTTTTACAGAATGCTCACACTCAGATTAAAAAAATAATACTTATAGTAAATACTTAGGGGTAAAAAGTTAAGACATCAACAAGCACTGATGGAAGAAGTAATTTCAAAGTTACTTGACTAGTGTGAAAATTTCAGTTCATAGTTTCTGATTTGAACACTAACAATTTTTCTTCTACACCAGGCGTATCTTGTTCAAACATTCACTGTTTCTCAGTATAAGGTCCTATGTGATGAACAATAAGATGGAAGCTGCCATCATAATTAAAACAATACAGTTTGGCTTAGGAATAGACACAGATATCAATGGAATGGAATAAAGAGACCAGATATAGATCCACGCATATGTGGGAACTCAATATAAGGCAAAGGTAGCATTTTGTTTCCATGAGAAAAAGATCAGTTATTTAAGTGGTCAGTTTGGCAAAACCAGCTCTTCTTCTGGAAGGGAATAAAATTACCTCATATCACACATGAAAATAATTCCAAATAGATTGAAAAACTTAAATGTAAATAATGCTATTAAAACATTAGAAATTAATTTAAGAGAAGAATTGCAGTAGAGGAGATATTCCTAGGAAAAACAGAAAACCTGAAAAACACTCACATCAAACAGACATACTTGCGTGGCCAAAGATGATTTAAACTAGGTAAAAAACTAAAGATTGATTTATGACAATGAGTTAATATCTTTCATATATAAAAATTGTCTGCAAACTGACAAGAAAAAGTAACAGATAAGAATAGCATTATAGCAGTAAATTTATAACCCCAATAGCTAGTAAATAAGATGTTCATCCTCATTACTAGTCAAAATAAAAATTAAAATGACAAAATATAAATATCTTTCATTAGATTGGCAAATTTTAAGGCAGAGTAATACCCAGTGCTTTTGAGGATGTAGGGAAATAGATATTCTAAAATATTGGAGTGGGTGCAAATTATTTCTGTTATTCTGAAAAGAAATGGCAAGATTGAAATTTTCATACCATTTTGGGATTCTGTCCTATTGGATTAAAAGTACCAGTACTCATAAAATTATACACAAGCCTATTTTCTTTAAATGTTTTTTAATTGAAATATAGTTGGCATACAGTATTATGTTAGTTTCAGGTATACCACATGATGATTTGACGTTTGTGTAATTATGAAATAATCATAATGATAAGCCTAGTAACCATCTGTCCCTATACAAAGTTATTATGATATTATTAACCATATTCCGTATGCTGCATATTACATCCCTATGACTTATTTATTTTATAACTGGAGATTTGTACCTCTTAATTCCCATCACTTATTTTGTGCCCCCTTACACCCCCAGCAACCGCTCATCTGTTCTTTATCTATGAGTGTGTTTTTAGTTTGGTTTGTTTGTTTATTTGTTTTTTAGATTCCACAAATAAGTACAGTCATACAGTATTTGTCTCTTTCTATCTGATTTATTTCACTTAGCATAAGACCCTCTAGATCCATCCATGTTGTTGCAAATGGCAAGATTTCTCTTATTAAATAACTGAGTAATATTCCAGTCTGTGTGTACATACATATGTACCACATGTATACATATATACACACCACATCTTCTTTGTCTATTGATGGACGCTTAGGTTGCTTTTCATGTCTTGGCTATTATACATAATGCTGCAATGAACATTGGTGTGCATATATCTTTTTGATTAGTGTTTTTATTTTTTTCAGGTAAATACTCCAAAGTGAAATTACTGGATCATATGGAAATTCTACATTTAATTTTTAGAGGAACCTCCATATTGTTTTCCATAGTGGCTGCACCAATTTACAGTCTCACTCACAGTGCGCCAGAGTTCCCTTTTCTCCACACCCTTGCCAACACTTTTTATTTGTTGTCTTTTTTGATGATAGCCATTCTGTCAGGTGTGAGGTAATATCTCATTGTGGTTTTGATTTGCATTTCCCTGATGACCAGTGACATTGAGTATCTTTTCATGTACCTGCTGGCCATCTGTATGTCTTCTTTGGAAAAATGTCTTTTCAATCCTCTCCCCATTTTTTAATGGAGTTCTTTTCTTTTTATGTTGAATTAAATGAGTTCTTTGTATATTTTAGATATTAACCCCTCATCATATGTCATTTGCAAATATCTTCTCCCATTCTGTAGGCTGCCTTTTCATTTTGTTGATAGTTTCTTTTACTGTGCAAAAGCTTTTTAGTTTGATGCCCCATTTGTTTATTTGTTTATTTTTTACTACATTGTTTATTTTTACTATGTTGCTGTTGTGTGAGGAGACAGATCCAAAAAATATTACTAAGACTAATGTCAAAGAGTGCATTGCTTGAGTTTTATGGTGTCAGGTCTTAAATTTAAGTCTTTAATCCATTTTGAGTTTATTTTTGTATATGGTGTGAGAAAGTAGTCAGGTATGATTCTTTTGCATGTAGCCATCCAGTTTTCCCAACACTATTTATTGAAAGGGCTGTCTTTTCCCCATTGTATATTGTTGCCTGCTTTTTCATAGATTAATTGACCATATAAGTGTGGGTTTATTTATGGGCTCTCTATTCTGTTTGTTGATCTGTGTGTCTGTTTTTGTGCAAGTACCATACTGTTTTGATTACTGTAGCTTTGTAGGATAGTTTGAAATAAGGGTGTTTGATACCTCCTCCTTTGTTCTTTTTTCTCAAGATTGCTTTGGCAAGTCAGTGACTTTTGTGTTTCCATACAAATATTAGAATTATTTGTTCTAGTTCTGTGAACAATGCCTTTGATATTTTGATAGAGGTTGCACTGAATCTGTAGATTGCCTTGAGTAGTATGGTCATTTATCAATATTAATTCTTCCAGTCCATGAGCACAGTATATCTTTCCATTTGTTTGTGTAGTCTTCCATTACCTTAATCAATGTCTTACAGTTTTTAGAGTACAAGTTTTTTACCACTTTGGTTAGATTTATTCCTAGGTATTTTATTCTTTTTGATGACATTATAAATGGCATTGTTCTCTTAATTTCTCTTTTTGATTGTTATTAGTGTATAGAAATGCAACAGTTCTGTATATTAATGTTGTACCCTGCAACTTTAATGAATTCAGTTATTAATTCTAATAGTTTTGTGATAGTATCTTTAGGATTTTCTCTATAGAGTATGTCATCTGCAAACAGTGATAGTTTTACTTCTTCCTATCCAATTTGGATTCCTCTCATTTCTTGTTCTTGTCTGATTGCTGTGGCTAAGATTTTCAAAACTATGTTGGATAAAAGTGGTGAGAGTGGACATCCTTGTCTTGTTTTTGATCTTAGAGGAAATGCTTTCAGCTTTTCACCATTGCATATGATGTTGGCTGTGGGTTTGTCATATATGACCTTTATAATGTTGATATATGTTCCTTCTGTACCCACTTTGTTGAGAGTTTTTATCATAAATGGATGTTGAATTTTGTCAAAAGCTTTTTTTGCATCTATTGAGATGATCATATGATTTTTATTCTTCAACTTGTTGGTGTGTTGTATCATGTTGGCTGATTTGCAGATAAATCCCACTTGATCATGGTGTATAATCCTTTTAATGTAATGTTGAATTTGGTTTGCTAATATTTTGTTGAGGAATTTTGCATCTATGTTCATCAGGGATATTGACCTATAATGTGTGTGTGTGTGTGTGTGTGTCTGTGTCTGTGTATGTGTGTGTCTTTTCCTGGTTTTGGTATGAGGGTGATGCTGGCCTCATAGAATGTACCTTCCTCTGCAATTTTTTGAATAGTTTGAGAAGGATACTTGTTAACTCTTCTTTAAATGTTTGGTAGAATTCACCTGTGAAGCTGTCTGATCCTGGACTTTTGTTTATTGGAAGGTCTTTTGTTACTGATTCAATTTCATTACTGATAATTGGTCTGTTCATATTTTCTATTTCTTCCTGATTCAGTATTGGGAGATTGACATTTCTAGAAATTTATCCATTTTTTTCTAAGTTGTCCATTTTATTGGCATATTGTTCATAGTAATCTTACGATCCTTTGTATTTCTGTGGTTTGGTTGTAATTTCTCTTTCATTTCTGAATTTATTTATTTGCACCCTCTCTCTTTTTTTCTTGATGAGTCTGGTTATAGGTTTATTGATTTTGTTTATTTTTTCAAAGAACCAGCTCTTAGTTTCATTGATTTTTTTCTATAGCTTTATTTTTTTAATAAATTTATTTACTTATTTATTTATTTATTTATTTTTGGCTGCATTGGATCTTTGTTGCTGTGCATGGACTTTCTCTAGTTGCGGTGAGCGGAGGCTACTCTTCGTTGTGGTGCGCGGGCTTCTCATTGCAGTGGCTTCTCTTGTTGCAGTGCACGGGCTCTAGGTGCGCAGGCTTCAGTAGTTATGACATGCGGGCTCAGTAGTTGTGGCTCATGGGCTCTAGAGTGCAGGCTCAGTAGTTGTGGCACACGGGCTTAGTTGCTCCATGGCATGTGGGATCTTCCCGGACCAGGGATCGAACCCGTGTCCCCTGCATTGGCAGGCCGGTTCTCAACCACTGTGCCACCAGGGAAGCCCTTCTATTGCTTTTTTAGTCTCTATTTCATTCATTTCTGCTCTGATCTTTATGATTTCTTTCCTTCTACTAACTTTGGTTTTTATTTGTTCTTCTTTTTCTAGTTCCTTTAGATATATGATTAGATCCTTTCATTGAGATTTTTCTTGTTTCCTGAAGTAAGCTGGTCAGTTGCTATAAACTTCCCTCTTAGAACTGCTTTTGCTGTGTCCCATAGATTTTGGAACACTGTGTTTACATTTTGATTTGTCTCCAGGTTTTTAAAAAATTTTTCTTTGATGTCTTTGTTGACCCATTGGTTGTTTAGTAGCATGGTGTTTAGATTCCGTGTGTTTGTGGTTTTTGCAATTTTTTTCTTATTGTTGATTTCCAGTCTCAGTGTTGGGGTTGGTAAAAATGCTTGATATGATTTCAGTCTTCTTAAATTTATTGAAAATTGTTTTGTGGCCTAGCATGTGATGATCCTAGAGAATATTCCATGTGCACTTGAAAAGAATATGTATTCTGCCAATTTTGGATGAAATGTTCTGTATACGTATCTATTAATTCTGTCTGGCTAATGTGTCATTTAAGGCCACTGTTTTCTTATTGATTGTCTATCTGAATGATTGGTCCATTGATGTAAGTGAGGTGTTAAAGTCCCCTACTCTTACTGTACTACTGTCAGTTTTTCCCTTTATATTTGTTAATATTTGATTTAGGTATTCAGATGCTCCTATTTGGATACATATATATTTACAATTGTTATCACTTCTTGTTGGATTGATCCCTTCATCGTTATGTGATGTCCTTCTTTGTCTCTTTCTATAGTCTTTGTTTTAAAGTCTATTCTGTCTAACATAAATTTTGCTACCCCAGCTTTCTTTTGATTTCTGTTTGCATGGAATACCTTTTCCCATCCCTCATTTTCAGTCTGTGTGTATCTGTAGATCTGAAGTGAGTCTCTTGTAGGCAGCATATATTTGGGTCTTTTTTTATATCCATTCTGCCACTTTAGGTTTTTTGATTGGAGCAGTTAGTCCATTTATATTTAATATAATTATTAATATTTATGTACTTATTGCCATTTTGTTCATTGTTTTCAGGTTATTTTTATAGTTATTTTTGGTTCTGTTCTTCTCTCTTTCCTTGTGATTTGATGGCTTTTTTTTTTTTAAACAAATTAGATTTTTTTTCTTTTTTTAAAGGTCAAATTTATAGAGAGAATGTTTTGCTTATTTCTTTTAAATTTTATTTATTTATTTACTTATGGCTGTGTTGGGTCTTCGTTTCTGTGCGAGGGCTTTCTCCAGTTGTGGCAAGTGGGGGCCACTCTTCATCGCAGTGTGCGGGCCTCCCACCATCGCGACCCCTCCCGTTTGATGTCTATTTTTAATGTTATGTTTGGATTCATTTCTCTTTTGTGTGTGTATATCTATTAGGTTTTGGTTACTATGAAGTTCATATATAACTATATATATATTAGCATATATATAACATATATGTATTAAAATAATCATATACATGTTTATTTTATGTTGATTATCTCTTAATGAACACATTCTAACCACTCTATATTTTTACTCCTCCACCCTGGCAAGTTTAGTGTTTTTGACATCATATTTTATATATATCTTTGATTTGCTTATCCATTAACTCTTACTGTGGATATAAATGACTTTACTATTTTTGTCTTTTATACTAGCTTTGTAAATGGTTGATCTGCTACATGTAATGTATGTTTTCTTTTACCAGTGAGATTTTTCCTTTCATAATTTTCTTATTTCTAGTTGTGTGCTTTTCTTTTCTGCTTAGAGAAGTTTGTTTAACATTTCTTGTAAGCTGGTTTAGGGCTCTGAACTCTTTTATTTTTTGCTTGTCTGTAAAACTGTTTACCTCCCCTTTAAATCTGAATGATAACCTTGCTCAGTAAAGTATTTTTGGTTGTAGGTTTTCCCCTTTCATCAGTTTTATTATACCGTGCCACTCCCTTCTGGCTTGTGGAGTTTCTGCTGAAAAGTCAGCTCTTTGTTTTGCAGGAGTTTCCTTCCCTTGTACATAACTAGTTGCTTTTCTCTTGCGCTTTTAAGATTCTTCCTTTTTCTTTAATTTTTGCCATTTTAATTGTAATGAGTCTTGTTGTGGACCTCTTTGAGTTCATCTTGTTTGGGACTCTCTGCTTCCTGGACTTGGATGTCTGTTTCCTTCCCCAGGTTAGGGAAGTTTTCAGCTATTATTACTTCAAATAAGTTCTCTGCCCCTTTCTCTCTCTTTTGTCCTTCTGGGATCCCTAAAATGTGAATGTTAGCATGCTTGATGTTGTCCCAGAGAACTCTTAAACTATCCTCATTTCTTAAAATTCTACTTTTCTTTATTCTGTTCAACTTGGGTGATTTCCACTACTATGCCTTCCAGTTTACTGATCCATTCCTCTGAATTACCTAATCTACTGTTGATTGTTGTGAGTGTACTTTTTATTTCAGTTATTGTATTCTTCAGTTCTGTTTGGTTTTTCTTTATATTTTCTAACTCTTTGTTGAAATTCTGTGTTCATTCATTCTTCTCCCAAATTTGTTGAGAATGTTTATGATTGTACCTTGAATTCTTTATTGGGCAGATTGCTCATTTCCACTTCATTTAGTTCTTTTTCTGAAGTTTTGTTTTGTTCTATCATTGAGAACGTATTCTTCTGTGTCCTTATTTTGCCCAATTTTCTGTGTTTATTTCTATGTGTTAGGTAGGTCAGTTATGTTTCTCAACCTTGGAGAAGCAGCCTTATGTAGGAGATGAACTGTGGGGCCCAGCAGCACACTCCCCTCTGGTCGCCAGAGTTCTATATTCTAGGGGTGCCCCCTATGTGGGCTGCATGTGCCCTTCTGTTGTTATAGGGCTGACTACTGTGGGCATGCTGGTAGGTGGGGCTGGCCTCGGCCTGGTTGGCTGTGAAGCTGCACCTTGTGCAGTGACTGTGAGCCCATCGGAGGGCAGGATAGACTTCTCATGTTGTTGGCTGCATGGCCTAGAGAGCCAGGGTGGTGGCACGGATTTGCTGTTGGCCTGATGGAGGGTGGGGCTAGGTCCCCACTCAGTTGTCTGTGCAGCCTGGGGAAGAAGCTCAGGGCTGGTACTGGCCCACTGGTGGGCAGGCCTGGGTCCCAGGAGCTAATAGGCTAGAGGGAGGATTCCAAAACAGCATTTGCTAGCGCTAGTGTGGTCACAGTAGAACGAGCTCCTGCAAATGGCTGCTGCAAGCATCTCTGTCCTCAGGGGGAGTCCCAGTTGCTTTCTGCCTCTCTGGGAAGCTCTCCAAGATCAGCAGGTTGGCCTGACCAAGGCTCCTTTCAAACTATTGTCTTTGCACTGGAACTTGGAACATGTGAGATTTTGCATGTGCCCTTTAAGAGCAGAATGTGTTTCCTATAGCTTTCTGGTTCTCTCAAGCCCCTCTTTGTTTTCAAGACAGACATTCTGAGGGCTCATCTTCCTGGTGCAGGACCCCTGAGCTGGAGAACCCAATGTGGAACTTGGATCCCTGACTTCTTGGGAAGGACCTCTACAATTATGATATTACTCCCTTCTGTGGCTTGCCAACCTGGGGGCGTGTGAGTCTTAACTATACTGTTTCTCCTACTCTCCTACCCATTTCATTGTGGTTCCTCTTTACATCTTTAGTTGTGGAAAATGTTTCCTGCTAGTCTTCAGGTTGTTCTCTTAGATAGTTGCTCTGTAAGAGTTGTAATTTTTGTGTGTCCCTGGGAAGAGGTGAGTTCAGGGTCTTTGTACTTTGCCATCTTGGCCACCACCCCCACAAGACTATATTCAAAGATATTTACTGAATTATTGATTAAGGAGAGAAAAGCTGAAGTTCTTAAAAGAGTAAAATAGTTGAATAAATCATGACATATCTGCATTTTAAAATATCATGTAGTTCTTAAAACAATTTAATTATATTTATTGGTTGACTCAGATGGGTATCTGTTTTTTTTTTTTTGAGAAAACACATCACACAATAATGTGTATAGTGTGATCCCACTTTTGTAAAACAGTATCATATGTTTTAGAACAAATACATATTCATATATTTATATGTATGAACATAGAGAAAATTGTGAAGTTATGCACACCAAAATGTCAGGCTATTAACCCAAGAGTGTCAGAGTGGAAGAGATTATTATTTTTAGAAAATATATTTTTAGATTATTGCATCGTTATAATGAACATATATAAATTTTGCAATTAATAAAAAAATAAATGGGAAAATAAAAAGATTGAACAAGGCTTCCAGGTGAACAGGGGCCAGATGCAATAAATAGACTGTCATGTATACCGAGAAACTTGCTACTCTGTGCTCAAGAGACCAAGACCACCTTATGATGGGAGCCAGAGATGTGAAGACACATATAATCTGAAGCCACAATTACAGACAGAAATCTGGGCTGGGGCTTGGGCATCAATATTTGTAAGTTAAACTTATTCATGATTAGTAGTTATTTTTCTAATTAAAAAAATTCATTGCCATGGTACCTGGTAACTGATCTGCAAATTTTAAAATCCATCCTTTTTAAAGAAAATCTTAAATATAGCAAATATTAAACATTGGGACTCTGAGTCAAAAGGGCTTTTTGTTGTGCCCATCTGTTTTAATAGTAGAGGGAATAAATAGCAGAGGCATCAGAGCGCGCCTTTAGAAGGCAGACTTCCTGGATTCAGAACCGAGCTTGGTCTCTTCTAGATCTGTGATCTTGGGCAAATTACTGAACCTCTCTCTGCTTCAGTTCCTCTATTTGGAAAATGGGCATAATAATTGTGCCTACCTCAGTGGGTTGTTTTAAGAATTATATGAAATTAAAAAAAAAAAAAAAAAGAATTATATGAGTTACTATCTGTAAAACACTTAATGACAAACAGAAAATGCTGTGCATGTGTTTAAATAAATGAATAGTAAAGATCTTATTTTATTTTTTTGACCATTCTGTACCATTTTCTAAACAATCTTTTGGGAATTTATTCTGGATTCTCTTCAGGATCTTCAAACTACAGATTCTCTGATGATATAATTCCACATCATGATTCTGGTTAGACCCTTCAGACAATGAACAATATCAACCATTTTGTGAGCTTCCTAGGGATAAGGAACTGTTATCACTAATCTATCTGCACTAAGGATAGGACAAGCTGCAGAGCATTCAGTTCACTGTTATGAACCAAACTGAACTGCATAGTCAAACCGTCCTGGTCACAGTAAATTAAGTCCTGCTTTCTAACCATAAGCAAGTGTCTGTTCTTGTTTACTCTAGGGTCAGTGTTAGGTTCCAATGCACTCAGTTTCATAAAATTAAAGTCTGTACTTGCAGGCCTCTCTCCAATAGGCATATACATATTATATGGGTAAGTTGATAATGAAAATGTTTTCTGAGCATGAGATTTAAAATAGGGAACTCTTGAAATCACTGAAGAGTAGATGATGTGGTAAAAATTATTATGGGTAGTTTACCTTATGGTGTGTTTGGCCTGTTGGCCTTAAAGAGAATGCACTTATTGAGAATGCAGTTATTGAGTTTAAAGCCTTTGAAATTTGTAATTTACAACACATTTTGGAAAGGAAGTAGGAACCGTGAGATGCTGATTTTGTACTCTCAGAGTGCTTGCTGCAACATGATTTTTTACGGGAAAAACCCTGTTTCAATATTTCTGGCATGTAATAATGTGCAGAAGGGTATTACAGCACCCTTACCACATTGTCTGGGTTGAAATTATTTTTAGATAGAGGGAGTAGCCACAACCATTTTCTACAGCTCTGTTGTTTGGATTTACTCTGTGTATTATATATAGTCCTAATTATATTTTAAATGTTTCTAAAGAGCTACAAAATCCCTCTTCTGCACAGAGGTTTACTTTGGCAGTATGTAATTGTTTTTATTATATGTTATCCTCTGTTTGGCCTTACTGTAAGCTAAAACAGACAAAAGATGTCCAGGAAAAATTAAGCCAGTTTTCAAATCTGGACATGGAAGAGTCCCCAGGAGAGGATTTGCAATGGAACTAACAGAGACTAAGGATCCTCTTTAATTTGCTGTCCCATCAAGGTTCTGCCACATCCATTATTATGAAGTATAAATGTTTTACATATCAAATTTACCTCTGTCAGACCCCTGCAGAATTATCCTTTTCTTCAATTCCCAGGCTAACCTGACTTTGGATAACTGAACTCAAACATGTTGTGAAATGTTGATTTAGATATTCCCAAAGGAAACCAAGGACTGGATGCTGGGCATTCCGACACAGCATATATAGCCCTTGCCATGTTCAGACAAACCTGTGAGATAGATAGAAGACATGTTTTCCCCATTTTATACATGAGAAAACTAAAGGTCCCAAAGTCACAGTACTAGATAGTGGCAAAGTCATGATTTGAATCCAGCTTTCCAGGCTCAATAATTCTCCATTTTCTTATCACCACAGTTTTGTTTTAGAAAGTCATATTAATACTGGGTCATCATGACTATAAACTATATGACATTTAAATATTAGGTCCATTTGGCCTATCTGAATCCCAAAGGCTGTTTTAATCGTGTGAATGAATGTATTCCCACTGTGTGTGCAGTTGTTTAGTCATTTATCTGCAAATTAAACAACAGAATTTTACAGCCTCTTCTGAACCAAAGTCTGTACTGATCTTTGAAAATGTTCTACCTGGTAATGCTTCACTATTTCACATCACAGAAAATAAAGGACTGTTTTTTTTTTTTTTTCTTTGTCCTGGAATTTATACCACGTCTACCACAATTTAGTTCATTATTTTAGTTTCTCTCTCTGTAAAATGGAAATAATAGTACCTACCTCATAAAGCTCTGATTATAAACAGAATAATTATAAGTGCTAAAAGCAGTGTTTAGACATTATAAGAACTCAATGAATATCCTCCTCCTCGTCTCACTCTTTTGCCGCCTTCCTCTTTGTTCTTATGTTTCCTGCCTCTTAGGGTAACATGTTGAAATCTTTACCTTTTCGTTTTTCTCTCCTCCTCTTTCTCATAAAAATGTACTCATTTTATGCATCACTTAAAGGATTTACTGGGCTCCAGTGACTCAGAGAGGAACTATTTATCACTTCTAATATTATTTCTTTATTAAGTTGTGTAGGAACTTTCTAGTTCCTTTCTAGTACTCTAAAGTAGTATTTGTAGTATTCATATAATCCATACAATGCAGAAAGGGTTCTTGGCAGCAGGAAATGCTTCACACTCTCAGCCAGTCAACTCAGGTGTACCACCAACTTTTGCCAAGACCTAGAAGGTTACTGCTTCGGTTTCTTTATAGATTCAAGGATGTCCATTGAAGATTCTGCAATAAAGGAGGCCCACTCTAAAAATATGCCTTATAAAGTCCATCAGGGTGGTAAACAAGATGGTGCAGTCAGGCAGTTTTGTTTATTCAAATGACAGTGGACTACGATGCTTTGGGAAGGAAGACTCAGAATAAATTTCTATTTACAAAATGGAACCTGATTCCTTTCGGTTATACTGGTCATTGATTATGATATTTTGTATAATATTTTCTTTTAAGAACCTTTGCCCAA
Source organism: Eschrichtius robustus (assembly GCF_028021215.1). Taxonomy (NCBI): domain Eukaryota; kingdom Metazoa; phylum Chordata; class Mammalia; order Artiodactyla; family Eschrichtiidae; genus Eschrichtius; species Eschrichtius robustus. The sequence goes on along the minus strand of NC_090840.1, from coordinate 56,677,364 downwards.
GTTATTGCGATCATCATGCGTTCTTCACAATTACGATTTTCATGCAGTCAATGTTGTTAGAAACCAAGTTATAAAAATACAAATTGATTATTTCATAGAAAACCTTCAATTTGTCATTACAAGTTGAACAAGCCTTTTGAGAAATAATCAGTATATACCACTAGTAAATTGTTGTTCAAGTTATTTATTCTCTTAAATAGTAGATCACAACCAAGAAATACATAACAGATTCCCAAAATTTAGAAAGGAGTTGGGATCCAGGCATTTTAATAATTTATTTGAAAGGTAGAAATTTCTTTTTTGAGTTATGGGAAAAAGTACAGTTTCAGTAGTTCCTCATACAGTACAAATTTTAATCTTAAAAATTAACCTATATAGAGATTACAGTGTTTCTTGGAAGCAAGTCTTTAAGTAACACCCACCACCAGGATCTGAAATACTTCAACTTTTTCTTTTTCTATGTCAATGGTTTTTTCAAAATTCAATCTTGCCCAAGATTGTGTATAATTGATTACTGATAATATTACAATTCCCCCAAATGATCATCAAGTATAAAAGGTCATTTTAGTGTAAGAACTATCTGTTTGAAAGTTCTTTTGCCCCTATGATTTTGCAGTGCACAGAGCGAAGTGCTTGCTAGCATTTTGGAGCAGTATTATATGTCAATAATGTCTTAATAATGGGGTCAACAGAGAAGGAATTCATGGTAAGAAGTTAGCAACTCCCAAGTCATTTCAATAATGCAGAGATGGGTACAAACAAAGGAATCTTAACTTAGTATCTTTAGGTCATTCCATCAATGTCACTGATACTCGGCACCTTCAGTCCATAACGTGCTCCTTTCTCTGTCTTTAACATTGTTCGAGGCTTAACTCAAAAGTCACCCTCTTTGTGGAGCCTTTCCCAATAACTCATGGTGTCTTACCTCTTCTGTTCCTTTGAACTGTGCACACATTTCAGTTACGAGTCCTTTTATTTCACACGTCTACCTAGTCCGCTAGGAACCTCATTGAACTCTTAAAGGAACCTCATTCATTTTTTTAACCTAGCATTTAGCCCTGTACCTGGCACACAATTGGTGTTTGGTAAGTGGTTCTAAAATGAAATAATTCCCATTCAAAAACAATATAATAATGTCATGTAGATCTTAGATTACTCCATTTCTACTACATATTAATTCTATAACAGACTACTTCATAGTCTACCAGAAAAAGGCATTCTGCACATGCATATTAACCAGTTTTTGACTTCTAAAACTGTGTTAGTGTATAATGATAGCAATATTTACTGAGAACTTACTATATTCCAGATACTCTTAAGAACACTGTACATGTATTGATCCTCTCCCAAATTTTTTTTTCTCTCCCAAATTTTAAGATATAATTTCTTAATTACACCGTTATTACCTCACCCGAAGTTATGTGTTTGAGTGAGATTTAACACCAGGCAAGCTGTCTCCAGAGTCATTCTTCTTAACCATTAGTTAAACTGATTTCTAACAAAAATGCTACTGAAATGCTGCCTATTGGATGCTCCACCTAATGGATAACAGCAGCTTGTGAATGACTTTAAATTTCAAGGTAGTATTTCTTCTTGCTACCCCTTTTCCTGTCATGAATTCGCAGTAAAAAAACAACAAAACATTGAGACTTGCCACTATTTAAGAAAAAAAAAAATCTATAGAATGGAACTATGCATTTATCATTCAAGAAGTCTCACTATTATAATGTAAGTAAAAACATTACATAATTTATTTTTCTATTCTTTACAATTAACACAGATAATAAGAAATATATATGTAATATCATTTCTGATTGTGAAGAGCTTCCATATGCAGTGTCTGTGAAGCTCTGCCCTACATTGCTGGGAGTTAGATGTTACTCTTCCTATTTAAGGCAGAAGGTTATAGAGATTCAGAGAGGTTATTTAGAGATTTTCAACGACAGATGCATCCTAGAATCACCTGTCTATCTTAAACAAACAAAAAAACCATGCTGACACCTGGAACTCCACTCATGGCAAATTAATCGGAATCTCTGGACTGGACCATGACAGCAGCATTGTGTAAGCACTCCCCAAGTGATTCTAATGTGCAGTCAGGCTGAGAACCAGTGGGTTAAATGAATCACCCAAGACTCACAGCTGAACCTTAAATCCTGGGCTTCTGACTGTGCAGGCTGTGGTAGGCCATGTTCACTTCCTCAAACACAAACAGCTTTGGGTTTCTTTTTTTAAGGATTACTGACACCTTTAATTACATTGCCACATGTGCAGTGGAAGATTCTTTGCTCATTCTTAAGAGTAAGTTTGGATGAATAATATCAACTATTGATGGCCTAAACTTCTTCTGAAAATCTCATTTAAATTACAGAAAGATTAGGTGCCAAGGGGAGGTTTGTGGGAAATTTAACACACACACACACACACACACACACACACACACACCCCCACCCCAAAATCTTAATCAGCCCCTAGAACTTCCCAACTAAATAGTCTAATGTAAAACAGTATGCTTACTGGGTAAATGCCCCTTAAAGAGAGTTCTAGCCCTTCTTTCCAAAAGTTTGTAGACCTCTAACCCCAAATATATAAAATTCTGAAGTTTCCTCTCATAGTCTAATACTTTCTCTCAAGGTTTTGATGTTGGAATGTCTCTCTTAGGCATCTCCCCAGGCTGAAAAATTTTCAGGATGTGTGTGGGTTTTAAAGGTCTTGTGAGTTACTAAGTGTCTAAGTAATTCTGAACAATTCTAATTGTGGCAGGTGTCATAATAGCACCTTCACACTCAGTAACCAATGAGACTTGAAGTATGACTTGCTGCTGTTAATGTTAGGCTGTGGTAAATCTGGAATTGGGTCTGACAAGAGTGAGTCCTGGATATGGATAAGCTCAGTTGAAGCTGTCCTCTGACACAACTGTGTTTGCTCAGTTCCTAAGGCTGGACTTCAGCTTTGGCTATGACTAGCATGCCGGTTCTCCCCATATCTTGCAGTCTCAGCTGTATACCCACCCCTTTCTTGGAGCTCTACCTAGGATCACTCTCTTCTTTGCTGAACTTTCATAACCAGCCTAATGCTCACTGTGTAACTCTCAAGGTGGCTTACTTACTCCCTAAGTAGGTCTCCTCAGGTTCTGGTGAGTATCTTAACATAAACTAGATCACCACATGATTACCTGAAATATAGCCACTTCTGTAGTTAAACTCTATAGCTAGTTTAGTTTTAGCTATAGCTATAGTAGTTTAGTTATAGCTATAGTAGTTTTCCCTCCCTGTTCTGGTTGTCTACTGGTGCATAATAAACTGCCCTTAAATTCTGTGGCTTAAAATAAATTGTAATTATATCTTATTGTTCTTGGAGGTTAACTGGGTTCAGCTTAGAGGTTCTTGCTTGGGCTTCTCATATGCATAATACAATAAGATGGCACATGGGGCTGGAGTCATCAAATGGGCCAGACATCCAAGAGGGTCTTCTCAAATGACTGGCAGTTGATGCTGGTTATTGACCTGGCACTCACCTGGGTCTAATGACCAGAGAAACTACATGTGACCTCTCCATGTGGCTGGTTTCCCCATGTCCCAAGAGTGAAAGTTCCAAGATACCCAGGTAGAAGCTGCAAGGCTTCTTGAAGTTTGGTTTGGAAATCCCAGAATGTCATTTCTGCCACACTCTATTGGTAAAGCCAGGTCAAAAGGCCATCCCAGATTAAAGGAGAAAGGGAACAGACTTCACCTCTTGATGTTAGGAGCGGCATGCACTTAAAGGGAGAGAAGGGATTAATGGAAACCATCAATGAATGTCTGTCACCCACTCACCATATCCCTTTTTTAATCCCTAAATCATCTCTCTTTAGAATGGTGGTATAGGCCAGTGATTCTGGAACTTTTTAATATCAGAGCCCCTTCACAGTCTTAAAATTATTGAGACCCTTTTATCTGTATGAATTCTATCTATTGATATTTATTATGTTAGAAATTTAAATGGAGACATTTTAAGTATTTATTAATTTATTTAAAAATAACAACGATAAACCTACTACTTGGTAACATAAATAACATTATAATGAAAAGTATGTTTTGTAAAACAAAAACTTCTAGTGAGAGAGGGGTGGCATTGTTTTACATTTTTGCAAGTCTTTTTAATTAAAGACAGCTGGCTTCCTGTAGCTCATTCTACAATATGTTGTTTTGGTTTAAGTATATGAAAAAAATATGACCTTATAGAGGTATGTTGGAAAAGAGAGGAGTAGTTTAAATAACCTCTTCAGATAATTATGAATATTCTTCTTTAATCCTTTTTTATACGCAAGACTTGTGGAAATTTCTTTAGTGTTCGTTCAAATGTGGAAACTGAATCCATGTCAACACATTTTTGTACTATTATATTAAAATTCATTGGTCTCTCTTGCACTTTGAATAGATCTTTTGTCAATGTGTGATTTTGTAACATTAAGCATTGGTCGTTTTAAAGCTATTGGTTCACTGATTTAAACAGATCATTCAAATATTTTATTATACAATATTTAAAAATCAGCTTTGTAAATATCAACACCTATTGAATCAGAAGATAAATATTGGAAAGGTATCTGGATTAAAGTTGTGGACACAAGGTTTTCAGTGTTCTAATTTTCTCTTGAAATCTTGAATTTCATCTTTCACAACAAATATTGTCAAGTTTCTTTCCTTTCACTGACAGACTTCATTCATTTTGAGAAAATGGCTGCCACATATCCAAGTCTGAATAACTATAGCTTGTCCTGTGAGTCATTCACTCAGTGCTTGATTAGAAAGGCAGATTGAGCCTGAAAATCACACAATTTATGAGTACTTCTCCTGGAGGTAACCAATGAACTCGAGTATGCAGCATAAGTACTTTATACACAATTGCCTGTATTCACACAGAATATTTAAAAATGTGTACTCAAGAGGTAAGACTTAATAAAATTAATAATCTTTACTGCTTCACTCAATGCACTGTTAAGGGAAACTGGCTTTTCTAAATGCAAGAATGCCATGATGACTGATTTTGATGGGTATCATTGCCTGGATTTGCTGTGAGGCCGCAAACTGCTGTTTTATTCAAGTGGCTTTTACACCAAGGCAAATCAACACAATAAAAAGACCAGTAACATCTTAAGATTATCATAAAAATAATTTTGACCTTGTATACCCCTGCAAGTGTCTCACGGAATCCTCAGAAACCAACAGACGATGTTTTGAGAACCACTGATCTAGTTCAAATCTGAAGGAGCCATATCTCTATTGTCACTAAAATAGAGCTGCCCTATACTGATATGAGGGAAGCTACATCAAAAGTCTTAGCAGTGCTCTGCGGTTAAACAGAGAGGGTTAGACAGTTCCTGCATGGTATGGAATTGAAACCAAGAATTTCTAAATGACATGGAAAGAATATGTGGGGTGGGACATACAATGGGAAGAAGTAAGAATAGCCTTTCAGTAGGCACCAGTGCCTGCCTCAATATATTTGCTTCTATTATTTATCTCTCTTTTGAGAAATGAGAAAAAAACTCATTGTTTTTCTTTTGTCATTGTTCAGATTGAGATAGAAAGATGCACAGGCAGATTCATTCGTTGTATTTTAGTGTAGTATTGATAGAAAGGGCTCTGAACTAGGAATAATGTAGAGTATATATTTCCAACTTAGCCACTCTTGCTTGGCTTGCCATAAATCACACCATTTCCAAGCCTCATTTCCTACTTTAAAATATTAAGAGTTTGAGATAGAGGATTTCTTAGTTGCCTCCCAGCTCCAAGTATATCTATATATAATGTGCTGAAGCTGGCTTGAACAGGCTCATGAGAGTCAACTGTTATGCATATCTTCTCCCAACTCTGTGTTTAGTGACATCAATTGGTAGCTTGAAATCTGCTATGGTGGGAACATTTGTACTATAGTAAATGGCAAATGCTATAAATAGGGCCATATTTTTTTTTAAACCCAATTTGCCAGTGCAGCATAGTCTATCTGTTTAATACCCTGTGCTGTGGAGCACATGCATAATAACTGGCAACTTGCTATGGTGCTCAACTCATGGAACATCACAGCAGACCTTGTGATGTGTATGGGATTCGCACATGCTTCAGCTTGACTCACATGTTCCTTCTTAATTATCATATGTGGTTTAGCTAAAACTAGTCTGTGTTCTTGTAATATACATTGTTGAAAGAAAAGAATAAAAAGTAATAGGGAAGTGAAAGTTCTATAAACACATGTCAAAACTCCTTTTAGATTTTCCTTTTTATTTCTTCAGATTTATGACCTATTGATATATTTCTTCCATTTAATAAAATTTAAAAATTAAGTTCCTTTGTTCTGTCTGAAATAACAACTAACCTGCTGTTTCAATTCAGAATCTAGATGCAGAAATAAATAATGGAGTCAATAACTTAGAGTAACAGTCCCTGACATAAATCAGGTCTGTGCCTCTTACCAAGACTCCTAAATGTCTATCCTCTATGTCTTAAAAAACTTTTTTTTGACCACCCAGATGTACAGGAAGAATAGAGAAAGAGCAGGAGAAAGTGGTGAAACAGGCAGAGAAGCAGCATTAGTCTAATAAAATAAGAAAGTTAAGCTAGTTTTAAAAATCAGTGCCCTGTAGAACATATTTTGTCTTTTGGAAAAATACCTTCTCATATCCCATTCCTGTCATGCTCACCATCTCGGTACCCAGTTGTCATAACGTCTCAGTGTGACATGGAAAAAATGTTCCGGTTTGCCTTTGGAAATGTGATTCAATCTTGCTGGCAGGGATTCCTTTGAAAGATCCTTGACCCATTCTCAGGATGCTCTCAGTTTGCCAGAAGCAAGCAACAGAAGGGATGGGGTTTCACAAAGAGAGAATTCAGGGGGCTTCGTGAGTGTAATTCCTCTTCAGGGCTGTCCTCACACTTCTGCCAAGACCCAGCAAGGTGCCTTCATGAGGGTACCTAGTCTTCTCTTTCAAACATATCCAGTTACTCAGGCTCCAAGCTATGAAGTAGGGCTTCAGTAAGCATGAAGTGGTTCTTGGGAACCTCTAGAGAAGCAAACATTGACAGGTAATGTCACAGCTGCCTATCACTATCCAACAGGGTTGATCTCTGGGCATGCACAGTGTTGCTTTTAAGTCCTGCTGATTTGGATTCAATTTTTCCCTTTTAGCATTTTGCCTGAAATTTCTGTTTGACTTGGAACTCCCCAACCACCAAATTAAATGAAATGAGCATGATAAAAAAAGTTCATTGAAATTTACCACAGCCATTTGAAGAAACTTCCAATAAAACCAGAAAGAGAGCCAATGGCCATCTGCCCAGTGACATAAAACAAAAAGCTTCCCACTAGGAGATGAAATTAAAACACTAAGGAAACCAGGGACAGGAAGATTCCAACTTTCTACAGTTTCCACTTATCTAAAATTCAGGCCTTCCCAAAAGTTAGCAAAATCCATCTGGAAGAGTCCTCAGTACACTTCCCAACAGAGAGGAACTTGCTTTTATTTTGCCAATAACAGAGTATTAAACAAATACACATACTACAATCAAACCAAACCCCATAAACAAACACAAATGAGTGAAGAGTTGGGTCTTGTAAGCCACTCTGTCTCACATAGTGATCGCCAAAGTGAGTAAAGTTCAGTTTTGGCACTCTGTGGCTCTGCTCCACATTAGTAGAGGAGATAATACATAGATAAGACGGGTGTAGTATGTGGCGCAAGATTTTTCTGTCAGAATAATGGTATATCCATTTTTGAAGTACATTTCCTTTTTCATAAAATGAGAAAGGATTGGCATGGCACTAGATGAGTTGGTTAAAAAAAGTAATCTTAATAAAGGGAGTTATAGTATTAGAGGGTGAACTCACACTGGCTGTATCTCTATCACCTATTTAAAAAACCCATACACTGGGCTTCCCTGGTGGCACAGTGGTTGAGAATCTGCCTGCCAATGCAGGGGACACGGGTTCAAGCCCTGGTCTGGGAAGATCCCACATGCCGCGGAGCAACTAGGCCCGTGAGCCACAACTACTGAGCCTGCGCATCTGGAGCCTGTGCTCCGCAACAAGAGAGGCCGCGACAGTGAGAGGCCCGCGCACCGCGATGAAGAGTGGCCCCCATTCGCCACAACTGGAGAAAGCCCTCGCGCAGAAACGAAGACCCAACACGCCCAAAAATAAATAAGTAAATAAACACATTTATAAAAAAATAAAATAAAATGTAAAAAAAAAAAAAAAACCCATACACTGAATAAGTTCTGGAGAGCTAATGTGCAGCAAACAAAACAAAACAAAACAAAAATAATCACCTTAAGGAATAAAATAAAAAACAAAAAGGTAACTCCAGTGAAAATGTAATTAAAACAGTTAAAATCACATCTAGTTGTTAGTGTGTGTGTGTGTATGTGTATTCTCTCTCTTTATACATACATATGTATGTGTATATATATGTTTGTATGTATAAGTAAAATGCTCTGCACATAGTAAACACTCAGTAAACATTTGATGACAAATAACTTGCTGATAAATATATCATGTGGCCCTTAAATTCTGCCTTTGTAAATATAATCAAAGACTGAACAGTTCATTTCCACATGCCAAATTTTAGTCTCTGGTACATGTGTGCAATAAACTTTAGATATATGGCATTCCCTCTCTATATTCCACTTAATTATTGCATTAACATTTTCCTAATAGTTTTTCTTAGCTATTTGTGTTTTCCTTCTCTCTTGAACCATATTTTCAAAACTAGGATATCCCAGGGCTCTGGTATCTGATGATAAAGCACATTCACTAAATTTTTTGCAAACAGTACTCATAGTTATATAATGTGTGCGTGCTTTCTTAGATTTTTTGTGTGGAAGAAGTTCTTTCATCATTTGCATCCCTTTGGGATATCTCAAGACCCCAACATCTGGTTAGTGGTTTCTTGAAAAGACACACTTTTTCAGTACAAAATGTTCTTTTTCTTAAAATAACAATAACAACCTAATTTTCATGTTTTAGTAGCTTAAAAGATTGAATAAAATTCATTTTTCCTTAATAAATAACAGCTTTTATCATATCATACCTGAGTGCACCTGTTCTGAAATAACATGAAACTTTAGTTTAAAAATATATAGCAAATAAAACATTTGGAAAGTTAATAGCAAAATATGAAAATGTTGGAATACTCAATAAAAGCTAAAGAAATGATTTGGAGGTAGGAGCATGGGTAACATAAAGCGCTTGTGTATGGAAGAGGTAGAATAGGTACAGGTTTAATGTTGATAAACTTGAATTTAAGCCTTGGTTTTATCACTTTGACACTGGATACATTTTTTTAACTTCCTCTGAGACTCAATTTTCTAATCTATAAAATTGGCGGGTTCATACCTTGGACTTTTCATAAATATTATTATTTTGTTTTTAACAAACAGTGCTTTAAGGCTTAGTCGATGCTTGGCACTCTTCTAAGAACTTTCCAAATTGTGATTTATTTAATTTTCATGGCAGCCTTATGGAATAAGCACTTTTACTTCCTCTTTAAAAATAAGGAGACAAAGACATTTAAGCATGGTGATTTTCACCTAGAAGCCCTCAGTCAGTGGCATACCAAGGCAGGTCAATTGAGGTAGTCCATGCCAGGTGCCTATTAGTAGTAATTTAAAATTAATAATAAAACCAACTAGCTGGCAACATTCTGCCATAAGTGGACACCTTTTCTGCTTCTTGGGCAGCTGGGAACACATTGGTCACTAAGACAGTCGATGGTGCTGCTGTCGACAGGGGAGAATCTAGTAATGTCCTTGATCTATAAGATGTGACTCGAAGCCACCTTCTCCCTACTTTTTTTTTTTTTTTAATTTTATTGAAGTATAGTTGATTTACAATGTTGTGTTAATTTCTGCTGTACAGCACAATGATTCAGTTATACATCTATAGACATTGTTTTTCATATTCTTTTCCTTTATGGTTTATCACAGGATACTGAATACAGTTCCCTGTGCTATACAGTCGGATCTTGTTGTTTATCCATTCTATATATAATAGTTTGCATCTGCTAATCCCAGACTCCCAATCTTTCCCTTGCCTTCCCCCCTACCCCTCCACAGTCTCCCTACTTTTTTTGTGTGTTTTGTGTGGTTTTTTCCCTTAGGTTTGGGTTTTTTCACACACTACCACTTTGGAATTTATACACATTTGCTGCCCTTTTTTTTTTTCCCCCACTAAACTTTAGAAATTCAAACATGCAACAGAGTTTTGGGTTAAAAGGATTTAAATTTGCTTCTGCCAGTTGCCTTGGGGCATTACACACTGGGACCACTTTAAACTCAATTCTTTAGCTCTAGGTTTTTTATCCCCACATAGGAAGTGTAAATTTAGGGCACAAATGTTATGAATACTGGCTCGTGGTTATGAATTCTTATGGGAGATCTTTCTTTCCTCCACCTTGCACCAAGGTAGATAAAGCCCTCCCTACTTTTTAAAGGAAATTAAATGGAACATTGTGATGTTTAGCTGGGCAAAGATTTTTTTTTTTTCTTTTTTTGGCTGCGTTGGGTCTTAGTTGCGGCGAGGGGGCTCTTCTTTGCATCACACGGGCTTCTCCCTTCTCCCTAGTAGTGGCGTGCAGGTCTTCTCTTCTCTAGCTGTGGCACGCAGGCTCCAGGGCATGTGGGTTCTGTAGTTGTGGCACTAGGGTTCCAGAGAGCGTGGGCTCTGTAGTTTGTGGCATTCAGTCTCTCTAGTTGAGGCATGCGAGCTCAGTAGTTGTGGTGAGCGGGCTTAGTTGCCCCGTGGCATGTGGGATCTTAGTTCCCTGACCAGGGATCGAACCCACATCCCCTGCACTGGAAGGCAGATTCTTTACCACTGGACCACCAGGGAAGTCCCTAGATGGGCAAAGATTGAGAAGAGGCTCCATGCCTTGACTTGGTAGCTGAGGGGTTGGGGAATCTGGCTTTCTCATGTTTTGGTGTTGGAGACAGACTTGGAGATCGCTGCCAATACAGTCGGCCAAAGACCATCCAGAAAGCACCAGTATTTGAGCAAATTTATTGTCTCATTGCAATGAGGGAGGACACATGCCATGGGAACCCTAGGGGCATTTCAGTAAGAGGGCGTTTGAAAGGACCTATATAGGATTTGGGCTTGTGTTAGATGACTTTGGGGAAGGTCCCCGAAGAAGTGACCTTTGTGCCCAAAAGAGGAAAAGAAAAAAAAAACAACTAAAAGTTGGTCTGCATTTTATCATCATCAGGCAATAGCAATTCTAAACAATGAGATGAAACATTACTCCCCTCAGGATGGATCACTTTCATCCTCCATTCCTAAATACCCATTGTCCTCAATATTTGTAACATTTCTTTTATAATTAAAGTAAGAAAAATAAAATTACAAGAGCTTGTAAAACTTTTGAAAATGTAACAAAAATATGAATAGATTCTAGGACTACAGACAGTCTTGAATGAGTTAGTACATATAACCTAAATATGTAGTAATATACAGTAGAGTTAATATATATAGTATATATATACACATACACAAATATACACATACATATGTATATACATATATATACATACGTATATATATACACGTACATACACATCTTTCTCTCATGATAATTAACGTATTAGTGACATCTGCATTTTGCCTTTATATTGTACACATGATGTTCACTGGAGATTAGGCCATTTAGTAAAATTTTCATCTGTACTTTGCTCACCACATACTTCCTTTTCAAAACATGTGAATAGAAATTTTCAGAGGAAGTTACAGGTTAAAATCCATGGTTCCTAAAATACTACTACTACTACTAATAATAATAATAAAAACAACAACAAAAACAGAATTAAGGAGCACTTCTTTCCATCATTTTTTAAACTAAAAAAATTCAAGTGTGTTTAAGCCCTATAAAGGCTGTAATTTAGTAGTGGTTCTATCTCAATTCAGCTTCAAACTTCACATGGAAAAGTCATATTTTATGGTGCAAATGATTGAGATTGAGTAGTTACAGTTAGAAGTCCAATAGATAATTTTTCAATTGTCCAGTTGGTCAAGCTGCTGGATCAGTTGAGACATCTTAAGCAACGGAGTATACCAATGTAATGGAGTCAATTTTGGCAACTGATGTGATTTTTTTAAATGACAATATCAAAGCTTACTTTGGATGGGTGTACATACCCTCTAAGGGTTAATTTAACAAACATATTAGTTCAGATTTACAAATATTAATCCTTGGGTCATGTTTTTTTCTATGAACTTCACTCTTCTGTTTTTATATTCTTGACAAGATTGTGTAATTGAAAGCTTTGGACTTCGAATCAGGATTTTCAGGTTCATATCTTACCTCCACCATTACTTTTTATCTAATATTTGCTTTCACACATATGAGCTTCAGTTTTTTTACTGTGGAAACAGATGGAACAACACTTACATTGCAAGGTGTGTCCTTGCTTATATGATCAGTGCTCAAAAATGTTCCTTTCTTCCCTCACATCTTCCTACTTTCTTCCACTTCTCCAAAGACCAAAATACCTTAAAATAGTCCCATAGAGTAGCAATCTTTAAATTTCTTCTCCAGTGGGTTACTGTCTTTAGAAAGTCCCTAAATAAGATTTAGAGATGGATTCAATTTCAGTATCTGCAGGTGAAGTGTGGCCTGGCTCGCACACATAACAGATTCATCCAGATGAGATTATGACTAGGAGTCTGTAAATTTCCCGCTATGCTTATGCCAGTGTCATGAGGCATCTGGGAAGGAAATTCAGCCTGTTCATTTTTGAACAAGGCACCAAAATTTTCCAGTATGTTTTTATTATATAGTTATTTTGGAATAAAAGACAAACAAAAGCTACATTTCAACATTAAAAAGATGTTGATGTATACTCAGAATTTTTTGTGTATGCCAAGAGAAATAGAACATTCCCTTGCAAAAGTGTGTATTGAAATGAAGTAAAACAAATGGTTCTTTATTTATTTATGTAAGGCTAGACATTGGGTATATTGCATCATTTAAGCTTCGTCCTTACACTTCATTACCTACTAAAAATGAGCCCTGCTTGTAAGTATTTGTATAATCAGTGCTGAGCTGTGCTTTGAAATGGAGTGCTGCAGATTAAGGACTGGGAGAAAAAAAAAAAAAAAGGAAAATTGTACTTGATCTTTTGGAACATCAGAGAATAATTGCTTCGAAATAGGGAATTTCCTAAACTCCAAGTTCAAAAATCTTAGAAATACTCTATTTCCCCAGTGTACTGACCCACAGATCACGTGTTGATAGCTTGGAAATAACGTTTCCAGTTGTTACAACAGATTTTTTTTTAATTTTGGAATTTAGGAAGAACCCAAAGTCAGATTTGAAGGCCTTTGTCCTTGGATTTTCTCCTCTTTCAGTGGGATAAAATTCAAATTCCCTTTGGCTTAGCACAAAATACCCACCACAGTTTGTCTGGGCCTACCCTTGCTTCTTACTACTTTCCCTTCTAAAACCCCTGCTCTGGCTGGAGCAGAATATACACTGCTCCCTCCAGCCTGGCCCGAAATGAAGTATGTATCTTTATGGCTTCTATGCCTTTGTAAGGGCTGTCCTTTCTACTAGCAATCCCTCTCTGTTCCTCCCTAGACTTTCATTAAGTTTAACTTCTACCTTTCCCATGGAAATTTTCATCTCCCCTCTAAATTGCAGCTTTCTTTCCTGCAAAATAAACCCGTAGAATTCACATAATGTGTATTGAAATTATTTCTTAAAACTTTGTTAAACTTTACCACATACATAAATCCTATCATTCCAACCACGTGGCATGCAGCTTGGGACAAGAAATACGAATCTGACTTTTTTCAGTATGCTTGGCATGGTGGTATGAGAAACGTAGGAGCAGAATGGTAGGTGTGGAGGGAGGGGGGCATTACAGTGCTTGACCTCTTCAGGCTATATGGCGTGTAAGATTTGAGTTTTAGTTTCGGTGGAGCCTTACTACACTTCAGTACGGTTTATCTGAGAGCTCTGTATTGGAATTTGTCACAAAGCCCCATCTAATTATAATGTGAAACTTAGGTTTCTTTTTTCTTTTTTTCTTTTTTCAGTCTCTTGGGTTATATTTTCCTAGGGTACGTCAAGGGGACAGGGTTATGACTGGACAAAAGAAGGATTTAAGCATTTCTTATTCCCCTAGCTAAATACATCTGATACTGCCCCCAGTTTCCACCAGAACTTCTCACAGGGAAGAATAGTTATTCCTAGACACTTCTGGGGAGTGAGTGTAGGATCATGTCAGGCTGGGAAATGCAAGGCAACTATTTGGCCTATAGCCACGTGCTCCCCTTTTCTCTGATAGTCTTATTAAAAGAGAAAGATTGCATCGGGACTATTAGATGAAAGGCAATTTGGGACCTCAGATAGTCCAGAAGTGACCACCACTAACCCATATAAGAGTTTTGAGAGAATTAGAAAATGCCCTGGTCCTGCGCTAAGCACTGAGATTTAGGGAGCTAAAAGTGGACTGATTTCAGCGTCCACTCACACCTGTGGCTAGATGCCCTTGGGCAGGACAGAGCCTGCATAACTACTGTGGTGACCTTGGGCCAGAATATACAGAGCATGTAAATATATTGGTTTAATTTGTTTGTCTTTTTTTAAAGTATATTTCCTCATGAGAACTGCCATTGTGTAAAGTATAATTAAATATAAATATTATACTTTCTAATCTTATCATGATTTCCTGATAAATATACCCGATAAAATAGTCTGTAGATTATATTACAGTCTATTGCAGTTGGCTCTTTTGGTCTCCTATTTATTTACCGCAACTATATTTGATCACTCTTAGGATGGAAATAACCTGATCTTAATCCTTTGAATAAAAAGAGTTTGGCAAACTTCTTTTATGAGTAAATGAAAAGGGTTTTGCAAGGTAGCATGTATAAAGAAGAAACATTAATCCTAACCCGTCACTCTCTTAAATGGGAATTAAGGTCAGCATTCTTAGAACAGCCAACTGAAGTGGTGCTAAGTTCAGAAATTCTTTGGAAATGGAACCAAGCAGCTGACTTTCACTAGAGAAGAAGCCATTTCAAGAGTTGGACGCTAAACACTGGTGACATCTTTCCAAGTCACTTCTCTTTAACTGGGTCACCTGTCTTTTAAGAGAATAATGAGAGACCATAAAAAAAGAATCATCACTACCCTCATCTATTTAATTCTTTATTTATACTCCATTATAAGATAAAGTAAGTCAAATTTTTCCTGAAAGCCTAAATTGTCCCCTAGGGGAAAGTAAGGCATACTTACTTTAGAAAAATCTAGTAAGTCTTCAGTCCATCAGAAATTAATTATGCACTAAAAGAGACATTCATGTGAGCCTCTGGAGGCTGTCATACAGAGTGAAGTAAGTCAGAAAGAGAAAAACAAATACCGTATATTAACACATATATGTGGAATCGAGAAAAATGTACAGATGAACCGGTTTGCAAGGCAGAAATAGAGACACAGATGTGGAGAACAAAGGCGTGGACATCAAGGGAGGAAAGCGGGGAGGGGAGGGTGGTGGCGATGGTGGTGGTGATGGTGTGATGAATTGGGAGATTGGGATGACATATATACACTAATATGTGTGAAATAGATAACTAATAAGAACCTGCTATATAAAAAAGTAAAATAAAATCCAAAAAAACCTTTTTTTAATGAATAACATCAGCAAAGGCCAAAAAAAAAAAAAGAGAGAGCCTCTGGAAAGAAAACCTTCTATAAGGGTAGAACATATCAAACTTTTTTTTTTTTTCCCAGACTCAAATTGCAAATGGTATCTTTTTAGAGAAGCATTGCTTCTAGGAATGATCTTTCATGGACATCATTTCACTCGTTAAATCTACATCTCATTTCATCTTCCAACATGACAAACATAATCGTACTCAGACACACCATCACTGCATCTGCTATCCAATTCCCAGAGTGGTCAATTGTCTATTTTTCATGTTCCAGCATATTTCAAAACTCAACTTCTCTATCTTAAATATGATGTTTTGACTTACAAGTACATTGGCAAAAAGATAGTGTTCCTTTAAAATTTTGTATATTTTCTTCAGATTTCTCCAAATGCATTCTCCTTTGCACAAAGCTAAATCTGTTTCGTACTTGACTAAAAATAGTGTTGAAGTTAATTCCCACTTAAGAGGGTAGGGAATTGAGATACTGAAAAGAACAGTTAGGAAATGGAAAAGGATTTACACTTTGTCAAAGAGGCCGTTTTTAGCACCTTATCACAGTAATAACATAAACTCTTTGTAAATTTAGTTTTGACAGCATTGGGATTATCACTTTTTTCTATCTGAGATAAACTTTAGTCTGTATTCATCATCTGTATAACTATCTCAAACATTTTAGCATGACAATAAGCGAATTCACATTTTAATCACATTTGATAGTTTACAAAGCCTTCCGTTAATTTGGTGTTATCCCTATGTTAAAGATGAGGATACTGAGGCAGAGAAATGTAGCTTTACCCTTGGGTCATGCAAATACATGGCTGAGTTCGGTAGTCAAGCTCATGTCTTCTACTTGGTGCTTCTAGGTGCATATATAACATATATAACACACAAACCCAGGGAAAATACCTATCACATGCAGTGCTGGTGAGCTGCTAACCAAGAGGAAAGTATTTTTTGTTGTTTCTGCCTTACTGAGGAGCAGATGAGGGTCAGAGACTTGGGTTCTAATCTTTAATATGTGATTGAATCTCTATGAGACCTTCTTTCCTCTGGGACATGGTCTTTTTTTTTTTTTTTTTTTTTTTTTTTTTTTTTTAGCTGTGTTGGGTCTTCGTTTCTGTGTGAGGGCTTTCTCTAGTTGGCGGCAAGCGGGGACCACTCTTCATCGCGGTGCGCGGGCCTCTCACTATTGCGGCCTCTCTTGTTGCGGAGCACAGGCTCCAGACGCGCAGGCTCAGTAATTGTGGCTCACGGGCCTAGTTGCTCTGCGGCATGTGGGATCTTCCCAGACCAGGGCTCGAACCCGTGTCCCCTGCATTAGCAGGCAGATTCTCAACCACTGCGCCACTAGGGAAGCCCCTCGGACATGGTCTTTAAAGACAGGGAATTTCAGGAAATGGCAGCCATGATCCTTTCCAGCCTGCACTTTATGTGAATGTCTGTTTGTGTTTTGTAAATATAGCCAAATTTAAGTTATCTGATAAATTAGAGTTAAAATTAGCAGTTTCAGTCTCTGCCTTTTATTAGAATGCTGGATAAAAATCAGGTAAATCCATTTGGTTCTATGATAAGATTGTAATTTTAGGAGAACCAGGAGAGTGGTCACATCCTAAATAACCCCACAACCTTTCCTAAAATCATTTTATTACATCCTCTAACTAAACATACACACACATACTTGCTCAAAAATTGTAGCAATTATTTATATCAGTGGTTCTCAACTAGGCATGATCTTGACTTCCAGTAAACATCTGGCAACATCTGGAAACATTTTTGGTTGTCACAGAGGGGTTGCTATTGGCACCTAGTGGGTGGAGGCCAGTAATGCTGCTAAACATTCTATAATGCATAAGACACCCTGCCACACACTCACACACAACAAAACACTGTCCTAAATGTCAGTATGCTGAAGTTGAGAAACCCTATTTAAATTTATAAGTAATTGAACAACAATCCTAACATCATAAAACAACTTACTTTTTTTAGTAGAAATTTCAGTTTTGGTCCATATGACACAAGTAAGATACATGTACTTTGAAATATGAAACCTTCACTTCAGCTTCTAATGCTCTGCAAGATCTCACAAGTCAGTATTTAATTTAGTAAACAAGTATCTTTTAGAAAATTGAAGTAGCCAGAAGAGCAGTAAGTTGGGAATCACTCATTCATGCCTTTGTGTGAATTAATGCAATGAGAAGTAATTATAGGGAAAAGCAGACCTGGGTGAATGCCATGGCAGAAGGGTTTAGGGAGCTGGAAGACAGTATGAGAATCTTAGGCACTCCTTAGGAGAAGGGAGATTCAGGGAGGATGATGGTGATCAGTTTGACTACTTTTCAAATTTCAATGACTAGCTCCACTATAAGCTACAAAGAGTTGCAGAACTCACATATGTGAGTTTCAATTCTCTTCTCTTTTCTAATTCAGCTTCAAGTGGGATATGTCAGTGATTTTTAAAATAGCCAATAATTAATTGAGGAGAATAAGAGTAAAGGAGATGTTGATGAATTAATAGATTGGTTGACAAGTTATTATACTAACTGCTTTGGTTTAGGAGTCTCAATGATTCATAAATTGCATACTAGCTTCTTGTCTAGTCTGTGTAGCTTGACTTCAAAGCCTAATTTAAAACTATTAGATTTCCTACACCATTCGTGGTTTAGTTTGCTTCTGTTTTTCCTTTAGTTTTTCCAATCTGAGTATTCTGTTACCTTTCCATTTTTGCTATTAAACGTGCTATGTAACACATACAGACAAAAACGCTATTGAGATAGCAAACTACAAAGTTTATGCTCTGTTTATATTGTCTCTTGTTGCCTAACAAATTGTGCCAAAATTTAGTAGCTTAAAACAGCAAACATTTATCATCTTGCATAGCTTCTGAGAGTCAGGGATCCGGGGACAATTTAGGTGGGTGTTCCTGGCCCTAGGTCCTTTGTGAGGTTACAGTCAAGCTGTTGGCTGGGGCTACAGTCTCTGAAGACCTGACTGAGACTGGAGGACCCATTCTGAGCTCATTCACCTGGCTGCTGGCCAGAGGCTTCAGTTCCTCACCATGTGGACCCCTCCATGAGGCTGCTTATGCCATGGCTTACCCCAGAGTGAGTGGTGAGAGGGAGAGAGAGAGAGAGAAAGAGAAGCCATAGTGTCTTTTAACTAGGGCGACCCATCATCTCTTCTGCCCTATTGTCTTGGTCACACAGACAACTCTGGTAGAATGCAGAAGGGGACTAAACAAGAATACGAATTCCAGGAAAAGCTGATTACCATACCGACGTTGTCTTTAAATTTAATAACCAGCGAGAATCCATCCTATTGAAATGTCGATATATAACAACATGCAAATAAGCTCTATAATTGGTCACTTAAAATAATGACAGCAAGCTTTGTTGGAAAAAAAAAAGTGTTCTAAGAAGTAACTACACTGAGTTTGTAGAACATATGGACAGTGGTCATAAAAGAACATATGTTAGGTTCTGCTAGTTTCTTTATTGTTCAGAAACAGTTTTTGTGCTGATCAAGTCAGAAATATGTCTAGTCTGCCCTGAAATATCAACTTTTGGCTTTTTGGTGGTACAATGAGTATGATTCTGAGTGAGAGTTAGAAAGGATTGACTTCTAAACCCTGATTTTTCCGTTTCCTGGCTGCACAATCAGAGCCAAGTTCTAATCTCAGATGCCTCATCTATGAAATAGACATAATAGCGCTCATCTCTAATGGATGTTTTCAGGACTAAATGCTATGATGTGAACAAACTATTCAGCACATTGCCTCACACGTAGCGAGGACATACTAAATAGTGGTTATGAACATCAGCTTCCAATTCAGTGCTTCTTTGAACATCGTGACCATTAATACGTTGTAAAACTAAAAAATTGGTTGAGTCAATTCTTTTTGTAAAAATGAAATAAAATTGAACAGTATAGAAAATATCAAAATCTCCGAGGGTCAGAGACATGGGTTCTAGTTCTTACCGTGTCACTGGAGTAAATATTGTTTATAAAACCTGTTTCTTCCTTGTGTGCGTGTACGTGTGGTATTTGTTCCTTGCCCTGATTAAAACTATACCTTTTACTATGGGTCACAGTCAAAAAAATGAGAGAGCCACTTACTCTAGCCTCACTTTATTACATGTGTGTTTTCTCCTGAGGAGAACCAACCTTATTCTGTTCTAGTGATTGCGTCTCTCTGAACATTTTGGAAATTGGACTACTTTAATGCCTCTTTGCTATAGAGTCTCTTCCTGTTTAGAATTACACTTAAAGATGAAATCCTAGTGTGCATAGTGCCATGACCTTTCCGTATGATACCATTAGATGTGCCCCAGACCACTACGCGACTCATTTCTTTATGCCCAATGGCACGGTAGTTGTAGGTGCATTAATGGTATGCATCACAGGAAGCTCAGAAGTATCAACAGACTTACTCATTTAGAATTTTTTACGTAGCAAGTGTCCACAGGGACTTTTTTAGTTGTATGATTAAATAAAGGAGTGCTAAGCCCCTGAGGTTTATGAAATTCTAAACATCAATCTGTCTCAAAGGAAACATGCTTTTCATGGAAGAAACTAAATTTCAGGCGTTACATTGTCAAGTTTGCCAAATGTCCAGTAGTGAACCATACAAGTAAATGCTGTTTTTATTGTTTTAATATATTTTCTTTGTCTTAAATTTTTATTGATTGTTATCATCAGTGGCTTGTAGTGCTTCGTCTTTAATTTATCAATTTATCAGAAAACAAAACAAAACATAAACACTTGCAATACTGTTACTTTCAGATTCCTGTCATCATAAGGAAAGTGATGAATAGTTTCATATTGTGAATAATTTTATACTTTATCTGCTTTTAAGTTAGATGTTCAGCTAGTTGAATTAACTGTAATGTTTAAAAGGTTAAAGAGAAAGACTCTTTTTTTTTTTCTCTTTTACAATCTTACCCCAATTCCGCCCTCTCCTCCCTGGTTCCAGTATTTTTATGAAAGACATCTGGGAACTTTATTCACTGCAGTCTTTCACTTTATTCATTGCTGGCCTAATGATTCAGAATCTAATCATCATCAAAATCATAATTGTAGATATTTCTGGGTGAAACTTGCTCAAGGAGAGAGTTTCCTCTGAAGGTTTGAAACAACTAGCACATGTTGTACGAGAGGTTTCTTTACACCCTGTGGCCATAACGTCTGGAAGAATTAGTGAATATATATAATAAATGGCTTTCTGACATTCCATTAAAATACAATAAAATATTATTAACTATTCCCAGACGTTTTGGCCACCCTATGGTACATAGATTCCTGAGATAATGTAAACAGGAAAGATACTTACAATTCTTTTAAGAATGAAGATTTGCAAAACCCTTTAGCATTAGGCAGGCAGTAGTATCAGGGATTGACAATATGCTGTAATGAATCTTTTATCTTTGTATGGCTATGGTTTACAAAATACTTTCACTTTAACTTTATAAAACTGCTTTGACATAAGTATTATTACATTTACTTTACAGATGAGGAAACCAAGGCTCAGAATAGTGAAGCAACTTCTTCATAGTCATGCTAAGTGCTAAGTGTTAGGAAGCTATATCTCTAAGAACGAATGCCTCATTAATGTTTTTTTTTTAACTCTACCACACCATCTCTTACATCCATACCTGCTGAGAAAGTTCAAACCCATTTCTTTTCATTCGAAGCTTATTATTTTATTTTTCAGTGTAGGTCTGTTCATATTTCCTTTTTAATCCTTGAACAATACTATGATGTAGGTACATTATTATTCCCATTTTCTAGATGCAGAAGCTGAGGCACAGAGAGGGAAAGCAATTTGCTCAAAGTCACACAGTTAATCAGTTGCCAGTATAAAGCTGTCAGAATCTGAAACTTCCTCTTTTTTCTCATACACTGCTTCTCATATGCTGCTGGCTATAAATCTGAATTTGGTAAGAGAAATAATGCGATGGCTAATTTTAACTGTTAGTTATCTTCTCATTGAAAAAATATATATATAAATAAAATTACACTAGAGAATTCACACTTCTAATAGATTTTCAAACTGCTTTTCCCAACTTGGCTCTAGACCAAAGTATAAGTATCTGTCATTTGCATAGCATCTTAGAGCTGACCAAGTATTTTCACACACTATTTCATTGATCATGACAACAAACTTATGAGATAACTTAGGGTGGGTATAATTAGCAGGATGATTTTCCTGATGAGAAATATTTATCTCAGAGAAGTAAAAGACTATAAAGTTCATATGGCTGATAAGTGAAAAAAAAAACAAATCACCCAGGTCTCCTGATGACACATTCTGGGAGCTCTCCATAACACTATGCTAAAGATAGCACAACACCCCACAAGATTCCACCTGCTTATTCAGGTTCACCAAGACCTTTCTTCCTCTTTGGAAGAAATCAGATAGACCACAGTGAATCTTAACTTCTGATAGGAGAGATCCTTAAAACTGGGAAGATAGGCATGGTGTGTATTAGCACAGACTATAGACTCTGGATTTGGACAAGGTGGGGTGAGAATTCTGGTTCTGCTGTGAGCTCTATTTCACTGTGTCTTTGGTGGAAATTACCTATCTTCTTTGACTCTCCGTTTTACAGATGAAAGAGTTGTGAGAAAACAAATGTGTGATTTCCTGATATGATTGTGGTTTTGTAGCAAACTCACCTGACTTTTTAATATAACATATCTCATGCTGTGGCATGAAAACCCTTGACTTTAAGAAGTCAAGAATGTAAAAGACCTCAGCGACATCCTAGGATATGTAATTTTTGGGTGTCATGGTTTCCCGGAGATAATGATGCTGATATAATTTTAATATAAAAAGGTCATTCTAAAACTGTGAATGCTGAGAGCAATCAGTCCTGGGTGGGATATCACATCAGAACAGAAGAGAGACTGATTAAACATATGCTTTTTCCAAATTATGTTTGTGCTCAGTCACGTTGAGTTAACTAAGACCTATCAAACTCTTTATTTCTTCTCTATGAGTATATGAAATAAAACTGTCATGGATTTCATAAACTTGAGATATATATTTCACAGTCCTGTATAGGCTATTTCTATTCTAACCGCTACCACATTATAATGATGTTGTCTGCTTATATACTTGTCGTTCTCACTAGACAGGTACTAGGCAATAACTGTATATTTTGCATCTTTATATATTCATGGTACAAGGCCTGTTAACACAGAAAACATATAAAAGCGACTCAATAGATATTTACCGAACTGAGTTTATCTCACATGAGAAAGTATGTAACATGTATATATTTATGTATCTATATGTAATATAAACATACATAATTACACATCCACATCTGTGCATGTTCCTGTTTGTCTTTGTCGATATCTAATCTACTATCTGTAATCTTACACCTACTTGATTAGACATGGCATTTTTAAGGGGAAACAGTTAGTCTTCTACTTTAGCGTATATGTTCTAATTCATTATTCTATACAGATATATGTATCTGCAAAATACAGTAAGTGTATTTAGTTGTAAATACACCTTTACTTTTAAGAAGTAAAATTTTTTTGACCAAAAATTATTTAGTTCAGCAATTTTAATTTAGATATAGTGCAGCAAGTTTTAATTTAGTAACCTAGAAAACATTTATTTCCAAAAAAGAGGCTTGCTTGAAGATTTTTGATGAAAATTGGTTGGAAAGCTTATTTTAAATAATATTAGAGTACACTCTATGATAATAAGCTGTCAATGAGTATATGAACATTAGATTATTCACTTGACATTTGTGTTTATTTGAAGGAGTGATGGTGTAATGAACAAGAGAATGAGCATGGTACTAATCCGTATGCTATATGAAGATGGTATCTCTTTTGGTTGAGTAAATGAAAGAAAATACTAATACTTTTCAGCAAAGATAATTAATGAGGCGATAAAAAGCATATCATCATGGAGCTAAGGAAAGAATGAGTCACCTTGTCATATAAAATAATTACTTTGTGCTTGGTTTAGGAAGGCTTCAAAGTTTAGATAGGTTTAGGAAGGCCTACTACGTATTGATCCAATCATTCTTTTAGTATTCCTAAGCGTGATAGTGGTTAAGGGGATTTTTCATTGTATTTAAAAAGAGAGAACAAGTGAATAAAGAGTTGTTGTTTTTTACCATTGGAAAATGATAGTCAGATGTTAAGTACTTTTATTTTCCCCCTTACCTGACACTGGTAGGAACTCTAATGCCTTCAGGATCAGGGCAGCTTACCTTAATAGCTTAAAGGGAAAGAGAGGTAGGCTAATTGGAGACTATGAGTTCTGGATAAAGACTTGAAACTGTACTTAAAAAATAAAGTGCTAGCCAACAAAAACACTTCAGCTGGACAGATTTGGGCAGGAAATGACCTGATCGTGATCCTTGCACTAACCAAGGACCTGAGGCCAACTGAAGCGGAAAGAGAATGGGCTTGGGGTATCAACAGACTACCACCTCTAGCATTTGGGCTCTGTGACCCTGATCACATCACTTCATTTCTCGGAAGTTTTACCATCTCATATTGGTGAGATGGTAACAATATCTATTCCAAAGGGCTGCTGTGAGGAATAATTAAAGCTCATTGACTGACACATAGGAAGTGCTCAATAAATAATGGCTGCTGTTCGAAGATTTCCACAAAACCCTTCCCCTTCAAAGAAACTACCTGTGGTTGTTTCTGCTCTTTTGTTTATTTGTTCTCTTTAGTTCTTTTGAAGCCAGGGAATTGGGAATGGGTGGATAGGGGACAGCACTAAAGGAAAAAAACTAATGGAACCAGTGGGGCACATCTGTGGATACAGATTTGATCTAAGCCACCACTAAGTTGCCACATGTTTATAAGTTTCCCACTGAGTGAATGCATTCTAATATCTTTATGTCTTTACAGATGTCTTTCTCTCATTCTTTATGTTTTTTCTGAATATAAAATTAAATCGTTGTTTTCTTAAAGAAAGTGGAAAATATCAAACCATTTCAAGAAGAAAATAAAATTCACCTGTATTCCCATCAGCCAGAGATATTGTTCATAATTCAGTGCTTCTTTTCTTTTTCCGATGCATACAAATGTGTATCTGAATACACTTACCATAATTGAGAACATACTACATATATCATTTTGTATACTACTTATGTTAAGCAGAAGGGTTTGCTTTTTTAAGCCATGGAGAGCTGGTACTTTTTCATCACTTTATACCTTAAAATATAGGCTAAACAGTTGATTCAATGAAAGGCTCCCTAAGAAGTTGTAAGGGCTGTCATTATAATTTATGTCATGGTTATTTTAAAATCTTAATGTAGTAATGTATGTTTGAGAAGGACTATAGAATCAAGTATTAGTTCTGGTAACTTGTTTCCTTTTTCCCCTCTCTTTCTCAATCCCCTAACTGCTCTCTCTGGGAAATAACTATTTGCCAAAGATAAAAATTATTGGTACGGATTCTTGAGATACAGTCTACAAATGGGGGAAGATTCATCATACAGCTTTCTTTCTGCTCCTTAGAGAAGAAATCCTAGGGGCCTTGTGGGATGCTGAGAAACACTTTGTTCTTTCTTGTGACAGAGCTAGAACTCAGGGTAATGTGTCTAATTAGAGTTTGTACTCCTCTCTTCTGAGTTAGTAGTCAAACCTTGGGATATGACTGTTTCATTAGCTGTTAAAATTACTAAACCTGACTCCTTCCTGTAATGCATAATAAAACTATACTACTAATATGTCTAAGTCTCAAAAACATAAAGTTGATTAAAAAATAGGAGAGTTTAAGGAGCCTAATAATAAGGTAATGTTTTTGTAAATCTAGAAAATATACTAGACAGTATATAGCTTATTATTTTAGGTATATACCTATGTTGTATGAGTACACATCAACTTCAGGATGCGTGTGTGTTTGGAGGGGGTGCTTTTGTTATTGTCCAGATACCATTTTATTTCTTACTAAAAAAAAAAAAAGAAAGAAAATTCAAACCAAATATGTCAAAATATGACATCTGCTAAATTTTTAACGCTAGCTTTATGGTGTCTATTAACAATATTTCATGACTTAAAAAATATTTCTAAGTTTCCAAGCTTTAGACATTCCAAAAATTAGACCAGCCTTCTTTCAGTTAGTGAAAAACAAATGGTTTTGAGTGGTCATTGCTTGTTGGGGATGGGATGAAATCAAAAGGAACACTGTGAGGTGGTCTACAGCTCCCAAAACTAGATGAGTGAGTCTTTAAAACAAACTTTTACGGAATTCCTCTGGCAATGCATGTGGTAATGGGAGCAGGTATTTTAAACAGTTACTCATGCTCAGTTTCATTCTCTCTTGCGGTATGAGGTTAATTCTAAGAGAGACTAATTCATTGTAATGGTAATTAGGGCTCCCTTCCAATAACACTTGAGATGTAACAAGCATCACTAGGGCACCAAAATGGTCTTTGTGAAAGAAGAAACAATGTCCAGTGTCTGTCATCCTTTGATCAAAGTGAGGAAAAATGGGGATTTTATTTCATTTATAGGATGTCAGCAATCACTGTCCCTTTCTTATGCTTTGAATGACTATTTCCAGCCTACTTTTTTCTAGTACTTGGACCAAAGGTAATTTAAATAAAAACTACTCAACAAATATTATTCAGGAAAAATTAGACCTCACACAGAATGCTTTGGAATGTGTATTATACGATGACTTTGACAGTTTTATGCCTGTACAAATTTATTGTACATTCCATTGAGGAATCCCCTATTGTAGGAGAAATACATACATGCACACATGCTCTTACCATTAATTTTGCCACATTTAAGCAGATAAAAGTTAATTTAAAAAAGCAATCATAAACTTAAGAGGTATTATAGAAGATAAGGAAGACAAATAAAGCAACTGTGTTTCAAAAAAAGAAACAGCATATGTGGGAAAGTAATAGCCTAAAAAGTCAGAATGTTGAACAGCGGGGTTTTATTGGAATAAGGTTAGATTTTAAGTGCTAATACCTTGCAATTTTATATGAAATACCAGAGTAAAATGATGGCATTTTTCTACCTACTAGTGGTATTCCTGAAAATCTATAAATTCCTTCATTATTAAGGCTTTTGAATTTTTGTTAGTGTGTATCTTATATCATCTGCTGAGTACTTAGATTTCATGATCTGTCTTGCAGTGTTTTCATTTAACGCAGGAGGTTTCCCTTAAAAAAATGAACATCATAAGTTACTTGTTTGCATCACTGCCATTTGTCATAGGAGGAAAAAAATGTAGTTTACAGAAGATGTTTCTTAGAATTATTCTGTGGAGAGTCTCTTTTACCCTATCAGTTGCCCACAACCTACTGTCTGTTGGGGTGGTCTCTAGTTCAGATGTCAAAGTTCTTTCTTTTTAAGTGAACCAGAATGCATTTTATGTAATGTGGGGGGGGTTAAATTTCATTCCAGATAAGAAACTAAAAAGCATTAAATTAAAGGAATTTATGTTTGCAGTTTTCTGTTTGAAACAATATGTTCTTTAGTTTAAAAACTATCACTTTCACTGATACAAAAACCACGTATACAAAGTTGCTTTGTGGTTCTTCCCTTTTTTCTGTTGTCTAAGTGTAAATTCAGAATTTGGAAGAAAAGTTTCTCAGTTGCTGGGCAGATACTGAAGCTGTCCATGACTGTTTAACAGGCATTATCTATACTGATTAAATCTGACATAAAACATACCTCATCCAGAGGAAAGTGATGCATTAGTTATTCTACTTGGACCTTTAATGAAGTAGACTACAATGAAATGAACAGAACCACAAAGTGTGAATGTAAAACCTGAAACATGTAGGTTGAGAGTATAAGAATATGTATGAGAGCATATGTGTGCAAGTAAATACACACACACAACATATATATATATATACACACAGAAATGCACTTATATGTTTTATTAAAGGGGTAAATTTTATGCTTAGTGTGTTTGAAAATTTAGTTAAGTGCTAAGAAATTATCTGCCTGAGCTTTCTAATGAATCTCAATTAAAAATCTGATAGCATGTCCTTGCCCTGTGTGTGTGGCCTCAGTGGCATGCCCATGCTTCTGACTGATTTATCTCTTGATTTCCTGAACAGTACATTTCAAGAGGTGGTCAGGAAAAGTCACCTTACCTAAACAAGCACAGTTCCTTGCATGCTGTCATAGTCTTTCTGGCTTCCTTCTTTATCCCCGCATCCTCCAGGTTTTCCAGGCCACATTTTTGTGTATTAAGGCAGACATAAGAAATTTGTGCCCTCCCTGCCATATTCATTTGGGATTGCTTCTGGGAAGATGTCCTTGATTCCCTCATTTAGAAGAGTCATTCCTTCCTTCATCCTACCCCAGCAGGCAGGAAGGACATTTGTACCTTCATTCCAGCACTTGTAACACACTTGCATTATAAACAGTCTTGATCATCAGAGTCAAGTTTTACTCATTCTTTTGCTTTCATTGTATAGTCCAGTGATTAATACATGGCTCATTTTCAATGTGTTTGCTGGATTTTACTTAATTTAAATAATTACCCATAACAGAGATGATTGAGAAAAGAAAAGTAGGGAAGATACAGGAGGACAAGATAGGATTATGTGGTCCCTCGAGTGAGGATATTTGTCTTCAGACCTATCTACTTTTGCATCATTTACATTGGTCCCATTGACATTCAAAAAGACCTCACTAAAAATTGGTAATGTGATATTTCATACTTTCAGTAACAAATATAACTAAGCTAAGCTCACAATTGGAGGCTGTTATTTTCATATAGAAGTTCATTCATTCATACATTCACTTATTTATCTAAATATTATTGAGGACTCACTGTGTGCCAGGCACTAAGAGGTACGAAGCTCAACAAGATAGTGCTTGCCCTCAAGGAGCTAATGGTGTACTGGGGTGTGGGCAATGCTATTATGAAAGAAAAAGAGTCACAGGATGCTCTAGAAGTACAAAGGAAGGGTATTATAGAGAGGAGAGTCATGAAAAGTTTCCTTGAGGAGAAATAATTTGAACTGATATTGAAAATCAGGACCTAGCCCAGGAAAAGGGAAGATGAGGTAGAGAAGGAAACTTCCAATCATAGCAAATTATATGCAAAGGCTTGGAAGCAAAAGAAAATAATGTATGTTTGGAAAAAGGCAAATAATTTGGTAGGTCTGGAGCATAAGGTACATGTAGGGAGAGGGAAACCAAGTCTGGATCATAAGGATTCTTCAATGCTGATTAAGGAGTTGTGACTTTAGCTGCAGGTAGTGGAAGCCACTGAAAGAGTTTAAGAAGTGGCGTGGCAAGGCCAAATTTGTGTTTTAGATCGATCGAATCCTTTGGTTACGCCACGGGTGATAGATTGGAGGAAGCAAGTCTGGATTCAGGAGACCAATTATTAGGCCATTAACAAATCCAGAAGAAAAATGACAAAAGAGTCTGCCCTAAGTCAGTGCCAGTGAGGATAAAAAGATATGGTAGAGAGAAGGGGAAGAGGGGAGAGGGATGGACCTAGACACCCTTCAGGAAACAGAAGCAACACAATCTGGTGCTGATTGAATACAGAAAAATGAAGATAAGGAATAGTCAAAGATGCTTCCTGGGCTTCCCTGGTGGCACAGTGGTTGAGAATCTGCCTGCCAATGCAGGGGACACGGGTTCGAGCCCTGGTCTGGGAAGATCCCACATGCCGCGGAGCAACTGGGCCCGTGAGCCACAATTACTGAGCCTGCGCGTCTGGAGCCTGTGCTCCGCAACAAGAGAGGCCGCGGTAGTGAGAGGCCCGCGCACCGCGATGAAGAGTGGCCCCCGCTTGCCGCAACTAGAGAAAGCCCTCGCACAGAAACGAAGACCCAACACAGCCATAAATAAATAAATAAATAAATAAATAAACAAACAAACAAACAAACAAAACAAAACAACCCCTAGTTTTAAAAAAAACACAAAAAAACAAAAGATGCTTCCTGTGACTTGGATGAATGGGAAGGTGGTGGTAGTGCCATTCATTGACATAAGAAACATAGGAAGATAGCCAGGTTGTGTTGGAGGAAGGCAAGGAATATATTTTGGGCAGAATGGTGCCTGGAGATTAAGGGAATCAGAGGTTCTAGCTCTTTATCTTAAAACAGATGATGTGCCTGCTATAGAGATTTGATCCATGACTTTTCTGTTGTGTTCCTGTATCATTGTTTCCTAACTGCCACAAGTATGTGTACTATATATTTTATAGACATATATATATCCATCCATATTTTGATTTTCTATAATAAATAAAAATTAAAATATTGCAGACTCCTGTACTTTGTAAAGGATGTTTTAAATGAAGTAATTTGAGAGCTTCAAAAGATATTAAGAAGAATCTAAACCAGCCCTTCATTTCTAGATGAAGATCTAAAACCCAATTTGCTTAAGTGACTTGTCCAAGTTCACAGAGTAAATCAACAATAGTACCTAGATTAAAACCCAGATAACCTGACTCCTGGCTGAGTGTGTTTTTTACATTTCATCTCCCTTTAAAAAATGTAAAGAGAAAAATTAAGCAGACATTTATAAATATTTTTAAAGTTTTGTGACTCTGACTTTTCCTGTGTGTGAGAAGGTGGGATGTAAAAGAGAGGTTCCAGGCTAGTGAAGTGTGTTTTGGTGCAGGAAACATCTCATCTGTTTATGTGAAGAGAGAATGATTTTCCTGGGTCCTGACGCAACTATGGGGCACTATATGTGAAATGGCAACTTTCAGCAGCCACAAAAATGTGGTCTTAAAAGAGTCATAACCAAGAAAAATGATTGAAGAAGAGTTTGTTCATATGGGATTTTTCTGGGGTACCGTTGAAGCTTAGCTTCTCCATATGCCTCAGCAAGGGTGTTGCTGTTACTCTTTTGGAGAGCATATAACAAACGTCCCCTCAACATTATTAATTTCAGTAGCTGAGAGCTTCTTCTTATCAAAAAGAGATAAGAATATTTACAGGAAGAAATATAGTCAGAGGTAAACTCCAGAGTATTCACCAAGTCTATTGAAATGACCCATCTATAAGCGCCTATTTCCGACAAGACTCAACTCTTTGTACTGGTAATATCTGGTACCAGACTTAGTGCATAGGATGCATTCATCACATATTTGCAAGGACTGAAGTGAACTGATGCAGGGTTAATAAGCCTGAACTAATATAGAGTCTGGTCTCAGTTTTTTTCCATTTGTGGGGTGATGCATAGGGAGAATAAAATCAGGGAGATACTGAGGCTCATTGACTAAGGAGCAGCTAGTGGGCATTAGTGCTGGAAAGCAAGGGTAGAGTCC
Organism: Eschrichtius robustus; assembly: GCF_028021215.1. Classification (NCBI taxonomy): domain Eukaryota; kingdom Metazoa; phylum Chordata; class Mammalia; order Artiodactyla; family Eschrichtiidae; genus Eschrichtius; species Eschrichtius robustus. The sequence goes on along the minus strand of NC_090840.1, from coordinate 56,646,427 downwards.
AGAAAGCAAAGTCAAAACCCCAAAAACTGCTAAGCATGAATTAATATTGTGAAAGGGTAGCCTCAAATCAGGAACCATCAGAAGTAAAGCAAGTAGCAGGAAACAAGGGATTGGAAAAGAAATGTGGGGTGGGCCAATAATACCAGCAGCCATTGTTGTTGACTCAGCCTGCTGATGTTAAGTCTGAGTTTCCCACACACTGAGTGACCACAGCCCGGCATCTGACATTAATTAGTTGTTTCACCTTGCTTTCTATAACCTCTCTGAACCTCAGTCACCACGACTATAAAATGAGATTCTTGGAGCTCATAATATTTAATGTCTCTTCCAGCTCACTTATTCTAATGGTTTTCTTTCTTCTGTAAGTAGTATTTTTTCAGATACCAAAATGAAAAACGGGATGCATGTCACAGATATCAGTACAAAAGCTGTTTTAAATGTCAGCTAAATAGATTTATCTATAAAGACAATTAATTATACTTCTCCATTTCATAAAAGAAAGAGTATACTGGAAATTCTAATAATAGAAATTCTAGCAAATAATATATTTGGCCTCAGCCTTCTTTTTTATAAAGCCATAAACCTAGATTTGGTTGCATTTTCAGGATTGCCACGGATTTATGAAACAGTGATATTTGATAAAAGCATCAACATTTAAGGCATTTTTTTTGCATTGCTTTACCTTTTTATTGCTTTCCCATATTTACCCTTTTACTTTATTTCATGGTTGTTTTGCCATAACTGAGTAATACCATATGCAGCAACATTCAATGAGAGTCCACTTAATCTACAACATATTTTAAGTGAACAATGCCTTTGTCAATTTTTATAGGGCTTAAAATGTTATTTTCTTAAGAATTACATGGGGAAATTCTGTTCTTTGTGCTTTAAGATAAGCTGTCGTTTAAGAGATTTAAGAGATTCCTTGAAGTGACCTCTTGAAGTGAAACGATAGAGAATGCATTTCACATGTAAGACATATCATAATCTCACACAGATTTTGGTTCTCATGAACATGAAGTGGCAAGAATTTTGAGGGCCCAGTAAGAGATCTCTCCCAAAACTCTCTTTTGTAGTGGAAAATGATAACATTAATTCTCTACTCGTCATTGGGCAAAAGACATGGGTGTGCAATTTATGAGTGAACTACAAATGGCTGATAATCTTCACTTCTTAAAAATATTTTTTTCTCTATTTAATAATGCTACTTGTCATACAGTGGACTGTACATTTGCTTTCTCACCACCTATAACATTTCCCAGGATATTACAGCCATCAATCACTGTGAAAATAATTAAATAAAAAAATGAAAAATTATCTGTCTTTGGACAGTTTCACATCATCCATTCTGTAGCCTTCAATTTATGTATTCCCTGCATGAATATTGTGTGTTACCAGAATTTGTCTGTGACATTTGTGATAGTGTGCTTGTGCTTGATGGGTGACCGTCCTATAGAAGGAGCATATCCTGAGGGGCCATCTAGCTTCTTTCAAAGCACCATAACAGCTCTACCGCAACTTATTGTGTGATCATGGACGATTTGCTTAACTTCTGGAGCCTGTTTCCTTATCAGTGAAATGAGAAGAAATAGTAGAGTGGCTGGATTGTTACAAGTAGTCAGTGAGATATATATTTGTAAAACCTGGTACATAACCTAGCTCAAGGGGACAAGTCCATCGTCGGCATCCAGGCCCCAGCGAGTCATCGAGGACCGTGATGCTCAACTCCGCAGCCAAGCCCGAGCCCTGATTACCTTTGCTGGGATGATACCCTACCGGACATCTGGGGACACCAACGCAAGGCTGGTGCAGATGGAGGTCCTCATGAATTGAGTGCGATGCTCCAAGGGGCTCCTGGGGCTGCTCGCTGTCAGTACCTCAGGCGTGTGGGCCCGCCAGGGTGGGGGGAGTTTCTGGTTTTGTTTCTGTTGTGTTAGTTTTGTTTTGTTTTTTTGTATTATGTATTTTTGTCAACACCAATAAATTTCTTTGATTTGTAAAAAAAAAAAAAAAAAAGGCTTTGGTAGAGGCTTAGCATATTGTCATTGTTTTTATTACCTTTGTTATATTTAACAGTAGTTTGTAAGAAATAAAATGGGAGGAAGAAGACAAACATATTACTATAAACTGCATACTAAGAAAAAAGGTAGGCGCTGATGAGAGGATTTTTAATGACCCATTGTATTAAAAGTGCTAGCAAAGTGAACTATCCAAATACCTGGCCCTAGACCTCTCACCTCATCTCAAATTAATTTGGCCTCTAATATGGTGAAGCAGAGTGAAGTAATCACCCTCTAATGTTGCATGTTTTTCTAAAAGGAAAAAGTAAATTAATTCTCAATGAGTTGGCTAAAAATGAAATCAGTAAATCAATTAATCAGTCAATCAACCAGCCAACCAATCCAACAACGAAACAGTTCCCACAACTCTGAGGTTAGTGGAACGTCAGAAGATAGATTTGAGTCCTCTCTTTCATTTCTAACAAGACACCTAAGGCCTCTGAGCCTCAATTTCTTAAACCATAAATGGAGTCAATACTTCCCTTGTAACGTTGGTATAAGAATCAAGTAAGACAGTGTATGAAAGCTCTTTGTAAACACTAAATCGCTTTACAAATGTAACATTATTTCCTTACGTAAAAATCATCGTTTACCATTTATTATGTCCTTTCAAATCACATCCTACATCCTCTTACTAGTTTTTTGGCCAATACTTTATAAAACTCTGGAGTCAGACACTGAGAGTGACAGTATAGTCAAATAATTTTATGATTCAGATTGGGAATCTCCTACTTTATAACCCATTAGCTCTTGTGGTCAGCAAATTCTAAGCTTAAGATTCACATCTTAGATGTTTATAAAATGTTGAACCTTGAAGTAGCCATCATATTCTGTAAACATATTTTGAAACCAGTACAGAATATATGAAGACAATCAAATTTGTTACAAATCTTTTCTGAACCAGGCTAGTATAGCACATGAAGATGGATTTCACAGTTATACATCTACAGAGGAATGTTTAGAGATTAAGATGAAAGTAGTCCTCCTTATTAATCACACATTGTATATTTGACTTCTGCCTCTCTCCTCAGCCTTTAAATCAACTACATCTGGTTTTTGCTACTTCAGTATGCCATTACCTTTTGCATTAAAAAGCAGTTAGTCTTAGAGCAGCCCCATTTGATTAAAAAATAATTAGCTAGAGTTAGATGCATGTTACTCATCATGGCAGCCCAAATAAGAATTTTAGGATAGGTTGGAGACCTACTTTATTTCTACAACAGGGTCAGCAGAATTGGGAAGCTCTTTGTGATAAATACTGGCATAAAGCAGATATTTTGCTTTGCTGGTGTTAATTTTTACAGTTTAAAAAAAAAGCACAATAATACAGAATAGATGAATAGATAGTATCTTAACAGAGCTAGGACCACAAAGCAGCTGAACATTGATATAATAGTCGCTCTATGCCACAGGGTGTCCTCCTCTATGGAGACTGGGGCACATGATTATTATTACACCCAGAGCAAATCAAAGTCTGGGAACTGACTCCACTAACCAACTGCATAAGAAATTGATATGTAATTATCAAGCACATCTGTATTGGAGCTCACTGATTAGTGAACTTTCTCTCAGGAGAGAAATCTGCATAGGAAACCAAGTTGTTATTTGAAATTTCTTGGTAAGCAGGGAATCTGGCATAGAATAATTTGATGGTCTAAATCACTTTTACTCAAGGAAATTGCCATTTTGTCAACAAGGTAAGAAGCTAGCACCAGAATGTAAATTAAAACATTGGAGCATTACTTTATTTATATATATATATATATATACACATATGCATATACAAACACACACACACACACACATATACACACCAGTGTGCTTAGCAACATAGATAATTTGCATTCTGATATAATTTTCTTATCTCATGGAAGACTGTTCATAAATAGTTCTGATATAAGCAGTTATTCTATGGACCACACTTTGAGAAGCATTGCTCTTTGCCTGAATCAGAATTACGCTAGGAAGTTTTAAAAATATATAGTTTCCTAGTACATACCCTTGAAAATTCTGATTCAAAGTTCTGGTGTGTTGCACCTCCATCTGCATTTTTAAAATGCTCCCCATGCAGTTTGGATAAACACACAAGGTTTAGGACCTATGTAGTAAAATGCATAGGGTAATTAAGTAGTGCTTAAGATGAATAGGTTAGAGGTTAAAAACCTGGGTTTTGACACTGGGGGTGCCAAATTCTTGTTTGTTCTTGAGCAAGTTGTGGATTTTCTAAGCCTTGGTAGTCTTACCTATAAAGCGGCTATAACAATACCTACCATATAAAGTTGTTGTGGGATTTAACCGCTTTTGTGAAAGGGAAGCACTTAGCTCAGTGCCTGCCACGTGGTAGACAGTGGATAAATGTCAGCTATAAATGGTAGGTATCATCTCCATGATGGAGACTTATCTGCCATTTTTGAGAATATACACATTTATATACAGCCCCAAATTCCCTGGATAAGCAAGGAACATACTGCTAATGTGTGCCTGTCTGAGGCTTCCTTCGCTAAGCATCCATCAGATTTATCAGTCAAGACTTTTTTGGTTTTGTTAGAAACTATATCAGTGTGATTGACACAAAAGAAAAAAAAAAAGTGGGCTGCTCAAGGGGACATCACAGAATTTATAACTGAATGTCCAAGGGTGGATCTGGCTAAAAACATGACAGGACGGAGGTGCTCTAAAAGTATCCTTCTATCTGTATCACCTGGCTGTCTGGCTATCTACCTACGTACCTACCTTTCTGACTTAGCCTCATTCTTAGACTGGCTCTAGTTTTGTGATGGCAAAATGGGGCATCAACAGTGTCAGGCATATATGTTACCAGCTTACCACAGAGGAAAAAGAAGTTCTTTTGTAGGCTAGTTAGACAAAATTGCATAACTGAGACTTACTGGCCTTGCTTACAGTACCTTTCCATTCTTGAACAATTTATTCTCTCTAAGCAGGAGCAGAACATTCTGGATTGTCAGGCTCAAACAGGTACCTAACCCTGAAGCTAGGGTGGGACAACTCCACCCAAAGCATTTGTTCTGAAGGAGGAAAAGACAATTTCCCAAAAGAAAGTTAAGGGAAGTTATTTAGAAAAGAGGGAACATATGATGCAGAATCTATAACAATAGATGTCTGTTACTCCAACCCACCCTCCTTTCCTCTACCCTTCCACTGTTGTTAAAATATGTTAGTTCAATTGGAATAAAGCCAAGATTAAATTTACCCTAGAGACCTTAAGTTTTGTTAAGATAATTTCCAGATAAGTGTTCTAATCTATTTTGTATTTGTTTTATAATAAATTTTTGTGAGTTGAAACTTTCCCCCTACTTCTAATTTGGGAAGGGGAGTTGAAAGGTTGAAGGGGAGTTACCTTATATTGACCAAGAACAAAGTCAGAACTTATTAATAACAATATGAGTTTGATTCTGACCTTTCATTTTCTTTAGCTTGGGACAGACTCATGTTTGATAAATAGAAATAAGCAAGAAATGTTGTTAGAAAGTGAACTGCCAAAGTTACAAAGAAGAATTTAGTTTTAAGCTATATTTATTACATGACAATAGTGTTACTATAGATTATAAAATAGTGGATGTATTTTGGTTCACTAAATCAGTAAAAATCACGTAGCTGTTAATGATTTGGAACCCAGCTTATGAAGCACGACTTGGCAGAACTATCAAGTGGTTAGCAGTGTTGGTATGAAAGTTAAGGACTTCAGCACTCAAATCCAAGTCTGGCTGTTTTTGTGGTGTGTGGCCTTGGACCGGCCTTCTCTGGGATGCAGTTTCCCCTTATGTGTAATTGGGTAATAAAATGTGGTCACCACACAGTTGTGGGGGAGAATTAAGTGCACTGACAGGGAAGTGCAGGCTTCTTTCTGTATTTTTCAAGCATATGAAAAATACGCTCAGTTTTATTCTCCCAAGTGCCTAACGGGCTCCCTCATAGTAAGTCACTTAATAATTCTTCTTGCCCCCTATGGTACCATTTATTTTACAACCATAGTATTCTCTAAGATGGCACCATAAAGGACTAAATGTTCCCCAAGGCAAGAAGGGCAAATGCTGCTTTATGGACCATATTTTCTGTGCCTCTTTTTGAGCTTGCAAAGGAGCACTGAGAATAGTTTTAGCTAGCTCTGAGGCTCTGCAGCTCATTTCATATGCTGTTGCCTGTACGTTAAGATTCCCTTAAAGGCTTGTGTTTTGGGTATCTGCCCCCCTCCCACTCCTTGTCCCATTTCCCTAACCCAGGATGGTCTTTTATTTTTCATTACAGAGGAGGCTGAATATTTCTCAGAGATAAGTGGTCAATATGGTATAATGAAAAGACCAGAGAACCAAGATTTAGATTTAAATTGTTGTGCTCTGTTGAATTTTTGCTGGTGACCTTAGGCTCATCGTTGACCTTCTCTAATTCTGTTTCCTCAGCTATAAAATAAAAAGAACAGTGAGGTCACCTGTGCTTAACTCTCTATCTTTGCTGTAAGGGTTAAATGAGAAAGCACTATCCAAGTGTGAATTTTCATTATGATTGTGTTGATTATATATGTGCATCAGTATATTACGGGTTTGTTAGCAACTGTGTTCCTATGTGCTCTGCTCCCATTTCCCCGGCTCCCAGAGATGCTGAGGATTCCTGCCAGATGGCTGATTTGCCAGCTGTGTCTTGTTTTATCATTGTAAATATTACATGCTTCAACTGAAAGACTTTGCTTATAATGTAGTATGTTTTGTCCTTTATCTCTTGCAGATTGAGAATTACATTGTGGAAAATATGAAGTCGGAGATGGCTCAGATACAGCAGAATGCAGTTCAGAACCACACAGCCACCATGCTCGAGATAGGGACCAGCCTCCTCTCTCAGACCGCAGAGCAGACCAGAAAGCTGACAGATGTTGAGACCCAGGTACACCCCTGAGCCAGAGTCGTCAAACTCTTAACCCAGATGATTTTTTTTCCTTTAACTTACTCCATAAACACAGAGCACATTTCAGCACTGGGATTGGGGAAACATATACATTTTTGTTTATTGGTAATAACAACAATGACTGCCTGACATGCTATGCATGTTTCTTTTGATTTCATGAGAGTTGGTATATTTAGCTTTGTATGTGCTTGCAAAAACAGGACTAGGACTGTTTGTATGTGCTTCCAAAAGCAGGCAAAGGACTTAATCAGCATTTAAATTTCAAATAAACACTTCAGCTACCAACTGTGATATGATATATGTCAAACAGAATAGCCGTTTGTGTCAAATTGGTGCCTTTGATGTACATTTTTGACCTGTCCTGTTTTATCTCCAGTAGTACTCTAACAATAATGGCACCTGCAGAGGTTTTGTGCAGTCAGTGGATAGGAAGGAAAACCCCAAATAAACTGATCTGGAATGTGAACATTTTGTTTTTATTCAGCATGATTTTATAATGAGAAGTCAATTAAAACTCTTCGTGTCCATGCATATATATATAAATATATATATATATATAAGTATATATATATATATATATATATATATATATATTACCCTACTATGGGCAATGACATTTTTTATGTACAATTCAGTAAAATGCCTTTTAATTATCACTGTCACAAGCCTACCATTACAGTTTAATGAAAATATTATTTTTGATGACTGGAAGATGATCTCTTGGTCCCCTTTTAACCATGGAAATGGTTATTCCTGTTACCATTCTGAAACCCAGAGGATGATTCTGTCTCAATGTAACAGTTGATTTCTGGAATCAAAGGTGAAGTATATTGTTAAAAGATAAACTGAGGCACATTAAAATTTTCAAGAGTTTGAGTGAACATTGATTCAAATTGGGCAGCACCTAACTGAAAGTATTTAGCTCTACTGCAGGAGCTAAGGGAAAAGTTTTAATAGAGAAGATGCAGAAGCAAAGCAAGGAAATTATTTGATTGGCTATAGCTTAAGCAGTTGCCTTATTTGGGAAAGCCTAGTTGGCTGTTTGTGATTGGTTGTTCTTAAGTTTACTTTCTTAAATTCAAGTGCATTGACTCTGGCTTAGATTTTGGTTTGCTTATGTAGGTTACCAAGACATTAAAGCCACCTCTAATGGCCTTTAATGTTTAACTCTTTTAACAGTATAAATTCAAAAATAATATGCAACCTTATTTCTATTTTGTGTCATTTGTGTTAATGGCATCACACAGATCTAATGTTGATATTTAAAGAGACATAACAATAATAATTTACATGGATAGAGCATTTTATATTATGCAAACCACTTTCCAATGGACAAATGATGTTTGTGAAGACTATATAGAACAGAAAGTTTGAATGATTTTCTCACATTGATACAGCTAGTGAATTGAATTTGGTACTCAAACTGATTCATACTCATTTCTTTCTCTGTCCTCCTTGATTAGTAATACTAATAATTATCTAATTGAATAAGAGCTTAAATGTGGATCACGTTGGAACAATAAATCACATAGGCTTTGGAAAATAATTTTTGTTGCACACTATCATCAGATAATTATGGGGGATGACGAAGGGAAAATTACATATTATAACTAAAAATTATGAGACTATGTAATCTGTTATCATCACACTGAGCAAGCTTGTTGATCTATGAACCAAGCTTGCTCAGTGGTATGAAGTTTCTTGTGGTATGAATAATGTGAGTGTGTTCTCTCTTATTTTTCCTAGAACTGAATGCTCACATCTCCTACAAAGCATTCTATATATACAAAGACTGAAATACACAATTAATATTACCCTACTTGGTTGAACATTTGAAATTTTTATGCATTTCTTTTATAAGTTTTATGACATACATGACAGCATTTTGTTTCATTTTTTTTCCATCCCCCAAATTGAGTTGTTTTTGTTCTATTTCCAACTGGGAATTGAAGTTGTTGGGGAAAAAATTCCCATTGTCAGCATACCAATCTCCAAACTGTTAAGACGCATGCTATGTAAAATTTTAAGAGATAACAACTTGTTCTGCATCCTTAAGGCTAAGAGATGTGTACTTTATGGACAATAGCACAGAAAATTCATAGGAAATAAACCTATTCCCTATATAGAGCAGCTAAAGTTGAATAGTCATTAAAGGCCAATGAAAATTTATTAGATGCTCCAAGAAGAATTTTAATATAGCTGAAACCTGGAAAACATCTCAAAAATCACAAATCCATCAGAACTTGCAATGAGAGGAAGGTGGAGATAGATTGTCTGACAATGGCTCGGACAAACTAGGTCCTACCTTAAGAGTGAATCCTGGGTGTTCTTTTCATCTTCATTTTAGTATCTTCTAATCGTCTCTGCTATTCGTAGCTGTGATGCGCCAACCCTTTTTCATGTGAATGTATATCCATGAGGTGTTTATTTGAACCTTTGCAACACTACATAGTCTACTTAGACCTAATCGTTCAAGTGCACTCAAGTTCTGATGCAAGGCCAGGTTCACAAAGTGAATCCTGGATTATTCCTTAATCTCAAAATGCTATAGTCTTTAATAATAAGCGTTTATAAACCAATAGATCCTTTAGTGCTATCCGGGCATGCTCCCACGTTTTTCCTCCCATATTCATTCTACTTTGTTTCTCGTTGGTAAGTGCTGCTTTTCCTAAACTGATTTCAGGTCCTCAGTTATTTTAGGAACTCATGCCAATGGTTTTGCAGTATATTTTAGTGCCCTAGCTTTCACGTGATGTTGTTATAAAGATAAGTAACTTATTGCTTTCTAGTCCTCTGCTGACCTTCTAGACTTGAATTTAACAAAAGGTGGTAGAGCCTTAGTTTTATTGCAGTGGCACTTAAAAATATTCTTGTGCCCAATAGGCATCATGATCAGAAAAGAGACAGAGAATGAGTATATCTAAGTAACCCTGCTGGTCATGGTTGTGAGATCAGGAACCAGCACTGAGCCTGTTCCTTCCTCCTTAGTTCAGCTTGCAGTGTTTTTCTTACTCTCTTATCATTTCATACCAATATCTCCTCTCCTTCCAGTTCCTCTTTCCAAGTGTGCAGTATGAAGGGCTTAGTTTCAGACATTATTCATGTCCCTTCCTGTAGTGTGAATGTATTTCTGACTTCTTCCTCAGGCCAATTTTGATTAGAGGTACACTAGTAGACAAAAAATGACATTAAAATTTACCTCTAATAACCTGTGCTTGACTCTTTTTTAAGCAATTTTACATTTATTAGCTTTCGAATAATTTTTTAAAAACTTGATGGGGTAGGTACTATTATCATCCCTTGTTTAAAAATGTGGAAACTGAAACTCAGAGAGGTAAAGCAACTTTCCCCAGGCGAAAATACTAGTAAATGTTAGAGGGAAGATTTGAACCCAGGCAGTCTGGCATGAGTCTACATGCTTTACCAGCTCTCTATCTGTACTGCCTCCCTCTTGTGATTCCTTTCTCTCTCAAAGGCTGCAGACACAACTTGGGTCCAAGCACAGGATAAAAGGGAAATAAGATAAAGCAAATTAATGTGGACCTAATAGTAGCAACTGAATGTTTTCTGTAAATGATGAAGATGCAGCTGCTGCTGAAGGTACCACTAGCTATTGGCATTTTACCACATGTCTGCACATCATTTCATGTAATCCTAGCATCCATTGTTGTCCTTGCTGCTTGCTGGCTGTGTAACTATAGGGAAGTTCTGTAGGCACTGGGCTTAAGTTTCCTTCAACTTCCAATCATTTATATGGAGCCATAGTGTTAGAAATAGAATTTAATAAAAATTTTAAAGATATATTTTGAGTACCTCCTTGATGCAAGGTATTTTAATAGGTACTAAATAGAATACAACAATAAGTAAAAGTCTTTATCTTCAGTGAGCTTAATTGAGTTAATGTGGCAAAACTTGTCTAAACCATTTCTTCCTTGACTCTCCATCAAGTTAATTAGCTGTGGAACCTTTCCCCACAGCTATAACAATGCATCTTTCCAGTCTCCTACTGTGGGGGGGTGTAATAGACCAATGGCCCCAGCTGCTGTGCTCTGAAATCCATCACTGTGTTGGTGCAGAGACCACAGTTCTCAGGGGCCACTTCCAGCCAATGACACATTGTGACAGTGATACTTAGACCCATTCCTGGGAGCTGCAGGACACCACTGACACATGACTTGGCTAAGGGCTCTCCATCAGCCTTGCCAAACTTTCGCACAACTTCCCTGCAGGCTAAAACTTCCAGTTAGCCTTACTCCCTTCCCTCTCTTCTTCACTGTGGTTCGATCTACATCCCAGTCAGAAGGTGACCCTAGCCAACTCTGGCTTCTTCCCAATTTTCTCTCGCAGGCATGTCCCCTAATAAATTTCCTGCAAGTCTAATTCATCATCTGCTTCTTAGAGGTCACAAACCATCACACCTGTTGTTTGGACTTGAATCATACAATTATAAATTTAAGGCAGTCCAGGAACAACTTAATAAATGAGATTGAATCTCTAGGTGGAAACAGGTTTGAAAGGACAGAAAGGGCACCTCTCAAAGTTGAGCCACTATCTCTTTAACTTGATGAGAGGATAGTTGAATAAATATTTAACTTTGACCTAATTGAAATGGCAGTAAAATAAATTTGCTAAAGGTCATCCAAGGAAAATACCCTGGTAATCAGTTTTCTCAAAAGGTCTGGAAAAAGTGTTTGATAACCCATTAGGAGAGAGCTCAGTGAACCATGATCCATAGGTCAAGTTCGAAATGCCATCTTTTTTTGTAAATAAAGTTTTATATGTTGTATATGGGTGCTTTCTCAATAAAACAGCAGAATTGAGTAGTTGCACCAGAGCCTGCCAAGACTAAGATATTTTCTGTATGGCCCTTAACAGAAAAAGCTGGCTAACCCCTGCACCAAGAAACAAACTTCTAGAGAGCAAGGATTTTGTCTGTCTTGCTTACTGTTCTATCCTTAGGATTTAAAACAGTACTTGGTACACAGTAGGCTCTCAATAAATACTTACTGAATGATTAAATTCACTAGTATTAGTCTCTTAATTTCTGTATATTTCAGCCCAGTGCTCCCAAGCCAAGGGCAATGTCCTAAGGGTTGTGTGTTGGTGGTAATATATACCCACGAATAGTGGATGGGTCAGAACAGGACTTTGAACAGAAGCAGCCTACTGCAAAGATGTTCTGACTGACTAAGAACATTGGATGAATGTATTTTCTCTGTACTCTGAGGAGCATGAGAAATTTGGCCATCTTCCTGCCTCGTAATGCTAGTGTAGTGTTAGGGTGAGTACTGGAGAGAAGTCAGATGCCATCCGCTGCAACAAGCAGAAGATCTCCTGGTGATTGAAAGAAATCATTTTGATAGCAGTTGTTATTGACTGAGGGGAGATACCTTTCTTTTCCAGAGGGAAGCTACTTGTGTACAGCTGCATGAGCCTATGGGAAAGAACTCAGACTAGAGGCAGATTACCTGGCTTCCATTATGACTCTACTGTGAATTAGCTCTGTTGGGCAAGTTACTTCTACCCAAAATTTCTGCATCTGTAATACAAGTACTATCTCTACTAAACTCCATAACCCAGTGAGGTTATCATTATATTATAAATACATTATATGCTTATATATAATATAAATTAAAATATACAATATAATTATAATAATTATGTATAGTATTATCTATATATTATTATGACTAAAATTAATAATTCTCTAAGATTAATTTTCACGTTCAAATTTCCTCAATTTTTCTGCCAAAAATTTTATAGACGTTTTACTTTTCAAGACTTAATAGTCCCTTTTAATTTGGAGTAATCTTACATTTTTTAAAATTGAGGTATAGTTGATTTACAATATTATATGTTTCAGGTGTACAACATAGTGATTCACAATTTTTAAAGATTATACTCCATTTATAGTTATTATAAAATATTGACTATATTCCCTGTGCTGTACAATATATCCTTGTGGCTTGTGTATTTTATACATAGTAGTTTGTACCTCTTAATCCCCTACCCCTATCCTGCCTCTCCTCACCTTCCCTCTCCCCACTGGTAACCACTGAATTGTTTTCTGTAACTGTGAGTCTGTTTCTTTTTTGTTATATTCACTAGTTTGTTTTATTTTTTAGATTCCACATATAAGTGAGAACATACAATATTTGTCTTTCTCTGTTTGACTTTCTTGTTTTTCTTGAGGTTTTGTTCTGTATACTGTCCCATATTTTTTTTTTTTTTTTTTTTAAATCCTCATCCTGCTTTACTGCTCTATGGCATTTAACATCTTTTTTTTTTATTTTTAAAGTGGGATGAATATCAGGAGTCCCACTTTTTTTTTTTTAATTAATTAATTAATTAATGGCTGTGTTGGGTCTTCGTTTCTGTGCGAGGGCTTTCTCTAGTTGTGGCAAGCGGAGGCCACTCTTCATCGCGGTGCGCGGGCCTCTCACTATCGCAGCCTCTCTTGTTGCGGAGCACAGGCTCCAGACGCGCAGGCTCAGTAATTGTGGCTCACGGGCCCAGCTGCTCTGCGGCATGTGGGATCTTCCCAGACCAGGGCTCGAACCCGTGTCCCCTGCATTAGCAGGCAGATTCTCAACCACTGCGCCACCAGGGAAGCCCCCATATTCTTAAATTGTCTGAATATTTCTTTTACTCTTCCATCCCCTGTATTTTTTTTTTTTTAAACTGGAAATTAAGTCTATAGGCTTAATGAGGTTGAGTTGAACATGGTGGTGGGAGTACTTTGTAGAATTACTGGTCACCTCCTATTGCATCTCATCAGGAGGCACAAATGCCAGCTTGCCACCCTCTCAGTGACGCTATTTTAACTTGGTTAGGTTAAAAGGCTCCATAGCTCTCCATTCCAATTGTCCATTTTCCCCTTGGAAATTAACAGGAAAACTGTAGGGTGATATTTTGTCACATTGCCCATCACTGACCAAATAAATTATTTCATTGATTTTTTAAAATGGTGATCTAACTCTCATTCCATGTACATGTACCAGCCTTCATTCTTCTGTAAAAGTCTAATTGCCAAGACATCATACCTTGTGTTATATTTTTTATTTGAAAGACAGTTAAAGTAAAAGAAAACACAAACCTACAGCAAGGCTGATTGCAAAGTTAATATGCCAGTGAAAGAAATTTTCTTTTGTGGGAGATTTTCCTCTCAAGGAAGATTAGAGGCACTCAAGTATTAAAGGGAAGCTGGATGAAATTATCTAGCTCACTTTCTTTAAAAAAATAGTAATTTTTATTTTTAAAATTTTGCTTACTTTTTAAAGAAAGAACTGAAATTTTATAGTCCATGAATCCGCAGTTCCAAGTCTTGTATGTTCCTTACTCTGTGGTATATTCTGAAAAGTTTAAGCTTTGAAATTGTTTCTTGGGGGCTTGAGTCATATACTCTTCACTTTCCCCTTTGCTTTGCTTTCCTTTGCTTTGCTTTCCTTCTCCTTTCCTTTCCTTTTTTCTCCTTCTCTCTCTATCTCTTTCTTTTTTATTTTTTATTTTATTTATTTATTTATATTTATTTTTGGCTGTGTTGGGTCTTCGTTTCTGTTCAAGGGCCTTCTCCAGTTGCGGCAAGCGGGGGCCACTCTTCATCGCGGTGCGCGGGCCTCTCACTATCGCGGCCTCTCTTGTTGCGGAGCACAGGCTCCAGACGCGCAGGCTCAGCGGCCGTGGCTCACGGGCCCAGTTGCTCCGCGGCATGTGGGACCTTCCCAGACCAGGGCTCGAACCCGTGTCCCCTGCATTGGCAGGCGGATTCTCAACCACTGCGCCACCAGGGAAGCCCCTCTATCTCTTTCTTTTCTTTCTTTCTGATATATGCTTTTGGAATGTGTTTAGGCTAAAGAAGGAAATGTCTTTTGTCATTTTAATGGAACACTTAGATTATTGCTAAGCAGCAATTTCCATAGACACATGGAAAGAAAGTGGTCAATTTATCATAGTTTCCTGTACAGTTCTCTTCAGATGCCTGCTTTTGAACTTCAGGCCTATTTTAATACATCAAGGGAAAGAGTTGAAATAAAGCAGCTATTGGGTTAAGATGATGGGGAAAGAAGAGAAGGGGTTAGCTTTTGTGCTCAAAATTGGCTTGAGATGACCTGACACTTAGCCTGGACTTCTGAGATTTGTCCCCCTCTTTCTCCCACATTCAGATGCTGCTTTAGATTTGGGCTGTTATAATTGAAGTCCAGCTTGATATTCACCTGGCCTGTTACCCTCTCGTGTTACCCTCTGAGCATTACCCAACTTGAAAACCAACTCACTATCCACTGCCTAGCGTATCATCTAACAGATAGTTCTGAGTGCCCCAGGATTCCAGGCCCCATGCTGGGCTCTGGAGGTTTGGAGGGCTCCAGATGGAGTAGTCCTGCCTCTGTGCAGCTGACATCCTCACAGGGCAGAAAGGCAGCATATGAGTGAACTGACAGGATGATTTCCAAGAGTGATGATTTCATAAAGAAAGTAAAACAGGGCCACCTGATGGAGGATGATGGGGGAGCTCCTCTACAGAGGATAGCCAGGAAGGACCTCCTTAGGTAAGACATGAATGATGAAAAGAAATCAGCCATGCATCTGGGAAGGGGTGGGCATTCCAGGCAGGGGAAACTGCAAAGACCCTGAGATGGAGATGAATTTGGCATGTTGGGGTAGCAGAAAGAAGGCCAATATTATTGGAGCATAATAAACAAGGGGGAGAGTTGAAAGGAAGTGAGATCTGAGAAGTAATCAGGGTCCTGATCACATAGGACCTTGTAGGGCTAGGCCAAGAACTTTGGAATTTGTTCTAATTGCAAAGGGAAATCATTAGCATATTTAATATAGGAAATGACATCTGATTTGTGTTTTTAAAAAGATCACTCTGGTTGCTGTGTAGCAAATGGACTTCGTAGGACAAAGTAGAGAAAAATTAGGAGCTATAGTATCTCCACACTTAGATACAGGCAACTTCATTTTCAATTTTGGATGGTTCCATTTTGTTCTCAGTGTTCTCTCATGTTCTTCTCAGACATGGAAAAGAACAATTTTTGTCCTTTGTAAAATAAAAGTTTTGGTATTTGAGAATGTCAGGAAGTGTGATCAGAGAATACAGTGAATAAAGGAGAAAACAGATTTCATTTAACAGCATATGATATGCTTGATTCAGTGAGACAATGTACGGTACATTGAGGGTCTTCTCTGTGCCAAGCACTGTTCTAAATCTCACTGAAAAATATAGATGTGCCATCCCCTATTTAATTATTTTATAAATTGTCATTCTAGTTAATGAACAAACAAACAGAAAACTTGCCCGGACAAAAATATGTTTAATAGTTGAAAGTTATATCTTGTGCATCCCTCATCTTTACATTCTCTGCCATTTTTTCCTCTGGGCTGCTTTTAACTCTAACTTCAAATCTCAGGTCCTCTTGCTCCTGTTTTTCCTCAAATGAAACAATTCAGGATGGGAAATACTTTTCTAAAACTCTAGAACACTCCACAAATACGAGTTTTAATTAGTAGTAGTAACTTTTAGACTGGTTTTCAGATCCATATTCATGACAGTTGTATAAATGAATCATAGTAGCTTAAAACTTTTTTAGAGCTAAATGCCCCATCTCAGTATTCTTTTCCCCAACCCCCTGGCCCAACCCCTTCAGTAGGACTGGGACTAGGGTGAAAGGAATGAGATCAAGTTTTGCAAGACTGAATCATATATTTGTAGTAGCATATCCTGTCTTTATTTTAAAATGATATTCTGTTCAACTTGGATTTTTTTACCTTAATTTTGATCTTTAAAAATGTTGCATTCAAATATTACTTATCTTGATTATTGAGTTTTTTGACACATCCTTAAACTTTACAACTCAGGCAGTCGCCTCTCTCATCTCACCCTAGTCCCTGTCCTGCTCCCCCTGCAAATACATCCCCTTTCCCCACAATCTCCCTTAGCCCAAGCCCAGCCCTGATTGTGTCAGTATATTTTGAAAAGGCTTTTTCTGTGTGCATCTGATATAATCCCAGGTTTAGACCTGCTACAAAGAAGGAGGAAAGTTCTACTGGTGTCATTTTTAGAGGAGGACCCTTTAGATTGATATTGACCCTCCAGAAGGTTTCCCAGGTTCCTTCCAATACATAGTTCTAAAAAAGGTATGGTGGTTTTAAAAATTCTCAAATGACAGAGGGAGCTTTTAAAACTATAATTTTACCTTCTTCCTTGCCCTTTTTACCTCCCTTAAAGAAGAAGGAGAAGGGGACAGGACAAAGGCAGTGTCACAGTTTGAAGGCATCTTCTAAGACAGGAGTGTGTGATGTTTGCTTGGAGGATGGGTAGGTTTGGGTTCATGGCTCAGACTCATGTTATATTAAAGCTTGACTAGCAGCATGAGTCTTTGTGATTCAAGATGAGGTGAACATTTACTGTTTCTTGAGGACCCAGTGTAGTGCAGTTGAAAGGATAACTAACAGTCTGTCTTCAGTGCAGTCTGGGTTCCTGGTCACTTCATCTCCTCAGATGAAGACCCAGGATGGTTTGTTTCTCCCTCTTCTTGGTTTTCTGTGTAAAACATTAGAATTAGAATCACAGTATCTGGGTTTGAAACCCAGCTCTTCCCTTGGTTCCTGTGTGGTTTCTGGCTTCTCTCCGAACTTCAGTTGCCTCATTTGTAAACTGATGATAACAATTCCTCTTTTCATTGTGTACCCATGTCCGTGATATGATGACATCTGGAAGGGCTGACATGAACTAACATGATAGGTGTTCAATAATTGTGATCATGAATCTGTCTAAACTATATCACGAGTTTTTTGCACATTTCTAATTAGTTTTTGCGAGGTGATGGATCAAGGCAGACATGTTTTACATGCCTAGTAGTTATTCTTTGTTACACACAATATCTAAGACCTTGTACTAACACTTATCTTGTACTTGTAAATATTGGAGATAATATATGTAAGACAATTAGCACAGGGGAATATCCTAGGGTTTGAGGATATGAAAATTGAAATATGAAAATGGATTTAACAACTCAGTTTTCTCATTCAACTGCAACTTCAATCTTGAACAAATATAATGTTTGAGACATGTAAGGCATTAATTAGTAGAATGTAGACCATTTAATTATTCTAGAAGAAATATTATTTAAAAAGAAAACACAGCTAAATAAAAACCCCAAAATAATTGTTTTGACTCTTTGTAAAGATTGAAATGTTTTTATCTTTTATCTTAAGGTACTAAATCAAACTTCTCGACTTGAAATACAACTGCTGGAGAATTCATTGTCAACATACAAGCTAGAGAAACAACTTCTTCAACAGACAAATGAAATCCTAAAGATTCATGAGAAAAACAGGTGAAGATTGTTGTATTCCAAAAATATGTACATTTGTACTTATTTATATCCTCCACCACTCTGCCAACTCTTAAAAAAAGATTGATGTAATTTGCAAAAAGAAAAATACAGAGCCAAATTAATTTTTAATATAAAGGAATGAGAGCTTAAGGTGACTACAGCATGTCAACAATAAGATTAATACTGTTGCTTACACTCTTGAAATATTTGCTTTTTATAACTTTTAACACTAATTTATCTAATGTTCAGTTGTTCAAATCTTACCATATCCACAAAAATTAATTGATTCTATGACTAAATTCGGTGACACAAAATATTGACAATTTTCAGCAGAACCAAAAAGTAGGGAAAAGGTAGAGCTTCTGCAACTCTGAAACTTGAATTATCACTCTACCAGCCCTAAACCTTGTACAGAGCTACAAGGTTTGAATTCCGAGATCTCTCACTGGAGAGAAGCAAATTTTCTTTTCAGAAAATTATTTCCCTGTAAAGCTGATTCAAATGTTGTTTCCCCCTTCCATTTAAAGCCATTAGCTCTGAACATAATAAATTTCTTTGGTTAGCTTTATATACAGATGTGTTTTATAAACTATGAATCATCTCAGGTAAGTGAAAGGGACTTACAGATCCTGATAGCCAGGATGATATATAGACTACATTATTTTGAAGTCACTGGCATTCATGATGGACAATTCAATCAAAGCACTGACCTCTGTAGAGCAAATATATTGTATATTAACTGCATTTTCTTCTGGATATTCGGACAGCTTGAAGAAGTTTCAGCTCTTATGCATTATATTGATTTAAAGATCTTTGTGTTGCTATAAACTAATTAAATACCATTGTCTCAGTGGAACCAGAGTTTCCACCATATTCCAAACCAGAAGGGCACCTAAGATGAACTGCTAGCTCTCCTTTTACTTTACAGATGAGGGAACAGACTCAGTGGAAGTGAGTGATCTATCCAAGGTCACACAGCTTGCTGGTGGCACAACTGGGAATGTAATCCAGGCTTCTTTATTCCTAGTCCTTCTCTTTCCACTGTAGCACATGATCTCTCAGTACTGTCTGCAACCTAGAAGGATTTCCCAACTTTATGCTAAGTGTAGGCCTTAATGACAATGATTATAATTAAACTTTTACATGAAGAAGATAAGCCTGGCTTTTGGTTTAGAGTCTGAAAGGGGTCAATCCATGTTTGTGACTTGTATTTCTAAGTCCTACATTTGTTTATCTTTGTACTATGTCATGGGGTAAACTGTACAACTAAATAACTATAAATAAACTTGACAGGACTTGACTCTGAACTGGTTGCATGACGAAATGTTCTGGAATTGAAAATCCTGTTTAAAAGTACCATTTATCCCACTGCATTTTCACAGTAACCAGACACATACATGTAACAGGTATACTTTACGGCAACTATCCCTTGATTTAGGGTCCTACCATGCTTTAACTTTGTCGCTAAAAGCAAACCCCATTTATAATCATGTTTCAAGATGCTATTGTGAAAGCTTTGTCTAGGAATGAAGAAGTAAAATAATGACAATTTTAACGAATTCTTAGGTTGTTTTTATAATTCTATAAATAACACACATTTATTGTAGAAAAGTGAGAAGGTACACAAGAAAATTAAAAACCATAATCCATCACATTGAGAGAGCTTCATATGTTGCTGTATAAAAAATATAAATATGTTTTCTCAAAAAGTTGTGTCATGCTATACATACTGTTTTGCAGCCTGCTTTCTATGGAGATAGATACCTTTTTTAATCAGTAAAGATCCCTCTAGTATAATTCTTAATAACTACATGATATTTCATTTTATAAGTGTAACCTAGGGTCGTTGTGATTCATCTCTCACTAAGTGTGTGGCCACATATGATTTCTCTGTTAAAAAAGTCATCAGCATGAATTTACACTCTTCAGTTCTCCTGCTACTGCTATGTGTATTATCTTTTGGTGTATGTCTGACACTTTAGCTGGGAGGCCTAAAAGTGCTCACCCTTAACTACAAAAACAAATGCTTTTCTTAAGTGTCACTTGTACTCTGCTCTCTCCATCTCTTCTTGTCTCTGTCTCTCTCTTTCCCTCCCTCCTGCTCATATTCATTCTTTCTCTCTTTTCTTTCTTCTTCTTCTCCTTCCCCACTCTCCCTCCTCCTCTTTCTTCTTCTTCCCCTCCTCTTCTTCTAAATATACCCTACCTACCCTAATTCCAGATCATGTTGGATTCTTTTGTCTTTCCATTATGATTCTTGATATGGCACCTGGTATCATTTCCTTCTATGGAATTCTCACCATAGAATAATCTTTTTTCAACAGCAACTGCTTAAAAAATGTTCTCTCTGTTCCATCCGTAAAGCTGAGTCAAAGTTTGAGCTCTCAGAAGAGCTGCACTGCAGGTCAAGTGTGCAGGGTTTCTCCATGTGCCAAAGCCTCTCAGAGGAATCTGACTCCTGATCCCAAGCACATATATGCCTTCTGCTGATGAATTTTTCCCTCACTGAATTCTAATTTCTAAGGAAAATTCAGGTTTTCTTATATATACAGATCACACCATTTATTGATAATGATAACTTTTTTCAAGATTATAACAATTTCATTTCCTAGCAGTATAGGTATTTCACAATGAATTCAGGGATTTAGGTTTTAACTTGAAATTCATTTCTGTGCTCATGCTGAAAAACACTTAGATGCATCTTTTACTCCTACTCTGTACCCCTTAGTTTTTGACCCTCAAGTATGACATTACCTCACATGTGGTTCCGGGGGGTATTTTTCTATCCAAGTGCTGAATCTCCTGGCATTTCCATATCTCTGTAGTTATCTGTGTCTTCCTGTTGACGGTCCATGTGTATAATGGAGTGTTGGTGGGACATCTCTTCTTAAACCAGGCATATTCTTCCACGAACCACTTAGAAAAAAAGTGTTTTTCTTTATACAAGACAGAAGTACCCATTTGTGATACACAGCATACTTTCCCTATTATGTTTATTATTATGGTTTATTTTCATATGTGAAATGGAATTGGAGGAACTCTGCCAAGCTCTTTCTAGATCAACAAAGAAACGTGCCCGCTCCCCATACCATTTAAGTGGATGGAAGGTGAAGGTCAAGCATGAAGCTGTTTATATATTTTAAAATAGTTTATTGATCATCCATACCTATTCCTTAAATGAATCTTAATCCTCCAAATGCAACAAGAAGCTATTTCTACATTGAGGCATCTCTGAAATGTAAGAACAACATGCCATTTGTCGGCCAGTCTGGTTTGGATCAGCTAATACACTTTGCAAAGGGGATTATCTAAATTACGCTTTGCTTCCTCCCCCGGGAATGTTAGGCGTTGTGTCTGGGTGTGTGACTTACCAGTTTTGAGTATGATGGGGCCTTAGCTGCCAAGTCAGTGAACTGGCCCTTCAGATGGTCCACCGCTTCTTTGGCACCACTTCTTTGGCAGAACACAGAGGAATATTTTATGGACAGGATTATACTACACAATCATGCTGAGAAGTCCTGCTGATTTACATCCTGACAAATTAAATGCATCACTTGTAGGGTTGAAAACAGAATTTTGGCCTCATTAGGTTCACTTCTTTATCCCCTAAAGGGCCAAAGGCACAAAGCAGGAGTAGGATTAACAACACTTGCTCTGCTGTTTGTTTTCCTAACAATCTAGTTGGGGGTGACTCCAAGAAGCTTCCAGTTTGCTTTTTTTAGGATTTCTTTTTATTGGATGCTATCCTACTCTCAAAACTTGGTTTCATTCCTTACCTCAAGGAAATAGCACTTAGAAGTAAGAGATCAGTAACTGGCCCATATAATTGAAATTATACAACCAAGAACTCAAAAAAGGGGAAGCATTAATATTTACCTCACACAGAGGGTTGGTATGACAAAGTGAGACATGTAATTATCAACTTTTATTGGATTCCTCCAGTATACTTCTGCTCAAAAAAATAGAAAAGAGAGGTAGACAGGGAAGGGTGTCATAATGCAAATTCCTTCAGCTGAACTAAATATGTAACTGGATCTTCTGGTGTAAAGATTTGGTCAGCTGACTAGGTTTCAAGGCACCTGTCCATCTGTGACTTAACCCCAACTTTTTCCAAGGTTGGAGCATAGCCAGGTGAAAAAAATATTCTAGAAGAAATTCTTCTGCCTCACCAGGGTACACAGGAAGAGAAATCAACACTCCATGTGTACAAAGATGGAGCCCTTGGGCTTTCTTGATCAAACTTGTGTTGAATATGCAGAATGAAGATTAGGGAAATCTTCAGTTAGACCGTTTAGAGTGAAGTGAAACTACACAAATGGTGGTCATTCTGACATAGTTTCAGCAAAATTATCTGCCTAGTTTTCTAATATCAGGCAGGTGAACATCTGAGCCAGGTGCTTTACATACACTACTGCTAGTCCTCCAACTAATCCTGCAAACTATCTATTGTTATTTTCATTTTATATAAAGAAACTCAAGTTCAAAGAGGTCAGGTAACTTGCCCATGACCAAACAGCTGATGTATGGCAAAATTAGCATTCAAGTCCATATGATTCTCTGTCTTAATTATTATAAAAATGTTTCTCCAATATGATGCAGTCTCAGGATTAATTGACGTGGTTGTCAGGTTATCCTCTTAGCATAATCAAATACAAATCTGAAGAAAGGGATAGGCTAGTTGTTTTTGGCCTACACCTATACAGATCATTATTTATTCCTCCTAATACTAGAGTAGGAAATATAAACTATGTATTTTACCTTGGGAATTCACTGAACTTATTTGACAAGCTCCATCTATCTTCTAGCTAGAGGTTATGGGAAGCTATTAAGTTAATTTTAAGTGATTGAAGTGTGTATAATTTCAAGATACTAAATTATACCTTGCTAACAAATTTTTGTAATGGAATAGTGAAGTATTGATTTTTAATACTTAATATGCCTAAATAAATGAAAAGTTAAATCACGGTCTTTCTAATTAAAGTTATCCTCCATTTGATAAGTTCTTTACAAAATACTAAAGTAAAATCACAACATATCAGTCACTGTTTATGTTGTCAATTCCATCTTCTAAATGTTTTTCCAATCTATCTTTTTCTTTCTATTTACTCTGACTCTGTCTTAGGTCAAAGTCCCATTAATTTTTGTCTTAGCCATTGCAGTGACCTCTTTGCATGGCTTACACCTCATGTCTCTCAAACCTATCATCCAAAAGTCTGCTAAAATTCTTTCTAAAATTCAAGTCAGATTATTTTTCCCATTTTTTTAGGTCTCCACACACACTAGTTCAGCACAACTTGTAAATCTCTAGATAGCATCTGCCCAACCCTCTTCTGATTCTCTGTAAGGGACTGAGGAAAGTTCAAGTTCTTTAGCATGGAACACGGTCTGTGATCATTATAATCCTAATTTTATAGCCTTACTTTCAGAAGTCTTCTTATATTTTAGAAGTATGGTTTAACAGCTAAGAGCAGGAGCTCTAAGGTCAGACTGCCTGTGTTTGCCTTGATTCTGCTGTAAACAACTCTGCCACATATTATTTGTGTGGCATCGAGCAAGTTGTGTAAACTCTCTGTGCTTTGGTGTTCTCATTTGTAACACAGGGATGATGATAATAGTTGTACATGGAGTTGATGTGAGGATTAACTGAGTTATTGCATACAAAACACTGAGGGCAGTGCTTGAAACACATAATAAGTGTTTAATCATACTAGTTGTTAGTATCACTGAAGACGATGTTTTTTCAGACATGTTTGATGTTTGCCTTGTCTGGAATGCCTTGTAGTCCTTTATTGAACTCACAAACTTCTGTCCCTTCAAAACTCAGTGCAGATATTACCCCTCCAAGAAACTTTCTGACTCTGCCAAATAGATTTGCTCATTACAACTTATGTGATAACACTCTACCTTGTTTTTTCCTTCCATTACTTCACTTATCCCATCACATTGTAATGTGTGTGTGTGTGTGTGTGTGTGTGTGTGTGTGTGTATCTCTACTACTGGGCTGTGACCTTCTGGAACACAGAGACTGTTTTATTTATTTCTGTCTTCGTGCTCCCAGGCACAGTTCTCCACACATAGTATATAGAGTATTAAATGCTTTTTGAATGTTGACTGATGAACTGGCAAATGAACTGGCAAATATCCCAATAAATGTCATTTATCTATGTACACAGAAACACACACAATTTTAAAAATATTTTAATGGAAAACAGATCACATAGTTTACATTAAATATTGTAAACATAGTCATTGTTCTTAACATAAATAAAATACAGATGGCTTTTATACCACTATTCTGCATCCCCAAAAGCCCATTGCATGGCAGCCAAGGTTATCAGTCTACACTTTGAGGTTCACTAATTCAGCCCAATTTTTTCATCTCTAGACAACATCTTCTCAGACCATTCTAGACTCATGACTGTTTACCACATCTCTCTGATTGATAAAAAAAATCAACACAAACTTAACTGATTTAAATTTTAAATTTTATAGAAGTGTATAAATTGAAATTCAAAGTCCCAAATTCCGTATTCCTCCACTCCCTGCAGAGAATCATCATTAACAGATGGGCAGTTTGGTGCCTATTCTTCCAGACTTTTTAATGAATATACTAATTATACATGTGTATATGGAGTGTGCGTGTTTATCTGTGTGCTTACAGAGATACACACCCATATACAATTACACATATGCACAAGTACATATTTAAATCATATATGTGTATGTGTATAGATTGTAACTATTTTTAAGATGCTGGGGTTTTGTACTTTATAACAATTTATCATGGATATATTACACATGTAACTATATACACATATACCTCATTCATTGCTAGAGATGCACTAAAATTTACAATTTAGTGGAACTTTTATGTGCTTATTTTAAATTTTCAAAGATATTAACAAATTATCTGCAAATTTTACATTCTTCCCAAGTATGCATGGGCTTTCTAGTTTCCCCAAACCTTGCTAGCCATTTGATTAATCTTGTCTACCCGAGAGATTATATTGTGCATCTTTTCCTGGTTATTGACCATTTGCATTCTTCTTCTGTGACTATCCTATTCATGTATGTTTCTCATTTTTCTATTAGATTGTTTATCTAATATCTTAATTTCCTCATATAAGCTCTTTAATGGATGTTAAAATTTTGTCATATATGTTGTAAATATTTTCTCTAGTTTGTCATTTATTGTTCAACCTATTTTTTACAGAACTATGTTTTTATGTTATGAAGTGTATATGTATTTTTTCTTCTTGGTTTCTGGCTTCCACAGTATATTTAGCTTATTCTTATTTACCTCAAACTTTAAAAAATTTATTTGACAATGTTTATTTGTAGTGATCTATGCTTCTGTTCCACATTTGAGTTACAGAAATATTTAACTTCATATTAAATATGAAGTTTGAGAGAAAATTTACTGTGTTCAAGTTAGAAACTTCAAGTATAAATTTAACCTGAACTTACTATGCCCTTGTTTGAATGGGGGAAAAAGATCATTCTTTAAAACCTGTATTTGCAACACATGTTGACACCATACAGATTAAAAATAATTTAAAAATTGAAACATCTGTAAGGAGATTCAGACAGATGAAAATGAGAAGGTTTCTGTATTTTTAACATCTTCCTCCTTGTTTGAGGGCTATACTTATACACATAGAGCTTAGGCAACTGTCACTCCTGTGAATTCAGTTGCTGCTATGTTAAGAACCCTATTGTGGGAAACAGTTTGAAAGGGAGAGCTTTTTCTGTGAAAGCTTCAGGATGTGTTCAATGATTTGAAATATTTCCAGTAAGATATGTTGGAGGAGGCAGACTGTGAAAATTAGGGGAAAAAGTCAACCAAAAACTTCACATAGGGCTTTATATATACTCAATTAGAACCTTTTACTGAAGTTAAAGGCCTAGATTATTTTGTTTATTTTATTCTTCATTAAAGTGCACCTCTGCCTCAAACTAGAAGTTAAGTGCCAAAATTCTATGCATGTCTCTTCTCAAAGTGTTTCTAGAAAGATGAGAAATGTGAAGTATTGCGAATCCTGTGAGAAACTCTGTCTTTGGATTTTAAGTTCAGTTTGAATAGATTTAGGTGCAGAGTTTCATAAATTGTTGTTCCATGGAACAGTAATCCTAAAGGATGCATCATAATAAAATTATTTATTTAATTTAGGGTTCCCCAAAACTTGACAGTAGAACTCAACAATGGAATGCCTAATAAAAATACACTGAATGCACTCTAGAAAACAGTACACTGGAGTTTGGGATCAACATCCAGGTTTTGGATTATGCATTTAAACCTAAACTAAACTTGCTGCTGAAGGCCATCGTAGAGAAAATATGACTACTTTGCCAGTTGAATTTAGGACAGTGAAGTTGTCATGTTGTCCTTCAGATCAACCTTTGTATATAGGAGTCTCTGTGCCTAGGTGAGCTGGTCTCTCCCAGCTGACCTGGATAGGGAAAATGTAAGAGAAACAATAAAAGGCCTCAGGACAAAATGGGATATGATCAATATATTGAGTAAGAAAATTAAATTTAATGGCAGAGGAGTTCAGGCAGAGTGATATTTAAGAAAATCTCAGTTCAGATTTTTTTTAAAAATGGCTTGGCAAAGAAATTTTGTTTTTATATGTGGAAAAGATGGATAGGTTGAAATATTGTGAAAGACAAGCTCCCAAAAATAACCAGATGGAGAGCAGCAAATACTAAAGAGATGTTAAGTTGATGCCTTGATTCTTGGCAAAATATAAGCGGGTGGAAGTAGATAGAGATTATGTTATACTAAATCAAAGAGATGAGACACTAAAGCTAGTTTTCATAGCACTGGGTTGTCATGGGCAGATTTCTAGTCTAAGTTAGAAGACATGGCTTTTTATTTTGGTTATGACACAGTATGTATACAAGGCATTTAGATTCTTACCTATGAACTGGGGCTTATAACATCTACTCACTCTGTATCACTATATTACTTTAAGAATCAAAGGAGATAAGGGTTTTAAAATGCTACACAACTAAAATGGTGTATTGCAATAATGTGATTGGTAAGTGGAGATGGTATATGAACATTTTCTGGCAGAAGAGTTTTGGATTCAAGCCAGTTTGGAAATGGTGAGGAAGGGCTGACTTCCCAAGTAGATAATAACTAATGGATTAGAAGTATCAAAGAAAAGAGGATAGTATTTTTGGAATCCAGGTATGAAGAGAAGATGGGAGTGATGAGTGGTATCAAAAAGGTATCAGTTTTGCCTGAAGAAGTCTAAAAAGTTGTCATTAATATAAAGGGTATCTCTAATAAATAAAGTTAATAGAGAATTGCTAGAGTACAAAAGTTATTAAAGAGAATCCAAGTGAAGAAATAAGATGAGAAAATGACTGGAAGAGATAATTAACTGGTAAGACCTGCCATTTGGGAAACAGTGTGACATGTTTCCAATTTGCTTATAGGTTTTAATGCATATTATTTTTAACGAATATATTTCATTCCCAGTCCAGTGAGATGTCTGATGCACAGCAGGCTTCTTACTTCCCTCAGCAGTCCCTTCTTTATTTTACATGAATATCTATTTTAAGATGACAGGCTATGTTGATATCATTTGATAATTGGTCGTCATGGTGCATTAAGGTTGTTTGGTGAATTATGAAAATTAACATTCTTTCCAACATGCTAAGTGTATACTCCTTTTACTTGGGAAATGCAGACCTTTTCTTCCACAAGCCAGTGTTGAGAATTTTTTCCTTTGGCAGCAGGACTTCTTTGATCAACTTTCCATTCTCATCTCTTTCCAAAATATCCTGAAAATCAAAACAAAACAAACAAAAAGCTCCTTTATTGACATCTCAGATAGAAGCCATCTTTTAGTATATGTCTTCTTGAACAAAGAATGCATCAAAAGTAGAAAGTGGCAAACACGTATGCAAAAAAAAGTGTTATGTCTGAAATAGAAGTTTCTTATAGCTGCTTTTTTTCATTTGAGGTTTTTTTCTTCTTTCATTTTTTTCATTTCATTTCTCTCTGAAGATGAATCCTTAGAGTAGGAATAGTGTCATTTTATATTTTACATAGTGCTGAGAGCACTGTTGGCACATAGCAACTAATAAATGCGAATTATAACTATAGCATGATATTTTCCAAGCCAGAATGTTACCTACTAATTAGGAAGACTGAAAGGCCAGTGCTCATCTTATTTCAGGAACAAAATGGTAATTCAGAATTTTTATCCAGTATTTTATGACTATACATCCAAATGTTGCTCTTTACCTTAAATTTTAAGGTTTCTTGGTAGTATACTATAACTCTTGTGAATTTAAAAGAAAAAATTCTCATAAGTTAACTGACTCTATTTTATGGGCATTTAACATCTGATCATTACCCTAGGAAGAGAAGCAAAAATAATTAAAAAGTAAACTGAGAAAGAGCTAAGGCATCCGTTGTGGTTACTTCTCAGATATGGAGGCCACAAATTAATAGGCACAGAGACAACGTCCTCTGACATCCATAGCAAGTACACTAATCACTTAAACCAGTGGATGGGTAGACTTTTTAACCAATAAAAAGGCTTTTGGTTTTATTCTGTTTAGTTTTGTTTGTTTTTTAACTACTAACTTTTCCAGCAGCAAGTTATTGACACCGAAGAAAACACTATAAGACAATGAATCATACCTACTCCTTTAGAGGTACTCTCATCTTACTCTGACTTCCTTGCCTGAATTTTTCATTTCCAAAAAACTCTTTAAAAAATATAAATAACCGTCACATTTTCCCCCAAATCACTATACATTTTATGACTTAAGTATTAAGTTTAAAACATTCCCTAGTGTCCCCTTTTTGAAAACTTATAGGAATGATTCAGTGCTATATTTCTCCAAGGTAAATTAAGTGCCCAGTCTGGTATGTTGCATTTGAATAACACCTTGTAAACTAAGGACTGGTTGAACCTTCTGAAAATGGAACTGAGAAAACTGAATAAGGCTTTTCTCTGAGGGATACTAGTATATTATACACTCTGTAAAATGTAAATGCTTTTTATTTCCAGTCAGTTGCTAGGATCCAAGAGTGCTTCTGCATTCTCTATCATTTTTAATGTGTAATAAGCAAAGGGAGTATCCTGTGAAGAGTTCTGAGAGAAGGACGGCTCTCAGTTGAAGACTGCATCACTCTGAGCAAAGCTTCCCAAGTCCTTTTGTAAGACCATGCCACCAGCCTAACACGGTCTTCCTTTTCGGAACCAAGTATTCGTGATTTGGAACTTGCAGTGCCTTTAGGCCTTATCCTAAAGCTTAGATTGAGAGATAAAGTAAGCTAGTGGTTATGATACAGGACCAGGTATCAAAAATCCCAAGAAATATAATTCATTGTGACTTTAGATAGCTTACTTTCTGGTCCTGTGATTTCTGCATCAATTTGCTCTTCCTTGACATCACGGAACTATTGTGAAATTTAATCACTGTGAATGTTTTGAGAATCCCAAATGAATGAAGCAAAGTAAATATCTATGTTTTGTTCATACTTTCTTCTGAACTATTGTTTCTATTTCTTATCGTACCCATTTCTTTTTTTTTTTTTTTTTTTTTGGTGCCAGCCTCCCAATATTTATTGAGTTCATTATTTCAAGTAACTAGGTTACTTTCACCTAGCTTGTTCTATGTATTTCAATTCAATTTCCATAAAAACTTAAAACTGAACATAACTCTTCTTGTTCTTTTCTGACTTGACCTTTTCTGGTCTATTCTGCTTTAAGACGTTAGATTGGATATATATCAGAAAAATCCTTCTCTATAAGTAACACTAGGCTTAGCCTGAGCAGTCTCTGTGTACCCATTTCTTTAATGAAAATTATACTATAATTTCTGCAGACAGGGTCCAAGTCAACTACCCTGGATATAAGACACACTCCAGGAAATAAACATTACTCTAACAATAAGTGATCTAATAATTCTTCATTTCACATGCTGTATATGTCACTCCTGTTTTACATATATATATATATATAAATGTATTTATATAATATTTATATTTACACATATATATATTTTTTGAGTCTCTCACTTAAAAAATATTTCCATGGTGAAATACCTAACTAAAGTTTCTCACTTTAAATAAACTCAGGAACTAATTGAATCACAGTTTTTTTAATAGCATTTTTAAAACTAAATTTTATCTTCACTTCCTTGTAGTTTATTAGAACATAAAATCTTTGAAATGGAGGGAAAGCACAAGGAAGAATTGGACACCTTAAAGGAAGAGAAAGAGAATCTTCAAGGCTTGGTTACTCGTCAAACATATATAATCCAGGAACTGGAGAAACAACTGAACAGAGCCACCACCAATAACAGTGTCCTTCAGAAGCAGCAGCTGGAGCTGATGGACACAGTGCATAACCTTGTCAACCTCTGCACTAAGGAAGGTGGTAAGAATTTCTTCCTTACTTTGGTATAGTAAACGTTTTATTTAATATGGAGCAAGTAAATATTCAATATAACTTTCTAAGTTGCATCAATTGCTGTGTAGAAGCAGCAAAAGAACTTTATTCTTAGAAGCATTTCACGAAGTTTACACTGACAATTTTCTCATGTTTTTAACTTCAGAGAGAGTATTCATAAGCTTGAATATTGACTTTACAACATCTTTCTAAAAGAACTTTCTAATTTCTTCTTTTTTTTACTGGTCTTTTAGCCTTAGATAAAATCTACTGTATTTTCATGGATAAATATTTGGTATCATGGTGTTAGACACTTAACTATACAGGACAGAAATTGGCCAATATTAAAGATTAGTTCAGAGTGCTTAGGAGAGTTTCAGGAGAGTTCCCATTTTAAAACTATTTTTTTTGCAAAGGAGGAGAGGGAAGAGTTGCCTGCAGAGAAAAGGAGATATAGAAGTTCTTAATAACTATTATGAGGAAGAAAGAACATTTGTCACTAAAAGTCTGTATTAAGATTATTTACACAGTCCTGTGTGGAGAAGACCTAACCGGGCGTATGGGCAAATTTATTCTGGGGTGTCTTCATGACAGTGGAAATACAAATTTGTAATATCACTAGAATATCTGGAGCCATTTAATCATTGGAAATATTGCAGGCCTGTGTCTCTTTAGAAGACATCCATTCATCTGTCCATCCGTCCACCCACCAATTATTGAATAAATGCCTCTGTGTGCACTTGTCCACTTCAAGCAGAACCTCACCTGAGCCTCAGGAGAGCTCTTCAAAGTTTGGAGCTTAAGGTCATCTTCTGTAGTTCTGCTCGCTAATCAGCCTTTCTGTGAGTGAGCACAGAACGGTAAATGGTGATGAGTGAAAGAGAACACCACTTACATCTGAAAATTATGGTTGTCATTAAGTTGTGGCTTGTGTGATCATTCATGTAATTGTTCAGTGTGCATATGCAATATACATAATTGGTGGCTTCTTTAATTTAATAGTGGACTTGAGCTATCTGAAAAAATACTCAGTTCCATACTCTCGTGAATAGATATGAATATAGACGATAACTCCATATTAAGTGATCTTGCTTTAAAGACATTTCACATTTCTCTATTACACTCCATTACCTTGAGTTATATCTCCTTTAGATAGTCTAAACAAGCCCTTAATATACTTTGTAAAGAATATTTTTTAAACAGTGAGTTCCCAGAGCTCCATTTGGGTGTGCTCAGAAATGTGATTGGGAAAGAAAAAAGCTGCTAATCAGTCAGAGCCTGACAAAACTTTGAGTTAGAGTCTACTGAAAGGAAAGCATGGTAGAATTTTGCCAGAGAATTTTAATAGAGCTCATGAGTATTTAGAAATTAAGTATTAATATGAGACATATCTATTCTCATATTGAACTGAATGCATTTGGGGAAAGATTGAAAACATATTTTTCTTATCATCCTGAGACTCCTGAGACGTAATGCACATGGAGTTGAGTAATTCTTTTTTTTATGATGTTAGAAATATCAAGCCCTGTTGATTCTCACAGAGTTCATATGTCTGCCTGCTTATCATAATTTCACTTCTTTTCTAAGTATTGTCCAATAAATATGTCTTTAAACTTTTGGAGGCAGGAGGGTGACTTCAAAATTAAAATTCCTGGCTAGTTTTGGTCTTTGGGTGCAGTGTCAGGCAACCAAACATCTGTTCAATTCAAAAAACGTAATCTATTGAACAATTATTATGGCACTCCTGATAGATGCTACCCATAGCATCCACTCAGGGTTTGAGAAAAGTAACTATGTCTATTCTATGATATAGCATATCCAAAAAATAATACTACTACTACAGAGTGAGACAGAAATTGGCTAATACTTCAGACCTCTAGACATTTATTTTCTTTTTAATGATAAAATTCTAAAATAAATCCTGCTTTAACTATAGGATTTGTAATCTGAATGTAAGCCTATTGCCCTATTATCCAATGGATTCTATGCTCTTATAACCATAGATTTTGTTTGCTTCTTATTAATCTTTTTTTCTTTAATCCCACAGTTAAGTATTCTACTAAGTATTTGGTCATTTAAGAACTCATAAGAGACACAAAAATGGGAAATGTCTCTAAGTTTTCCATAAAGATTTTACTTCTTTGCATATCTTCATTTTCGCTGGCACCATAGTCTTCAGTTATCGTGAATTTAAAACTTAAATGACTAATTGCATAATACTAGATTAAATATCAGTTTCTAAAATGAACTTTTATTTCATTCTAATTCTAAAACACATAAGTAAAATCTCGCCCTACTTAAGACCAAAAGTTTATCAAGTAGATTTATTATTTATCAAAGATTATATATAAATGTTCTACTTTTAAATATAAATATATGCAAATAAACCTAAATCAATACATCACAATAAATGCATCACTTTTCTAAAATGTATATTTCAAAAAAAAAAATGCAAAGAGTAGTCTTCTGAAAGATTTTCCAAAAACATTATGAACTGTGTCATAATCCAAAAGACTAAAAATTTTAATTGACCTTAAGGGTCCTCTCTTTCTAACTTGACTCAGTCAGTCATTTATGGAGACAGCCTGAATGTAATACTACAAAGCAAGAGAAAAATTTCTATTGAGGTTTTTCTGTCATTGGCAACTAATGTAATCTTTATGAAGCTGTCTCATCATTTATAAAAAGTCAGGATAATTATATCTGCTTCACAATGATAGTGAGAGGATTAAATTAGATACTGCATATAAAAACAAAAGAATGTGACACAGTTGATTCATTAAACATTAATTCCTTCCTTTTCCTCCAAGTGACAAGATTAAACTAAACACAAGCAAACTTATGATGTGCTATCTATAAGTAAAATTTCTTTCATAGAAAATGTCTGAATGCAAGGCTGTAGAGTTTCTGACTGTTGACAGTCATCTAAGCCCCTTCTTTTTAGCTTCAGTTTTCTAATCTCTAAAATGGAATCATAATACATACCTGATGAGTTTGCAGTAAGAATTAAAAGAGGTTTGTATAAAACACATAGTATTTTTGTTTAGTTTCACAGAACTTTTCCTACTAAAACATCTAATGTCATGAGATGTATTTAATCTAAATACAATTAATAAACACATTTTCTGAAATAGTTCAACAAACCTTCCTCTTGTTGTTCTGAACAGGCAATAGTGGTACCTTAGGCAAATAGTCATTACAAACTGAATTGCGTCTATTTTGTAATACTTCTGGGTAGCACATTTATTTTTTTCTAACCTTTGTCTGCAAAAACTTGGTTGCAGTTATTCTTAGAAACATTAACACTAAAGAAATATTGCTCTCAATGTTATCATTGTGTCAAAGCTTAGCTGATTGCTTCATGTTTTTGGCAATTCACAGTTGTTGTGGGAATTAAATAGTTTACATTGATAATGGCATGGAAACAAGGTTTGGAATTCTTTGGGGAAGGATAATCAGGTATTGTGACTGTCAACATTCAGCAGTCATCTCTGTTCAGAGATAATTAAAGCATCATCACATACCTTGAGCATACACCAGACAAACTTTGCATTATGTGATCAAGAATTTAATTACTAACAAACCATAAAAAAAGAAAGAAAAGATAAATAAAAAGAAAATAGTATTTAGACTCCATCATAAAATTACATTGGCTGATTGTCTTACTGTCCAAATCAACTTGGAACATACTCCTGCTATACCAAGATATGATTCATAAATTTATCATTCATTTAAAAAATAGTTATACAGCAACTATTTTGTTTCAGTTTCTCTTCTGGGGGTAAGGCTATCCATCCATTTTTATTTAACAAAGATTTGCTGAGTTCCTATAACATGCCAGATACTGTTCAGACAACTGAGAAGAGAGAAAAGATGTAATGTCCGTGGCTTCAAGAAAACTAGAATTTGGTGGGGAAAGAGATAGGTAAGCAAACAATTATATTCTGTAATTGTTTGCTAGTGGTGAGGCCAGGGTGCCAGGGGACTAGTGAAACACACAGGAGGAATGTTAAAATCATGATAGAGGCAGAAGGATGAGGGCAGAATCCCGCATCTGCAGAGTCTTCTCAAGGCTTTTGTTGAATGCTTATTATGATGCAGGCATTACTTAAGCTTTTTTGATGCTTATTATGCTTATTATGATGCAGGCATTGCTTAAGCTTTATGGGTATTAACTTAGTTAGTCCTCACAATAGCAGTTTGAGGGAACTACTGTGGTTAGCCCCATTTTATAAATTCCACAGGCAGCTTGAGTATTTTCCTAAGGTTACATAGCTGGAAAGGTTGATCCAGGATTAGAACATAGGCAGGATGGCTCTAATGGGGAGACAGTGGCTAAGTATTCAAAATGAAGAAAACAGGATACTCTAGAGAGCATAAACATGTATATTTGCCAGGAGTCACGAGAATGGGTGTGAGGGGTGTACACCTAAATGCATAACCTAATTCTCATAATCAAAGGCAGGAGAGCAGGGGCAGACGAGGTTAGAAAGATCCACAGAGGGAGATCAAAGAAGCTGAATTTTTTCCTTGAAAGCAGTGAGGAGTCATTGTCAGTATATAAGGACAATGGTGACCTTATCATTTTAGAAAGATCACCCCAGTCACAACGTAGGAACAGTGCATCAGAAAGTTGACAAGCCTGGAAACAGAGGGACCAGGTGGCTATTTTGCCATTATTAAAATATTAACAAATACTTAGAGAGTATGAGCCAATCTTCTTAGCCCCTTGCATATCATTTAATTATGATAACAACTCTGTAAGCTAAGTGCTATTATTAACCTTATATGACAGATAATGAAATTAAGCACGGGAAGGTAAATAACTCCCAAATATTACAGTACTAGCAAGTGAACAAGCTGAGATTTGAACCCATAGAGTCTGGTTCTTGAGTCTGTACATTATCCACCATACTATGATAGGGAGAAAAGGTAGATTGAAGGTGGTTTTCATCAGATTCTCAAAAGGATCTTCTGGGAGAGAAATAATGGGGTCAGGATCAAACAAGGGCAAATGGAAAAGCAAGTGAAGGGGAAATTTGTGAATAAAGAAGAATTAGAATCAACAAGAAATAACCACTTATTTAGAAGTAGACTCGAATATATTATAAATTCCAAGTTTCTGGGTTGACTAATTTTGATGATATTTCTTAAAATCAGCAACATGTGAAGAGAAACAGGCTCTGGGGGGAAGATCTAGTTTGAGGCATTGGACTGAGGTGACTATGGGACAGTTAGACTCTGGAAGGTAGGGGAGTGAGAGTCAGGAGTTCAGTAGTAAAATCCTGATGAGCATGTAGATTGGTGTGTCCTCAGAGGAGATAATTGGTAAGGCCATGCAGCAAATGAAATCATTGAAAGTGTGTATAAAGCAATGACTCAGCCATTTAGGGGTTATAAATCCATTCAAGAATCTGATGAAAACTAATCTACTTTTCTTTCCTACTTAGTGCAAATACCCAGGCACAAATCTATGTACAATTTCAGAGAATTTACAGAATGAATTACAGAAATATTTAGCATACAGAAATTGCATAATATATTATGAACTCACTTTAAAATAATAAGAATGTAAAATCAAAGACAGAAAATTGGGAGTTCTTTAAGGGACTGAAAAAAGGAGACCAAAATAGGGGTTATAGTAGAGAGAAAAGACTGTTATGAAGGGTCTTATTTTAGTGGCAAATAAGCAGAAAGGTCAAATGAAAAAACAGACTGAAGTGAACTTTGGAACTGGGATGTTACCTTCTATAGGGAGAGTTTGAGTGAACTGTAGAGCTCAGTTGCATAGATTGAAGACTAAAATGAGTAAGATGAAGTAAAAGCAGAAAATGTTGTCTACCCACATCCAAATGTTGAATGTGAAAGGGTAGATATCAGTTTTGGGTAGAGAAGCACAGAGAGTAGAGGGGAATAAAAGAAACTTAAATGCCAAGAGACATGAGCATGTTTATATACTTAGTTCCTTAATATGAAGTATAAAAATTTCAAATCATAAGGAGCTTCTCTTGAAGTTTATTTTAAAAGTTTCTTTCCGATCATGTGAAAGAGATAATGATTAATACTAAAAATTTTAAAGTGATCTCAATTATTTGGTTTGAAGTATCTTTCCCAGAGGCTGATTGCAGTGGTACAGAACGTTTGATCATTATTTTCGGTCTTCTGGCCTTCTGAAAAGGGGAAATGAGGCATTTGCTTCCTTTCCAGTGCTGAGGGGACATTTGGCTCTGTTCTCAGAATAATTCTACCATCTGAAAGGAATTTACCTCCTATGCAGTGTCTACTGAGTTTGTGAAGTAAATCATTCAGTCAAGGGACGAGATAGTTTGAACTCCTGCAAGTCCCTTGAGTTAAGAACAACTCTTAAAAACATCACAAATGATGGGAGGAAATTAAAACTTTTTGAATGTTACTCATATAAACATTGATAAAAATAGAAAATATCATTTTTATTGACTTAGTAAACTACTTGGTTATCGTTGACTACTTGTAATGCACGTTTTAACATTAGGTAGAAAGAGAAAGAAAAATACAGGACGTCATCTGCTGAACACTACAGTGAGCACTTGTTTCCATTTAATGAGGGAAGTGCTTTATCTTGACAGAAAATTATATGTCAAACATTTACAATTTCCTTAAAATGAACCACACTTCTAGCACTTCCTTTCACAAAACCTAATGGCTTAAGGGGAAAGTGACTATTTATTTTTGGAAATGGTATGTTTCTCCTTTTTGATGGAGCGTGTTATCTGCCTTTTGAAAAGTCGTAATTTCCGTAAAAAAAAAAAAAAAAATTGTGTGAATAGCAGATAGCCAAACTAATGATAACAAAATAAAAAATAATACAGTCCTTGACCTCTCCCATGAACTATTTCTAAACCACATCTTTTGGGGGAGATTTGAAATTTTGTGGTTAATTCTCTTTTGGAATTAGAGTTTCAATTTCAGAAACAAAACTGTCTGAAATGGAAAGGGATATCCCCTGATTCCAGCTGGGCCTGGAAGTTACCAGGGTGAAAGGCCATGAAAAAAGGAGTGTTGCCTTGATGTTCTAACATTACTATGAACAAACCCTGTTCCTTCTTCTCTTGTGCTTTCATGGCCTGGTTGGCTAAAGCAAAGAAGCACAAAATATTTTGAATAGAATTTTAACTAAATCATTTCCTGGACTCATCGATACTCAGGTCCAATTCAGCAGTTTTTTTTTTCTAAGTCCAGAGACAAAATGGGACAGTGGATACTAGTTACAGGGAAGCTATGGTACTTTGTACTAAGCCAAATAGCACCTATAATTACTCAGAGAGAAAGTAAGGAAAAAACATTCTATTAACATCATTCAGTATGTGTATATCACAGGAACCATAGAGTGAAACCCTTATGAAATCTCTTATGCTTTAAGAACAGAGGAAAAATAAACCCTGAAAAATGTTGCAACTATATGGTTGGGCTTAAATATATATAAACAAAATATTGACTTTTAGCTTAAGATTTTTCTAAAAGTCCAATGCTAAGAAGCTTTAAAACTGATGATTAAAAACATTTTTAGAGGGCTTCCCTGGTGGCGCAGTGGTTAAGAATCCGCCTGCCAATGCAGGGGACACGGGTTCAAGCCCTGTTCCAGGAAGATCCCACGTGCTGCAGAGCAACTAAGCCTGTGCGGCACAACTACTGAAGCCCGCACGTCTGCAGCCCGTGCTCCGCAACAAGAGAAGCCACCACAATGAGAAGCCCGCAAACCGCAACAAAGAGTAGCCCCCGCTGGCCGCAAGTAGAGAAAGCCCACGTGCAGCAGCGAAGACCCAACACAGCCAAAAATTAATTAATTAATTAAAAAAAATTTTTTTTAGCTTCCTATGGGAGCTCATCATCTATTTTCAACTAAAGAATACCAACAATATGACTGCTTCTAAGTACATTGGAATCTCATCCTACTACTGGCTTGGATGTTCACATTCTGAGTGGGACCATCTCTGGTAAGGAATCACACTAATATGTGACCTACCAAGAATAGATAAATAAGTCATAAAATTTTTGATGAATTTATGATAAAGTTAAATTATTAAATTTAATACCAATTAAGTCAAACCTCTTTTAATTTTATCATGTCTTTAAGTGTACTCATAATTAATTTTAGGTGTGAACATTCTGTTTTCACAATCAGTGTGAGTTCCTTTGGAACAATGAATCTGAACTGTGGGTTTAATTTTAAGTGACAATTTTGTTCTAAAGGAAGGTTTTGCCGGTTGCTTTGGCCCCATGTACACACTCGCAAGTGCACAAATAAACCAAATCTCAACCAAAATTAATCCAGCCCATGTCCCTAGAACTAGGACTTAGATTGAGATGGTTTCCTCACCAGTGTCTTGAAGCAGCTATGACGTATGCCATCAAGAGGGCGGGCATGGTAGCCTAGATAGAACAGGAAGAAGGACAACTGACTTTAAGCCCCAGTGCTGCTGCCACGTTGCTTTAACATAAAAGTACTACACGCCTTAGAGTTTGCCTGGTGTCCTAGACAAACTCATGCATTTTATGACTCCTATCAATCATTCCACATCTTCTCTTGATTTTGTGTCACGCATAATGACTGAGGAAACCCAAAGTTAGAGTAGAATCCCATGTATACCCCCAGGTAGGAAAGTAGTATTCATCAAGTATATCTCACCACAAGAGTAAGAACCAAAGTGACATACCTATGGTGACAGTCAGCCTTTTTTTATTTAAAACTTCAAAGTGGCATTTTTTTTGTCAGTTTTCAAAAGCATCTGGCAACTACTCTCCATGTTTTACAGCATTGCCCAAGGACTTTCATTCCATTTTTAACGGCTTTTGCTGAAATCAATTATTTGTCCACTCAGAGCACAAAAGATGCCCTTTAAGTCTTCCCACATGTGTGAGAAATCATTTATTCAAAATCAGTATATTCCAGTCAGGCTGAAGACATTACATGGGAAATTAACACACATGAAACACCTGAAATATCTTTGTTAATGAAATGACCTTCTGAACAAATGGCAAGGATCATGTAGCACTCATAACTGCCCATCAGGGTGCCCAAAGGGAAAACACAGAAATGAATTTTATAAAAAGCGAATGATCACTTGATTAAACAAAGATTGTGTGTAAATCCATCTTCAACTTTTAGTAATTTTTTTTCATTCTTAGTTGCTCTAAGTGTAATATGCATTGTATACATTCAGTTACATATGTGAGTCACTTCACATTAGCAGAGTGTTAGAAAATTTATTTAAATACACTAATCAAACAAAAATAGAAATATGTAGAATTACTTCACGTTTCATTATTCCACACTGAAACAAGTACCATAAAATTAGCAATCCACATATGACATAGGGTACTATGCATGTCCACATGGATTTAATCATTTATGTACCTTATACATCTCAATAGCACAGGGAGATCAGCTCGGTGCTTTGTAACCACCTAGAGGGGTGGGATAGGGAGGGTGGGAGGGAGATGCGAGAGGGAGGGGATATGGGGATGTATGTATACGTATAGCTGATTCACTTTGTGATACAGCAGAAACTAACACACCATTGTAAAGCAATTATACTCCAATAAAGATGTTAAAAAAAAAAATTCTCTGAACAGTTGATTGCAGGGGTGTAGGGCTTATTTTAAATATGACTCCTTTGTAAGAATCAAAAAATTAAAGACAGATAAAAATTTTTAAATGTATATATTTACCTACAATTATATGTAATGAGTAATATATTTTCCATATAATGTATCTCTTTAAGTAGTAAAATTTTAAGAAAATTTTTAAATATCATAATGGCAAATTTTCTGCAGTGTTTTCATAAAAGCTTTTTCTAATAATTTAATTCATTATCATCAGCATGAATTAATTTACACCATAATACCATGATGCCTTTCTAAAAGTATATAATTTATCCCTTGTGTTATATATTGCCCAAACTATTATCATTTCTTATTTTTGCCTACTTTAAAAAAATTACTATTTTTTCCTCATACCCACAAAAAAGCTTTTAGTTATCAATTTTCTCATTGTTTTCAGGCCTGATTCTAGAAGATGAGCACAAACACAGACATATGCCCACTCTCACCTTCCCAACCAGCCGTCCTCTAAACTTGTAGCTGCTAGCAAATGGTCCATAGGCTGGGGGATCAATAATTAGGCTTCTGAGAATAATATCTAAAACTAATGGGGGTAAATCCTGATCAGCATGACTTTTAGGGTATGGACATTATTAAATCCAGTGTGGCTGCTCAGGGACCTCTTACTTCCTAATCCTCTGTTTGCTTTTGAAGTTGTGGGCCATCACTGCTTCATATGGCTGCTGAGAGCTCCCGTCTCACAGAAATTCTGCTACCTGTTCCTCTCGTCTACCTTCATCTCAACATTTTTCTTCTTTCTTGTCATTTCTGCCTCCTGTCATTCTTCCCATACTTCCTGCTTCCATGAGAAGAGCCTATACCCATTCATAATTAAGGCCTGTCCTGATTCACCTAAGACCCTAGGGTGGGACCTTTTCAGCTAAGTATTGCTGGGGATTCACTCTGTGACAAATAGCGTATTAGAGTTCTATTTGGGTTTGACATTACTTTAGAAGCCAGTAAGAAGTAGTTTTGACTTTACAGTTAAAGACTTCCACTGCTTATAAGCTTTGGTGAAGTTAGATAGCATCTCAGAGTTTCAGTTTTCTCATATATAAAATGACATATTGACAAATCCATCTCATAAGATGTTTATGAGTGTGAAATGAAATGAAGCATATAAAACATACTTAGCACAAGAAATTCAGAGTTGAGCACATAATTAGTATTCAATGAATGCTAGTTGATTTTATTATGATCATGATTATTATATTTCCACCAAGATGATAGTTAAGATTTTACATATTATCTACAAAATATATACACATAAAGAATTTAAATTAGAATAAAAACAGTTCTTTTTACAAAAAATTTAATTAAAATAATAGTGCAGCAAGTAAACAATGTTCAAGTGTTCCCTTATACCACAGTTAAAAGGAAAAGGAATAGTAGATTTTTAAAAAGGAAGCCTTTAACTACTTAACCAAAGACTTCAGATTGAAAGTATTTATAAATATGTTTGTTATATTGTGACATAGCAATTTATGTTATATATATATATATTAGATTAAAAAAATAGGTAATTGCCATTTTTGTAGGTT
The DNA here is from genome assembly GCF_028021215.1 of Eschrichtius robustus. Classification (NCBI taxonomy): domain Eukaryota; kingdom Metazoa; phylum Chordata; class Mammalia; order Artiodactyla; family Eschrichtiidae; genus Eschrichtius; species Eschrichtius robustus. The sequence goes on along the minus strand of NC_090840.1, from coordinate 56,604,512 downwards.
AAAAACAATCATGCTGAGTTATCAACCCACAGATATTTAGGTTCATATGCATATATTTTATATGAAATAAAATACCAATTCTGAAGGTTTTAATTTATAAGCTTAAAACTCATATGTGTTTATATAGCTATACATATGTGATACGTATTTATGAAATCATCGGTAAGTCTTCCTCACCCACCCACAAAATATTGAAATATTGAATATTGCCTACAAACCTTTAAACATATTTTCTACACCCTTGAAATGCAAAATATTACCTTCTTCTATTTCTAAAAGTCCTTTCAAGTAAATTAGGATACCAGGGAATTTCTTAAATGGCCTTTCCATGAAATACGCACACACCTGGCTGAAGACTAGAGAATCTAATCAATCAGTTTTTTGCTTGTTTGCACCTTGTCAGATATGCCATTTTACTCATCTGTATGTTCAGTTACCTTCAGTGACCTGTTGTGTTGAAAATCATGGGCTAGGGTCAGTTCCTTGTACTATGATCTCCTTACTGCTAATGGCCCAAAAAGTACCACAAGAAATATCCTTAAACCAATAACATGATCTGCATACATTCTGATGTTTGCTAAATACTGGAGAGATATGAATGATTAGCCACATCTAAGATTTAAAAAGAATAATTGAAGAATTGATCCCTTTATAGCAACTTATTAGGAATTAAGTAGGATCAAGGGCTCCTGCTTTTTATATTGTCTCTGGTAGCAAGGCTAATTGTCTTCTGCATTCTCTACTAGGTTTTCTGAGACTCAGAATTACGAATTCCACATTCCAGGAAGTTTTCTCTTGAGGGTTCATGTGATTTGAAGTGACCCTCTGCCTTAGCTTTCATGGTTCTTCCCTCAAGTCAGCCCAGTGGTAGATATGCCATCTGGGTTGGAATTGAGTAGGCAAGTGAAGGCAAGGACCAGATAAAATTAACAGCTGCTGGAGTCAGCGTCTCAGGTTGCTCATTGACTGAATGTCGGCTGGTGAAAGACAGACATGCACCTGCTTATGTCCCTGTTCTTTCCCTTTAGATCACAGAGATTTGGTTGTATAGATAAGGGATGAATAATGATTCCTTCCTAAGACTTTCCTAAGATTTATTTGCTGATATTGATGTGGGTAAAGTCTTTGAACTGGCATACCAAGCTCTTAAAATTTAGTTCAGATAGCTTTTTTACATGTTTTATTCATTCAGGTGTTATCTCTTCTGAACAGCCTTCCCCAAGTCTACCTGGTCAGAAATAGAGTGTAGTCTCTGCACCTACTCTCAATGCACTTGATACATATCTCCAAAACAGCAATTGTGTGCATTATCTCTGTTTGGTATTATATTTAAACTGGTAACATTAGACTGAGAAGCTGTTGCTGGCCATCTTGTGACCAGGTAGAGAGTCAGCAACAAGTGAGTCAAGAAAAAGATAAGTAAACCAATTCCTGATCACACTGTTTGAAACCTAATCATGCTTTCCCTAAAGCTCTATCCTAGATTGTTGAATTACATGATTCAATAAATTATCTTTTTGCTCCAGCCAGCTTGAGTTGGGTTTTTCCCTATCATGGAAGATACTAATCATAGGTATAGCTATCATGAGATATTATGGAAGACCTGCTAATGGGTCTTTCTCTCATCAGACTGTGATCACATTAAGGACAGGTTGTGGTTTTCTTACGTCTGTATCTCCATTGTCTTGAAAAAGTCATGCAAATAGCAGATGTTCAATCAATATTTACTGAAATTGTTAATATAGGATGGGTTAAACTAAGAAGGGACAGGAGGCAGTCTTTTAAATTGAGAGACAAATTAAAAGCCTCAGTCTGTTTATCTTATATTTAGGCTTTCATTAATTTTTAATGATGACAACTGAGGAAGGATAGTGGGATCAGTAAGAGAAAAAGAGAACATCGGTTTCGGAAGAAAATATTAGGTAACATTAAACAAATGAAAGTTGGGGTTGCATCAGGAACTGCTCAACAGGCAAGTAGAAATGAGGATCCGGAGGTCATGAGAGAAGCAAATACATGGTGTCAGAAATGCTTGTATCTTAGAAATCTGTGTAAAAGTTTGAAGCCATAGAAGATAGTTTGCAACAAGAGCAGATGAAAAAGGAATAGAGATCCAAGAATAGAATCTTGGTGAACATCTATTGGTAGGTGAGGAGAGGAACAGAACCCAATGAAGAGGAAAGAGAAAGGACAATTAGAGAAGCAGAAAAGGGACTAAGAGAGGTCAACACAAAAGGCAAGGGGAAAGATAGGCAAAGACAACTTCTGTAGAGGAAAAAGGTAGAGGAGACTTACTTTAAATGGTTTTGATCATCATAGTAAACCATAAAACAAGGTCATATATAAATAGAGAAGACAGGAGTGAGATTTAATCTTGAAAAAAGTAGAAAGATTTGAAATACGCTTTTCAGGAAATGTAATAAAAAGTCTGTTAGAAATGACCAAGGGTTTGACTGAGAAGCATAGAGAACACAGCTGAGTTTAGAAAGTACACATTTCAGTGGTATTAAATAGCCTCACTTTAGTGTTTGCAGTCTAGAAATGGGGGTGAGAATGTGAATAAACGTCCTTCCTTGGGTCAGGATTTACCCATACAAGGGGTTAGTGGATGAAAGGACAGTGGAAGGAGGGCACTAGCAATTCCACCTGAACCATGCTTAAATGCCTCACTCTCAGACTGAAGGTAGGAAGAAAGAAAAAGGAGGCTAGGAAGAGGTGGATAGTAATGGTGGGGATCTAGACTCTCAATTAGAAGAAAGACAAACTCATTAAGAATTAAAGAATGGGAGAGGACAAAATAAGAGTATGTGGTCAAAGACAGAACTTTTAGATGTAAAGATCATTTTTTAAGAATTCATGCTTTTAAACCAGTGTATTATTATAAGTTAAACCACTTTTACAGATAGCTAAAACACCTATATCAAGTATCAGGGTTGCTCCTCCCTGCTCTGTCCAGTTGATGCTTCTTTTATCTTCTTCCATCAGGTTTTCCATGTTTGTCTCTTGTCATTTATCTTATATTCCTCCAGGCATTATCTTCCATCTTGCTGAATCTCAAGACCTCCTACAAAAATGTATCCTTAGTTCTGACACTTGCAATGTTCAGTTAATTCATCTTTGTTATTGCCTTTCTGTGTTTTAAAATGTTTACTGTGTGTCCAGTTTTACAATATCAAATCATAACACTGCATTTCAGAATTCTCCAATACTTAACAAAGAAAATAGGCATGAAAATTGAAGCTAGGAGATTAAATCTCTACAATCAACATATTGGTATATACATCATATATCATTTCATCTGAAATAATCTTTAATTCTTAATAAATAAAGCTTACAGTATACAGCAAGATTAGTTTACCTGGGTTTTTTACACTTAAACTTAACAATGGTGTGACTTGATGTAGTCAATGAATGAAATAAGCCAATTATTAGCCAACTCTGACAAGGAGAGGCCAGCTCAATATAATCCTAAATGTAACCAGTCAATTGTAACTTCCCTGCATTTAGTCAGCTACAGTATTTATATTTGAGGGTAGAAGTCAGCAGCATCCACCACTCCATTGGGTGGGTTGGCTAGCCTTCCACAGCCTGAGTGTCCTTTCCATAAGAAAGAATAATAATATAATGTTGCCATTGATGATATCATTATTACCATAACAGCAATAACTACCATTTCTTGGCACTTACTATAATTCAGTCACTCTGCGTTATGTAATTCACATACTTGCCTCAGAGATATGTATAAGTTCCCCACTTTATAGATTAAAAAAAGAAAGAAAAACTCTGAAAGTCAATCTACTCTTATAGAAGGGGTCTTCAGACCATAGAATATAATACAAATATTAAAGGTAAGCTCTGAATAAAACTTTCAAATTGCTTTTAAATGCTGTATTACTCTAAAATGTAGCCTGGATCAAACTTTCAAGCATAATATTACTAATTAGTAAGTAATTAAAAACAAGCAGTCTAATCATCTGGAAAGAATGTATTTCAATTTTTCAAAAATATGAAACTATATTTCAAGAAAATGAAACATCTATATCAGATATATTGCCACAATGACAACGAATCCATAGTATAACCACAGCACTAATAGTACCTTTTATGGTAGACTCCTCAAACCATTTTGCCAGTTATAAGACTTACATTCATAGTTTGAACATTTTTATAAATTAGTTTCCAGAAAAATAAGATAGTATCCAACTTTTTCCTTTTTTCTGTGTTATTGAAAAAGTGTGTGAAATAGCTTCCCTCTTCCCACGCAACAGTCTTTTCACCCACATCATCCTGAAGAGGAAAAGAAAAGGGGAAGGGAGGTGGCAGAGAAGTGGGAAGGGAATGCATTCTCCTTACATAACTAAATAAGGGAGGGCAGGAAGTGGTACATTGAACAAGAAAGCATTTTCTCTTTCTTTAGATAAATGATTTTCCCCACCTCTCACCCAAAAAAGAAAAATGGGTTTACCGTTGAATTCCTCTTGACCACATCTTCCTGTTTGTTCATCCTCTCAAGGGATTATAAATTTTAGTTAGTATTTCTTTACATCCTTTTTTTTTTTTTTGCATCTGATTTGGTTATTTTCAACAGAAGAGCAAGCATTTAGAATTTAGGAAGGTTTTGTTTTAGAAAAATAATAGTCCATTTAGCTTAAAATAAGTAAGCACAAGTGAAATGCATTGACATGGTCTTGTTTTTGAAAACAAGACCTTTATATAATCCATTGACATGCCCAATGCCATTAAAAGTAGCTTTTGAATATATAAATATTCATTTTTAATTGCTATTTGCATACATTCTGTGTAATGCTTCTTCACCATCATATGATGTTAGTCCTCTGATTACTTACTTTGTGTTGATGTTGCAATTGTTTTTTGTGTGTGTGTTTTTATTTAAATATTTATTTATTTATTTATTTGGTTGCATCAGGTCTTAGTTATGGCAGGCGGCCTGCTTAGTTGCGGCTCGTGAGCTTCTTAGTTGTGGCACATGGGCTCCTCAGTTCTGGCAGGCAGGCTCCTTAGTTGTGGCATGGGAGTGGGATCTAGTTCCTGGACCAGGGATCAAACCTGGGCCCCCTGCATTGGGTGCGTGCAGTCTTAACCACTGTGCCACCAGGGAAGTCCCTGATATTGCAATTGTGATGGGTGGTGTTTAGAAGTAGCTTTTAATATAAGTAGGCAAAACCACTTGTGCAAACAGGAGCTATGTAGAGAACCATAATGCTATTAAATGTTATAACTCTGTATTTTTGTTATAGCAACATATAGGACATGGATATTTCATTTCCTTGAACCATAGTAATTTTTGAAAATTTGAAATATTTATATTGAGATAGTCATTCTTTCTACAAAGATTAGACTGTTAATTTTTAATTACCTATAAATTAGTAACACCATGTGTCAAATATAAATCAGGTTAGTATTTTAGATTGTTAGAACATTTAAAATCATTTTAAGAGCACTGATTTATAGCTTACCTTTGATATTATTATTTTTAAATACCATAGTGACTCAGAGTGATTGAAAGCAGATAATTATTAAGTAACCAGAGACTTTAAGGGCAAGATTATAAAATATTCTTAGTCTTAACTTCAAAAAAAGGCTAATGAAGCAAACTGCTAAAATAACATGTATTTATTAGAAAATACTAAATCATAAATACTTTATGAAGATACCACCTATATCTTTAGCTGAGGACTATTAAATGAGTCATTTTTGTATTTTGATCTCGTTAATAAGAACTTAATAGTGGATGAAGCTCAATGAATGAAATAAAGTTCCTCTCAGTAGAGATTATCTCTAATTAAATTTCTTTTTCCACTTGACTTCCAGCTTTTACTGAGCTCTTCCACCTATATAACTTAATTTCAAATCTTATTAATTTTTTTTTTTTTTTTTTAAAGTTGAATCCTCCTCCAGAGCTGGAGAAGCCCATGTGTTTTTTTTTTTTTTTTTTTTTTTAAAGATTGATTGATTGATTGATTGCTATGTTGGGTCTTCGTTTCTGTGCTAGGGCTTTCTCTAGTTGCGGCAAGCGGGGGCCACTCTTCATCGCGGTGCTTGGGCCTCTCACTATCGTGGCCTCTCTTGTTGTGGAGCACAGGCTCCAGACGTGCAGGCTCAGTAGTTGTGGCTCACGGGCCTAGTTGCTCCGTGGCCTGTGGGGTCTTCCCAGACCAGGGTTCGAACCCGTGTCCCCTGCATTAGCAGGCAGATTCTCAACCGCTGCGCCACCAGGGAAGCCCTAATTTTTGTTCTTCTATTTGTGTGTCATCCACCTGATAGTTTAACTTCAGACCATTAAATAAAAACCAAAGTTTACTTCCCTTTTCATTCTAGATAGTTAAATTGGATCAGAGACTTCTTTCTACCTTTTAATTATTTTGAGAGTTTTTAAAAAATAAAAATTTCTAGAAGCTCTTCAATATAAAGCCACAGAAAAACAGTACAACCTTCTTTTAGCATCTTAAACCTCCATATTTTATTTTTATGTTTGAATTTATCTTCACCTCTCCCTCCTCCAAAAATGCTTTAGCATTTTTCAAACTTTCCTGTGAAATGTAGGTAAGAACGTTTTAGAAATTTTAGAGAAACACTGACAAAATTGTTACCAATTGCAGGTATTACATGATCAGGTTACTTGTCCCTTGAGTTGATATTCTGGAAGTGATAGAGAAAAAAACTAGAAATTAAGCAAAATATAAAAAGTATTCAGTTATAAACTGATCACACATTTTTCCTATAGTTTTGTAATGCTGTGAGTCACCTCAAAATCTAGTATTGTTCTTATGATTGATTTTTCAATAAATGCAACATTGACATTTGTTTGGAGGAAATGAAGACTTGCTTACCTATACTTGGAGTCCATTTGGGCACTAATGGTACTGATATTCACATATTGCAATCTTTTTTGTTTTGTTTTGTTTTTGCAGTTTTACTAAAGGGAGGAAAAAAAGAGGAAGAAAAGCCATTTAGAGACTGTGCAGATGTATATCAAGCTGGTTTTAATAAAAGTGGAATCTACACTATTTATATTAATAATATGCCAGAACCCAAAAAGGTAAAACCAGAAGTGTTTGTTTATGAGATGTAAAGCAGATCCTAGTTGAATTGCTGAATAATCAGATTGATTTGTGGGCTTGTTAAACTGAAAATATATGTGCCTGAGCTCTTTTCTCCCAAAGATACTCTGTCTCCCAGGTCCATAAAAGATGAAAACCCTATTGTACAGACCTCTTCCAACCCTCACATATCCCATCCCTATTTCACACAAAGTTTTCCATTTACCCTCTGCTCATTCCTGGAATGTCCCATTGTTCATAAATGCTTGCCTTGTACAGATTACATGTTGAAGTCACATATACTTCAAGTGCATGGAGATGAGTTAGGAACCATCTTCCAAAGTCCCAAGGACCCAGATGGTACACATCATCTACAGTTCACATACCGTGGAGAGAGAGCTAGGGACATGTTTCTAGAACCACTGCTCCTATTAGGGTAGAGAAACATATTTGATCTTAACTCATAATCTTGAAAGGATTTGCTTTTCATATTTACCTAAAGGAGTGTGTTGGAGGATAGTTTTCATCAGTATATTGAACAGGATCCAAAGTAAACTCTGAAGTAAGAAAACACTGTCTTGCTGTCACACCTCCTCTATATACTCTTTCTCCCTATTTATTCATCAAATCATCCATCCATTCCTTCATTCAATACATATTAGGTGTATGTCATTTATTTGTCAGTAAATGACTAGGGACATAATATAAAACAGTTCCCAGTGTAGTGGTGAAGACAGACAATTACACAGAAATTATAACATACTGTAGAAGTGTAGTGATAGAGGCTGTTTGAAGTAGGGTTTATGGAGAGCCTTGAGGAAAGCCCTGTTTTTCAACATATAAAAAACTTCAGCCAGATGCTCAAGACCCCAAGAGGACCACCTGCCCTTGCAGTGCTTTATCCTCAAAAGATGGAACAGTTTTTCTCCTTTCATTGCCCCACCTAAATTACCAGTCCTTTGTCCCCATTTCCTCTGGGTACTGTGCAAATGCTCTCGGAAGGCTTTCCCTGTTTCCCTCAAGCAACTTTGCATGACTCTCTCACTACCAGAATTCTATGAGGCAAGGATTTTACTTTTATCTTTGATTTCCCAGGACCCAGAATAGTTTCTGGCACATAATAGGTCCTCAGTAAATATGAGCTGAAATGAATGAATAAATAAATGACCTGCTGATGATAATATCAACACTTCTGTGTAGTATATAGTAAGTAAGCCTAACTTACTTAGTCATTCTGATTGTTAGTTTCCTTTGATGGGTGAGGGAAATGGATCATGGAGACCAGTTTGCCAGATGTCACACATATGTCAAGAGGGAGAGTCTGGACTCTACTATCCTCTCTGCTGATTTCAGTGAGGATTAGTGGTTTAAGTTAGCTCAATGATTTTTCCCTTTGCTGGAACAAAATTTTCTTCTGAAAAACGGTCTTCCATACTGACCTATAACAGGGGGAAGAGATAGAGAAAGTGCAGGGGGTAAAAGAGGTGGCAGGCAGTTATGGACATTGCTACCTGGGTCACCTACCAGAGAAGTCTGGTTTCACTGTATTTCATTTTGGGCTTCTGTGCAAAATTTCACTGAATCAGGTGTTTCATGTCTCAAAAAAAAAAAAAAAATTGTGAAGGTACAATAGCAAGTTTAGGAGTAAAGAGGAGAGGGTAATTTATTGTAAAAATGAGCTTTTTGAATCCTTTGGATCATATGACATGAAGCCTTCCTACTCTGCTTACTGATATCTTAAAATCATACTTAAGTTTAAATTCAATTCATGTGCACAGGCATGTATGCACGCCCACACACTGACACACCATACAGATGGCATGTGAAGTGTGTTAGAAACTGTCCTAGGAGAGAGGAGTGGAGCTAACATAAATACTTTCTGCAATTTACCTATTGTGCTGCCCAAGACCCGAAAGAACCCCTAAATGATTGTCACTTCCCCTCTAACATAATGACTATAAAAATAAAGTTAACTAAAAATATTGTGACCCTCCTTTTAGACTCTTAATAATTCTATATGTATGAATATATAAATAAAATAATTTTTAAAGTTTTTAGATTAACTTTTACACTTTTAGAATCTTTTTCAGTCCATCACCAGTACTACCACGCGACCCTTAGTGAGAGCATTACAAGTAAAGTTTGATCATTCCATTAAATTTAAGTCATGTAAATTCATAACTCTATTCTAGTTCAAAATGTTTTGAGATGCAAATAATGCACAGGCTATTTGCAGAAGCACTGCTTCTGTTAGGGTGGAAGAAAAGTATCCTAACTCATAATCTTGAATAACTCATAAACTTGAATAATAACTCATAAACTTGAACAATAACTTATAAACTTAAATATATTTAAGTTGCTTTTTTAAAAGATTTACATGAAAGAGTGGGTTAGAGGATCCATCCAGTTCACTAGTTCAGTGGCTGACTTCTATGTTGGTTTCACAAGGATAACATGATTTAAATTTATGCCTCTGCAAAATAATGAATTTTACATATTATAGAGCTTCTGTGTTGTTCTTAAAAGAAAATCTAAAATATTAAATCCACAAATGCCAAATACCTGCTAAATTAAACTTACTAGATTTAGTCCCAGGGAAAAATATTACCCCAAACAGATTAGCAATCATATCAATACAGGCCTGTAAGAGGCAAATTTTATCACTGTAGAAACAGCCCCATGGAGCTTCAGATGGAAGAAGGAGAAATTCACATGTCATTTGTACTGTCATTAGATTTAGTTTAATTGGAAATAATAGCAGAGCATGGTGAGAGGGAGAGATAACTGACCATAAGGAAGAAAGACTTGTGGCCTCCTTCTTGACTTAAGTGTTCATTCCCTTATTTTATTCTTTCCCTTTTATGATCACGATCCTCTCACAAATAGTAATACTGTTCTGTTATGGAGATGGATACTTTAGGCTGATGCACCTGCACTTCCTGGTAGGTAGCAAGTTTTGTTTTAAATCCGTTATTATATTCACATAGCTCAACATTAGTAAGAACAAATATTGTGTGAACTTCCCCAGTGTAATTTAGAAACTGATTAATACAATAGTTCAAAAGTACTGTGCATTTACAGTTTGCCAGCTTCTATTCTAAGCACATTATATATATATACTCACTTGGTTACTCCTTTCAATAACTCTGTGATATAGGTGCTCCCATTATCCCTATTTTAGAAAAATAACTTTCCCAAATCACATAGTAAATATTGAACACAGACTTTGTAACAAAGGAATTAACTCTAGACTGTACCATCTTAAGAGGGGACTAAGTAAGATAATTACTTATATTAGAATTGACCGAAGCCACACCATTCATAATTTTTTATAGGAACCTATGTGAATGACACGGGTAAGAGTTTATTATCAGAAAATTATGTTCTGATTGTAAGCCATCCCACTTCCTCCTACCCAGTAATCTCATTTTCTTTTCTTATTTTGATATAAATAATTGGTGTCCTCTCAGTTCTATAAAAAGTGCTTGGAAAGTGCATCTTTCGGACCTTCACCCTTCCATGTAGATTATACTTCGGAGCTATAAAGTTTGGTGCTAATCGTGGATATGCCTAACAAAAACTTTGCTCATTTTAGTGCTTACAGAAGTTCTAGCAAGGGTGAGAAACTCAAGGCAAGCCTATATAAAAACAAAACAAAAAGTTCAATTATGTATGATATAAGATATGGATCAATCAATTAAATTGGCCTATTTAGGCAATTAACAAAAACTATTAATAAGAATTATTAATTTTAGGCAGAGTGAGAGTTGCAAGTATACACAATTGTTACACAGTTGTTTTGACTGACATCATTCCCTGCCAAGAAAGAATGTCTGCAAAAGTTAGAAGAGTATTATCTTTTTAAATGTGACGTGGAAGCCAAAGGCAGTTTTCTAGGACTATTAAAATTTTCAAGCAGATAGAAAATGAGAATTAGATCATTTATATTTTACTTTTTTTCATTATTAATAGCTTGTGGTTATCTTCCTCTCTGAATTCCCTTCATGCATGGTAGTAGGGAATAGGATTTTTCCTTTTATTTCATGTTTCTAAAACCAAATGCACTATTACCAGCTTAGTTTCATTCACTAAAACAAACCATTAAATCATAACTCTGATTATTGTAAAATATTTAAAAATTTGTTTCTGAATTTATAATCTCCCTAATTCTTGGAAAAGGACTATAACAAATGTATTGAGCCTTTTTTATTTAAGGCTATGGAAAAATAATTAACACTCACAAGGTTAATCATTCCAACTTGCACACAGCATAAAAGCATAAGAACTATGTGAATCAAATTTCCCCTTTTTGTTTGGGTTTAAATCGTTATATTATGTTAAAGGATACTTAATGCTTGAAAGCTTTGACCTTGCCTGGGATAGGAGCCAGTTCAATCTTTTCTCGGATAGAGTTAAGCCCAAGTCATATGATCAATAAATACAACAGGCATAGTAAATGTAGTGGGGCCTGTGTCTACAGGAAGGGCACTGCCAGATAGCACAGACCATACCATATTGGCGAAGGAACTTTTCAAGTCCTTTCATATCTCAAATCTTTTGAAACCAACCACCTAATTTTTTTAACTTCCTTCATCTGTTAAGCATAGGCTTTTTATTTTTCTTCTGACTAGAAATAACATGGTCTTTTGTGTGTGTGTGCTAGCATGAATCCAACTTCATATATATATGTACATATACATATATGTATATATATACATATACACGTACACTAAAAAGCATGCTCAAAGATTGATGATGCCAGTATTATTAACAAGAAGCTGGTAATTGTAATCATAAGGACAGTTTATTGAACTTCTATATATTTTGGCTTTATATGTCCTATATTATTCATAATAAATTATAAATAATAAATTATGTGAAATATATATAATAGCTGTTATAATATATGAGCTATTATATACATAGAATATAAGTGCACAATATAAATACATATTATCTCATCTGTAGAGATGAGATAATCTAAGAGATTAATGACAAAGCTTAGTATATGCCAAACACTGTTCTAAAAACTCCATATGCATTGACTCATTTAATCCTTGCAAAAGATCCATGACATAGCTTGAGAGAGCAGAGGTGGGACTTGAACACAGGCAATGTTGCACCTGAGTCCATGCCCCTAACCAATGTGTCATTCAGTTCTATTGTGTCCACATTCCACAAATGGCAGCTGTTATCCTTGCTGTTATTACTGAGTCCTAACAAGAATTGTAGAGCGTAAGTCTAACCTCTTAAGTTCTCTGCACTTTAGCTTCCAAGGCAGTAATCTGCCTGGGTAACTCCTCTCTCCTCTGGGCAACTTTCTCTGGGTCTTTACCTAAGAAGTACTCCCAACACATCTTAACATTTTCAAGTCACTAGATACCTTTGTTTAAAAAGAAAGTTGTCTTTTTCTAAAATTAGTGAGTGATTTTAAAACTTTTTAAGTGCATAGAATTTTAATAACATAGATAATAGTAATAAAAAAACTGTAAAGAACAGTTTTCTCTACACACTCTATATTTATAGATGTGGTTATTCCTTTCCCCGAGAGTGTTAAGTGGACTTCATAGGTTTGCAAACACAGTTTGGCAAACTTTCAGGCAATCAGTGTCCATTAGGAAATCAAAATCTGGAAAAAAAATTCTAGGTTAACCACTCAAGGCAGGGTAAAATATAATTTAAAAAAAAGTGAAATTAGTTTCCTCTAACAAAATATTTCCTTGACATTTTCACTCACTCTTATCTGTTTTACCAGTAAAGTTCCACTTTGGCCACTTGTGTTGAATCATCAACTATGCCCTCTGTAAACTGTGCCATCTGGATTTTATTCTTATAGGAATCCTGCAGTCTCTCTCTTCAAGGTCACTAATGGCTCCTTCATTTTAAATTTAAGTGTGTATTTTCTTAATCTTTATTTATCTTGACTTGTCTGGAATATTTGATTAAGTAGATTATTCCCCCAACTCAAAATCCATCCCCAGCTTTCACTGCATTCCATTAATCAAGTTTTCCTATTTTATGTCTTTCCTTATTGCATCTCTAGTTTTTCAACAAATATTCATTTAGTACCTGCTAGGCTACTGTCCATACTGCTCTAGGCACCAGGGACAGTAGCAAATAAAATGAAGTTCCTGCCTGCCTAAAGGTTATTGGTGTCTTTTATCTCCATCAGTTGTTCACCAAACCCCATTCTTGGACCCGACCCTCCCCCCACATCTGTTTCCACTTTTTTTTTTTTTTTTACTTCTGTAAATTCCATCTTTGTGCTATCAACTACTGCTTTCAAGAAGATTACCCCTAATATAATTTTGAATTAGAAACAGGGGGTTCAAATCCTAGATCCAGTATCTTATATTAATAATAACCATTGGTAAGTTGCTGAAATACTCAAAGCCTTAGGTTTTTCATCTGCAAAATGGAGATAATAATCATACCTACATCACAGGGTTGTTGTGAGATAAATGAGAAAATGCGTGTAGAGTGTTTAAATTATCTAGCACTTAAAAGGCATAGTATTGTTATGACTATTTCTTTCTTAGTCCCTCATGCTCTTATCCTTATTCTTACCCTTGATCTACCTACAGTTAGATCATCTCTAACTGATCAATAAACTCCCCCTTTTGGATGACTATGCTACCTGAAACTCTAGGTTTTCAAAACCATGATCATTTTCTTTTCTCACATGGTAGCTCTCTTCCTTAAATTTCTCACTTAGATTACTGACTCTATTATTCTCAGGTCACTAGAGTTGAAAATTGTGGATTCCCACATCTCCTTAACTCTACAGGGGCACTCAATGTTTTAACTTTTAGGTGTTTTGAGGAGATGACCCGTATTTCGCCAGTTGTAACACAGAATCAATGCCCAAAAATGCTTGTTGGGTGACAAAAATTGAATTAGGATTAGAATTAAGGAAGACAAAAGACTAGATGGGGGTTATGTTGAGGACAAAGAGCAGGTGCATAGAGGCTAAGGGATTAGTAGAGGGAGAACTTCAGGACAGGGAGAGGAATTTCAAATCTGCGATCTTGGAGGTGAGTCAGTTCCTAGTGATAATGAATACATACTGATGGGTGGATGTTCAAATTAGAGGGAGAGCCCTCAGGAGAGCATTTTGCCTATTTTTATATGCTCACAGTTAAGTATGTACCTCTTAGTTCCTTTTACTGCCAGGAAGTACATGGACAGTTTGTCCTTTGAATAACATTTCTTGCCATTGTTTTCATACCCTTTAGCCATTTGTGCTCCGAATTTAATGCTTCAGGGAAAACACTTGAGGTTTTTCCTTTAATCAAGCTCTTTGCCCACACAGCCTGCCTGCTGCTGTTGCCTCATATCTACACCTTTAGCCAGCCTCCAAATTGCTTTAGTATTCAGTTGCCGGGGGAATGATGTTCCCCAAAGCTGAGCCCTTGAATAATCAAGCTGCCACATTTATGCTACATCAATTACAGTGATTGCTCTCCAAAGATAATGCCATTACAGATATGTTTCTCTCCTTGGGTGGACTCGGGGAGAAATGAATCAATTTCTAAATAAATAATATTGTATTTAGAATAATTGAAATAAGCATAAGTCTTTGAAAGATTTAGATAACTTTTCCACATGGGAAAGAAATGCTTCTCACAGTCAGAAGGAATACAGTATGTCATATTCTCTTCTTATGGTTCATGACAAAAATTCAGGCAAATAATGTGTTCTCCATATGCTGGGAACCAAATTTTGCCTCTAATGTAATACTGAACCATCAAGAGTAATTATTGTAGCATATGAGCATGTAGGAGTTAATATACAATGAAATGTGTAATAGCTAAATATAAATGATTTTTTAAATATTATTTTTCCAAAACCTTTATTATTAGTATATTGTGATTTAATAAATTAAAGTTAGAAAATTCCAAATCTTATGTTTTAGCAATAAAATGGTCTGTAACTTTGGAAACTTTTAGTAGCATTTTAAAAAATTGAATATGCATAGTGCCTATTACCATTTAAGACAAACTTTTTAAAAATAATTTTTATAGTCTGTGACTGAGACAATTTTCAGCTGACTGATTTAAACCTTTACAAGTAATTTATGCACATTTGATGGGATTTAATCAGAAACAACTCGAATATAGGAAGAAATAGCCAATAAAATGTCTAAATTAATATTTTCAGTATGGCAATTTTTATTATTTTTGTCTATAGACCTATCCATCCTATTTCTGTCTTGAAACATATCTGATACCTGTTTGTTTAAAATAGACATAATTTTCACTTGACTTTATTTTCCCTTTGTCAGGTATTTTGCAATATGGATCTCAATGGGGGAGGTTGGACTGTAATACAGCATCGTGAAGATGGAAGTCTAGATTTCCAAAGAGGTTGGAAAGAATATAAAATGGTAAGATGGAAGAATTTACATAGTTTTTGATGTTTTATCATGAGATTTTCTTCACTACACTATGTGATAAACCTTTGTATTTTTAGATGTCTTTCAGTTATTTTAAAAATAAAATGATACATTTGTGACATTATTCTCATTAAACACAAAACACTCATAAATCTTTTTCAGTAAATGATTTCCATGTGTGCATCAGAAGGAAAAATATATTACTGAAATTATTTAGTGAACTGTTACGTATTGTCTGAATTTGTTCCTGGTTGAATGAGGGTGGAGGAAGCTAGAATTTAGACCCAGGCTGGGTACATGAGCCAGGACAAGGGAAGTGTGCAGGGCTGTGGGCTGTGGTGCAGGACTGGGAGGTACTACCAATGGCTTCACTCACATGGCTGGCAAGTTGTTGCTGGCTATGGACTGAGAACTCCTCGATGTGGCTAAGTTGGGCTTCTCCCAGTACAGTGATCCAGGGTCATCAGACTTATTAAGTGGCAGTTGGCATCCCTCAAGCACAAAAATAGAACCTTCCAGTCCTTTTTAAGATTTATTAGACCCAGAAATGGCATGGTTTCACTTCCACTACATTCTTTTAGTTAAAGTTGATGACAGGGCCAGTCCAGATTCAAAGTGAGACAAGTACACAAGGGTGTGAACTGTGAGGCATGATTCACTGAGGTCTCCAAAATAACAGCAGACATCATCACCACCACCATCATCACCATCATCATATCTAACCCTTTCAATGTTTAATATGTGTAAGCCTCATACATAAATTCTTACCTAATTTTTATATCAGACCTATTATACAAAATTACCTGTGAGAACATAGGATAAAGGTGATGTTACTGAGCAAGGGCTCGTTGCCTAAGGTTTGTAGAAGCCAATACTATGGCACAGGCTTTTGAGAAAAGAAAGAGCTTTTATTTCGAGGTCGACCAGTAAGGAGACAAGAGGCAAGGCTCTTCAAATCTGTCTCCACAATCCAGGGATCAGGGTGAAATTTAAAGGATCAGGGGAATTTCAAACGTACAAGCTGATTGGCTAGGCTTGAATCAGTCTATGTAAGCTGCTGGAACCCAGAGTTTTCATATTAAAAGATTTCTTGCTTTGTAAAGAGCTCCAGGAGCAACATTTCTATTCTTTGAGTTCTGTAGACTGAAGATTCTTGGTTCTGGGGTCGCCCTGGAGACATGGCTTCCTGCCTTGCACATGCACAGTTCTAGTCTTTACCGTGCCACTTACAAATGGAGTGATTTTTGGCAAATCACTTAACCCATACCTTAACTTTCTCACTTGTTAAAAGAGTACATTAATAATAGTACCTCACCTGCCTTGCAGGGATATTGTGAGAATTAGCTATAAGTAAAGCTCTTGGCACATTGAATTGTCAGTAAATAGTAAGTATTATCATGATCCAAGATTAAAACATCAAAGACTGCAAATTTTTTTCTTAACTCTGGCAAAAATATTATTTTGCAAATCACCTTAAATCATGATTATTTTCACTACTAAAATGAGACATGAAGAAGTTATCTGAGAATTAGACTATAAATATAGATTCTGGCAAGTCTGAAATACATTATTATTAATACTAATGGTAAAAGAAAATTTGATATAAAGTTGTCATCACAGTGACTTTCCAAAATGGTGACTTACTAGCTGTAAGCATCTGCTGCCTTGGCAAACTAGGCACGTTAAGTAAGAGAGACTGACGTATGAAGGATGGCATTGATTCATGTCTCATAAGCATTTACCAAATGTATATATTTTAAGCAATTTTTTAAATTATTGGAATGGGACTGAATTATTGTTTATTCACAGCTTTTGTGAAGTTTACTCCTCTCCCTTATTTATTTATTTATTTATTTATTTCCCTTTTTTAAAGTAGAAAGGCTATCATGTTTTATTCAAACTAGAACAATTTATCATCCGAGTGTCAATTCTACATGCTCAGAAATGAGATAAACTCCAAACTTCTGAACCATTTTGGCAAAATGAGTCTGATGACGTCTTTTTGTTTTAATTAAAAGAATTTATTATATGTTATAACTTGGTTAATTTTCACCAAAACACATGGTATAAAGTGTTTCGCTTGTTTCCTCCAGAGCTTTTCTTTCACCTAAAGACAAAATAACGACTCCACAAAGAATGGATATAGACCCCTTATGCCAATGCTTATCAGTCACACCCACTTCTGCTCCCTGAATCAGAACTTGCTGCTAGGGGCAAGGATGCACACATCCTTTGGGAAAAAGAACTTCTTGGCGTGTACCACTTCCTCCTCAATCTTCACTGATCTATTAAATGCAGTAAGATGCTTAACTTCTTTCTCAGGCACTGAGTGTAGAAATAAAGTTTCATCCCTCCTTCTTTTCTGCCTTTCCTCCCCTCCTTCCCTTCATTCTGGTTGACATCTATGGGCTGCCTCTTGCTTCATAAGGTCTCCAGAACAATATGTTAACATTACCAACGCATGAAATTACAAATATATAATTATAATTTTTAAACCTCTCTCAACATGGAAGATTTGCAATTTATTTGATTCTTAACATTGGCTTTAAGCCTACAAAATCTTTCACCTAAGCTTTGTTTTCACTTAAACTTCCTTATGAGGAGATTAAGCAAAACCTGGTTTATGGATTTGTAAAGATGTTTGCCGAGAGGGAAGTCTGGAGTGGGCTTTTTTAATGAGGCACTTAAGGAACTATATTAACTCCTTCAAGCCATGAGGATACCATTTAGTGGCCTCCAGCAATAACACTTAGCAGCAGTACTTTTGCATATAAAGCCCAATCAAGCTAGGAGTTCCAAATAGTACCCCAGTGGCCTAACTTTATAGAAGGTAGTGACTAATGCCCTGGAGACAACCTGTCTTTGTATTGAAAACAATTACCCATATAAACAGAGCTCCCTACACAAGTATTTCAGGCTGAGCACAATACCTTCTGGGAGTTCTTTGTTTCTGGAAAGAAATTAAGAGCACATTTTCAACTGCATTTTAACATCTTCACATTAAAAGGAGAAAAATATATAAGAAATTTAAAATGCTGAAATAAATCATCCTCTGATCTTTCTTGGGCTGTCTCAGCAGTTAGAGGAGATGCACAATTGAATTGTATATTAAGCACCTTTGGAAAGCCACAGCTCAGTAACCCTGACTTCTTATCTGTTTTCTTTAATCATTTTATGAAAAGAGATGAAATCCATAGGATACATGGACTGTGTCTGTTTTCAATTGTTTCAGCTATAAAAAGTCAACACTTTCTATGAGCATTATCAGACAAAACAAATAAAGTATCAGAGACAATTATTTTATTAACTTGGAAAAATACAAACCAAAACTGAACATTTCTGCAGATTTTGGCAAAAACTAATGAATATTGGTCTTTACCCTGTGTGCTTTTTTTTTTTTTTTTTTTTTTTAAGCAAAATGTGGTTTTTAAGGCCAATTTTAAGTCAGTATTAGTTTAAGCTAAATTCCAGGGTCTTTTGCCTTTTACTAAAGAGCTAAAGGAGGATTAAAATTGATTAACAATCTATCTGAATTATGATATCAAAATCTTTCATATGATTATGATTGACGTAACTAAACAGTGTTCATGAAAGGATATGGCATAGCATCCTTGGATTTTATTTATAAAAAGGAAGAAATTCTATTTTTATTACTATTGTTTATTTATTCAATAAGGACTTGCTGCTTTTTCAGTGTCAGCACTGAATTTTGTATAAGATTTTACTTTTATTCTTATGAATGTTGCAAGCTATCTATTTGGAGTAAAATATAAACCTGTGGTAAGCTGTTATGTGTACAATAACGTGTAAACCTTTTTTTGCTTGTTTGTGCATTGGTCATCTCTGTATTTCAGGCATAAATATGAATTTTTTCAAGGACAGCCCCATAGTACATAATCAACACTTAACTCCTAATATCTTCAATATGAAGATGAAGTTTTATGCCTATCTCTTCCCTTGTACCACTTAGGTAATTTGATCTGGTTAATTTATTTTTTCTCATTTGCACTCGGAATAGTTATTCTACATCATAATCCTATGGTTCCCCACCTTTAGTACACAGCAGACTCACCTGGGGAACCTTTTAAAAGTACAGATCTCTAAGACCACCCCAGACATAACTGAGTCAGAACCACCATACAGGAACCAAGTCATCTATATTTTGAAAAAGCTCGGCTCTTTCTGATATACACTGCCAATTGAAAGTAAGTGCCAAAACTATCAGTTTATTAGCATGGGCTTAAGATCTCAAAAATTACCTCTTTTGTAGATCCTAAAACTTTTGAAATGTAGTGAGAAAGGGATTAAAAAAAAATAGGACCACAGTAGAGTTGAAGAAGACAGCTTCTCTTTAGCATTAAGAAAGCAGAAACAAGAGTAAGAAGATAATCTGTAGACACAAACTATGGTTTGTGTCATAGTTTAACCCCAGTTGCAACCAGTTGGTTTAAATTTCTTGTTTAATAATTAACTTCTCGGATTAAAATGACAGTACTCATTTGTATAAACCAATATTCAACTTGTCATAAGAATACATTAGTTTCTAGCATCTGAAAGCCATTTAAAGAATTGGTTCATATCCCCTTATTAATTCTCAGGCTAAGACAAGACCTGGATTATTTTTGTTCCCTTTCTCGTACAGAGTAGAAAAGAACCGCTTAACATCATACAGCTTATAGTCTCTTGGGAGACAGGCGAGTAAACAGAAAATTACTATATATTGTGATATATCCTCTAATTATAATAAAAACAACTAGATTTTTGTTAAGTGCTTCTCATGCATCAGCACTGAGATAGATGCTTTAGGTATATTATCTCACTTTTTTCTCGCAACACTCTATATGGAAATGACATTTTAAATCCTTGTTTTGCATATAAGGAAGCTGGGGCTTAAAAGTAACAGCAAATGTGTGGCAGAGCAAGCCTTCAAATTGGAACAGGGAGAGAGAGTAGAAGTTGTTTAATCAAAGCCAAGTCTTTATTCCTAGGTGTCAGATTCATGGCCGGCCTGATAAACTAGCCAGCAGACAGTTTACTAATGTAGGAACCCATTTCCCCTTCTTTCTTGAATTTTTCATCTTTATGATGAAATGCTTGTTTCTGCATCACTGCACTCAGCTATTAGAAGGTTTCTTCCCTACACTATCTCTCTAACACTCATGTTGATTCCTTGCAGCCAATACAGCATATTTAGAAAGTTTTTTGGGAAGGTGCATGAAATAAAATTTTGGTTTATGAAAGCAAATTTCATTGCTTTCAGTTACTTCTTCCTCTATTTTCAGTCAGAAAAAGCAAACTGTTTAGGAAGGGTTGTTAATCTCCGCTTAGAGGGGGGTACAAGCCTGCATGCCAAGAGGGGAATGGAGGCTCTTGGAGGAATGATACAAATGCTCCTCCTTTTCTGAGGCTCTCTGGAGATCACTGTACTTTTCACTAAGCTGGAGAGCTTTTATCCTTGCAACACTTTCAACAGCATGGAAATATTTGATCTAAAACTTAACACTTCATCATTCCCACCCTCCTTATTCACAGTTAGTACAATTACTGAGTCTCTTCTAACTGGCTACACAAAAGAGGGAATCAAGTGGCTATAGAGAGAGTTTTGACATGTCTGAGCTGAGAAGAAATGCAAAGAGAATCCAAGCAGTCTTCTTTTTCTTCCCAGTGGCTGCTGCAATTGAGAATGTGCTAATTCTTTGACTTTCAGTCCCCTGTAACTTTATGCTTTGCTTATTCATTGGAGAAGGTAAGCTTTACTCTTCTCCCTGGTATGAAGCACCAGCTGCCCTAAAAATGTGTAAAATTCTTAGCACATCTTAAATTGCTCTAAGATTTCCTGCCACTGTGGAACTCTTGCAAAGTGTGACTTGAGCATCTTAGGAACAGAGAAGAAAGGAGGCACTGGAGTATGGACTTCATCATCCACCTGTGTTCTGAGCTACAGGTAGATGGTCTTTGGGGATGCATATACCCACTGCAATTTGGACAAAGGGTGTTCAGTTAATCAAAAACTAAGCTAAATTGGGGAATAACCTTAAAAGTGTACCTCTATATGCTAATACATTTCACTGAAATATAAAAAATACACATTCATTTACCCATGTGTTTATAATGTAGGCTCAAAGCTTGGAATTCTGAGTCAGTGGCTCTTTCATAAAACTTTCCCATAATCAAATGCATCAAATTTCTAGCTTCTGTTTTTTTTAAACTAGAGCAAGTAAGGCATAGACAAAGTAATGTACATTAAAAATCCTCTAAAGTTTTATTATTTTCCTCAGTCTTTTAGAGTTGTTGCAACAACATATAGCTCAAAAGCGTTTTTTAGTGATTTGCTTTCATTGAGCAAATCTAAATATTTAAATTAGTTTTTATAAAAAAACAGAACAAAAACTCCTCTTTCCCCACTAATATTTAACTTATTTACACAACATTATAAATCTTATCATTACAATAACAGAACTGGAATAAATGAGTTTGAGACCAAATGCAGTTGGCCTTTGGTAAGTCACTCAATTGGCAGACAGTAGTGCACAAATGTATTTAATACTTTCAGTGTACTCTGGACATCAATATATTTTAAATAAGGAATGGAGAATAGTGATTCATATGTTAAGTTGGTTAAAGGAGAAATCAGTTAAGAACACTTCTATAGTAGTTGTAATTCTGTAAAGTTGATATACATTAAATATGAAAAGAAACAAATATTTTCCAAATTCTATCTTCTGTGTTGAGAAAATAAGGATTGCTGTGATTATTTTAGTACTTCCCTCATACTTCTTCTTAATACAGATAAAATAAAACTTTTATTAATGAATACCTCAGTGAGCCAGAATATGTTTCTTTCTGCAACATCAAAGTATATTATATGATTACTGGACACCTCCAAGTCTTCCAAGCATGAATGTGCACAAGACAAACGGGGAGTTTGTTCAGATTCAGATTTATGGACTGGCTCTCAGATAGTTTGATTCAGATTGGAGCCAGGAATATTTTTTTTCAACTAGTGCTCCAGTGATTATGATTCAGTTGGGCACTTTAAGAAACACCCCTGAGACACAACCAAATTACCTACAACAAGAATTATGTTTTAAGGTTACTTCTCTGAATGCAATTGCAGGGTGCCATAGCCTTTGTTTTCTTCCTTCCTCCCTTTCTTCCATTTTCTTTGAACTTCAATAAAACATATGGAGTGCCCAGTGTATGCCAGCATTCTACTAGTCTTTGAGGATTCACAAATACAACACAGCTTCTGTCGTCAAGGAGTTCATAGTCTGGTCAGTAAAACAAACCGATATATCAAGAATTACACTGAACTTCAAGTTTTACCAAGGAACACTTTCTGAGGCAATTGTGAATACCCAAAGTCTAGGATGCCAGTAGTTTCCTAGGGTTTTAAATTTTCCTATCACTAACATAGCCAACATTAAGAGTTAGCTTTCTTTTGTGTACTTTCTTTTACTCCACAAAGAAAACTGTTTTGAACACAGTAACAGTGACTGGGATGGCCCTAAAGAGAACAGTGGAACCATATTGAGATTCTGGGGCAGGGCAGCCAGCCGGGTTCGCTTACTAGCTCTTAAGTGTCAGCCTTCGGCCTCAAAGTCCTAATCTATGGAGGCAAAGTATTTAAATGATTACAGTTCTGGATTTACAGATTTGCTTATTATTACTTAAAAATGAAACTGTTAAAGCTAGAGAAGTTAAGGGTCTAGTAATCTGTTATTATCTAACCATAATTTGACTTGTGAATAATAATAACAAAAATAATAGTAATATTGTTAAATAACTTGTCTGATACTATGCTGATGATATTCATTGAAAAATATTTACACTATGCTGAAAATATTCCATTAACTAGTATTTTAGAAACGTTTTCAAAAGCAAGCTGTGATTGAGAAGCATTTACTGGTTAAACCTATTAACCAGATTCATTTAATTCAAAAACATCTCATCTACACAGATTTGTATATCAGAATTTACTGTAATAAGAATTAGACATGAGCCTCGATGGAGGGAAACATAGCAGAAAAATACTGAGTGAGTAATCGAAGAAAGTGTATAAAAATATGAAAGAACCATCTTTACTTTTTAAGAATGTTTTTTATTGTTTAGAACATAGCTTAATACTAAACATGGAAAGAGCTTCTCTCTGAATTAACAACCGCATCCCTGTCTTCTTTCACAGGGTTTTGGAAATCCCTCTGGTGAATATTGGCTGGGGAATGAGTTTATTTTTGCCATAACCAGTCAGAGGCAGTACACACTAAGAATCGAGTTAATGGACTGGGAAGGAAACCGAGCCTATTCACAATACGACAGATTCCACATAGGAAATGAAAAGCAGAATTACAGGTAGGTCCTTCTTGGGTGTGGTGTTCAACTGCCTCAGGCCTAGTCATTTAAGAGTTTTAATGGAAAAGTGTGAAAAAAAGAAATGATCAAAGTTATCCTTCAAATTGAAAATCAGGCTGTCTAGGCCTATGACAAAGGGATGCAAAAAACCCTGTAAAAACTTCTTCAAAGCTTTAAATTTCAGTTTTCACAGACTGATTATTTTTTTTTAGAATTTTTTTTTTAATTGGAGTAAAATTGCTTTACAATGTTGTATTAGTTTCTGCTGTACAGTGAGGGGAATCAGCTATATGTGTACCTATATCCCTTCCCCCTTGGACCTCCCTCCCACCCACCCCCCATCCCACCCATCTAGGTCATCACAGAGCACTGAGGTGAGCTCGCTGTGCTAGCTATTTTACACATGGTAGTGTATTTATTCCCAGACTGATTATTTTGATGTTGACTCAAATTCTAGAGGATAGGGAATTAATTCAAACATGATATTATTGTTGTTATTTTTATTGTTGCTGTTATTGTTATGGAGGTGCAGTGAATTTATACATATAAAACTCATGACAGAGAATTGACTCAAACTCAGGGGCTTGAAATAAATACTTTCTTCTATCAAAAGATTTTTTTTACTTGTACTTCCCTTATTTACTTTTCTTAAATTATTTTTTACATTATCTTGAAGGTGACAAAAGAGGAGTAAAATTTTATGTTTGAATGATTTACTAAAAAATAAGGTGAGGCATAATTTAGAATTTTTGGTCAGTAATGTGAGGGACAAAAATAAATCCAAGTAATGGCATCAACATACACAACACATCATTGCGGATTAAAAATAGACTATATACTTAATTGTTAACATCTCTGATTTTTTTTTCAATGAGCAGCTTGTACGCTAGAAAAAAATGGTTAATCAAGTAATTCAGGGTGGTAAATTCATTTCACAAACACTTATTGTATTACTTCTATGTTCCCGGAACTCTACTAGGCACTGGCAAACTTGCAGTCAGTGATGAGGTCACTAGTCTCCCAGACCTCACAGTTTAGCTTTGTTACAAACTAGGTCACTAAATAACTGGTTGGCCTTCCTTGAGAACAGGAAGTATATTTCAGTTACTTTTATATCAGTACCCATAAATGCAATACTTGGCACATAGCAGGTCCTTAATAATGGTGTGTGACTCAGTTTTGTAAATTAGATAAACAGTAAATTAGGGTTGCAATGATTTTAAACTCTCGATATCGTGGTTACTCTACAGTGGTCTTGGAAACACGATTGTGTGCATTAAAGGGTTGGCACACTGCTTCAAACAAATGCAATGACAGCGACCAAGGCCTTATGCTTTTTTTCCAACCTGTGTGGCCATCTCCTCATAGTTCAACTGTTTCTGCTGCTATTTGTCTTTTTGAAACATGCCATCCTTTAGGAGTTTAAATCTACAATTCTTTTATGAACACATCTCATTTTATTTTAATGGATTATGTGTGGGATTGGATCCTTGGAGACATAATAATCATTTTCTTAACAAACAGTGATGATGTCACCACAACAGAAGATGAGAAATAGATCTAAAGAGTTGATAATCTCATGGTGGGGAGAGAGGGTGTGCATATGGCAACTCAAGAAACCAAAGAAGAGACATTTATAAAATGCAATGGACTGTAAGAAGAAATGTTTCCAAGGAGGTCAATGTTTTGAGAGTTTTATAACAAGAAAAACCACTGTAAAACATCAGGGGTACTCTTATGTAAATGTTTTGAGCTGAAACTTGAAACTATATGAAACTTGGCTAATGTCAGACAGCCTGACAATAGGACTAGCAAATAATTAGTCTAGTCTTTTTTCTAGGCTCCTGAAGAATTTGCTTTGGTTCTTTTCCAAAATGTCTCTCAGTTCTTGTGTGTGTGTGTGTGTGTGTGTGTGTGTGCGCTTATGAGGCTGGGGTGGTATTAAGGGTGCAAAGAGTGGGTAGGTTTACGAGGGTCGGAGGCATCTGAAGTAGGCTTCAGGGTACATGGTATGAATGTCATTCTGGCATCTGCATGAGGAAGGCACACTTATCTCCTCTTAAGATGCCCACTGCCCTCGCTGAGCATTTCCTGGTCCTTGAGCATCTTTGTAATTCTGACCTTCACCCAAATAATGCAGATCTGCGATCAAAAAGCTAAAGTGAGGTGTACACTCTGAGATCTCCATTTTTCTCTCTTGAGAGAATTGTGAACCTTGAGAATCAGAATTATAGATCCAGAAGGAACTTAATCATTTAATTCCAAACCTCTGGTTTTGAAGAAAAGAAGGCTGAGGTTCAGCAATATGTAATATTTTTGTCCAAGGAGGGAAAAAGACTTAAATATGGGATGTTTGGCTCCTTCCTAGTTAGGTGTGGTTTCCACTCTGTAATGCTACTGTAATAAAGCTGGTGGCTCTGGCCCTCTTTCCTGCCAAGACCCAGCAGAAAATAGATCTGTAATCATCACCTTCTCATGCAGTTAAATATTAAGATTCACATTGGCATCAAATGAGAAATTAAAACTCATTAAAACATAATGCCTGTTCTGGTGAAAGCTTAATTAAAATAAGCACACTATAAACTGGCATTATTCACTCTTTCAAAGAAAATCAAACAGAAGCTTGAAAAGGGAAGCTACACCCTTGTGACTTCCCTCTCCACCTCTATCTTCACTCATACCCAGCACTAATTCTCCAGGCCCAGTAGCACCACAGGTGGCCTCAAGTCAGGACTCCAGATATCTAGCTTTGCTTTTCTGTGCTTGTTCTCATTTCTCTTCCCTCTGAATTAGGATGCCTCGTTGTGATAAATTATTAAAGGAATTAATGCTAACACTTGTATAGTATTTTATAATCTGTGAAATGATTTTTAATATTATAATCATTTAATCCTAACAATGAATTTTGAGCTAAGTATTATTAGACACATTTTAAAGATGAAGAAACTTTGATGAGGCTTTGGTCAATTGACCTTCTCAAATTCAACTAAATTCCAACTAAAATCAAAACTATGGAATTCATGGTGGGTTTTTTTCTTCTATTTTTACATTTTCTATATTTTTCCTCTTTCAAATTAAATTCAGAAATTTTTGAGTTTTCTTTTTTAAAATATTTTATCTTAATAGAAATTATATTTTGAAAACTCTTGTAAGAGTTATGGCCATAATGTATAAACAAAAAAATTTTTTAAATAGATCTTTCTCATGCTCTAGACACATATTGATTGAAAGTAAATGTTGTGAATAGATTGATGAGCTTACAAATGTACATGTAATACACATATTTTCCTTTTATCCTCCAAGGAAAGTCCAAATGATTTTCTCAGATAGAAAATAAAATCTGTAGAACCCAAGAGAATATAAATAAGAAAAAAACAATAATGTGAGAGTGTTATGATAAACACATCATGTGCAATAACACACAATCAACATGAAATTACTAAGTACTTCCTCTAGAGAGGCAGTATTATCCAGATCCTCGTCATCTAACACCCAGACGGTTATAAAGCCTTCCTGCCTCCAGTCTTGATGCTCTCAAATATATCTTCCACGCTATTATTGAGATGTTTTTTCTGAAACACAGTCTGACTTGGGCTCTGCCATCCTTCACATATTTCAACAGTGTTCAGATATCTACAGCTTAAAGTCTGCCACCTAAAACTCTTCCTGACCTGGTCCTACCTACTTATTCAGCTATTACTGTCATATTGTTCCCCCAACCTCACCCAATCAGATACCCCCTTACTGTGATTATGATCCAGAAACTACTTGCAATTTCCCTTAACCACCCACGCCTTTGTTTATGCTGTATCCTTACCCTATACATATAAACCCAACTTTGGATACATCTTCTAAATCTTTAAGATTTTCCTTTATTTCAGGAAGTCTTCCCTGATACCTACTATGGTATATGCTCCGATGTGCTCCTCTATATCCTCCCTTCAGACCTGAAGCACTCCTTCTCCCACTTCCTGGGAACATGGCTGGCTAACAGCTTGTAGCCAAGGTCCCCTGCCTGGGTATGCCTATGACTGAAGACAGTCATCTCATTCAAGGTCACTGCTCCTTCCTACAGACAGATTGCATCCA
This sequence comes from Eschrichtius robustus, assembly GCF_028021215.1. Classification (NCBI taxonomy): domain Eukaryota; kingdom Metazoa; phylum Chordata; class Mammalia; order Artiodactyla; family Eschrichtiidae; genus Eschrichtius; species Eschrichtius robustus. The sequence goes on along the minus strand of NC_090840.1, from coordinate 56,576,615 downwards.
ATGACTGGTCAGTATAGGAGTCTATTAAGGACCACTTGCCCTAATTCAGGACAATTCTGAAGGGCTATCCAAGGTCCAGAATTTCACTCGAGATTAGCTGAGATGTTCACTGTGATTGCACGTGAGCCCATGCAGCTTCTCCCTCTGCTCAGTACTGCTTTCTTCACTCTGCCACAGGAATCGATCCTAAGATCATTCACCTATAAATATCCCTACACTGATTTCCCAGAGAAATGCATCACCCTCATTCTCAGGTCAATTTGGATGCTTTGTGGTCCCATAGATGCATAACAGTCTGTGAATAACTATCCAGTATCCACATTCTATTATGTCATTAACAAGTATTTATTAAATAACTGTGTGTATGATCTTTCCCACTAATTTCTAAGTTTCTAGAATATGGAACCTACTTTTATCAAAATTCAAGATATATACCTAAGCCAGCCAAATTATTGCTAATAGTTAATAGTTAATATTTGTTGAATACATGCTATGCACCAGACACCTTGTTTTACATAAGAAAATTGAGGTGTGGTATTTCGCATAAGGTCACAAGTACTAATATGAGTAGAAGTCACAATTTGAGCTTTGATCTCTAACTGCCCACCTTTTGGCCATCCCTCAATAAAAGGAAATCCATCAGTTAATTTCTGGAATTAAATACACTCAAAGCACATATTCTAAGAGATAAGCATGTTTCTTCTAACCCCACTTCTGTCTTTAATAATCTGAATGTCTGCGGACACATTATCTCATCTCTTAATTTTCTGTCCTATAAATTAAAGTATTTATAAAGCGCCTTGCAGCTCAAAACTTATTCACTAGGATAAAATTACTTTTATGTATACATTTCTTTTTTTATTTTTTTCCCCTTCAATTCTTTGATAAATGATTAAATTTTGATCTCCCTAAAAATACTTCAGTAAGATTTTCCATCAGTTTAGGGCTTACAGTGACCTTTTTCTTCTCATAAAAACTTTGCTGGTCTTTGCTGGTCCTAATACTTAGAGTTAAAAAACAAATACATAACTGCCACCACATCCAATGCTTAAAAGAAATAAATGTTTAATTGTGGGTTTAGGGAGATGCTGTGATCTACTGGAAAGAGCTCTGGAATAGGAATCAGAAGATGTGGAAGCTATTAAATAGTGAAGTCTGGCTTCATTATCCATAAAGCCAATTTGGTTGTATCAGTCAATGTTCAGTTACGGAAACAAAGCCATGATGAGTATTATGGAAATAAGGGATTTATTATACAAATTCCACCTTACACAAATGTGAGGTGAGCTGGGAAAGTGAAGGTCTGGAAGATGAAGGTGGATAATCAGAGGAAGGGTCACTAACACATATACATGAACCCCAGTGTGGTAGTGGACAAGCTGGAGCCAGCAGGAAAATTTGAGAAACCAGGCACATCCAACTACCAAATCCAGCTACCAGCTTAGATCTCACAGCCGGGGAGATCTAAGAAAAGCCGTAGCTACGTTACCTAGGGTTGTGCAATCAGGCATCTGGTGTTGAGTCTGGACAGATTGCCAGCATGGGGGGAGGCAAGCTGGATGCAGAGTGGAAGAGAGCACAAGCTGAGAACTGCTGGGCACCTCTGACCCTGAACATCACCGTATCTAATGATAATCTGAGTTGGACCACTGCTTTACTTCCACCTTCCAAATCTCATACAGAGTCCTCTTGGGGCCAACTCTAACTTGGAACTGTACAAAGAAGGAGAGTCAGAAGCACAGTTCGCAGATTAACCAACTTGACAGTAGCACAATCTAGCAATACCTTGGGCAAATCACCTAATACTTTTATATCTCAATTTTCTCATCTTTAAGTGGGAATAATGTCCGCTGTCCTGTAGTTCTCACCATTTTGTTATATGGATCCAATCAGAAAGAATATGCAAACATACTTTGTATTGGACAAACTTAAGTGCCATATGACTATGAAAGATATGTTTTATTATTTAATTCAATTTTTATCACACCCAGGAAGTTTATTATTTATTCAATAAAAATTTAGTATGTTTCTATATTGAAATCCAACCCCCCAACCACTGTCCCAAAAATGTCTTTTACTGATTGGTACTTATCTATTTACTTATTTGGATTCAGGACCCAGCTCAGGCTCACTCATTGCATCTGCGATCTCTTTAGTCACTTTTTACCTAGAGCAGTTACCTACCACACACTCGCCATTAGTATTTTTTTTTAATGCAGATCAGTTTTCCTCAGAAATGTCTCTTTATTAATTTATCTGATTATTTCTTCCTAATGAGATTCAAATTAAATCTTTTTGACAAGAATGCTAAATAAACAATACTGTGTACTTCCCATTTCATCACATGCGAAGGCGCAAAAGGTCATTTTGTCCCATTATTGGTTGGGTTAAGTTTAATCACTTAAAGTTTTGTGGGGTTTTTTACAATGGAATATGTAGTCTCAAAGAAGATTCTTACAAAATGTCATAAGTTATAAAACACATAAAGCTGATCTATGTTGATTGAAGTGGTTGTGGGGACTTACTACAATATCCCTTTGGCCTCCCCCTTGCTAGTGCCTCAGACATTTGTAGAGTACATTGTATTATATTATCATATCTGAAAAAGTAACGATTTACCAATTGGAGATAAATTTTGCATGTGATTTTATCAAGTGACTTTACATGTTAAGTTTTTCCATTCTTGGTTACAGTTTGTTCCCTAAAGTTAATTCCTTTGTCTTTTTATATTAACTCGATTAATAAATCCTCTATCACAGATAGTATAATGACAAGCTTAAAGATAGCCCTTCTTTGAACCAATAGAAAATTTGTATTCGCGAAGACTGAATGATAATGTTTCACTATTTAATGCACATTTTAGATTATAATTATAATCTTACCATAATATTTATAACGCACAGTTTGGTGATTTTCTTCTCATTTTATTATCTCCTTATTATTTGTCAGGGATGAATGATACTTTCAGGGTAGAACTATGGCTATGCTAAAGCCTTGTTCTGGAAGAGATTCCACATGAAGAGATGGAAAAGATGTTTAAACAAAATTACAAAAAAAAAAGAAAACTTGAAAATAATTTGGCCATTAAACATCTTTTTGCACAAAGTTTATTTTTGGCCAAGGTCTTTATTGGGAAGCAGTTTTATGTAATGGGTAAAATATTGTATTGGGAATCAAGAGACATGAACTCTAGACTTGGATCTGTAGTTACTTTTCTGAATGACCTTGGACAAGTTACTTCACTTTTCCAAGTTTCAGGTCCTCAGAAGTAAAATGAGGAGGTAAGGATGAAGTCTTTTTAATTCCAAAATCCTTTTTTTCTATCATTAAAGTATTCCCATGCCATGTGTATATTTCAAGGACAAAACAAATCAGTGTGGATTGAAAAGAATTCTCTTGAGCCTCCCACGTACATTTAAGCCCTGCATTTTTGTAGGTATTGCAAAACTTGTTTCACTTTTAGTGAAATGTTTTTCATTTCTCTGATCCTCTGGGCTGCATTGTCCTGGCTGGAACCAGTAGCAGATGTGTTGAAATACTAAGAGGAAATTTATTTCTTACAGCAGTTCTGGACTGATCAAGGTAGGAAAAAAAATATATAGGGAATCTCCTAGCAGTTTCTACCCTCTTGAATTTTTAGCCTAGATATCAAACCTAAGGCTTTAAGTAGTTTTATTTGTATTTTCAAATAATTTCTCCAACTTGGGAGGTGTATTACTTTTATTTAGACTACGATTTTTGTTGTGGTTATACTTCCTAAAACAGAGAAGGAATTGTTTTATTCAACAAAATTTGTATTTTATACTCCTTGACTGAGATGAAATATTCAAGAGGAAGAAGGCATGGTCTTACAAAGTCACTCTGTACCTTCTTCAGGCCTTATAAAGGTCAGGAAATCTCTTGACTTTAATGCAGATTAATGTCAGTCTCTAGAGTCTTAAATTTTTCTAAGACAACAAAAACAAATGCCTTGGTGCTGCTAGGTCTAAGGATTCCCAGGATTCCAGCTCCAGAATGAGTAATTCTGGGACTCAGACAACTGCTGTCCGAGAAACATAAATTGGCAGAAATCGCTAGAATCAGCTAATGCTGCTCCAGGAAATAATCTAGGGAGATGTCCTGTGATCTCACTGCTGGGGGTCCTCCTAAATGTTGGCCACCACTGAAAAGATGAAGGCTCTATCTTCAATGAAGAAAATATTTGTTATTTTCTATTATGTGCTATCCTAGGGTAAAATATCCAGAGATATTTCAGTACAGTCATGTACGTGTGTGTTCACACATGTCTATACTCGTGTGTGATGGGGCTAGGGGAAGGGATAGACAGTAGACAGACAAACAGGCAATTACAATGTCATGAACATAGTGAGTCTGGGGATAAAGACAAGTGTGGCATGAATAGGGGGACCTAACCAATTTTAGGGGCTTGGGAAGGCCTCCACGGGGTAACCTAAGTTGACATAAAAATGGCAAATTGGAATTAGCTGAAGAAATAGTTGAAGTTGGAGATAGAAGAGTGAATAGCATATAAGAAAGCTTGTAAGTGAGACCCAGCATGTCTTGTTAGGCAAACTGCAAGTAGTAAGGTTTTGTTTAAGCATAGATAGAGTGTAAAGGGATAATGATGAAGTATGATGCTAAGAGCGAAGAGGAGAGCCAGACAGCGAGTAATATGTGAGAGACTTAGGACTCAGCCTCTAAGGGCAGCCCATCTGCATAGTCTTTTCTCACATCCCAATCAATTTTTTTTCACTCAATGTTTTTATTACTCTGTTCAATAAATATGAGCAGCAACAATGTGCAAGACATGTGGGTGAGACAAATCCACCAAACTCAACCCTTATCCTTCAAGAGCTTAACCTCTTTCCTGACTTGATTTTCTTTATCCTTTAAGTCTTAGCTCAGACTGTAGAGCTCTGCTTTTTAGATTGGGTAAGGAGCCCCTTCTATGTGCTCTCCCTGTGCTCTGTGCCTACCTTTATCAAAGTCCTTATCACACGGGGTTGTAATGGGCTATTCTTTCTTATTAAACTGCCACCTCTAGGAGGGCACGGACCTCTCCACAATGCTTGGCGTATGTCTGGAAAGGAAGCGCTTTCTAATAAATATATGAAAGACACATCAACAAAGATATCTTTTGTGCATTCAACAAACACAACTGATTACTATATGGCAATTATGGATATAGATGGTAGAAATTCAGAGATCAAGTCAAATTCCTGCCCTCAGAGGTTTATGGTATAGAATGGAAGCATATGACAGTTTCCATGTAAGGTTTTTAATAAAGTGCTATGTCCTTTAGTTTCTTGGATTGTTGCTTGGATGAGATTCATTTCCCTGATCTATTCAACTGCAGGCTCTTCTGTTTATTTATTTATTTTTTACCTGTAAAAGTTAGGCAAGAATTTCTTTCTTGCATCATGCCAAGCAAATGAAATAAAATAAACACACAGCATACCTTATTCCCTAGGCCAATTAATCCTGGAAAAGGATGCTGTGTTGCTGTCACCAGTAAGTAGTTTGTGGGTTACAAGGACTAGGTACTCTGCCTACAATTTTGATAGCTGCCACTTGGTGACAGTAAACTTTGATTTTTTTTAGAACTCACAGGTAAATAACTGAGAGCTTGTCAGAAACTATGAGATTTAGTTAATTATATTTTTTGAGTAAAAAATTTTTAAATGATGAAAATGACAATATAAAATATTGACTACCCTGTAACTAATACAGTGCTTTTTCTGTCTAGATGATTTATTTCTTTTCGAGAGCCTTTACTCATTTCAACCAGAAGCGGTTATAAAACCATTTAAAATAATTATGACAAGTATCAACAAATATCAACATTAAATGCTCAACTATAAATTCTGTGCTGATAGTATCATCATAACAATCAACTTTAACTAATATTAATTGAGCATTTACTCCATGCCAAATATTTGCAAAGCGCTTTGATATGTCTCTTTTGGTACTAACATTACAAATGCCAGTGCTTATGCTGGTCTGCTCATCCTCTATTGAAAGAATCAAAAGTGCTATTTTATTACCTGCCTCAATTAGAAGCTCAACTAAACACCTGGATAAAGAATAATTTTAGTCTTATTCAGTTTTAGGCTGCAAATGAAAAACACTTCTTTTCCCTCACATGTGCTTATGATCAATTCTAGAGAGAATTTTCCAGATCTGAAGATCAGAAGTCATTATATAAACAACTGGAGGTCACAACATTGTTCTAAAATAATTATTTTAATGAACTATGCTTTAAAAATAGCAGATGTGTTAAAGATCAAATGAATAGTTTGTACCTATTTATAATCTGATTTTTAAAGTACACCTAGTATTCTTTCTTAGCAGAATAATTACATCTGAATATTGTATGCTTCTTTAACATCACCTAACCTAGAACATATGCTGATAATTAAAGACATTAAGTCAGTATTTCCTTGGCTTGTTAATAAATAATAATTATTAAATATGTAGTTGTCCAATATTCATAATAATTTTATTTCTCTCTTAACTGGATATGGTTTTGCTTTAATTTACATAACTTCACTAAAATTACTCTCTTAAAAGTTGCTACAATTCTTTTGAAATCAGAGTCTGCATTCACTTATTTATCCAGCCAGCCAGCCACCAAATATTTATCATGTTGCTATTATTTGCCTGGTACTACTCAAGTATTTCCAAACTTGAGTGTGCATAAAGTCAACTAAGATGTTTGTCTAAAGTGTAGATTTTTGAATCTCACATTCAGAGATTCTGATCCTGGGATAGAACCTAGGTATCTCAAGCCTACCAAGTACACCCAGGTGATGCTGATGCAGAAATAACACTTTAATGACACTAAAAGTTGAAGAGAAGGAAGAAAACATGGGAGGGATAGTTGGCTTAAAATAAAAGTTTCAGCTGCAGTATGTTTTAACATGCCTGTTTGGTTTTTTGTTTTGTACTGTTTTGGGTTTTGATCAAGGAATCATAGACCTTTTCAAAAATTTGCTGGAGCTACGCATCTTCTCCCCAGAATAAATGAACAAGCACAAAATTTTGCTCACATTTATGTATGATTCAGCTCCACAATAAGAACTCTTGGAATTAGGCTATAGTTGGGCACTAAAGAAAAGCGGTGAATTTGGCTGGGGTTGAGGATGGATCGGGGTACATTGGAGGAGACTGAAGGGGACCAGGAAAGCCTTCGTGGAGGAAATTCTTGGTTATTTGTGAAGTATGAGTAAGTTCTCGTGAGGCATATATGGAGGATGGTGGTAGGAGGGAAGTCTTGAGATTCCAGCCAGAAGGAGCAATGTGGACAAAGACCCAGAAGTGGGAGAGAGCCTGCCTTAGTTAGACAAAAGCAAGTATCTTGTATGTAGAGGTTCTCTGTGCTACAGAAAACGAAGGCCATATTACATGATAAGGAGTTTGGACTGTATCTTACATTAATTGTGGAGAGAAATAAGTACACTGACGATTTTGGTCAACAGAAGAATCTGTTTATACATGCTGGAGCCTTATTTGCAGAACTTATAGCAACACATTGTCCAAATACACCAAGAGAAAGTATTTCCTCTTTGCAAAAAACCTCAGACAGTGTCTCTCAATGGTTTTCAGCATTCTACTCACCCTTTCCTCTTCCTCTATCTTCCCCTAGGGGATACTGGAAAGAAAGTTTCTTGCTGCTTTTTAAACAGAAATAAAAATGAGAACAAATCTACCTCCCTTGAACTTGTTTACACTAAAAAAAAAAAAAAAAAAAAATTACCAGTTTCAATCATAAGTTTTACAAGGTCCTGACTTAATTTTTAGTAAAAAAGCAAACCCATAAACTCTCTGAGATGGCTGTCAGCCTGGTCCTTTAGGCACCAGAAGAGGTCTGGTCAGTGAGCCACTCACTCGGAACTGATGCTATCAGCCACACATGACGCCAAGGGAATTGAAATAAGTTTAAGGGACTCTGTGTTCTTTACAGGGGTCTTAGTGCCATGTAATTCATTTGGCACTCATTTTTTTAATGTATCCTTAGAAAAGGGAGGAATACTAGAAGAACGTTATTTTTATTTAAAACTGAAAACAGATAATCACTACGGTGTATATTTCTGAACTTTGAGAAGTATGGTTTCATTGTGACAGCTTTCATGAAAATCGTTTTGTTTTTTTTTTTAACGTACAGAGTAGAGTGTACTCGTTCAGCACTGTGCAAAAGCACTCAGAGACAACAGAGTGTGAGTTCACTATTTTGTTTTTATGGAGGAAGAATTTGTCATGAATTTTGAACAAATGCAATCATCATGTCACTGAGAAAAACTGAGAACTGTATTTTACTGGGGTTTTGAAATGAGTCGCTGTTAACAATGTATTATGTGTCAAGAGTTTGAGAATACCTGGGTGGTTGATAAACTCATTTTCATCAAAGTTCTACATTATATTAATATTTGTAAGTCAAGGAAGGGACATTAAAATATATGTTGTCAAAACTTAGATGAAAAATTTGTGTAAAATTTAAACATGTATAATGAAAGCTAATACTATATAAAACAATCATAATAGAATCAGGGAATAAGTGAAACTGGGTTCTCTGAAGTTTCTTATTATTTGGGGCTGAGGTTTTCTATAACTCTGAAAATGTATCTTTCTTAATCACAACACAGATTCCCATGACCCTTGCTATCTCAGGCATTTTTCACACTTGCACATCTTCCACTAAACATGTTCAAAGATATCTATCAAATTACATATCTACATCAGGGCTTCCGAAGCTTAAGAAGCAAATAAGGTACTCCTTCTTAAATAATGGTTAGATTAATACACTACACAAATTCTGGTGATTCCCCAATGATTCAATTCCATTTGAGAACAAATGATGCCAATTAAGGAAGACAGCGTCATAAAGGAAGCTTTCAGGAAGTAAAGATGCGAATTAAAGGATAGGTTGGAATGGGTGATCTTTTAAGGGATTTTTCCAAGTACCAATTATGAGTAAAGAAAGGGAAAAAAAAATACATGTACTGCATATGTGGAATCTAAAAAAAAACAGTACTGATGAACCTAGTGGCAGGACAGGAATAAAGACGCAGACGTAGAGAACAGACTTGAGGACACAGTGGGGGAAGGGGAAGCTGGGATGAAGTGAGAGAGTAACATTGACATATATACCAAATGTAAAATGGGTGGCTAGTGGGAAGCAGCTGCATAGCACAGGGAGATCAGCTCGATGCTTTGTGACCACCTAGAGGGGTGGGATAGGGAGGGTGGGAGGGAGGCTCAAGAGGGAGGGGATATGGGGATATATGTATCCTTATAGATGATTCACTTTGTTGTACAACAGAAACTAACACAACATTGTAAAGCAATTATACTCCAATAAAGATATTAAAAAAAAAAAATACATGTGCTGGATTCAGCCAATAAAGCACCCTATTATATGGCAAGAAAAACTTAGGATGCTCAAAAGATTGGAATTTTACTTTATTAAAGAATAAATATTTGAATTAAAGGATTGTTATTTAGGCATCTGGGTTCAAAATAATGTAGACCTTAAATTAGGTAGTCAGTCAGCAAAGGGACTCTGGTTTCTTGTTCTTTGTGCATAGTATTCTGCTTGCTCCATATAAAAATGAGGAAAACTTTCAAAGGAAACGGAGCCTATGGATTTGAGAAAATTGGTCTTTTTCATCTTGAATTTCTCCAGCTTATTGCCTACATACATGTCTTAATTAGCTCCATGTCTATCTCACTGTTTTCATCACTCTCAGTATGCTTATGTATGTCTATCAATGTCGTATACATTTTGCTTGTTTAATTTAGACTTATTCATATAGCTCATGTTTACCGTGCTTCTGTGTAGTTTATAGTTATTGGTTAGGGAAGTTTGGTTTCTTTGTTTAATTTTTTATTAATATTCATAAGTACTCTACATGTGACAGTCTTTTCAAGGCTTTTATATGTATTACTTCATTTAGTTATCACAACAATATTAGAAGGACGTTACTATTATTAGAGTCATTTTACAGATGAGGCAACTGAGGATCAGAAAGGATAAGAGCTACGCTCTAAACCCAGACAATTAAGCTCCAAACTCTGTTTTGTTGTACTGTCTCTTGAGTTCTATAGACACACATATGCAAATACAATGACACAGTCCTACTCTTTAGAAGTTAATGTTTTATATATATATATATTTTTTGTAGGGAGTGGGGAGATAAAAGAATGAAAATTTTGGTTGATGACTTTATTGTCAGTTATTTTCTTCATTCATACTTACTTTGTACCAAACCACCTATATCTTCTTCTTTTTTTTTTTTTAATTAATTAATTTATTTATTTATTTTTGGCTGTGTTGGGTCTTCGTTTCTGTGCGAGGGCTTTCTCTAGTTGTGGCAAGCGGGGGCCACTCTTCATCGCGGGTTGCAGGCCTCTCACTATCGCGGCCTCTCTTGTTGCGGAGCACTCCAGACGCGCAGGCTCAGTAGTTGTGGCTCACGGGCCTAGTTGCTCCGCGGCATGTGGGATCTTCCCAGACCAGGGCTCGAACCCGTGTCCCCTGCATTAGCAGGCAGATTCTCAACCACTGCACCACCAGGGAAGCCCCCCCTATATCTTCTTGATCTTTATGTCTCTTTAAGTATCTCTCAATCTCTGTCACGTCCTTAATTCTTAATTAGTCAAACAGTATGTTATTATATCTTTTAATCTTCCTACTTACATCCTCTTTTCTTTTGAAACTTTTTTTGAACTTCTACTTATAGATTCATAACTATGAATGTAGATCATTGTCATACAACTCTCTTGTCGTTGGCATATGTTCACTCTTTTTTTATAGGTGCACCAACTTTGCTTCATATATTTTCCTATCATTTTCTTACATACTCATTGAAAGGCTGTTGCAAATAAGTACGTAATCCATTCACCTATGGACAATGGAGTAACAGAATATATCTCCAACATACAAAAAATAGTGTGGCACGTAATGACAGATTTAATACAGCCTCCTCCAACAGAGATCACAGTCCTAAGATTCAGCATTGGAAAACAAGCCCTCTATCCTCTAACAAAGAAGATGGAGGCTTTGAAACAGATCTTTAAAATGAATGCCCTGTTTCTGGAGGGAATTATGCAATAGAATGGACTCATGTATTGATATATTGGGTTGGTCAAAAGGTTTGTTCGTTTTTTTCCGTAAGATGGCTCTAGTAGCACTTAGTTGTCTTTGACTTCATTTGAAACAATTTTGTTAGATTGTATGTGACAGCTGTCATATCAGCGTGCATTTTAAAAAAGGCTTATCAAAACTGAATTTTTGTGTAGCCATTTTAATATTGCAGATGAAAAAAAGCAACATTTTTGGCCTATTATGCTTTATTATTTCAAGAAAGGTAAAAATGGGACCGAAACGCAAAAATAGATTGTGCAATGTATGAAGAAGGTGCTATGACTGATTGAACGTGTCAAAAGTGGTTTGCAAAGTTTTGTGCTGGAGATTTCTTGCCGGATGATGCGCCACAGTCGGGTAGACCAGTTGAAGTTGATAGCGATCAAATTGAGACATTAATTGAGAACAATCAATGTTATACCATGCGGGAGATAGCCGACATCCTGAAAATATCCAAATCAAGCGTTGAAAATCATTTGCACCAGCTTGGTTATGTTAATCACTTTTGTGATTTGTGTTTGTGTTCCACATAAGTTAAGCGAAAAGAACCTTCTTGACCATATTTCTGCGTGCGATTCTCTACTTAAACATAACAAAAACACTCCGTTTTTAAAACAAATTGTGATGGGCGATAAAAAGTGGATACTGTACAGTAATGTGGAATGGAGGAGATCGTGGGGCAAGCGAAATGAACCAACACCAGCCACACCAAAGGCCGGTTTTCATCCAAACAAGGTGATATTGTGTATATGGTGGGATTGGAAGGGAGTCCTCTATTATGAACTCCTTCCAGAAAACCAAACAATTAATTCCAACAAGTACTGCTCCCAGTTAGACCAACTGAAAGCAGCACTCAACGAAAAGCATCAGCAATTAGTCAACAGAAAACACATAATCTTCCATCAGGATAACACAAGACTGCGTATTTCTTTGATGACCAGGCAAAAACTGTTACAACTTGGCTGGGAAGTTCTGAATCCTCCACCATATTCACCAGACATTGCACCTTCGGATTTCCATTTATTTCAGTCTTTAAAAAATTCTCCTAAGGGAAAAAATTTCAATTCCTTGGAAGACTGTAAAAGGCACCTGGAACAGTTCTTTGCTCAAAAAGATAAAAGGTTTTGGGAAGATGGAATTATGAAGTTGCCTGAAAACTGGCAGAAGGTAGTGGAACAAAAAGGGTGAATACGTTGTTCAATAAAGTTCTTGGTGAAAATGAAAAATGTGTCTTTTATTTTTACTTAAAAACTGAAGTCACTTTTTGGCCAGCACAATAGATCCCTTTGTCAAACTTGATGGTCTCATTTCTCATATTTGCTTTAATAGATTACTCCATGAGCTATTTCTTCAAATGTCTGGTGGCAACCACAAACTCATTCCATCCTTATTAAAAGTGTCCCACTGTATGACTTGAGCAGACCATTAGGTCATTAACACTGGACAAATTTCAAATCAGGAAAAAAATGCCCATGGGACTTGAATTGTAAAACATAATTGTATTATTGGAGTTAAAATGTTAACTACATATAAAGAATCTCTTGAGATGAGTAAAACTTAAATTCTAAACAACTTGAACTCTTAGTTCATAACTGACTCAATAAATATTTGTTTTATGCCTGTCATGTATATTATATATGGAGTTTACAAAGATGGCTAAGAGATGAAGACTGCTCATCAAACGCTTATAGTCGGATGAGGAAGAAAAGGCACATTTATAAAGAGAAATACTACGATAGGCAAAATGAGGTATGCCACAAGAGAAGCAATTTATCTGTGCAATAAAAATTTATAGAAGAAAGAAGAGAAAAGGCTTCCCAAATAATATTTTGTCTTGAAAGATCGTTGATTTTGGACTTGGGAGAAAGGGATCAGTTCAGTAAAGTTCTGGTCATTTATAAGCCCAGGATACACTTGCACAGACCTGAATTAAAGAGAATAAAATGTTTATCTTGAAGATGTTATTTTGAAAACAATTAGAAAACATTATTTAACTAGAGATAATTTTACTATATTAGGAAAGGCTAATATAGAGTTTGTCTTCCCTTGTGCTACGATAAAATTTATATTCTTGCCTTTATCTCAAGGCTTCCAGCCTTAGTAATTCCCACTGTAGAACTCTATACTTAACAAAAAGGACATTTTATGAAAACAAATAATTTCCAGCTTCAAATACTAATAGAAAAAAAAGGAATAAAAATCTACCTTAAATGCTTAGTATCTAAATAAGTTCATTGTCTGCCTTTTCACTTGACGTTCCCAACACATTCAAATGACTCATGAATCTCCTTTATTTCTTATCTTTTTTGACCTTAGATAACCTCAATTTAATTGTGCTGTGAATTTCACAGCCCTTTTATTGGAAATATCCTCCTCATCCCTCCCCTAAAGTCCATGTCTTCCACAGCCTCCCAAACTAATCTTTTCCACTAAACGTTCTGAGCAGTTTAGCATCTCCTGAATTTTTCCCTTGCCCTTTTTCCTACAATACTAATTATTTGTATACCTCCCTATGACCTCTTCATAACAGCAGAACAAATGCCTAATCTTGCTAGAAGTCTACAGTAAGGCAAACACTGTTTTCTCTATATATAGATTGACAAGAGAAATATTGTCTTTACGTTCAGCAAAAGATGTCACCTATATCATTTAAACTCAGTGCTAAAAGACATGCTGTGATATCACTCTTTGCTGGTGCCCAGCCCTTTTAGTAGGGTGGGGGCAGGGCAGGGAGGGTGGTTACAGCAGAGACAGCCCTGGAGCAGCAACCAGAAGACATAACAGTGTTGGGAAACTCCGTCAGATTGAGTCATTGCTACCAGGCTCTGAAAGAGAATCATGGGGGTTATTTTGCATTTGCTTCAAGTGATTGTGAAAAAGACAAACTAGTTCCATATGGTGGCAGGGAGAGAGCTCAGAGCCAAAATAAAAATCTGCTCAGCTTGTCAGTATGTGAGACCTTAAAGTTCAGATATCTAAGAGTCTGTCTACTGTTTAAAAGAGCTGAGGCCAAACTTCAATTTGTCATACATACAACTCCCACTGCCTTGGATAATGAAAGAGACTCCCCCCGCCCCCACCCCGAACACAGTGAAGATGTAAAAATGTGAGAAGTATAGCAATCTCTTAAGTAGACAAAATTAGTGAGAAACTAGATGCGTGGGATTGGGCTGCCTATTTTTTTTTTTTTGCAACAATTTCCCTGGTATATTTATTTATTTATTTATGGCTGTGTTGGGTCTTCGTTTCTGTGTGAGGGCTTTCTCTAGTTGCGGCAAGTGGGGGCCACTCTTCATCGCAGTGCGTGGGCCTCTCACTATCGCGGCCTCTCTTGTTGCGGAGCACAGGCTCCAGACACGCAGGCTCAGCAGTTGTGGCTCACGGGCCTAGTTGCTCCGCGGCATGTGGGATCTTCCCGGACCAGGGATCGAACCCATGTCCCCTGCATTGGCAGGCAGATTCTCAACCACTGCGCCACCAGGGAAGCCCTGGGCTGCCTATTTTAAAGAAAATAAAGTTATAGAATCACTTGTATGATACAGAGGTATATTTTGAAACCTACTCTTCCATAATAGAATGAACTATTGTCCTACATTCATTAAGAAATATGATTTAGTCTTTCTAGTTACTGAAATTTCTGTAAGTGAAAGAAAAGGAGTAACTATATTTTCATCAAGAATGACTAGAAAATCATGACCAATTTCGTTATGCATGTGTTTCATTGTCCCTTCAGATGCTAATTGAAAAAATAAAAATGCTGACATTCTTTACAGTCACTGACCAATTGGTACTCATAACTTTTTTTCCCCCTTGAATAGGAAAAATGGGTTGAAAAGGATAAATGCCATGATTCTATTTTGTGGCTGCCTTTTTGGTCACAGTTAATGGTATTTTTTGGAGTTTCCGTGCTGTTGTTATTTTGGGGTTGGTTGTTGTTGTTGTTTTGGCATCCTTCATATTTTTGTTCCTAAGCCAGATACTTTGCTCTGGAATAACATTTGGTTTTTATCTCCCAACACATCATCCTTCATGTAAGCCACATCTACACTGGCTGAACATAAGAAATAAATGTCCAGGATTCTCATGGTGTTATTTTGGGGGAAGCATTCTCTCCAGTGACCCACACTTTAAGTCGTTTTCACCATAGTCATATGCAAAGCTGACTTTGCCCCTTCTGTGTATTGACTTTTCTTTTGTAAAGTGATGTTCCATTATCAGAATAGAGAAAGTCATGGATAGTTAATTATACATATTTTAGAAATTAATCAGAACCATTAATAAAAAGAACCACATAAATATTCTGTTTGAGCCTCAATTCAAATAAGTTTTCTTATCTAATTAGAAAAAATACTTGGCATTAGTGAACAGCCAGCTCTTAGTCTGTCCCTATCAGATAACCAGCTACAGTTGTTGGCTTTGGGTCAATAATTGCTATTCTGTGCTAGGTAAGAAAGAATGAGCCCCTTAACTGTGCAGAGGACCTATCCTTGACTACACTGTTACTCCCAGAATCCTTGTGGGATTCCACAGAAGCATAGTTGGGCTCATTTGTAAATTTCTTAGACTAGTGTTGAGAAAAATTATTTTTAAGAAATGCCATCTCTATTTCCCAGTGGAAGAGAACAACTCTTCCTTAGAAGAGCATAAGCAGCTCCCTGCAACATGTTAAGGATATAAACATAGAAGGGATGAATACTACTGTATGTAAATTACATGTTCTACTCAGTCTTGTATGGTGAAAAAATCCACTGTTCCTCAAAATACTGGTCTCTTCTACTTTTTTTTTACTGAGATATAATTGACAGATAACGTTATATTAGTTTCAGGTGTACAGCATAATGATTTAATATATGCACATATGTATATGCAAAATAATCACCACCATAAGTCTAGTTAGCATCCATCACCACACATAGTTAAATTTTTCTTCTTGAGATGAAACTTTTCAGATCTATTCTCCTAGCAACTTACCAATATACAATACAGTATTATTAACTATAATCACCCTGTTGTACATTGCATTCCCAGGATTTATTTATTTTGTAACCGGAAGTTTGTACCTTTTGACCACCTACACCCATTTTGCCCACCCTTCACTTCTGCTTTTATATCATTGCAACCAATATGCTCTAGTATTTACATTGCACTATCTTGGGACTCTTCTATGCTTCTGCTTCTTGTTTTCAAGATCCCTAATCTGGGCAGGCCCTTAAGGAAATATTTTACACATTATTTGACTTTTTTTTTTTCCAAAATAATTTTAGCTGAAGAATTTACCATAAGCATGTTTTCATTTTGAATTTGTTCTGTGATATCAGTTGGGTATGCGCACAATACAAATAAGTCATTCAATAAAACATAAGAACTAATAAAGAATTAAGACATAAGTTTTCTTCATTTATTCTACCTGTGTGATATATCAGACATGTTTTCATATCCTGGAGTCTCTGAGAAAATGAGAACAAAAACAGAACTGGAAAGATCAAGAAGGGTGTATGTGTCTGTGTATTTTTTAGTTATTTCAGTTGGTTGACAAGGAAATGGGATGTTGAGTACCACCTAAATGAGATGCAAAAGCTATCCTTCTGAAAATATGGCCCAGGTATATTTTGGTTATTAGGGTTATTGATATTTGGGTCTGATTTTACTTGCTACCTTCAGGCTACTGAAAATTGATTATACCCGTCAATAGTTCACATCCATAATTTCTTTATTCAGTGAATGTTGAGCCTTTCCTCAGTATCAGACGCTGTTTGTTCTAGATTCCGGTGATTCAGAGTTGAGTAAGACACAGCTCATGCCTCAAGGAGCTCACAGTTTATTATGAGAGAAGACAATAAAAAGACAACTAAAATAAAGCACAATAAGTTTCTTCATAAAGGTATCCATCTGATGTTCTTTGAGATCATACTTGAAATGAATCTTAAAGGATGAGTAGGAATTCAGCAGTTAGAAAGGCCTTCCAGGGAAGGGCTTTCCAGGGAAAGAGGACAGAGAAATGAGAATGTGATGCTTTGAGGGAACAAGTGTTTGGTAAGCCTGGATCATTATGTATGTGTGCAGGAAGTAAGAGATGGGAGGTGTGGGGTTGGTGTGGGAGGAAGTAGACAAGGGCTAGATCTTCAGAGTCCTCATAAACCACAATAAGGAACTTGGACTGTATCTTTCATGTGCTGGGAGAACAACTGCGGGCTTTTAACCAGAGCAGAGTAATGACGATGAGAGGCATGTTTTGAATGAGCCACATGGAGAATGGATTTTAGGGGGAAGTGGAAGGAGCTAGGCTCAAGACTTTGAGACCAGTTGTAAGACTTTTTTAATAATACAGAGAAGAGCTGCCAGGACTAGACGACTGACCTTCAAGTCTTGATTAAGTGGATCTGGAAAAATGTCTCCTTTTACTCACAGATCCTAACATATATCGTTGATGAGTTCCGTACTGGTGAAGGTCAGGACAAAACATTGTAGATGTTTATTCCACAATTTATTCTAATCCTAACGTACATACTTGCATACATATTTAGAGATATGTAAAGGCACCCTTAAACTTGTGGCAGTTGATGGTATAGTCATACAATAGCTGCCAAATTATGTTGGAGAAGAATATGTAATGACATGGAAACATAGTCATAAAATCATATATGAAAAACTTATTATTAAAAAGCATGTAAAGTATGATTCCATTTTCATTTGTGTTTATATATGAGAAGAAACTGTTTTAAAGGTTACAAAATTGACATAAGTGATTACTTCTAGAGTGGTAAATGAGATGGGCCTGTGGGCAGAAACTTTACTGGCACTGTTCAAAATGCTTATAGAATATGATCAGGTATTACATGTATACTTAAATATAAATAATATTTTCTATTTGAAGAGGAAAAAAAACAAGGAAAAGACTAAGTGTATATAAACCATAATGTCAAGAGTAGTTATATTTGGAGATGAGATTTGGGTTACTTTTTATTTCCTTTTTGCTTTTCTCTACTTCCTAAATTTATAATTGTGCATTCCTGTTGCCTTGGTAACACAAAGAAACCATTGTAAATTATGAAGCTTGAATTATAACCCTCATATAAAAGTATACACTATATTCAGCACATAGCAGTCACTCAGTTAATATCAACTCAACATTTGTGCTAAATTACCTGCAAAAGACAGTGTAGAAAATCACTGTGTCCTGGAAAGTCTATCCCCATTAGCGAGCTTAAAGCTACTGCAGGGAAAATGGTATTGACTCTCCTTAAGTCAATAAGAAGGAAAGTCATCACAATTTATAGAGAATCCAAGAATCAGAGTTGGAATTAGCATCCCTCATGCACAAGTGCCTGTGGGCTAAACTTACCCACTCCCAGTGGAGAGGGAGATTTCAGGCCAGCAGAGTCATAGGTACTTAATTTTGAAATCATTCATCTTCCCCCAGACTCTGATTCTGTGTTCACCAAACAAGCAACTTTCTGATTATAATTTGGCTTTCTATGTGAAACTCCCTCTAAGGAGACCATGAGACTGGGCCCTTTATTTTGACTGTAACTGGAGATCTGACATAAGTCCCCCTTAGTTTTGCAAGTGTATGTCTGTCTCTGAGAGGCTGAGAAAGTTATCAAATTAAAACTGCAGACCAGATCTAGAAGGTGGTGAATTCACCCAGGTAACATGTCCTAGGGCTCCCTTTGGTAACCTCTCACCTTACTTTGCCCTGGTGAAACCCACCTCCACATGGGCTGCCTACAACGTAAAATGTGAATTCCCAGTTCGAAATTCTACAGTTTTGCATCACCAGTGACTTTTAGCCTGACTCTCAGAGTTTTAAAATATAAGCTTGTATTTGATAATTCATTAGAAGCTTCCTTCAGCCTTCTGTTAACTACAAATGCTATTAATTATTGAAACCGATAAAACTTGAGTAGGGTTTAATTGTATATTTTGCTCTGGCTAAAAAATCTCTGCAGAATATGTGTAAAATATTTTGGCACAATTATACAACAGTACTGTTATTTGCTAAAAACATTATCAACCTCACAAAATAATAATGGGACATATACATATACTTAGGTGCAAACACAAGTCAAATATATACATATGGAAAAAAAATATATATATATATATCTTCAAATATTAATTGATCTTTATTATTTCTGTTTAATAGTAATGTAGAATTTTGTTCAGAGCTGGCCTAGGTCCTAGTAGTGTCTCAGTCATACAGAGATTTAATCACCCATTGTCTATATGGTGGATAGGATTCATAAATGAGACTCAGGCACAGAAGTGGTAACACACATGGATTTGAAGGGAATATTGCTAGATAATTTTGATGAAGGAGAACCGAGGAGTTTTAGGTGGAGTTAGAGAGAGGGGTAGGTCTCAGTCAGAGAAGACTTTGAATATCAAACTGAGGCTACTGACAATCTTAGTTTACCTATTCTGAGCCCTGACAAGCCAGTGAAGGACCTGAGCAAGTTTGCATTTGTTCAAAGTGCCCAGATGGATATGAAAGCAGCATATGGGATCCATAGGGAATAAGCAGACGTTAGGGAACTACATTAGGCAACTATTGTGATTTGTTCACCAGTTTTTGAATTCTAGACCAATATTCTTCAAAATGTTCTCCTTGGATAGTCTGCAAGGAGTAATCTGAGATGCTAGTTGAAAATACAAATTCCTCAGCCTAGTGAATAGGTCTTTTTCACAAATGACCAGATGATTTGATATATGGGCAACTGTTGGAGAGTCCCTGATCTAGGTTAATGTAAATTTTAAATAAGAAATGTTTCTAGAGAGTAAAGCAGGGTCTTTGAAGAATGCCATATTTGAGGTTAAACAGTTGGGGTTTTGAACTTAGTTTTAGGAATACCACCAGAATGTAGGTCCCTTGAGGGCATGGCTTTCTGTCTGTTTTCTTTGCTGATATATCTTAAGTGCTTAGAACAATTTCTGGTATATAGTATGTGCTCAAGAAATATTTGTTCAGTGAATACATAATGATTAATAAGAGCTTGGATTTTAAAGTCAACCATAGTGAAATTCCAGCTTATTTAGCCTCTCTGAGCCTTGATATGCAAAATTTTAATATTGATACCTGAATCACAGATTTAATATAAAAATTAAATAACAGCCGGAAAGCATTTAGCAGAATGCTTGGCACAGAGTAAGTCCTCCTTTAGCACATCATCAATATTCAGTATTAACACAGTGACATATGCTCTAGTGACACTCTACAGGGCATTTTTTGTTTAGAGATCAATACTTGTAGTAATAAAATAAACCCATTTTCCCTTTGTGGATCCTACATTATCAGAAAACCATATGAGTTTAAGTATGCATAGTAAAATAAACATCAAGCACACAAGCCACAGAGAATTTTACCTGTCTGTAATTTGGAGTCCTTCATTCCTTCTTTCCTTCCTTCTCTTCCCCCCCAACCCCTTCTCTCTCTTTCTTTCTGTTCAGGGAGCTTTGGTCTTATAGCAGTTTGTTGGAAGGGCTGAATTCAGAGAAGGGAGAAAATGATGAACAAGGCAAACATTCAGCAAACTAGTCTTCTGGGTTCTGTTACTCTGTTGAATGGCTTATCTTTTTTTTTTTTTTTTTAACTTCAGGTTGTATTTAAAGGGTCACACTGGGACGGCAGGAAAACAGAGCAGCCTCATCTTACACGGTGCTGATTTCAGCACTAAAGATGCTGATAATGACAACTGCATGTGCAAATGTGCCCTCATGCTAACAGGAGGTAAGTCCTACGGGGCCTTTCTCTGAGTTATGTCTCATTGGTTTGAGGCTTGAGGTTTCTTATCTATGAGAAAAGACTATGATCTTCTGGTCAGGAAACTAAAGAGCAAGTCCCTAGAGATCATT
The DNA here is from genome assembly GCF_028021215.1 of Eschrichtius robustus. Classification (NCBI taxonomy): domain Eukaryota; kingdom Metazoa; phylum Chordata; class Mammalia; order Artiodactyla; family Eschrichtiidae; genus Eschrichtius; species Eschrichtius robustus. Next base: position 56,555,620 of record NC_090840.1, on the reverse strand, counting down.
TTGTTCTGCCCACTAATTTACCATATGTTCTTGTGCAAGACATTGCTAGCGTATTTAGAAGTTTGCCTCCTCCCCCAGCATTTATGGTGGGGGTGTGCTAAGCTTGGTTCTGAGTAAATTCTTGAACCTCTTAAAGTCCCAGTTGTTCTACCTTCTAAATACTCATAATGATACCCATAGTGGAATGAACAACAATTTGAGGATTCAGCATACAGAAAAAACAAAAAGCCAAAATTTCTTACAAAATGCTTTACAACTGTGTAATAGAGTTCATTGACCATTCTATTGAAACGGAGTAAGAAGAATAAAGAGGTGTAGCTAGATATAAAGTTATACAATTCAGAGTAGCTATACCAGGGCTTTACATGATAAGGTATTGACCTCTGCAAGACGTTCGAGCTGGTATAGGAGATACCAGATACCATTAAATAATATTGTATCACTGAGTAAGAAAGTTAATCCTTTTGCACTTTTTAAATACTTTTCTAGGCTTCTGATTGTGTCAAAGAGGAATTCTCAATTTAGTACTAGCTTATCTATAATACTTCTTTATCACTTACTCAATAATTACCTTTCTTAGTAAAGAAAGAACAAACTCTTCAGCCTCAGCTGAAGGGCCTTGGTTAGGCAATGGCACCTACCTAGAATTAAATAAAATGATTTTGTTTTAATTTTATTGAGTGTTATGTCTACTTTTATTATAGTAAGTGGTACTGATTCCCTCTTTAAAGGAATGATATAAACTGCATTTTAAAAAGGATTCACAAATATTTGATATTTAACAAATCATTGATTTAAAGAAAAATATTTATTAAATATTAATAAAAGTTGTAAATGGGCATGGCAAAAACTGTGAATAAGTTGATAAGTGACTGATTGAAGTCTAAGAAACACTGAACTAAAACCTGATGGCAAATGATGTAGCTCAAAAATGTTACAGGCAAAAAAGGAGTTGGCACCAAATAAAATTGTAAAGGAAACGTTTTTTCCAGTGTTTGTCTTCTTACAGTTTTAGTGTTGTTTCCCTCTCTTAATGGAATAGTAATCATTCCCACCTTCAACTGTTCTAATTCTCTCTCTGTGTTACCCTACAACAGAACATGTTTTCATGCTAATAAGGAAAAAACTCTTTAAATCTAAAATTTTACTTCTCCAAATATGATAGTACTATCATTATTATTACATATTATTACCTGTTACTGAATATGTTATACTATCTTCCTTGAATTCCAAACCAACTCTGTGAGATAAGAAGGGAGAAAAACTCAAATCTCCATTTTGTACACAAGGAAAACAAAATTAAGTAGATGTTCACCCTTTTATCCTTAACATCTAGCTCAGTAGATTGTGGCACATAGGAACTCAATAAACTATGTGGTGCATGAGTGAATGAATAACCATCTTGGAACCCTTGAAGTCACTTTCAAATTTTGAAACCAATGAAATGAATCATAAGGTTGACATTTTTCTTACCAATTAACAGAGCGTGGAAGAGTATAGAGGGAAAGTTTTGGAGAAATCTTTCCACCTTCATCCCCATTCCCAGTCCCTCCAATACTACCACTAGCAAATCACATTCCATATTGATTCCCATCCACTCCACTTATAGTAACATCTTTTCAGCGTGAAACCAGCCCTAGTATTACCAAAGCCAGCCTGTTATGATTGTGCCTCTGTCATATCCTTCTCCTTAAGCTTTAAACATGCCATTTTGGCATCACATTCAACCTCATCCCATAGTTAAAAAGCCTTCTATATGCAATTGTATGGCCCCCTCCCCCCAAACAGTTGTTAAAATTTAGCATATTTTTTTACATGGTACCCACAGGTTAGGTTTTGAACTTTTTTCCTGAAAGAAAATATTTCTTTTCATTACCTCCATGATCCCATAAATGAAACTGTCAGCAACTTTATATAAGGACAGAAGGACTTTGATTGTCCAGTTTTCTGCCTATTTTAATATAGAAGTACACTTCATTTTCTCCATGTCTGTTTTTACAGATAATTTTTCTTACCAAATAAATACAACACATGAAAGACCAACAGTAAAATCTTTCAAATGTTTACTTAGAATAGTGTTCCAATCTGCTCATATTCCTGTCATAATAATGAAAATATAGAGCAAAGCAAAGAGGAAACTGCATCTCTTGGTTGTTGGTGAGAAAACTTCATTGCTCAGGTTTGTGATTTTATTTCTGCTTCCAATGATTGAACTTTGTCATGTTCTTTCATCCATAATCATTCTTGGACCTGCCTCTTAGCCACCAATAAACACATATGTTGGGGAGAAAAAATTTCCACTTATTGCTTGGGCTGGAATAGTCTAAGTAAATGTGTTTTTGTAATAAATGCCATTACCCTATCAAATATCCTTTTGAAAGAATCCAGGTCTTGCAAATCTATTCACTCTGCAAAACTAATATGTGGAATTTAGATAGCTAAGAACTGGAGAACATAAGGATGAATGTCAATGACAGTCCAGGTAACTTGAGTATTATCTGGAATTTATGTCCTACTTAGCTACTCCCCCACCACCACTATTTATTCTCTGTCATAGTTCCCCTTAGAACCATTTTCTGTCTGATTATTTTTCCTCTCTTTTTTTAAAATAGTCTCTTTTAAGCAGAGAGATTTCATACTCCTTGAAACTAATAATTCTTAGTTCTCTGTCATCATCAATTAAAGCTTTGTTTTATCTTGTTTATTTATATATTTTCCATTGTTTCTTCTAAAAGGAATTAAGGTTAAAGTAAGATTTATTGCCTGCTTAACTGTCCTAAATAGTTTTCTTCAAGTACATGGAGGGATTTTTGTTGGAGAATGTGGTATCATTGTTACCCTTATCTGTCAAAGACTGAAAAACAGGAGATAGGCTTAATTGAAAGCAGAAGGTATTTCAGCTAGACATAAGGTAGAACATTTTGACCTTTCTTCCTTCTTTCCTAACATCTAACTTCTTAACTTCCTTCTACCAACTTAACATATTTTTAATGAGTAACTGTTAAGAGTCAACAACTATGAGAAAAATGAGCAAGACAGAATAGAGCTTGCATCTATTGAGGAAGACCATCAGCAAAAAGTAAACAATAAATAACACAATTTCAAGTCATAACAAGTTCTAGGGACAAAATATAACAGGTGACAGAGTTATTGAAGGAAGGGGAAAGCGACTTTAGATGGAGTGTCCAGGGATCAAAGGCTGGAGTGAGTTGCCAGGAAGGATTGTGCATGTCTAGTTATGGACACCTTCAAGAAGAGAATAGAAAGGTATGTATCTGAAAGAGTTTACGTATGCCCATCCCTGTAGTTGTGGGTCTAGATAAGATTGTCTCTCACATTTTCTTCTAGTTCTATGATTTTATTATTCCATGTACTCATTGTGGCTACAGTAGAGAAAAACAGGTAACATTATTTTTCAGTGCATGGGTTGTAGTTCATAGTAAATTGTTAGTGGAAAGGAGGTATATCAGACTTAAAAAGCATATTTGCATCAATAGAAATAGATACCACAATGTTTTATACCTCCTTCCCCAGAAGTGTATGTACTTATTTCTACCTTACCAGAAATTCTTCCATCCAATTTAAATATTGAATAATTTTTGTTTCATTACACATTTCTTATGGGACCAAACCATATATTTCAAGATCAAAATTGCCACACACATTTTCTATGGAACTGACCTCTTAATTAATCATTAGTGATGATTTGTCAGTGTACATTTATAAGCCAGAAATATCTGTGTTCTGTGATTCATTGACCTCAAGAAAATTTGTAAGTTTTCTCCTTAAGTTTCCCCCTTTATATAGGATATTACAACAAATCTATATATTTCAGTAGTGGGAGGGATAAATTTAAGAGGTGATTATAGGAAATATTTTCTTAGTCCCACAGGAGAGCCCTTCTCGTGCCCTCTTGAGCCCAAAGAAAGGAATCAGTTTCATTATAAACCTAATGTTTTCTCTATTATTTAACATTTAGAAAATGAAAATGTAATATCATTCAATTCATGGATTTGTTGTCTATAAACGTAAATATGCAGAAAAATCTATGACTCTAAAATTATGAAAATTAAAACCTTTTCTCATTAGATTGTCACAATCAAAGCAAACTTCACATTCAAAGAAAACATGGTCTTTCGTACCAATTCAAAATACATTTTTCTAAAAGTCTGTTAGAAACTACAATTACTAAAGGTTGCCAACCAAAAATTTAAAAAAAAAAAAAAAACCCTAACAAAACATGGTATTGTTTTACATTCTTTTCCTTACCTTTTCTTTCAACACAATTTTCTTATTTGGTATATAATATAAAAGCTATGTAAAAATGTGACCTAACCTTCTGCAGAAAGAATCTGTTGCGGTAAAAACTCCAGTCTCTTTTCCCACGCATAAACTATGTCAGCCCACAGACAAGACTTTGCTAAAGCTAACAAAGGATATTCTCAGTTCAATTCTAAAAGACGGGATAAAGCCATACACATAAATTCTTAGTACACCCTAGAACTTACCAGATGCTAGCAGTAGAGAGTTGATAAATACTTGCCTTGCCTGCTGTATAACCTTGAAGAAGACAAAGAAAATGAAAGAAATTAACAGCCTCTCTAACTGGTTGAAGTGACAAGATCTTTGGGAAAATACAATCATCTTAGAGTTTTTGATAACCCAGGAAGGATGTGCTAACCATTGTCAGATAACTGGCATTCCCTGGGTTTTAAGGCAAAAATCTTGAGAGAAAAGATCCATATGGATAATTTAAGGTTGACCACAGAAATCTACATTGCATTACTTTATTTCAAAGCAATTTCTTATTTAGTACATAATCTCTAAGCCTATTCCACAAAAATGTACAGTTCTTGAAGATAGGGACATCATGCTCTGCACCGCTGTATCCTCAGTGCCTAGCACAGTGCCTGGCACATAGGATGTGCTTGATAAATACTGATTAAATGAATGAATTTGCTATCAGAGACTCTGAAAGGACATTGTAAAATCACAAATGATCCTGGTGAGAGGACATATAAATAAATCAATGTGAGTATGAATGTTACTTTTTTGTGAACTTAGATTTAAAATGCCTAAGTATGTATATATGAATTTGCATGCACAAACATGGAACAAAGGGATGAATATTGAAGACCGGGACTGAATTTTAAGAATAACCAAACCCCAGAAGACTAAACTCCAAATTGGAAAACTTTGAGTGTTAGGTTTGTAACTTTCAAATAAATTTGAACAGCCTAAGTGCAAAATTTAGGATTATACTCCTTTTTTGTGGGAGGCAGTTTTCACTTATTGGAAAAAGAACAAATAATATCGGGAAATATCTTTTAAAAGATCAGTTTGGAAAAAGGTGGATCAGAACTGATAGGCCTATAGCGCCAGGCTGCCACCAAAGGTTAATAATTGACAGTGGAGGAGAAATAACCAATTTTGTTTATATTTTACTCTAATAATAAATAATACAGTGAATATCTATTGCACTCTTAGTGTGTAACAGTCATTTCTTCATTACTGTTAATGACTTATATTTAATAACTTATATGACACTTCCATAAATCCTTTGAAATAGAGATCTTTGGCAAGAATTGAGATACGGAAGAGTTAGATAAGTTGCCTAAGGTCACAGAATTAATGTCAGAAGTAGGATTTGAACTCGACCTCCAGATAAGCCATTACTTTATCCACTCCTTCTACTGCCACTCTTAAAAGGAATGGCATTCAAAGACAAGAATTTAGCTCTGTTTTACTGTTTGCAGCACATTTTCACAAGGATTTCCTCATTTAAACGTGGTTAAAAGTAAAATGAAGTTCAAGGGAGGAAAGAGGCAGTAAGAGAATACCTAAAGGATTTAAATGAATTCAAGATTATCAGCCAGGATAAACAACTTTTAATCTATGGAACAAAAAGAAGAGAAAGGAAAAAAAGCCAAGCGCTAGACTCGAAGGGGATGTAGAATGAAATGACAGAAGGAATGCAGACCTCTGGGAAGGTCCTTTGCCTCCGCACGCAAGAACATGCAGCTGCTGCTTGAGACTAGTTATTGGTCGGGCCGAATTTGTACACGTGAACTCAGCCAGTGATTTTCATGATGATCCCATTTATGACTATGGCATCAATCAGTTTTTTTCAGCCTCATCCTTAGTCAGTAACTAGTCATCCTTTATCGCTATAACTTAGTCATCCTTTATCACTATCAAAGAGGAAAATTCTTATTCTCTCTGCAGGCTCTTTTGCTTATTGCTGATTAGAATGCGTGCATTGAAAATGAGTGAAAGAAATCCATAACCACAGATATATCTTTTTATTTTGCTGTACTTTTTATCTTAGAAAAGAAGTGTTGAGAGACATTTTGTTTAGGATCAGAAGAATTTGAGTTAGGTTTCCTGACTTTCAAATAAATTTGAACTTCCTGTGTACAGAGTTTAGAATCAAGTTCCTGTTTTCTGGGCAAAGTTTCATTTATTGGTGATAAAATGTGAATTTTCTGCTTCAAAGATAAAAGACTCAAATGATTTTTAAAGGCCTGGGAAGCCCGAGATAGTTATTACAAAACTAAATTTTAATGAGTTAAGTGTAAATGGATTAGAAACATGCATCTCAGATTTCTTACTAAAATATACATGAGGTTACAGGTTATAAAGGAAAATGCTTGGCAAAGTAAATCTCAGCAATTGCCAATCTTAAAACATTTAAGCCATTTTATCAGTTGTCCCAACAGCAGATGGAAGCTGCGGCTTTCTTCCGTCTTTGCTTGCATCACTGAGTTCTTTTAAGCTTAAAGTGCCTCTTCTAGATTAACTTCTTTAACATATTGCTCATCTGTTATTCCCAGGCACTTATAGAACAAAGTACAAAGTTAATATTTCCCCAGGATTGTAGAAGATATATAATTCAGCTATTTGGTATCTTATCAGAGAGGAACTTCAGCCCAGGCATACACTCCTCTATATGTTCACAAGGACACCTTCAATCTGTGCAAACTTTCATATGTTCTGAGTACCCATGTGTACATATGATCATTTATGAATGCCTAAGGGTACCTATGAGTAACCAGGAGTCTGCTGTACTTTTTGCCTGCTTTCTATAAATATGCTTTAAAACCACATCTTTTCAGGATTTATGTTTAAAAGACCTGGTCATGCTTAATTTTTTCAAAGAGAGGTAGAAAGTGGACAAACTGAAATATTTGATACAAAGATGTTCCTTGTTGTTCCTTGTCAGAGAAAACAGAGAATACTTACTTGCACAGAAATAACTATTTTTGCGACCTTGAAGTTCAGAGTATTTAATAAAGGACAGTACAACTGAAATGGTCATGAGAAATAATTGCCCTTTCATTTCATTTTCTGCCATCTTAATTCATCGTTTTTATTATTGTCATTTGCTCTCTGATAATCCAGAATGTGCATGGCCCACTGGTCTTAAGATAAAGAGATAAACACCTTGACCTCTTTGATTTCTACATGAAATAAAAACAAATCATTGAAAACAAAACCCATATTAGGTACTTAAATGCCATGTCTTTACAATGCAAGCATTGAACAACTGTACTCATATGGGTGCAAATTATTTTTGTATTTCTCTAATTAACCCTACCAAGCAAATAAGGAAATATGTTGGCGCTAATGACCTGGTCTTCATTATTAAATCATTATGATGCCCCGATAAGATCTAATCCTTTTTATTTCTGCTCTAATGTTTCTGCCTGCTTCCTAGATAACTTACAAGAGAGCACTTAGATAGTATTTTATAGGCTTTAATGGTGCACCATCTTACATGATCCTTGCAACTGTGCTGTGAAAATGGTTGATTAGACATTTATAATCCACATCTCAGGAATGAGGCGGTAAGTGACTGTGTGACGTTGGAAAAGTTCCTTAAACTACCTGAGCATCAGCGTCTTCACTTTAGTACTTGCCACACCATGTAGGGCTGTTTGGGTAATAAAATGAGAAAATTCATATAAATACTTTAGCAGAGTCCCTGACACATATTAACTGTTCAATAAATATCAAATATTATATATACTATTGCCTAAGATCCCTTAGTTATTAATTGGTGAAGTGGGCATCAGAGTCGGGGTCTTCTACTTTCTGGTCACGTACTCTAGGCTCCCCATTGCCCACAGGAATATTTCTAGACATACAATAAAAACCTCCATGTTCTCGACCCTCTTTATTTTGCTAGCCCTGAATTCTCCAATCCCTTATCCACTGTCATTCCAGCCAAGCCAAGCTGCTGGCAGGCACTCTCTCCTGCTCTCTCAGAGTACACAATGTCGTTAGAATCTCTTGCTGTCCAGTGAACTCACACCCATCCTTCAGCATCCAGCTCAAGTGATGAGTACACCTTATGGACCAACAAACAGGGCATTCCGCCTCTGTTCCTAAGATTTTCTTCATCTCTGTTAAACAGCCATTATCTCATTTTTTAACAGTTTGTTGTTTCTCTCCTACACAAAATTGTGTACTCTTTGAAGTCAGGAATTTTGTTTTACTCAACTCTGACCCCTATGTCTGTCCATTGGTTAGTATTTGCTGAATTGATTCTAGCTTCAATTTTCTCCCCTTCATCATGCTGCCGCATATGCTCAGGGTAGTTTTGGCAGACCACAGTTACAGAGTGAGGGCTCTAAATAATATTCGATTAAACATTTAACCTGGCAGATCTGGTTCCCCTGGTTAAATATTGGTTCCCATTCCTAGAGAATGTTCCGCTTGTTCACCTGATGATAGACAAGTAGCCTGGATAAACTATAAGTTTTTCCACATTGTTCACTTTCCACCAAGATTGCCATTTCTCCACCTTCATTCCCTACAAGTCTCCCCCTTGTTCACTATATACCAACTACACTGATGTTCTTTTAGTCCCTAAACACTAAGCTCCCTTTCTTCCTCATGGCATTGACATGTGCCATGTTCTGCTTAGAATAGTCTTTCCCCATCTTCACATGACTGTTTCCTCATCCTTCAGGTCTCATTAAATATCAGCTTCTTCCATGAACATGAAAAGTCAAGTAAGTCTCCTGTTATTCTCCTTCATAGTTCCCTGATTCTAAGTACCCCCTCCTCCTTCCCCACCTATTCCTCCTTCTCCTCCTGCCCCTCCACTTCCCCCTCGACCTCCTCCTCCCCCTCTCCTCTTCTTCTTCCTTTTCTCCATCATCATAGTCATGATTTGTAGGTATTTTATTTATTTGCTACTTTTTTTGGTCTGTTTCTCACGTTGGGAGTAAGCTCCACGAGGGTAAGGACCACATCTGTCTTGTTGAGTGTTGTATGTCAACAATTCATGATAATTACAAACTGAATGAATAAAGAAAAAATGAATACAGTATATTCAGGTATATATATATATATATATATTCAGGTGTCTATCAAATATAGCTTTTTTAGTGAACTAGACTAATTCAGACCATAGAGGCTTTACAAGGAGAAACAGTCAATCTGTCAATAAGCCTGTAGTCCCTTCCAGTCATTTGTCAAGCAAACTCCGTTAGATGCAGCACTAAGTATAGGGAATATAGACCATGCCTTTTCATTGCTCTTAGGATAGTGAACAAAAGACTGTGTGATTTGGTCTTCAGACCATCTCAGCTTCAGGCTACTGTTTTTCTTGTTAACTTTGACCCAGCCATTCTGGTCTTCTTTCAACGTCTCCAAAATGCCATTGTTCTTACCATAGACATTACCCCACTTTACTCATTAGAAAATGTACGTAAGATCAATTTACCCTATTCCCTCATGTGCCCCTGTTGTTTCTTGTCTCTTTCCTAAGCTCATCAAAAGTTTCCCAATGAATGTATCCTTCAGCCTGTGCCCTTCATTGCCAGGTTTCTGTTCCAACAGACCTCTGCCTTCCCACACTCTTCCAGAACTCTTATGGCTTTCTATAAACCAAACAAAACCACATGCTTTTACCCTGAGTATCCTAATGTAACTTGGAAGATCATTCTATGATTTGTAATAGTTCTCGACAATAGAGTAACTGTGTTTGCTTTAGAGACCATGGTGGATATTTGAAAGACTATGAAAGGCTCATTAACATGATGGAAGAGTGCCTCAAGAAGGTCACAGAAAAGGAGGAGAAAGTTAAAATACTGAAGCAATTAAGTTGAGTTTCATTTTGTCCTTTGAGAGTCTTCTGGGTAAATACATTCCCTAATATTAGAAAGCCTTTTGTGATATAAATAGCATATTTTTACAAGTTATACTTACCAAAAAATTTTAAAGGAATTAATCTTAAGAAGAAAAAGGTGGAATTTTACAGTTTTCTCCTTCCTTGCCAAATAAGAACTTGCTTGTCCCTCATGTTTTGACTGCATTAATATCTATGTTATTTGCATACAGTTGGTAAAACATTAAATATAGTGTCTTTCCAAATTCATTGACATACCTTACTTTTTCCTAGGATGAATCAGCGATTAATACAGCTTGTTAGGCCTCTAGTATGACTTTATAAACAAACCCAGCTGTATTCATCCTCCAAAATTGAAAAATGAAAACTAGCTTTTCTCTGTTTAACTTTTTCTAAAGTTTCTGCAAGAAGATGCTCGTGTTACAGTTAAACATCAGCTGTACAGCTTTCTCTTTCTTTAGCTATTAGTCCCTTAGGTATAACTCTGTAATCAAAGGGAGGTCAACTGTATCCAAATACAAATATGCCAGAATGTCTCTGGCATAAATGTCTCCGGCATAAATGTCTCCCTAAAGATTTCAGCAGTGTTACTTCAGAAGAGGGAGAAAAAGTACTATGTTTTATCTAAAAATCTAAGAACTTAATTCATTTAAAAAATAAAGTACTGAGTTATCCTTGCAGAGAGCTATGTGAGCATAGGATCTCTACGTTACTCATCATTTTTCTTTTTACTACGTTTAGAAAGAACTTGAACGATCACGCTATAACTTGAACAATACCGCTATATAGGAACTATATGGCTACTATTGATGAACACTTCCCATAGTGCTATAAGCTACAGAGAGGGCATAGCAATTCAAATTCATAGTCATTTTCTGGTATCCAGTTAATTTCAGAAGCAGCTGAGGGCCAATTCTTGGCAAAACTATGAAGTAGACGGAGAACATTTCTTTGTATTTAGATGCCAGTTGTCTAAGCTTCTGAAATTTATTGCTAATAATTAGTTGTTCTGTTCCCAATAACAGGATTCAGGTGGAATGCCTCTTAAGGGTTTCATTTTACTTGCCCTTTGTATGAATCCAGGCCTGACTATAGCCTATCTTGAAGCCCAAATGCTTCCCATCGTTACATTGGGAATTGAGTCCCAATGGAGTGACACTGAAAGCTGGTTTTCATGAAAGCATTTCTCTTTCTGATTGTTTGTACACTGTCTAAATTGGATGCCATTTAAAACAATTTCACTACCAAGAAGATATTTATTGAATACCTCCTATTTGCAAATAATCATAAGTATGAATAAGTTTCCCCTCAGTTAATGGCATTAATTTCCAAATGTTCAGTTTACTTATGTAATTGTTTCTTCTCCTTCTTCTCTCTTTCGTTATTAAATAATTTTTCAGGCTGGTGGTTTGATGCTTGTGGCCCATCCAATCTAAATGGAATGTTTTATACAGCGGGGCAGAACCACGGAAAACTGAATGGAATAAAGTGGCATTACTTCAAAGGGCCCAGTTACTCCTTACGTTCCACAACGATGATGATTCGACCTTTGGACTTTTGAAGGCACAATGTCAGAAGCAATTTAAAAGGCCACCAAGAAATCTGGAGAAGCCACCAGATGAGAAACTACTTGGAAACTTCTGAAGCAAACAATATTGTCTCCCTTCCAGCAACAAGTAGCAGTTATGTGAAGTCACCAAGGTTCTTGACTGTGAATTTGGAACCTTTTGATTTCACAAAAGCCTCTCCTTGGGGTGACTGTGTTCATATGGCTTGACTATAGAGAATGCCACTCACTGTCATGCTTTAAAAAGGGAAGAAACTGTTCAGCTCGCTGTGCTTCAAACTACTACTGGATCTTATTACAGAACTATAGTAACCAGATGATAAATATGGTTTATTTCACGTAAAACCGAAGAAAAGAAGATGAACAACAAGAACAAAAAGAGTATACATGAAGAATAAAAACAGGCCTGCCATAATCCTTTGGGAAAGATGTGTTACACCAGTGAAATGGTGTTATTTCTCTGCAAGCCTACTAACAATAAGTTTGTACTGTTGCACAATTTTAATAAAAGTTTAGGAAGAACAGCATTGCCCTCTGAGTTGGTTAAATGGATTTCAGAAGCCTAATTCCTAAATCATACTTACTAGTTGATTTCAGTTAACCCGTCTTCAAATGTAAATTCCATTTTGGTAAACTATAAAGAATTATAGTGCCTGAAGAATAGCAGTGTGAGGTAGAAATACACTCCATTACTCTTTGATTTTTTTTGGTACAGTTTTCAGAAAAAATGGACATAATCAAGTATGGACATATAAGGTGAAAAATGATCCCCCCCATGCTACAGTTTTCATTTACTTTAAAAACTGACTGATATATAAATATATTTATAGCCTGAGTAAAGTTTAAAGAATGTGAAATATATCATCAAGCCCTTAAAATAATATACATGCATTTAATATTTCCTTTGATATTATACATGAAAGCAGTATTTTAGAGTGTATTAAGTTGAAATAAAACCAAGTAAACTGGAACAGTTCATTTTGCAGTACCTTCTTGCATGTGTACACTTGTGTAACTTTATTATTTTTAAAATCATTACCTTCAGTTCTTCACCCTATTTCATGCTAATTTAATTTTTGCTAATTAACTGAAACTTGCTATCCAGATTGACCCTGTTCCAGTTTCTATAAAAGAAACACTCTGAAGTCTATGAAAAATGAAAGAAGAATTATAAATATCATTGTACATAGCCTGTTTATATCCATAGTAAACCTAATAGCTGTTTAATCTGGAATATGCAGCATTGTCCATAACTGATGCAAATAAACACACTTCCAAAAAAAATCTGCTATACCACTTTATGAAATATGTTATTTCTTCATATTGTTCTCCCTTGGGCCCTGTTTTCTTAGGCAATTTCTGATGTTAATACATTATCATTAGGGAAGAAAATTGGCAAACTTTGTATTATACATTAAGGAAAACACATGCACAAAAAAGAAAATTAATCATAGTCACTTGACTAAGAAAATTCTAATTAGTAGCTGCTATAAATCTCTTAATGAAAATATTCCTATGGGATAATCTATTTTAAGTGAATTTGGGGCACAGATCTTTGTGGGAATTTGAAGTTACTACAATATTTTATCAGGAAGTGCTTTCTGCCTCTAAGTGTCCAAGGTTACAAGAGTGAACAGTTTTTATCAAAACATGAGGTGTACTATGAGATAAGAAAATTGAAATCCATATTGGGTCTCCTTTCTTAAAAAAAGTTTTTATCAGGGCAACAATACCAATTTTAGACCTGGTGACTTGATCTATTGTGCCTTTGTGGCTTTCCTCCATTTGAGAAAATAAAGCTACTCACATTTTTAAATTATTTTTTAAAGTTTACCATCAAGTGTTTATACCTTTTGTGTGTGTGTACAAACCTGTTTTGCCTTACAAGTGATATTCGCAGGTATACCACAGTTTTTCTGTTCTTGGAGACTCCTTCATAGCAGCCTTTAGCCTCTCCCTCTAAAAACCTTCTTGTTTGTTTTCATTTAAGTGAATGAAAGTGCGTGTTTTGTGTGTTCCTACAGATTTTTTTTTTTACCGGTCTTTTGATAAGTAATACTATTTCCCAACTCATAATACAAAAATAAAAGGAAATTATGAAAAAAGAAAGAAAGCATAATATTTACTGTTTTGTTACCTGGGTTTGAAAAATGAAATATTTCCAATTATTTATAATAAAGCAGTATAAAATGTTTTATGACTCCATATGTGCACTCTGTAATGCCTACATGTTTGTGGCCATTTAACATGTATATCCTTTGCATTTAATTATTCAGGATAAGATAATTAGGTAATAAGATTTTGTCTTTAAATTTTTATGTTAATTAATTCATGTAGTTTCTATGCCAATTTCTTCACATCAGTCACAGCTTTATTTGATTTAAATAAAATTGAAAGTAACATATTTGTGCAACTCCATCTCATTTTAAATATTTTACAAGTTTTAAAATTAGAGATATATGGAAGTATAGTCTCCATTAAAAAAAAAAAAAAAAGCCTACTAAATGAACTAAAGCCTCAATCTCTGAAAAATTTTCAGTCTTGGATGTGATAAGAAAGCTTAACTCCTTTAGAATGTTAGATCAAAACAATGGTTCTGAATCCCACATCTCTACTGTATGATTGTTATGTCCTGTCAATTATTATTTTAAAAAATTTCTTGTTTTTTTTTTTTATTGAATGAAAGATTCTTTAAATTCTGTAGTGCTTTACAATTTGCAAAAGCTTCATACACATGATTTAATACAATCCCATAATAGCTCTTTTTTTCCCCCTACCCTTATATTGCCTCTGCCCCTTTTCCTCTCCCCACTGGTAACCACTAGTTTGTTCTCTACATCTGTGAGTCTGCTTCTTTTTGTTTTATTCACTAGTTTGTTGTATTTTTTAGATTCTACATGTAATTGATATCATACAGTATTTGTGTTTCTCTGACTTATTTCACTTAGCATAATGCCCTACAAGTCCATCCATGTTGCTGCAAATGGCAAAATTTCCTTTTTTATAGATGAGTAGTATTCCATCATATATATATATATATAGATATATAGATATATAGATATACCTATCTTCTTTATCCATTCATCTGCTGATGGACACTTAGGTTGCTTCCATACCTTATCAGTTGTAAATAATGCTGCTATGAACATTGGGGTGCATGTATCTTTTCAAATGAGTGTTTTTGTTTTTTTTGGATATATACCCAGGAGTGGAATTGCTGGGCCAGATGGTAGTTCTATTTTTAGTTTTTTTGAGAAGCCTCCATATTGTTTTCCACAGTAGCTGTACCAATTTACATTCCCACCAACAGTGTACAAAGGTGCCCTTTTCTCCACATCCTGCCCAACATTTGTTATGTGTGTTCTTTTTGATGATAGCCATTCTGACAGGTGTGAGGTGATGTCTCATTGTGGTTTTGATTTGCGTTTCCCTGATGATTAGCAATGTTGAACATCTTTTCATGTGTCTGTTGGCCATCTGCATTTCCTCTTTTGAAAAAAGTCTATTCAGTTCTTATGCCCATTTATTAATTGGGTTTTTTTTTTGTTTCTTGATGTGGAGTTGTACGAGCCATTTATATATGTTGGATATTAACCCCTTATCTGTCATATCATTTGCAAATATTTTCTCCCATTCAGCAGGTTGTCTTTTTGTTTTGTCAGTGGTTTCCATTGCTGTGCAAAAGCTTTTAAGTTTAATTAGGTCCCATTTGTTTATTTTTGCTTTTGTTTCCTTTGCTTTAGGATGCCCTGTCAATTATTAAATGTTGGATTATTATATGACAAGTAACAATAAATTCTGGGAACTCAGTGTAGAATAGTAGGATGCATTCTGAATATCTGAGTTTGGTATAAAAGGTAAAGAGCATAAAAGGCGGTAACATTATCAGCTCTTGCTGCCGCAGAACTGGGACTACCTTACCTAAGTTCCTCTTATGTAAGTTAAATTTTAAAATACATGTATGCTTCCTACATATGCCGTAAGGAACCAGAAGTGACTTCCGAGAAAGTACTAAAACATTGTAAGTTAAAATGGACTTAAAATATTACAAGCACACATAAGAATATGTGTGCACCTTAATACGATGCCTAAACATCAAAACAGTGGTATAAAAGATTAGAGAAGAAAATTATTAAGGCTCTAAATGAATGTTTCCATTAGGAGAAAGGTATAACAATAATATTCATAAGGAGTTGCTGGATTGTAGTTACATAGCTCTCCCTTTAGGAAGTTATTTTATAGGTTTAATGGGCAGAGGGTGAATTATTATTATTTTTTTAAACATCTTTATTGGAGTATAATTGCTTTACAATGGTGTGTTAGCTTCTGCTTTATAACAAAGTGAATCAGCTATACACGTACATATATCCCCATATCTCTTCCCTCTTGCGTCTCCCTCCCACCCTCCCTATCCCACCCCTCTAGGTGGTCACAAAGCACGAAGCTGATCTCCCTGTGCTATGCAGCTGCTTCCCACTAGCTACCTATTTTACATTTGGTAGAATATATTAGTCCATGCCACTGTCTCACTTCGTCCCAGGTTACCCTTCCCCCTCCCTGTGTCCTCAAGTCCATTCTCTACATCTGTATCTTTATTCCTGTCTTGCCCCTAGGTTCTTAATAACCTTTTATTTATTTATTTATTTATTTAGATTCCATGTATATGTGTTCGCTTACGGTATTTGTTTTTCTCTTTCTGACTTACTTCACTCTGTATGACAGACTCTAGGTCCATCCACCTCACTACAAATAACTCAATTTCGTTTCTTTTTATGGCTAATATTCCATTGTATATATGTGCCACATCTTCTTTATCCATTCATCTGTTGATGGACACTTAGGTTGCTTCCGTGTCCTGGCTATTGTAAATAGAGCTGCAATGAACATTGTGGTACATGACTCTTTTTGAATTATGGTTTTCTCAGGGTATATGCCCAGTAGTGGGATTGCTGGGTCGTATGGAAGTTCTATTTTTAGTTTTTTAAGGAACCTCCATACTGTTCTCCATAGTGGCTGTATCAATTTACATTCCCACCAACAGTGCAAGAGGGTCCCCTTTTCTCCACACCGTCTCCAGCATTTATTGTTTGTAGATTTTTTTTATGATGGCCATTCTGACTGGTGTGAGGTGATACCTCATTGTAGTTTTGATTTGCATTTCTCTACTTAGTGATTAGATTAGTGATGTTGAGCATCCTTTCGTGTGTTTGTTGGCAATCTGTATATCTTCTCTGGAGAAATGTCTATTTAGGTCTTCTGCCCATTTTTGGATTGGGTTGTTTGTTTTATTGATATTGACCTGCATGAGCTGCTTGTAAATTTTGGAGATTAGTCCTTTGTCAGTTGCTTCACTTGCAAATATTTTCTCCCATTCTGAGGGTTGTCTTTTTGTCTTGTTTATGGTTTCCTTTGCGGTGCAAAAGCTTTTAAGTTTCATTAGGTCCCATTTGTTTATTTTTGTTTTTATTTCCATTCCTCTAGGAGGTGGGTCAAAAAGGATCTTGCTGTGATTTATGTCATAGAGTGTTCTGCCTATGTTTTCCTCCAAGCGTTTTATAGTGTCTGGCCTTACATTTAGGTCTTTAATACATTGTGAGTTTATTTTTGTGTATGATGTTAGGGAGTGTTCTAATTTCATTCTTTTACAGGTAGCTGTCCAGTTTTCCCAACACCGCTTATTGAAGAGGCTGTCTTTTCTCCATTGTATATTCTTGCCTCCTTTATCAAAAATAAGGTGACCATATGTGTGTGGGTTTATCTCTGGGCTTTCTATCGTGTTCCATTGATCTATATTTCTGTTTTTGTGCCATTCCCATACTGTCTTGATTACTGTAGCTTTGTAGTATAGTCTGAAGTCAGGGAGCCTGATTCTTCCAGCTCCATTTTTCTTTCTCAAGATTGCTTTGGCTATTCGGGTTCTTTTGTGTTTCCATACAAATTGTGAAATCTTTTGTTCTAGTTGTGTGAAAAATGCCATTGGTAGTTTGATAGGGATTGCATTGAATCTGTAGATTGCTTTGGGTAGTAGAGTCATTTTCACAATATTGATTCTTCCATTCCAAGAACATGGTATGTCTCTCCATCTATTTGTATCATCTTTAATTTCTTTCGTCAGTCAATCAATGTGATAGACCATATTAACAAATTCAAGGATAAAAACCATATGATCATCTCAATAGATGTAGAAAAAGCTTTCAACAAAATTCAACACCCATTTATGATAAAAACGCTCCAGGAAGTAGGCATAGAGGGAACTTACTTCAACATAATAAAGGCCATATATGACAAAATAACAGCCAACATCGTTCTCAATGATGAAACACTGAAACCATTTCCACTAAGATCAGGAACAAGACAAGGTTGCCCACTCTCACCACTATTATTCAACATAGTTTTGGAAGTTTTAGCCACAGCAATCAGAGAAGAAAAAGAAAGAAAAGGAATCCAAATCGTAAAGAAGAAGTAAATCTGTTACTGTTTACAGATGATATGATACTATACGTAGAGAATCCTAAAGACGCCACCAGAAAACTACTAGAGCTAATCAATGAATTTGGTAAAGTAGCAGGTTACAAAATTAATGCACAGAAATCTCTTGCATTCCTGTACACTAATGATGGAAAATCTGAAAGAGAAATTAAGGAAACACTCCCATTTACCATTGCAACAAAAAGAATAAAATACCTAGAAATAAATCTACCTGAGGAGACAAAAGACCTGTATGCAGAAAACTATAAAACACGGGTGAATTATTTTTTGCAAACATAGTGAGAAACTACTCAGCATCCAGAGGAAGCATTAAGAAGGTAATAGCAATATAGGTGACTAAGGCATAAGGAAACTTAAAATCAGTGAGAAAAATAAGCAAGTTACATTAATGAGCAGTACAACAAAATTGAAATTAATAAAATTAGTATAAGTTTGTTTAAGCTGCAACAAGAATACTGAGATAAGAGTGATTATGTGCTGAAGGTTATGTTGTGTATAATAATAATGTGTAAGGAAAACAAATGAACTACTACTCAGTAGTAAATTTTATATGTACATGTTTTTAAAATTTAAAGAAACATGTAGGCCTCCCTCAGTTTACACAATACATTTTATAGAAGATGGCCTCTGAGCTTTGTTTTGAAGGTATATTGGGAGTTTGCAGAGAAATAGAGGAACTGCAAAGGCATAAAGATGTCAGAAAGCATGGAGTTATAAGGAACCCCAAGTTATTTAGTAT
This sequence comes from Eschrichtius robustus, assembly GCF_028021215.1. Classification (NCBI taxonomy): domain Eukaryota; kingdom Metazoa; phylum Chordata; class Mammalia; order Artiodactyla; family Eschrichtiidae; genus Eschrichtius; species Eschrichtius robustus. Next base: position 56,536,687 of record NC_090840.1, on the reverse strand, counting down.
GAATGGACTTTGAAGTTTATTTGAGAGAGGGGCAGCACAAGATGAGGCTGGAGATAGGGCTAGATAAAAAGAGAATATAGGTCATATTCCTAAGCTTAGCATTATTTTGTTGTTAAAGGGAGACAATGAAGGGTTTTGCACACTTTAGAAAGACTATACTTTCTGCAATTAGTAGATGCATTGGAAAGAGGTAAAACTGGAAAAGTTTGGGCTAGTGAGGACACTGTGGTACAAGTCTGTTAGAATGAGGACATGATCTATACAGCAGTACAATATGAATGAACTGGATAAGCTGAATTTTGAGTGGTTTTAAGGAAAAAGAATCCAAATAATTTAATGATTAGATGGAAGGTGGACAGGGTCAAGGTCATTCCAGATTTTTGTCTTGGTTAATTAGATAGAAGATGGTGCAAACGTCCAAAATAGGGAACACGGGTTTGGGGGAGTGGCTAATGAGTTCAATTTTACATGTTGAGGTAGAGAGTCTAGTGATTCAAGCTTGACAATGGGATATATGAGTCTGAGCTCAAGCAGGACTAAAGTGGAAGATATTGGGCTCTATATTATCTAGGCAGAAATTAAAATTACTAGATGAGATTATTTCACGAGAGTATATAGTGAAATAGATCTCAGTGAAACACTTGATGCAACATAAAAATTTTAAGGAGCAGGTAAACAGAGAATTCAAAAAGGAGATGATAAATTACAGCTAGACAAGAGAAAAATCATCAGGAGGGAATGGAGTTATGGAAGTCGGTGAGTAGATTGCATCAAGAATCAGGGGTGCCTAACTCACCATAGAGGGTAGAGGCATTGTGATTGAAAAGTGTCCATTGAATCTGGCATTCAAGGGGCCATTGGTGATTTTTGTAAGGCCAGAATTGGGGGTGTAGGGGTAGACACCAGATAGCAAGAGGGTTACGAATAAATGGGAGGTAAGGACAAGAGGAAAATTAAGAGTTCAGACCCTTCCTATTTAGAATGACTTCTAGGATAGCGTTATAGGTGACGGGCTCATTAGAAATGCAGAATCTCAGACCCCATCCCACTACTTAGAATCTTCATTTTAATATGATCCTCAAGTGACTCGTGGACATTAAAGTTTGAGGAGGCTTGGCTTAGATTAGACTTTCAAAAAGAATGCTGAGAATGGAAGGAGATAGAGAGGGAACTAGAGGGACAGGAATGGTTTTTAGGATGACAGGTGTGTGAAGGTACATGAAGGCTAAGGAAAATGAGCCTTTAGATGAACTGAGGTTGAAAGAAGGAACAGAAAGCTGCTTGAGGAACAAGTGTTTTGAGGTTGAGAGCATGGGATATCGGGAGTTTGAACAGGAGGAGAAACATCTCTTCCTCTAGGAGAAGAAATTAGGAGAGAATGAAATGCTGTAGGACGGACAGCCACCTAATGGCCTCTGTTTCATAGAGGAAGTGGAAGGGAAGGAAACTTTATGAGAGTGTGGGCAGTTCAATTAAATAGTGTTTGAAAATAGGTTTGGAATAACCACTTAAGGTAATGGGAGAACTAAACGCCCGAAGGAGTCACAACTTTACCAAGTGCTTCTAAAGGTTTAATTGAGACTGGAAATCATGAGTGTGAACAGACTAATCTACTTTTCCCGGTGATTTTCATGTGTGTGAAGATAATGAAATAAATAGCCTCACCTAAAAGCTCACTCTGTCATACCTAGGTCACTTACAGCACCTAGTGCCCACTTCAGCCTTACAGCATTTGCGCCTGTGAATGTTCATATCCAGGAAAACTGTCTCCTCTTTGAAGGTCACCCAGATTCCCCTAAACTCAATCACTCACCCTTCTTCTGTGCTCCCATGGCATTTTACTTCTACTTAGATGAGAGAGTTTTCAGTTTGTCTTGTGTTCCAGTCCACTATGAATATGCTTGTTCTCTGTCCAGATAATGAGCATTTTGGGTCAGGGATCAAATTTAATTTTTTTTTTTTTTTATTACTAGAACCTGACATTGTGTCTAGAACATTCTTGAATCTCAATTAAGTGTCAGATGATTTGCACTTTTTCTGTTCCAGACTGTAACTTGAGTTCTTATTCTGTGTCTTATTTTGCTTTGTGTTTCCAGGAACCAGTATAATATGAAGACAGCTTAGATGGTAAGTAAATTGGGTTGATTGGGTGAGTGGGTGGAGGGGTGGATAGACCCATGACACATGAATGAAAACTGTAGGAACTCAAAATGATCTATAAGTCATTTTTTTTCCCTGAGAGGTTATATTTTAAGAAAAATGCCTTTCTGCTTTCAACAAAAAATTATAAAGACACATTTTTTCCCCAAACATCAAAGAACATCAGATTATTTATATACTAATGAGAATCATGTGGGTTATATTTTTTTCAAAATTAAAGCTTTTTTGTTTAGAGTAAAAGGAACAGCCAGAAACAAGAACTGGATCCTAGCATAACAAAAACATTTGCTTATATTTGAGCTGCCTATGTCCAAACTAGTAATAAACACTATGAGTCTAGTACTCAGAGAGCAACAACGCTGATCTGAGCCCCACCCCAGGAGGGGACAGCCAGAGTGCAGATGACAGCATTTCTGGGGGCAGTGGAACAGGGAAAAGGAGGCGTGGGATTTTCCATTATTGTACCAAAAAACCCCACAAAGCCTCCGGTGTAGTCTCTTCTGGACTATCAGGTTCCGATATTATTGCTTTTGTGAGGTTAAGAGTAGGAATGAGCCACTTGGAAAGGGTGCCTGGTGTGTAGACAGGGATCAGTAAAAGTGCGTTAACTGACAGTCTCTGGGCCTCAAGACTGAGAAGTCTCACAGCAGACACTATTGGTGCCCCGAGGCACTTTCTCTCCATAGGAAACGCTGTTTACTGGGAAAACTTGCCATCTGTGATTCTCTATCAAGAGTTATGGGATTTGGGGGTTGTTTTTTTTTTTGGTGGGGGGGTTGCTCTTGGGTTTTTGTTTGTTCACTTGTTTTGGTTTTGGCTTTGGTTTTGTTTCTTCTGACCTGGAAAGCATGCTCAGCTCCCACACAGGGTGACCTAGAGGTGCTGGATGGTTAATGTCTCCATAAACAGTTTTCAACAGATGACAGACCTCTGTAGATGAACACCTCAGCTTCTTTTCCCCTTGATTGAGGTAACTCTGGGTTGTATTCTACACTGTATCCCAGATTCCCCAGTAGAAAAGAGCTCCAGTTGCTCACATTGGCAACTAGCTTGGTAGCACACTATTCGTTGTCTTATTTTCTTACGTGTCTTATCTCCAATCCTTTACCAGTGTTCCTGGAATCACCTCTCAAATGAACAACTTGCCCTTAACTCCTTTTCTCATGCTCTACTTCTGGCAGAACCCAAATCAAGAGAAGTCTGTGTGTATCAGGTGCATTGTTAATTATTGAGAAACAGAGAGGTGCCTTCAATAAGATAAAGGCCAATTGAATGAGATCAGTCACAGAGGAGCCTCTATGAGGACAGATGGAGCTGGTGGTCTCTCAAAGCGGTCATCTAAATACCAGTAGTGGATTGTATTTTATTTCTGTTACCTTTATGCTTCCCTTTATAATGTTTTGTTAAATGTGCCAGGCTAGCATCAAATATACCATGGATAACTGAGAGAAGGATTTGTGCCCACTCTGTGATAGAGCAGAATAATTAAAAATGATTATCCCTGAGACAGTTTTGGGGGTGGCCATGGGGACTGGGAAGTTCTCCAAGGGGAAGGTAAACCCGGAGTGATATGAATTAGAGCAGCTAAGTCATATTGCCCTTCCTCGTGAGAAGATGCTTCTACCGCTATAAACCTGGACTATTTCAGATTAAGGGAATCATCAGATTTCTTTAGGGTGGCCCCCAAATTAAATGCATCCTATACATTCACACAGAACCAAGTCAATGGCCTACTTCTCTATTCTGTACTATTCTTCACCTCTTCTCTATCAACATTCCTCTCACTGCCCCATCTCCATTTCCCTGCTACCTTTCTACTGCTCCAACCTCATTCCTCCCTGATTATATAGACTCAGAACATTTTTAGTCCTATAAACCATAGAACTCAGTCTTTCATGTTTTTAAAAGTGATTAAATGCAAACCCAAGCTCGTTTTCTGTATTACTATTTCAGTGGGAAACATGTATTTGGCTTAAAACATTTCAGTATGTTTCATTGTTTTGCAACAGGAAAACCTTATTTGTTTTCTCCAAGAAACATTTTATCAAAATATTTACTTCAAACTGTCATGTCCTTCTGTATTATTGTTCTGAGCTTTCTGCTCTGTGTCTCACAAGGTCAAAATCAAGGCTTCAGCAAGCTGTACCCTCACCTGGAGCTCAGGATACATCTAAGCTCACTGTTGGCAGAATGATGTTCTTGAGGTTGCAGAACTGAAGTCTCTTTTTCTTACTGGAGATGTGAGCTGGTGACCATACTTGGCTCCTGGCCACTCTCAGGACAGATTGTCTGTATGCGCTTGACCTAACCACATGAGCCCTGTAAATCTGGGTCTAGAGGTCAGAGACAGGAGTGAAATCCATCACATTCACAGTCCTGGGGATTATACTGGGCAAGTAAAACATAGGGTAAAGAATCTTAGAGGCCAGCAAAGAATTCTGCCTACCATGGATGAGAAACAAAGGGTATAATAATACTCTGCTTATCAGGAAATAGATCTAGTGTTTTGGAAATGGTGCATATTCAATAAAACATTGTCATATATATAGTTAACGTCTCAAGAAAGAATCTTCAACAGAGGACAGGTATCTGTAGATAAACATCTCAGGTGAATATATTTCAGAAGATCTAGGCCAACAACCTAGCAGTGATATTTACCATGGAAAATTCTCTTCTCTGAAATTGTTTCCTCAGCTATTAAACATGGATAATAATAATCTTTACTTGCTTTTTTTTCCTTTGCAGTATCATTGTCAGAATCAATGTGATAATGTAAGTATCTGTTATAAGTCTCAATTTCACAAGCCCAGACAAGCAAGAAATATCACAATACTTTATATTGTGGTAATATAATTATATAATACATTATGTGTTTTAATCAGCTTAATTTTATCTTCAAACCCCCATCAAATCAGCAAGGAAATCACTTCACTCACTTTGGGGGCTCCCCTACCCCAGCATAGTGTGGAGGTCCTAGAGTCTTATGTAGAGTCAAGGTCATGGAGACCACATCTCCAGTCATACTGCATGTCAGTGACCCCATTGTCCCTATGGCAACCTTCTTCATCGACCCTGGGATGCTATAGTGCTGGGAGCTGGACCAGCAATATACTGCAGCCAGACTGTTGTAAATCACATTCCTCAAACACAAAATTCTCCCCCACCCAAGTCCTGCATCTTTGTGCATTTGGGTCCCACTGTCAGGAACGCCTTCTGTTTTCCACCCTGCGTCCAGGGCTACTGAATATCTCCAAAACATCCTTTAAGATTTTGCTCAAACATTACTTTATTATATCTTCCTTGATCCATAGTTGCCTCGTCTCCATGCCTGTGAGTCCATAGTATTTTAAAATTTATAGGAGCACCTAATACAAGGTATTATAGTTACTTGTTAGTGATTGCCTTTCTTTCTTACTAGATCATGAGTTCCCCAAGAGAAAGACTCTCTTTATTAATTGTTGTACGCTTTAAATTTAGCACAAAATTCAACCTTGTATTGTAAAACATGGTACATCAGAATAAATATTTGGTGAAATAATCTATTTTCTCTCCCTCTTTTACACTCTGTATTCCAGTTTTATTGAACTTTCAGTATATTCTGTTGATCTGGTCCTTTCCTTCCCCATGCCTTTGTATATCATGTCTAATATTATGTGTCTGATATATATATTATACATTATACATATACACTATGTATATGATATTGCAGGCAATACTAGGGAGAGAAATCATTATGTTGAAAAGTGGTAAATGAAAGGAAAGAATCAGGCATTTATCCTGCCTATTCTAGACAAACTATACCTCAGAGTAACTAAATAGTTGATGGGAATATTTCTCTTTATAGAATGACCGAATTACAATATCGCCATTTTACATCCCCTGGGATGAGCTAGTGGATTTAAGCAATGGCTATTGACAGTAATAAAAATAAAGAACTAAACGCCATATGACTCCTGATTGAATCACACAACATTGTTTATGAAGCATTCTTGCCTAAAACCAAACCTGAATCCTATCCAACCTCTACATCTAACTACCAACTTACAGGATCCCTATATAACTGAACAAACTGTAACATATACTTGTAAGACTATCAGGGAAATTTGAAAGTGAAATCTTAAAAAGACACATACGTCCAAATGGCAGAAGGCCATCAGAGAGTGGGCTTATTAAATTTAAAAAAGGGTTTTTCAACCTCATTCATAGATTATGCAAGTGTTTTTGTTTAAATTTGACTAGTAACTTTTCATCTTCCTTCATGTGGTCAGTTTTTCTTGCAAACTGATCAAAAATATTACATTTGCATTTTTTATAAATGGATTCAAACCCCACAAGAACTCTATTTGTAAGATTCTTAACAAGTGAAGAAAATGTGTCCAATATTTTTTAAATGTTCAGAGATTAATGTTTCAGAGTAAACACACGCAAAACACTTTCGGAAACAAAATCATTTAACCTGGAAAAACTTCTTAACATTCTTTTTCAGAATGATTTTTCCATAACAAATATTTGTTTGAATATCAATTTTGTTTAGAATAAATACATGATTTTTAAAAAATCCATTAGTTGTCATACTACTGATATCCATTTATCATCAACAAATTTGGAATACTCTTTTATGTAGAAGAATTAAAAAATGGGCAGAGGATCTGAACAAACATTTTTCCAAAGAAGACATACAGATGGCCAACAGACACATGGAAAGATGCTCAACATCTCTAATCATCAGAGAAATGCAAATAAAAACCGCAATGAGATATCACCTCACACCTGTCAGAATGGCTATCATCAAAAAGACCACAAAAAATAAATGTTGGTGAGGATATGGAGAAAAGGGAACCCTAGTACACTGTTGGTGGGAATGTAAATTGGTGCAGCCAGTACGGAAAACAGTATGGAGGTTCCTCAAGAAATTAAAAATAGACCTACCACATGATCCAACAACTCCACTCCTGGGCATATACCTGAAGAAAACGAAAACACATTCAAAAAGATGCATGCAGCCCATGTTCATAGCAGCATTAATTTACAATAGCCAAGATATAGAAGCAACTTAAGTGTCATCAATAGTCAAGTGGATAAAGAAGATGTGGCATACATATATATACATATGTTTACATGTATATTATATATATAAAATGGAATATCATATATATATATTTGATATATATAATGGAATATTGCTCAGCCATAAAAAAAGAATGCAGTTTTGCCATTTGCAACAACCTGGATGGACCTGAAGCATATTATGCCTAGAGAAATAAAGTCAGACAGAGAAAGACAAATACAGGATGTTATCACTTATATGTGGAATCTAAAAAATGAAACAAAGGAATGAATATAATAAAACAGAAACTGACTCACAGATGTAAAGAACAAACTAGTGGTTACCAGTGGGTAGAGAGAACGGGGGCAGGCCAAGATAGGGTAGGGGATAAAGAGATACAAACTACTATGTAGAAAATAAATTAGCTACAAAGATATATTGTATAACACAGGGAATATAGCCAATATTTTATAACTTTAAGTATAATCTATCCAAATATTGAATCACTATGTTGTACACTTGAAAGTAATATTGTAAATCAGCTATACTTCAATAAAAAAAGAAGTGTGTAGATTAGCTTTAAGTCCAACACTTACAAGTTTCTTTAAAGTATTTTGTGTTTCCAGTTGTAACATATTTATACAGAAGATTTTTATGACTACTCCCTATCTCAATAGCCAGAAAGAGAAAAACAACTATCATATATGAACGCATATATGTGGAATCCAGAAAAATGGTACAGATGAACCTATTTGTAGGGCAGGAATAGAGATGTAGATGTAGAGAATGGACATGTGGACACAGCGGGGGAAGGGGAGGGTGGGTTGAATTGGGAGATTAGGTTTGACATAAATACATTACCATGTGTAAAAGAGATAGCTAGTGGGAACATGCTGTATAGCACAGGGAGCTCAGCTCAATGCTCTGTGACGACCCAGATGGGTGGGATGCAGGGGGTGGGAGGGAGGTCCAAGAGGGAGGCGATATTGTTTTACACACAGCTGATTCACTTCATTGTACAGCAGAAACTAACACAACATTGTAAAGGAATTATATTCGGAAAAAAACCACACAAAACCAAGGCATCTAAGACATAGTAGACTCTTTAAAATACTTCTTTTTTGTTTGTTTTTGTTTGTTTGTTTGTTTTTATTGGAGTAAGATTGCTTTACAATGTTGTGTTAGTTTCTGCTGTACAATGAAGTGAATCAGCTCTCTGTATAACTATATCCCCTCCCTCTTGGACCTCCCTCCCACCCCACCACCCCATCCCAACCCATCTAGGTCATCACAGAGCACCGAGCTGAGCCTCCTGTGCTTTATAGCATGTTCCCGCTAGCTATCTATTTTAAGCATGGTAGTGTATATATGTCAATCCTAATCTCCCAGTTCATTCCCACCCTCCCCTTCCCCTTGTTTTTATACAGGGTATATTCTTTAAGAGTTTATGCAATCTAAGCATTTCTGGATTTATGCACCCTTTTGTCTAAATAGCTTACCTATGAAGAAATCAGGAAATGATGTTCTCTCCTCAACATTTCCCTGGAATCCCTTTGAAAAATTCCGGTGAAAAGCAGATGCTTAATCAGTGGTTAAAATTCACAGTTATTTCCACAAAACATTGTTTTTACTAAGGAAATAATTTTCTGCTGAGAATGCGTCATCTCTGCTACATCTTTCCTTTGGTGGTTTATTAAAAAAAAAAAAGTAGTTCTTTGTGTATTTCATATTGTAGTCTGGTTGTGTGTCTTAGTATTTTATATGTTAGACAAAGGTAGAGATATTTATTTTTATATGTTCTGACTACTTTCCTCAAAATTCCTCATACTAAATGTGAGAGAGTCAAGGCACCAGGGGCCATCTGGATGATAAGTCTTAATTTCTTTGATTGGACATCTTTAGAATTTATATTTTACTGATTAATTTTTTATTATTAAAAAAATTAAAATTTTATAAATAGAAACAGAAACAAATGTTTTAGTGTTTCTCCCTGTGATCAAAGTCCTGTTCTACAGACCCTCTGGTGTAGCAACCCCACTTTGAAACCACTCCTCTCTCTTATAAATTCCTCCTAGGCAGGGATGAAAGTTTTAGTCATTTTGTAAACCTACATCCAAGTTCAGTGTTTGGCACAAGCTAAATAACTGTTTATGGAGCTAAAAAAACCTGAAATATTAGGTATTGATTAAGTTACATATACTGTTACTCTTTCAGAAGAGAAAATTTTGCCTGGTTTACTCAGTTTATTTTCTAAGGTTCATTTCACTCACCTTTTAATGACACTGATTATAGATATAGCAGTGTTTAACAGTAACACAAATTTCATTACGGTGAGCTGTATTTTATTAACGTTCTTAAGAAGAAGCACTGCCCAAATATCTGAAATCTGATTTAGAATGCTACAAATATCTGCTTTATTTAAAAGGGAGACTCTAACCATTAAAAAAAATTATTGTACTATTTTCAGTGCCTTTTCCTATATTTAAGGAAGCAAGAGTCAAATCACAAAACCATTATTGATATGTGTGCTCTCTTAGATATTTAATGACTACCACCAAAACAAATGATATTTCTTTGCTTCCACTTAATAATATTATTAGGTTCAGTCTCTGAAAACATATCTGAAATTTGAGACTTCTCCATTATTAACCACTGTTTATTGGCCTTAAATAATAGACTTGGAGCTATAAAAAAAAGGATAATTTCTACATTAAGGGTTTAGGCTGTGCAACTTAGACCAGGAGCTGAATGGAATTGATTCAAGGTAGAGATCCGATTTTAGCTTCATTTGTAGTTCACAGTCACAATTATAAGGAGACAATAACCCCTAGGTTATGACACTTGAAATTCCAAATTCCAACCAGTCCATATTTATGGAGCACCCATTGTGTGGAAAATGCTGTAGTGGCACCACGGATAGCAAAGAAACAAAGTAAGCATTTTATTACAAGGAATGAACAATTCAGTTGGGACATCACTGTGTCACACCCTCAATATTATGCTAGTCACTCTAATAGGTAATTGAATGGAACATTAATAACTGAACTAACTCAAGCATTTTTATTTTTCTATGATATTAAGGTCTCATCCCTGATTCTGTCACACCCTAAATGCTGACTGCAGCATATTGATGATCCTGACAAAGGTTGTTCATCATTTCCATCCCAGGTCTTTGGAATGCTAAGGCAAGTTTCCCAGCTTCTATTTGCTTGAAAGTTCTTAGTTCCCTTCCATAAAACAGTGAGTGGGAATTAGGACCTGGTTCCCAGAAAGCAAACTGAAACTCTCAAATAAGGAAGGAGAAAGGAAAGCTGTTCCAACATTTTTAGGAGGGTGCCTCAAAAAAAAAAAAAAGCAATAACCAATGATAAGTGAAAGGACCATCCCCAACTAGAGATTAATATGCATCATTGAGCAGAATATATTACTAACAACCATGCCAGGAGTAATTGAAGATCAGGTCTAGAAAGACAAGATTGTCAGGAAACCAGCACCAATTAAATGTACATCCCCAAATGGAATCAATTACGCTAGTGTTGCAAGAAGGCTGAGTATATATCTGGGTAGATGTGTGGAAGCCTATTTGAGGGAATTTTGATCTGTGGCTTGGGGGAAGGAGGTATCATATTAACATTTTGGTGGAGCTGGGACAAACAGCAGACTACCCAAATTTATTTTTGGAAATCTCACCATAAACAAGGCAGAATAACTACAAAGCCCAGTCCAGGGTTGGGTAGGGGAGGTGTGGCTGGGAGATCCCAGTAATAAGATAGAAAAATAGTTTTAGGAAGTCGTCATGGAAGATAAACAATGAATAACTGGGGACGGTGTTTCCCCTGAAGGCAGAGGACATTCTCATGTCCAAAACCCAGAGAGGAAGTAGTGACTTAGAAAACAAACATTCATTTGATAAGAGACAAAGCTTTCTCTTTGTCCTTGGCCTTAATTTGGAAACATGGAGACATTAGCGCACTACTGGGAGAGTGGAAAGGGAGTTAGAAGTCACCTCCTGCAACATTTATTTGTTTTTTTGTTTGTTTATTAATGAATACAATGAATAGACATTATGTACATACAGCCCTAGACTGGGAACAGTAACATATTCTTTACATCACTGAGGTTATATTTTTCTGGGGGAGACTTAATTGACACATAAATAGTGTAACGATATAGTCTCAGATAATGACGGAGGCTATTAAGAAAATAAAGTAAGGTAGGATGTGAGCATGAAGGGGCAGAGGATAAGGGGGCCATTTCAGGGAAAGTAGTCAGACAATAACGAGAAGAGGACTTTAAGGGGACTTTAATGGGAAGAAGTGAACTAGGCAAAACCTCTGGGGACAGAGTGTTCTCGATGAGCAAACAGCAAATGAAAGGCCCCAGAGGCAGGCATGTGCTTGGTGTCCTTGGGAGAGAAAAGGTCAGCGTGGAGGGAGTCGGGGCTGGGAGTGGCCAATGTGGTTGCAGAAGTCAGCAGCAACTGTGTCCTGTAGGTCTTTACAGTATAGTTTAAGGAACTGGGTTTTGTTCCAGGCGCTGTGGGAAGCAGCGGAGGGTTTTGAGCAGCAAGCAATGTGATCTGATTTAATTCTTAAAGGTTATCTCAATTTATTTTTTTGCTTTGTAATGAGAGCTACAGCTGGATCTCTAATACCTTACATCCCTTTCTTATCACTGATATCACTGCAGCACAGAGCATATGCCAAATATTATCCTAAATATTATTCCAGAAATACATTCTTTCTCAGATTCTTTACTGAGGAAAATTTTAGGAAGATAATGAATAAAAACAATCCTTAAAGGTGAATTCCATGAAGAAAAACTTTCAAGGTATAAAATGTTCCCAAAGATAGTAAATTTCTTCTGATGGTAGAAGATCTAGTAACAATGGAGTATACTTTTCTTTTGAGAAAAAAAAATTGGTGCCAAAAATTCTTAAAAGATGATCAGAATCAAAATAATCCACTGGAACAGAATTCTGGCGAGAGATGGATGTTTCCTGATTCAGAATGTGCCCCTCAGTGTTCTCTCAGTCACTGCTGCCTTCTTTTTGGCACATTTCCTATTGCACTTTTCCTATTGCACATTTCCTATTGCACCTTTCCTATTGTACATTCCCTATTGCACATTTCCTATTGTGAATTTCCTATTGCACTTTTCCTATTGCGGCCAAGGACACTGCTTATTTGCCACCAAGTCAGACATGATTATTTGTTTAAAAGGTCCCATTCTACCTACTTCTTTCGTTTTCATTCAGGTCAGTCATTTGGCCATGTCTCTATTTGTCCAAACTCCTAGTCAATTCTCACTGCCAATAAATATAATCTTTTGATCATTTCTGTGCCTACACTAAGACTATATTCAGGATAGACAGCAAGCTCTGGAAGATAATTTTCTTCACATACAGAGAATGGGTTGAACCCCTCCCACTTAAAGCTGTGTGGCGCTGAGCAAATTACCTAACCTGTCTGAACCTCAGTTTCCACATGGGACTAATTCCTACATCATAAGACTATGATGCGGGTTAAGGGGAAAAAATGTACAAACTTATTTTACATTCCAGCACCCTATACATGGTAGGTATACCAAATGGTAGCTTTTATTATTTAAATGGTTAAAATAACAATTACCAGTGCAGCCTCATATTTTGATTAAAAGAAAGAACACAGTGAATCTGTAAACATTTCTGGTCCCTGAACCACCTAAATAAATTCAGAAACCCACATGCAAGGGCTTATGAGAAAGGTCAAGAACTTATATGAACATGTGGATATTTTTTAACCAAAATTTACATAAATTCACCACAAAATAGCTCAACTTCCAAGTATGTATTTTAAGAGTTAAACAAAGAACATGAATAATAAAATAATATGATTCAACATTTATGAAAGAGAACAATCTCTCAAGATGACTTCTCTGTGATGGTTAGTTTTACTTACATTCCTCTGTGGGCACATTTAAGTAAAATCTTACAAAACTTAAGAAATTATTTTTCCAAGGGTTGGCACCTAGATTATTTCAAAATGACATTTCTTATTTTTTGAAAGAGATCACTTATTTTTTTCCAAAGGAGTAAAACAGTTCCTTGGCCTTTACCTCTGAACTCTCGCCTTCCCAAAAGACATCTCCAGCACTCTGCAAACCGCTCCATATGGAATGATTTAATTTGACAAAGGACAAAAATACCAATTAACTTTATTTTAATTGACTTAACTGTGTGATGTCTGGAAAAATTGATGACTCAAAAGAAAATCTGACAAGAATGTTTTCAGATCAGAGGGAAATTGCAAAACTTTTGGCTGTGCACGAAATAGGCAAACTTTGGCAACATCCTGTAATAAGCACCAGGAGAAAATTGTTAAGTATGCAACAATTTATTCAGGACAATTTTTAAAAGGTTTCCACTGGATAAACTGGCCTTTTCATCCTTTCATTTAACCTTGAGTGCCTGTCTGTGTTTAGTATTCTTCACAATGAGCTACTAATTAGAACCAGACCTAGTACAAGCATCTCTGAAATTCTCCCCCATAACTGTTGACCTGTAACACCCTTGTGATTTCTACTGTGGGCCACGATTAGCCAAGCACTTGCCTTTGTAAAACCCTTCCTATATCAGTAGATTAGGACGGAATTGCAAACTTGACTTTTTCCTTAGCATAGAGTCTCCAAACCAGTCGGTATCACATCTGTCTAACATGTGAAAGCTGAGAATACTGAAAAGCTATTTGGTATAATGGTTCTGAGCTGGACTCCAGCACTGATCTAGATTTCCATTTTAATGACAAATTTTCCACTTATTATCTGGGTGACCTTGAGCCTGATAGTTAACCTTTTCAAACCTCGGTTTCTCACCTGCAAAATGGGACTAACAACATTAATTCCTCTAATTTAGATTTATACCAAGGATACAAAATAAATCACGTAAAATGTTTAAGCACAGTGAGCATAATTGCATGAAGTTTTACAGCCTTATCAGTTTAGAAGAAACAAAAGATGTTTTTGTTTATATACATTGGGTCAGATATATAACCAGATCAAAAATTTTTTATTATTTTACGGGGTAGTTTAGCTGGAAAAAAAATCAGTCCCTTCTTGTAAACATTGGTTAGTTTTAACTTACGGAATGTATGTGAATTTAGTTTCAGCGCTCAAATCAGTCAAAATTAGTCAAAATTGCTGGACCAATTTTTTTTTTTTTTTAGAGCTCCTGACTTATTTATTTATTTATTTATTGGCTGTGTTGGGTCTTCGTTTCTGTGCGAGGGCTTTCTCTAGTTGTGGCAAGTGGGGGCCACTCTTCATCGCGGTGCGCGGGCTTTTCACTGTCGCGGCCTCTCTTGTTGCGGAGCACAGGCTCCAGACACGCAGGCTCAGTAATTGTGGCTCACGGGCCCAGTTGCTCCGCGGCATGTGGGATCTTCCCAGACCAGGGCTCGAACCCATTAGCAGGCAGATTCTCAACCACTGCGCCACCAGGGGAGCCCGCTGGACCAATTTTTGTCTGTAAACATTACTTCAGGTAAACTTGATTCTAAAATCACAAAATTTTGTCGTTTATTTATGAAGCCTAATTCAACCACAGTCAGGGAACCGGGAATTACCAACTATAAGAAAAATAATACATTAATTTTTATTTAGGCTCCTCTTATTATTTTTATTTATTCAGACTGGTTTACCCACTTAAAAAATGGTGAAATGATTTGTAAAGAGTTCCCATGTCTTAAGAAATTTATATATATTGAAAGGCATGAAGAAAATAAAACCACACCCCTAAAAAGAGGGAAACTCTGGGTTCCTAGGTACAGGTGACCTAAAATGATACGCTCACTGTTCTCTGGAAGTCAATCAGGGAACTCCAAAGTACAGTATCTTCACACCAGACTTTCCAAAATAGTTGAATCCAATTAAGATGAGTGAAATGATTCATTTCCATGGAATGTAAAGGGGGAGCAGAAGTGATCCCAAAGGAAAAGCTTAGATCAAGCTTCTGGATGCTCTTCCAGGGACCTTCCTTCAGCAGTATCCACAAGACTTGGAGAGCTTTGGAAAAGATACTTCAGAGCTGAAAATGTGCAGTATTAAAGAAGCCATTTTTACCTTTTCGACTCCTTGGTACCTCACAGAAATATATTCAGATGTCGCGTCACTCAAGGGAAAATCAAACTTAATCACTACAGAAAACTCTTATTTCCTAGCAAACAGTTTCATTTCTCTCTCTTCAGATGTTGCAAAATTCAGTTTAGATTTTGTATGTAATTAATCTGAACTCTTAACTTGTTACCTTGAAGAAGTATGATATGGAAGGAAAGTCTCAAACCAAAGACTTTACCTGGCTTATAGCAACAATTCTTCTCAGTTCAAGATGGTCTGCTTTCTGAGACTTATATCTTGAAGTTTATGAGTGTCAAGACAAAAATGTAAGTCACGAATGCTTTTGTAGCTTGACATAATAAAAGGAGACGCTTAAAAGTTTTGGAAAATGATCAAGATATTAATTTTACAATTCTGTGATCCCAAGTAATTTTGATAGTACAGGAAAGATGATGGCAGATTTTTTTTTATGCACAAGGGAAGCAAGTGTCAATATTTTCATACCTTTAATTTGTCTAAAAGAAATAATATGCTTGGCAAAGTGCTTGATATGTTATACATACAGACACACAAATTTATATATGACAGAAAGAAATAAAGAAAGGAAGGAAGGAAAGGGGGGAAGGAAGAAAGAAAGGAGAGGAGAGGACAGGAGAGGAGAGGAAAGGAAAGGAAAGGAAAATATGAGTTCAGAGCATTGTCCTTTATGCCAGGGTTACCAGTTGATAAGCCTTCCCTGGAAGGAGGTTTCTGAAAGGCATTCCAAACTTTTACCAATGACTGATGATGTTATAGAATTCATGTTTAACCAATTTTCAGATGACACGAAGTAAAGGAGGCTATCTAACCTATTGACCATCTGTCAGGTCTCTGCCTCACCACCAAAAAAAAAAAGATGAATGGGGTGAGGAGTTGAATTTAATAGGATGTTTTAAAATTATGTTTTAAATATAGAAATGCATAGTCACTGTATAAAACAATTTTAGAAAAATATCAAACAGGACAGAAAGCTGTAAAGTAAAACTTACAGGATTCTTTCCCCTCCTTCTGGACTCCTACTCACTCCTCAAATATAATCACTCTTCAGTGTTTCTTGCCTATCCTTTTAGACATTTTCTATGTGAATATAAATATAATATATAGATACACGTATATGTATATTTGTATGCATATAGACTCACGCACTTAATTCTTATTAACAGTTGCATAGCAGTCTATTAATAGTGCCTCTTTAATTTCTTATAGATTGAAATTCAGTTTGTTTATATGAAATACTGAAAGAAACATCCTGATACACAGATCTTTGTACATTTACGTGAAGTTTCAAAAGTGGACTTATTAGATCAAAGGGTAAAAATACAAGTGAGCTACTAGAAAATCCCTAGAAATATCCAAATTTAAATTCAGCTAAAAAAAAAAATTCCATGCAAGAAATATAGATCTGAATAAAGTAGTCAAAATACAACATAACACAAAAATAAAATAGAGGTAATGAGACATAGAGGATACAGTGAAATACTCTAACATATCATATTCGAGAATCAGGAAAAGAAAATTCAGAGAATATGGGAGAGGCAAACGTTGCAGATAAAATGGCTGAGAAAGTTACAGAACCAGCAAAAGGTATAAATGCTTAGATTCAGGAAAGACAGCAAATCTACAACTAGGGTTAACCTAATAAAACTACAGGACACCAAATAAAGAAAATTTAAAAGCAAGTAGGGAGAAAAAAAATTGACTAATATAATATGGAAATAAAATTAGGCTGACAGTAAACATCCAAAGAGCAACATTGAAGGTAATGCTGAGAATTTAAACAAGAGCACAGGTAAAAAGCACAGGAATTTAAGTTGAGAGTAAACTCAGTTATAGCCAAAATTAACAAGTGACTTCCAAAATAAACTAACATGAACTTAGACCTTACTGATAAAAAGATAGGGACTATATCAGAATAAAGGGAAAGGGTTTAGAATTGGTGTACTATTTACATAAAATTACACTGGGAACGTGGGGCTTAGCTCTGTCGGTACTATCTTTGTTTCAAGTGAAGAAACTCAAGGTTCTGTTATTCCAGGAGCAGGTGAAGGTATTGGGGATATTTAACAGAAGTAACAGATAGAGATCATGATAGTTATTTTTAAATAGTTATCAATTTGAATGGCTGCCACACAGAAGACTGTATGGGGTAGATTTGAACGATCGCTACACAAAATAGTAAGTAAATATTCCCTGTACATGGGAACGACATGTGCATTGTCATATTTTGAGGGAAAATGACCTGATTATTAGAACTAAACAGAAATGTTCGAGTGAACTCTTCCAAAAGATTGTGAGATCCCTATTATTGCAGATATTCAAAGGAAAAGCTAGAACACCCTTGGCGAGTAGGCTATAGAGAGAATTTAAGAAGTATATGAAAAAAAAATGAGCTTTAAGTTTTACATTAGTTGGCCTGGAAGGATGTGAGCATCCACTGAGGGTGACTCTCTGGAGTAAAAATAGAAATGAGTGGAAACCAGCTTTCATAAAGTCCCATCTTACCCAGCAAAGACCTCTGCCTGGCTACACCATCAAATAACCAAAACTATCAAAAGGCAATTGTTAAATATTGGCCTCTTTTCTAAGCTTAAAAGAAAAAAGTGTCCCTCCTATTTATATGGAGTTTTAGTTTTAAAATCTGTTAGGTGCATTTACTCAATTTCTTCAGCCCTATGACTAGAGTCAAAGAAAAAAATATCGAAGCTCTAATGGCCAACGACAATACTGGGAGTGCAGATTTCCATATTTTCAATCCGGTATTTTGTGTTCTACAGCATATTATTTCTTTTGATAAAGTTAGATCATTTAGTGGAGCAGAGGAAAGGGCACTTTTTGAACTACTGAATCAAAATTCTATTAAGCAGAGATGGCACTAAACTTAGGAGAGCTGTTGGTCTATGGCATCAGCCCTGGATTCTAGTGCTCACTCTGCCATTTACTAATTTACTAGCTGTGTGACCTTAAGCAAGTTACTTCATCTCGCTAAGCCTCAGTTTTCCTATCTATAAAACAAGGATCATGGTAACTATCTTGCAGGGAACTTCTTGGGAAGTTTAAACAAGAGGGAAAAATCCTAGCTCAGTTCTGGTACAGAGTTAGTACTTGTCATGTGCTAGTTTTCTTCTCTTCAACTAATTATCGATTTGTTTTTTGTTTTTAAACAATGAACAAAATAGTTTCACAAGACTAAGCTGCATGAGGGTAAGAACCAAATCTGGTTGTTTACCATTGCATACTCAGGGTTTAGCACAATGTAGGCCCTCAAAAATAAGCTAATGTTATATAATTTACCACATATAGATTATATCACTAATTTGAAAAAAATGTTAAGATTACAATTTCCCTGCCACTTTATGACTTGAATTAGTATGCTAAAGCAATGATACTGTCTCAAAATTAGGTTAAAAAAGTAGCACTTTTGGACTTTAAATACTAGGTCTCAACAGAAGCTAAATTTTCTTATCTTCCAATGCAAGGAGGCCAAATACTCTATAGGACAACTTCTTGGGACAGGCCAAAACCCCAAGGGCCCTAACATCTGACCAACAAAAGCTGCCTTTTAAGTGTGTATTTGTAGATGTCATTTACAAAAACCAACTTCCCATTTCAGCATGAGTCGAGGACCACATTTTCAACGAAATCCATCTGGTTTACATTTCACTTCAGAATTTAAAACCAGGTGTCTTTCATGTGTGTTTAATTTTAGAGGGAGGGAGTACCACAAGACACGGAATGATTTGAAGTGGTTTAATAACACAGATAAAGGATACTGTATTGCCAAAATACAATCACTTCTTGTTCTTATTGTTGTTGGTATGGACTGAACTTAAATTTTCTTTCAAATTGTAAGCTTGGGATATCAGACAGTAAGCCTGATTTTAGGCACAAACTGAGCTCACGTACATTCATAGAGGATTCGTAGTAGACTGTTTACACTCAATGAGAGTTCCAGAAAGTAGACTAGAAAAAAAAAAAAAAAAGAGAGAGAGGGAAGGAGGGAGGGAAAGTGGAGTCAGAGAGAAAGATCCTTCACTATAACATCTTTATCAAACAATTAGTCATCCTTGAGGAATGTGGTTCAGTTTCTTTGATAGCATGGAATTTAAACAAAAGAATAAGTATTACGCTAGTTACAGAAATCAAGCTGTCTTGGGGGAAAACTTTATGATAAATGAAAAGCAATTTCATCCTTTTATATAGAGTGCTATAAAATGATTTCCATTGGGAGAATGAGTCCACTTTTAATTAAAATAGAGCACATGCTATGAGCCCATACAGTGTTTCCATTCTGTCTCCCCACCCCCATCATCAGAAAATCACTAATCATATACAGCTCTCCTAGTGTTAACACAGTATATGACATTTTACATGCTAAAGCAAGTACATACCACCAAGTGACCGCCAAAGAGAGATTTCTTATTTTGTGGAATCACTAACACTCAGAAATATACTTAATTTTTCTTGAAAACATGAATCAATAATGATATTTCTTGAGTATCCTAAAATAGAAGTTGACATAGACATGACAAAACAGGCATATATGATCTATGTGGAACTAGGACAATACTAATTAAGCCTATTTTAACTAATTAATAAATTAACTAACATATTTTAAAAAACTAAAAGTGTGATTTATTATAGGGCAACCAGCTCTGAATCTAAAATTCCCTTTCAAAATTGTCTTGAAACTATATATTCTGCTTTTAAGGGACGAACTTTCAAGAAATACAGTCCTTAGTTGGCAATCACAAATCCTCTATCTGTGTTTCTTAGCTGAAAGATAACCCTTCCCAGAATGCAAAGACACAAAGGTCAAGTTTACCAAGCGCAATGATTCATATCATGTTTTAAACAATATCTCTTTATTATTTTATTATGTGCTTTGTAAATAATCAATACAAAGCCACAAGAAAATATTTTGGTTCAAGATATTTGTGCAGAGAAAGCTCAGATACCTTCTTGCATTGGGTGACTCATGGTTACCGGATAGGGCTGGGGAGGGGCAGGAGAACTCTCTGGAGCCGCCCCTGCGGTGTGTCCATCAGCTCACACTCGTAGGTTAGAGAGGTGCAGCACCGTGTTTCTATGCATTAGTCATACACCTGGCAGCCTTTCAGGGAGCTCAGCTTTGTGTTCAACTCAACCCTGCAATGCCAGCTCCATGGCTTAGTAAGGATGTGACACTAAGAGATAACTTCACTACTTTGAACTTCAGTAATAAGTATTAAATAAGATAATGCATTACCTGCCCTTAGCTCACTGTCTGGTCCATAGTAGGCAATCATTGTATTAGTCATAGTACTATTAGTATTATTTTTATTAACCCCCAACCCAAGGTGAAGATTGTTGCTTAATAGGGCCTTATCAGAGTGCACAGGGTCAAGTGTAAGCATTGTCAACCAACAAACTCAGACATTTTCAGTCATGTTGAAATTATAGAGTAAAGAAACACACTCCTACAAGCTAATTAAGATTAAGGGTCACATTTCCCCTGAAGAAAAGCAGAAATAAATTGGACTTTTCTGCCTATCCCAGTTTAAAGACTAAAAGCCTTATTAAAAACAGAGTAAATAATGACTTTTCATTAATTTGATTTATTTAGATGTAAAGAAACTGGAGAAATGCACATCCTGGACTTATTATGTATCACAAACTCCTGAACTGCAGAAAGAATGGAGTAAGTACATAGTCCATACTCCAGAAGCAGGAATCAATGTTTTAAAGGTTGAAACTATTTCGCTTAAACCCTAACACATGGAAAGGATTTTTTCCAGATACACAAAATAAAGTTTGATAATGGAAATGCAACACAACCGTAAGGTGAACTTGGTAGGTAAGCCAAGATTCAAGAGGGCAGAGAGTCATTTCCTTATGACTGATTCCTCATCTACCTAAGTCCCTTTGAGATCTGCAGAGCTTGTAATAGTCAACAAGCAGCAGCTGGCTTGATTAACAAAGACATTCATTGGATAAACATTTATTGAGTCTCTATTATTTAGCCAGATGCTATGCCAGACTATAGAGAAACAAAGATGGCTAACATGCTTCTGCTGCAGCCACCTTAGAATGCTATAGCATCCAGTGGCCCTAGAAACATGCAAACGAGGAGTTACTGTACAGCATGGCCACAAGAGTTATCAAAGAGCTGCCAAAATGCAAGATGCCAGGTACACCTAAGGTAGGGGCACCCCAGTCTACCCAATGGAGAAAAAGGATTTTGCTGAGGTTGTAGCACTTGAACCAGTAGATTTGGAATAACTGCCTAGGAGAGTCTTAGGGGCAGCAGTCTGTCACAAGTGGCTGGCTTGAAGTTGTATTTGCACAGCACTTCATAGATTGATAAACTGTCAGGTGTTCACAGAGAGAAAATATGGAAGGGACATGGCCAATATGCGGGCGGGGGCAGTGCCGAAGTCACTCCAACTCTCTCTCCCCTCAGGTAACTTCAACTGAGTGCTTAAAGATGAATAGAGGTTTCCAAGATTGAAATGATGAGCAAGGGCACCCCTGGCAGAAAGACAAGACAGAAAAAGAAAACTGAGGAAATTACAATAGTTTAATTTGGTGAGAAGTGGGTCTTATGCTGGCAGTACATTAGAATCCCTGGGTACGTTTTTTAAAAATACCAGTGTCTAGGTTTCACTCAAACCCTTAGGCTCTGGGCATGGGGTCGTGTCATGGTCTTTGTTAAAAGCTCCCAAAGTGATTCTAATGTACCGCCAGACTTCAAAACTGTTGTTCTAGCCTAGTGCATGTGGAGGTGGGGGAAAGGGGGGCAGAGGTGGCAGAGAGTGATGCTGAAGGTGGGCACTCCATCAGATTTACAGATGAACATTAGGTCCTGTCATATAAACAAAGGAAAGAACACGTCAGGAATTTTTTAATGGGGGGGTGGTATGATAGGATGGCCATCTTCTGTCATTTTGGAGGTAGCGCAAAAGTTGAATTATGTGGGAACAGGATAGGAGGAAGGGAGATCAGAGTTCATTGATTCCAGGCAAGGGATGAAACATGCTCCAGTGCAGGGGAAAAGAAGAAATTAATTTTAGAGCTATTTGGGGGCTCAGCACCCATGTGCCTTGGAGTGTGAGGGAAAGAGAAAAATCAAGAAAAGAAATTCATTTCAAATTTGGGCAATCTGATAGATGGTTTTTTTAATCACTAAGTCACCACATACAGAACACAATAAGAGGAACTAGTCTGGAGGTAAAGAAGATGAGTGAGGCATTGGGAAATTTGAGTTCAAGGTACACAGGGAATAACCAGATGGTACTTTTCGGAGCATATATGGATATCTGGGGTGGCACTGAGCAGGAGGTCAGAGGAGGAGATCTGGGTTGGAGATTTGGAGACCTGGACATTTGGACATTGGCAGGATAACGGTGATAAACAAGCCTCAGGTGAGGATGCTGTCCCCTGGAGTGAACGTGCAGTGAGGAGAAAAGATGGCAGAGGATAAAGCCATGCAGAAACTTTAAATTCCTGGTTCAATTAAAGAAGACTTGGGGCCATGTAATATGTCTATTTAAGCACCTGATTATATAAAATATAATATTAAATAAAATGTTGGTTAAAGAATGAGCATTGAAGCCACTACAAATTAAAATGAGATCCTTTTTTTAAAATCTAGTTGATTAACCACCACCAGCTCTCCTTTTAAATCTGAACAGCAAATATTTTTCCCTGATAGCACATCTTTATTTACAGCTGGTGGGCTTGGTAAAACAATTT
Source organism: Eschrichtius robustus (assembly GCF_028021215.1). NCBI lineage: Eukaryota > Metazoa > Chordata > Mammalia > Artiodactyla > Eschrichtiidae > Eschrichtius > Eschrichtius robustus. The sequence goes on along the minus strand of NC_090840.1, from coordinate 56,513,619 downwards.
CAGACAGTGTCTTAAGGGTATGAGTCAAGAATCTAAAAATAAAACTTTTTTTTCTTTCCCTCTTTTTCTTCCAATTTGTTGAGATAATTGACATACAGCACATACATCATAAAATTGTTACCACAATAAGTTTAGTGAACATCCATCAATGCATACAGATAAAAAATAAGAAGAAAAGGAAAAACAATGTTTCCTTGTGATGAGAACTCTTGAGATTTACTCTCTTAATTTTCATATATAACATACAGCAGTGTTAATTATATTTATCATGTTCTACATTACATCCGTAGTGCTTATTTATTTTATAACTGGAAGTTTGTACCTTTTGCCCACCTTCATCTAATTCCCCCTCCCCCAGCCCCCCACCTCTGGTAACCACAAATCTGATCTCTTTTTCTATAAGTTTGTTTGTTTCTTGAAGTATAATTAACCTACAACACTATGTTAGTTCCAGGTGCACAACATAGTGATTTGATATTTCTATACATTTCAGAATGATCACCATGATAATAAGACACTTATTTTGTAACTGGGACTTTGTACCTCTTAATCTCCCTCACCTATTTCTCTCACTTCCCACTCCCCTCCCCTCATTACAGGTAATCCAGCCTAAGGAACAATTACAAAAACACACAAAAACCTTTATTAAAATGATATTTAATTCACAGTAACATTCACTGCATGCAAGATATTGTTTATAATAGTGAAAAAATCAGAAACAGGACTACCTCTCATTTGTGTGTTGCACAAAGTGATGCACAAAAATTGCATATTTTTATATTATAGTAATTAAGAGAACAGGTTCTGAAATAAGTCTCCACTGCCTTGTTGGCTGTGTGACTGTGGGAAATCACTAATTTCCCTAATCCTTCTTTACATTACCTATAAAAGAAAGATAGTAATACCTATTTCATAGGCGTGACGTGACAATTAACTGGGGAAAAAATTAAAAGTAAAATTTCTAACATTTATTAAGTGTTTACAATAATCCAGGCATTCTTCCAAGTATTAATATTTTACACATATTTTAAAATTTATTCAATCTTTTGAAACCATAGTAAAACCCCTGTTTTAAAGATGAAGAATCTGATGGGCAGAGGGTTGAACAAGGTCACACAGCTGATAAGAGGAGGCCATGGATACTTACCAGGCAGACTCCAAAAGCCTTGCCTTTAACTTCTGGGTGTCTGGCATCTGGAAGGACTCAATAGATAACAGATGATTATTACCATTATTATTAATTTAAAAGATCATAAACACATGAGAAAACAAAGAGTGTTTGTCTTTGGGTGGCTAGCCTATTTTTGTTCTTCTATTGTTTGGTATTATTTTTTCATTTTTTTAATTATTAACTCCTGACTTTATGGTGCAACAAAATAAGATAAACTTAAAATAATATAAAACAAAACAAGAATTTGAGTTCTATTTCTGCTTCTGCACTGTCAAAAGTAATTTTACTGAGTTGTATGCTTGAGTGGTTCTTCAGTATTCTTAAGCATAAAATAGGAATGATATTTAACAATTATTTCCAATATTTTTAACAATGGAATTATTTGAGAATTTTAGACATCCAATCTGGTAAACAAACCAACATATAGTTTCTCTGATTGTAACAGGGTTGGGTAGGAGGTTTAAAGAGGGGAAACATTGAGTACGGAGATCTGGACTACCATCCCCTCACAACACACACACACACACGCACACACACACACACACACACGTACTCTGGGGAGGCTTAGTTATGCTGCAGTAACAAGTAATCTTTAATTCTCAGTCACTTCGGTCAACAAGCGTTTCTTGCTCATTCTATATGTCTGAGATAGGTGAGTGAGAGTGATGGGATGTGGGGAAATGGGGGTGTAGATGAAGCTCCTCACAGTCACTCAAGGATCCAATTTAAAGGAGGTTCCTCCATCTCATTACTTTACTTTCAGAAGCTCATGGACTTGGTTACAAGGACAGGGAAAGAAAGAGACTGGATAATTTCACAGAGTCTTCATTCTTTTCTCCTTTACCAGGAAGTGAAATGTGTCACTTCGGCCCACATTTCACTGGCCAGTACTCATCACATTGCCCAGCCAACAAGTGAGAGGACTGAGAAGTACAATCTTCCACGTGCGTGGCAGAATAGGAGAAGCAGTTATTGAAGAAACCCAGCAATGTCCACCACATGCATCAGGGGGACTGGAAAGGATCCTCAGAGCACAGTTTTAACACATCACTCGATGAGGTATTTAATCGTATCTTTTCCACTCAAAACCTACACAGACTTTCAATAACTGCCCTTTCTTAACCCTGATATTAAACAAGGGGCATGAATCTATGTTATATTGCCTCATTGACCCTTCCCATCCTTGGATATAAAGACATGTCCATTTCCTTTCTTCATGTGAGCACAACGAATAATATGGTTCTGCACTTTGCTTTTCATCCAGTATCATCTTCCATGTGAAAAGATGATTTGATGACAAGAAAGGAAAGTCTGTGTTCAAATACAATCCAGAAACACTGGATTAAAAAATTAAAACAGTTTATTTATTGCAAAATTACTAGCTTTTAATATGCTAGTATAGTTGGGACTTCCCTGGTGGCGCAGTGGTTGAGAATCCGCCTGCCAATGCAGGGGACACGGTTTCGATCCCTGGTCCAGGAAGATACCACATGCCACGGAGCAGCTAAGCCCGTGTGCCACAACTACTGAGCCTGTGCTCTAGACCCCGTGAGCCACAACTACTCAGCCGGCATGCCACAACTACTGAAGCCTGCGCGCCTAGAGCCCTAGAGCCCGTGCTCCGCAACAAGAGAAGCCACCACAATGAGAAGCCCGCGCACCGCCACGAAGAGCAGCCCCCGCTCGCTGCAACTAGAGAAAGCCCGTGTGCTGCAATGAAGACCCAACGCAGTCCAAAAAAATAAAAAATGCTAGTATAGTTATAATTTTCCATGAGGTGGTTATAATATGCAGCATTTCCCAGTATCAAAATGCTTTTCTCATTGAACCATTATCCAAAAGTCTCAAAACTCATGCTCTCTAGAACACACTTAAGAAAATACCACATATTATAGAAAATATTATCTACAGAACAATCAATATTATTATGCTCATAGATGTGCTGTGAACCATATTTTGGCTTATCCTATTGTTTCTAATGCCTTCAACAGTCACAGGAGAGAGATATAGATAACCAAGGCCCCAAATCCCAAATCCCAAATCCCACATGATACTGGGTGTGAAGTCACTTAGCAGCAGTACCCCTGACCTGACTGTAATGGTGCTACCTCAAAATCTGTGCATGGTGCTATACAACGGGCGGTCTAGTTTTCAACACTAACTCTAATAAAGAAGTGAAAAACCCTTCCCATCTAAGGAGGAGAATGTAACCATCACCTGTGTCAGTAGAGCACATCCAGCAAAGAAAAGACAAAAAGAATAGAGCGTTAAAGCCACAGAGAGCTGCAGATCCAAGCAAACAAACACAATACCATGCCTGAGATTAACTGGCACAATCCAACATTTTGCAGAACTTTTCAAAGTAGCAGTTTGAACAAACAAATGGATAAAGACTGGAGAACTTTTTGCAAGTATATAAGTGAGGGCTGAAAATAAAGGGTCCCAAAGAGAGAAGTTACAGTGTTACTCTATAAGATTCTATAGATTTTTATCCTATAAGTGAGAATGTCATGTGTTACCAAAAAAAGGTTTAGCAGAATTCAGTAGATTAACACACTTTTGGCTAGAGTCTCTTTCCTTAGACACTGACCCAGGGCTTCTGCTAATTTATTTGTGAGAAAAGGGCAGCAGTTTTATCAGAACCATCTCTGAGACAAAGAAGGAAACATAGCCAGACTACAAAAGTGCCCCATCCTTGACCAGATGCCTTTTTCCGTCAGGAGTCCTGAGAGGGATACAACTTGACAGCCTAGGCAAAAATACTCTTTGTTACTTGATAGGCCTTAGCCCCGAGTCCCTTTTGGTCTTCTCTGCCACATACTAGGTCGGCTGTTGTGAGAGACATATGTTTTCCTTTTGACACTCTTGCTTGAGGCTTGCCTTAGCAGACTTGGTTGAACCTTTGTCTCAGATCCAAACTTAGTCCTTGTAATCTCATCACTGTAAATGGTAAAAGTCACGGAAAGATGAACCCAAAGGAAAATGAGCATATTTCCCTAAAGCCTAGAAGAGAGCTGTCCAAGTTTCCCTACCCGCCTTCTTTCTTGTCATGCGCATTATAAGGGTTAGATAGAGGAGTGGGAGGCCCCTTCTATTAACATGATAACGCCACTGTCACTCTCCAGCACTGCAGTCTGATAGGACCCCTGGGGTATGAGTGCGTGCCTTCATACAGTGGTTGTATCACAGACTGGGCAGCCTCTAAGTCCTGTGAGATACAATGGAACAAGTGAATGAGATAAGGCACATCTCCCACTTCTCCTCAGTACTCCCACATAGCCTGTGGTCTACCAGTAAGAGAACAGACTATACTTCCATCCAAGTTCCAGGACAGCCTGACATAATGGTACCTGAGCTAGCCTATTCAATGGTAGACTTCCCAAAGTTGGACCTCATAATTAGACTGGTTTACCCCCAGTCATAGGCAGTGTTGGACAACCTCAGAACTTCCCTACAACAAAGGCAGAATCTTTTTCTCTAAACTCACCCCTTTCCTGAACCCTTGCTCTCAATAGCCAGGATATTCATAGAGAGAAAAGGGAGCAAAAAGGACAACGTTACAGAGAATCAGTCCTTTTCGAAAATTCTACAGATAAGTCATCATATCTGGCAAGAGGAAGCGTCAGTCAGGGAGCAGGGGGAGGATTCAGTGCTACACAAATGGAAAGAGAAAGTGGAGGGAAAGGAGGTTGCTTCATCTTACAATACACCCAGAGTTAAGCCTTAATGATGTCTAGGCATTTAAGGGCTAATCAAGCACAAGTGTTCATTCCCCTCCCCCGCAGTTTGCTACTCACCCCTCCTATTGCCACTTCTAACTGCAATTACCTCTGTATGGAATCTCATTTTATTGCTTTCTTACCTTGTCTGAACCTCTTTTCTTCTTCTTGCCTCATTTATCTCTTGTCACTTCTCTCACAAACCTCCCAATTAATGCATGAAAGAATGGCATTTATTGACACCACCAGCCAGCAGAAAGATCCTTTCTGAATGGCAACCTAATGACAGGCCCTAAAGATTTTCATTGCCATTTACGGCATCTTCTTCACAGCATAGAAAGGTTCATTTTAGAAGGCTACTTAAAGGCTAGAACTTGTTATAGAAGATTGAGCTTCCTGGAAAGACAATTCTTGGATAACAGAAGTTCCACACTAGAGCCAAGTTTAATACTGATTCTAGTTTATAGTCAATTACACATGTTATCAAGAATCTTCAGAGTGAGCGCTACCAGGGTTCTCCAAAAGGTGTAAGTGTCTAAAGGGTTCCTACTACTGTGGCTTATTCATGATACTGTATGGCCAACCACAGTACATATTTGACCTGTCTATTCATTTCTGAATTAGAAAGTGGACCTATATAATTTTCTTTCCAAATCATGTGTATCATAATTTTCATGTGAAATGATTACATTTTTAAAAATACAAATTCTATTTTAAATATGTTAAAAACTACGAAGTTTTTATTATTTCTTAGGATTCCATACATTTGCTCTAAATGCCTATGATTTTCCTCAAATCACCTCTAATAAATTTATGTTTGGAATGCAATGAAATATAGCTACATAGAGGGAAAGAGTGAGAATGATAGATATAGATATAGCTTCAAACAGGAGCACAATTCTCATTTCACAAATGCAGGTATAACAAAATATATGCTGATTCTATGAAGGCAGGAACCATGTTTGTCTTGCTTGTCTAGGACAGACTGTCCAGTAGATACTCAATAAGTATTTGTGAATTGTTTAAGCAATTGCCTGGGAAAATAGAGACCTGGAAAACAATTGTTTTTCAGTTCATCTCTACAAAATCTCTACCATCAAAGATAAGCTATGATTAAGAACTTGGAGTGAATCAAACTGCTTTGATTCAAATTCTAACTAACTCCACTATTTAAATAACTATGACCTCAAGACTTAAATGTACATTCTCTCTGCTTCAGTTTTACTTGCCTTTAAAATGGGGAAAATGATATCACTAACTTACAGGGTTAGAATGAGGATTAGGTGACTTTACATGTTAAAGTATTTACCTAGAAAACCCTGGGTAAATGTTTACTACTACTACTCCTGTGATGATGTTGACTACTATTTTCTATGAACTGCAATTTCCTTGTTTATGAAACAATATGTATGGATGATGAATAACTTTCAAATACTTTTTAGTATACCTGTTATGATTCCATTAGAGAGGCATACCTCTTGAAGTGATATGGAATAAGGGACTTATTTTTGGTATTACCCCAAAACAGTGTGATCTGTGAAGACATGTATGGAAGATTGTTGCATCTGTGTCTGGGAGTGGGTCTGAAGTTGCTATAGGTCAGCAGAATCAGTCTTTCTGGGAAGAAATCCTGAACATGAAGCAGAGAGAGCATGCACAAACTGAAACTCTCAAGGACAACAGAAAGCCATGAGGTCAAACTGAAATTTACCTCTGCTCCTCACCACCTCCAACCATGATGATGTGGGTGACCTGCAAAAGAAGCTAGCACCCTGCACCATTGGAGAGTTCCATTTTGACAGGCTGAGGGCATGGAGAAGCTGAAGGAACTAGGGGACGATGTGCTGTCCCAAGCAAACAAAGGGATCCGGCAGATCAGTGACTGTGTATGAGCTGGCCCTACACTGAACTTCAGAGCATAATGATACCTCTCCACTTGACTACCAAATCTAATGCAAACTTCCCTTGTGGCCAAGGCTAACCTGGAATCATACAGGTAAGGGATTTCTGGAAAATGTAGTTCTAGTTAGCCTAAGTTGACACGGTATAAAGCCACTGCATTTAGCAAAAGTAAGACATTAAAAATCTTCATGAAGGTCAGAAAACAAAAACTGCTTGGCTGAAAGGGGCAAAGGTCAAGGACCTTAAACCCTTTGGCTTCTTCCTTATATCTCTCCCACAAGCCATCCCCTCCCCAGAACTCTGCACAATTTGAAAGCTATTTTCAGCTGAGCTCTTTCTTTGGAAAATACAGATGAGTGTGTAAATTGTTGGATATGTCTTATCATATCATAGAGATATATGATGTCAATTAGACATCAGACTGTTAAGTAACATATAATTGGATTTCCAGTCAAGATAATACAAATTATTAAAATTAAGTTAACTCTAGATTCCATCATTTTTCAGTAATTGTCCAACATACCACTCTGAACAAGAGTATCAACCATGTAACAACAAATGTCCTAATAATGACTATACTGGTGTTTCAGTTCAATGGTGGGGAATAAGGAAGGAGAATATGGATACTTCACATATCAATGCAATCAGTTTGTGACCCCAGGATTTAAGTACATTTAACCCATGACATTTATATTTGCACAATAAGTTCTCTTTAGTTTTTTGGGTTTTTTTTTAAACTGTCATGGTCTTGATGGTAAATATAGGAAACTGTTTTCCTAATAATTTTTAAATTTGGAAAGATATATTCAAAATATAAAATGATAATTCCCATGAATCAAAGTATTTGGAATGGAAACTTTTTCATAGAACACACACCCAGGATGCATTGAGTATACATGTATATGTGTGTGTGTGTGTGTGTGTCTACGTGTGCATTTTAGTAGCCATCTGGGATTTAGAGGTAACTATTTCTGGGGCCAGCAAACTTTTTCTGTAAGGGCAAGATAATGAATATTTTCAGCTTTGTGGGCCATAAGATCTGCGTCCCAACTACTCAATCTGCTATTATAGTGCAAAAGCAGCCATAGACTATACATAAATGAATGAGCATGGCTATGTTCCAGTAAAACTTTATTTAAAAACACTAAAACTTAAATTTCAGATGATTTTCATGTGTTATGAAATATTATTCCTTAAAATTTTTTTTCAACCATTAAAATATAAATATCATTCTTAGATCACAAGATGTACAAACACATCACCAGGCTGGATTTGGCTCATAGACCACGGTTTATTAACCCCTGACCTATCTCAATAGAAATAATTAGCCAATTAAGAAAACTAAAGTTTTGATGAAAAACCGCAAATATTTATTTAAATTTTCTCGTGTAGAAATACATTTAAGAAACTTGAGATTTCTAAAAATCTAATAAATTTTTTGTCATTAAAACACAGTGACTCAAAACTAAAATCCATTTGGATACTCAAAATAGCAAGGTTTCATTTCCAGTTATACCAAAATGGTACACATGCTTCACGTGCATGTTGTACTGAAAAATCTATTATTTCATTAAAATAAAAAAATAAATGTTTGTATTTGAGTTTGTTTTTAAATCAATGCTGGCCTTTAGCAAAATTAAGATTACTTCTTGGCTACATAGGAGCATGTCAAGAATAATTAAATAATCTCTTGTCACATCATCACAGCTAGTTGTTGAATATCTTGCTTTTTCTATCTTATGGAAAAATGAAAACCTAAGCATTCTGCCAATATGTTTCTTTCCCTAGTGCTTCAAAAGTTTACAAAGCCATCAGTTGCCATAGAAGCAAAAGAATATAAGTTGTAGTACATACAATATGTCCAAACATGGTATGGATTATCAGATCAATCTAGTGTGTAAGAAAGACCTTCACAACCCTGACAGTTGATTATGGGTTTCCTGTCTCAGGGGGGATAAGCTTGGTATTCCATGAGGAAATATCACATTACTGTGTTGATTCCATCGTGTTTATCTTCAGCAAGTGTTCTGGGTAATGTTATCAGAGATAACAATTTTTAAAAAGGAGTTTCAATCTCGTAAGAAAAATTAGACTAAAAATAAATCAAGGTTTAATTTTCTGTAAAGTGAACCTAGAATAAAATTTAATATGTATTTCCAGGAAGAAATAAAACTCTCTCTTAAGTCCATGTTAAATTTCCTTTGTCTTTAGCCATGAATTCTAAAATTTTGTTGATGTTAATTAAATGATGACATTAATAATAATATACAATGTGAATAAAATAATTCTTCCAAATAATTTAATTATTAGTATAGAAGGCCGTAGACCAAAAATATTCACATTATTTCATTCTACTTCTCCCAAACTCAGGTTGCTTAAGTTACTTTCAATTTTTTTCCCTTAAACTTACATATTTTGGTTCTTTAGTGTTTTCTTATTGAAATCTTCCCATATTTATGAGTGAATTGGTTACTATAAATAAGTATTTACTATTACACACCTCTTATTTTAATTGGAAACAAACCACATAAATATTGTTCCTACCAAATAAAAGGAAGAAATGAAAGTCCTTAGGATTTAAAAATAATGCATCAGGAAGTCAGGAATATTCAGAGATTTAAAGTTAAAAGAAAGTGAATAAAAATATATTGACAAATAATAATGGCGTTTCAACCCATTCACTGGACTCTTCAACCCATTTATTACAAATGAACTAAAACTAAGGAAATGGTCAATAAAATACAATTCTTTTATACTGTTCCAAATTCCTTGTTGTTATCCAATAAGAGCTTTTTGTTTGGAGGAATATATGATAAGTGAAAGTGTATATGCTTTCACTCTGAAATGTCATGTGCATTCATCAGAAATTCTATAGGAGCAACAAGAAAAGGAGGATGAAAATTATTTTCAAAAAAAATCTGATACCAGAAATGAGAAGTTGCATAATTGCAAGTATAGTCCCCAAATAAATTTTGTTCCTCACCCCTAAGCATAAATATGATGCCTCATTCCTAATCTAAAATTACCTGTCTGTTGCCATCTTTCTTTCTACGAAGTATTATAAAATGACCACTTCTTTTCTCTCCATAGAAAACGTGGTCACTCGTATTAACGTTTCCATTTGAATATGTTTGGTGTATCATCGATCATCTCTGAACTTCAGTCTCTTTATTTGTAGAAGGAACATTAAGCACATCTACATCATCATGCTTGGGGTGAGTCAAGTGAGATTATGTACATGAAAATGCTTTTCAAACTGGAAAACACAGGGTAAATCATCTATTATTTGTGTGATCTGTACATATAACATTGCCACAGCTTCCTTCACTACTCACCCACTCCCCACCACCACTATAACGGCACAGTTAAAATAAGTGAATGATGGGAAAATTTAAGTCCCTTTAATGTATTGCATCATCAACATTCTTTTGTATATTTTTTTATCCACTTTGATAAAGCCAATCAGGGGATCTGGGACCATGTCTAGAGGGTAGCAGCAATGGAAAGGCAAAGCAGGCAAGTAGAACCTTGTTCAGCACATATCATATGCCAGGCATTTTGCTAGACATGTTCACATATATTTTTTAATCATTAGGGCAACACATAAATAGAATAATATGCCCATTTTAAAGATAGGCGAAGTGATGCTCAAGGTTCAGGGTTCAGGGCACAGGGTACAGTGTTGTGATATTGGTTCTGCCTCTTCAAGAGACTGGATAAAGAGTTACTTTTTAACTCTTAACGAACACCTACCAAAAAAAACCCCTCTGTTGATAACTACCCGTCTAAGTGGAGGAATCAGATATGATGCCAAGTGTAGTGAACAAAATCTACTGAACGTCCGTTAAACAGGGCTTTTCTGAGGGAGGCTAAAGTAACCCTCGGTGAATGAGTACACAGGTGGTTCAGGGACTAAAAGAAAGGAGTGAGATATCATTTCTAAATAGCCTTCCCCATCACCCAGAAGTTAATTCCTTCCCAAATCATTTTCTTCAGGCAACTCTCACCCGCCCTTAGCCTTACTCATACATACAACAAAAGTTCCCCTTTTTGTTCCATATACTGCAGTCACTTATCTTTCATCTTCAGTGGAATGAGTTATTTTTCAAAACAACATAGTTACTGTAATAAAATGGCCATGTGATTAGGTTAGCACAGAGCAGTTTTTGTGAAGAATAAACTGACTTTGTTCCTATCTATTATATAGCCAACATTCATTACCAAAGCCTTAAGTTTACATTTTAGATAATCTGAGCAAAAATTTCAGAAAGGGAGTCCTTTATCTATTTTGTCCTTATTTTTAATTGCCCTTATCCCTTTCTAACTGAAAAATGAGCAAGCCTCAGTAGGAGAAGGCACTTACTTTTCCTGATCGTTTTCACTATAGAAGGAGTTTGGTTTTTAACAGAGCCCAGGCTTTGAACTCAGCTCTGCAATGGCGACTCAGTAACTCTATGATCTGAGGCAGAAATCTTACATTCAAAAGCCCCAATTTCCTCCTGGGAGTAATAATGACAATCTTGACCAATATCGTTGCTGGGACAAGCACATGGGAAGCATGTGTGAGAAAGTCCTCTTTAAATGGTAAAGACCTTGCTTTTGACATGCTGCTATGACTTGTTCTCATTTAGCCATTTGTTCACGAAACAAGAAATATTTCTAGAGTGTCTACTATGTGTCAGGTGTTGTGCTAATAACTGCAGTGAATGATAACATCTATTAATACTTGTACAAAATTAGAAAAAGAGAATGCGATTAGTGTCTTTATATTCTAACACATTTTATAGGGAGAGACAACTGTAAGCTGGAAAATTAGCCAAGGACAAAAAAAGGCGTATTTATATTGATGTACTGAAGAATATGAATATGTGTTATGATATGAAAGGAAATGAAAGTTTTGACAGAGTGAACAGCACAAGATATGTTCCAGGAACACCAGACTTGCTCTGTCGTGCTTACAGTGATACCATATGGAGCCAAATTATACAGAACGTTGAAAATCAAGCTAAGGAATATAGATTTTATTTCCGTAGGAAATAGTGAGTCTTTGACAATTTTGAGTGTAATAATATGATCAGAAGTGGGACTTCCAGAATGGTGGTATGAGGAGCTCGGAGAACTCTTTGCCCCATAAAGAAACTGATTACCTGATGGAAATTATAAATGATAATTTTAAAAAACAACCACTTATCTCTGGAAATTTTAAATAGGGAAATATTCATTCAAGGAAATCTATGAACTCTTAGTAAGAACAGTGAGAGCCTGTGGCATCTTCGTTACAATCTGCTACCGCACTTCCCTTGATCAGTGTAACAGAAGCTCTACTCCAGGCAGGAGTGGCCAAGAGCTGGGCCTCCTCCCCCACCTCCTCATCTAGGATGACAATTTCACCCCAGGAGGGGCTGCTGCCCTCTCTCATTCCCACATCCTGTGTTGCAAAAGTCCTTCCGGGCTAAGAGGACTGGAGCTTGCTTCCGCTGACCAACGTCCACTCATAGGGCAGGGTCCCTACCCCAGATGTGTTAGGCCAAGAAGACAAAGCCTCAACTGCCTCTACATCAGTTCTCTCATAGGGAGGAGGATCTATGCCAGAAGGCTCAGCCTGCAAGAACAGGGGCTACCTCCCCACCCAGTACCCTTTGCTGGAAGAGCAGCATATCTTTATGGAAGAAGCAGGCCTTGTGTCTCCGGCCCCAGCTCCATTGCTGTGGAATCACAGTTCTGCCCCCCGTTTGTCCAGCCATAAGATCGGAGAGCTCTGAAATTCTCTGTTTCTCTAAGGAAACAGACTTCATTTGGAACAGAGCATGGGGAAGTCTTTGCCTGAAGATGTCGCAAACATTGGTGACCTTGGTTCTGAGCAGTTGAGAAAAAACTGATAGCTCCATAAAACTAGTCTGAGAGAGAAACAGGGAAAGAGACAGCTAAGAGGAGCCCTGCCAGGGTGAAGCTTGTCTCAAAGTCTGGCAATCCCCTGTCCCTACAAAGGGCTGGACATTAATTGGATTAAACTGTGAAACAGTTTATGCCCCAGGGCATTGTCAAAAACAATAGAGCAATCAGTTAGCAATTAGCGGAAGCTAACAGATGGGGGTTATGTTGGGGATCCTCAAGACCGCACTCAGTCCCACAATTCACTAGGACCACTCGGAGGACTCAGCATACAGTTGTACTCAGGGCTATGAGTTATTGCAGTGAAAGGTGACAAAGTAAAATCAACACGGAGAAAACGTGAATGAGGTGTGGTGCAGAGGAAACCAGGTGCAAGCTTCCGAGAGCCTTTCCTAGTGGATCACACAGGATGCATTAATTCCTCTGTCCCCGCCGTTGTGAGAACACATGTGAAAGTTGTCTAGCAGGGAAGTTCATTAGAGGCTGGTTTTTATTGGAGGCTGCTCACCTAGGCACTCTGCCTAGCTTGTATAAAAATTCCAGACTTCCAAACAGAAAGCAGGAGTTCAGCGAAACCATATTCTTTGTGCAGTTTAGGCATAGTGAGTCATTCTTATCCTTTCTAGTAATGGTGGGAACCCTCCCTTAATTCCAAGTTCCCCGAGGTGAATTCCATCACAATAAATCTGTTAAAAATGATGTAATCAAAGTTGAACTTCTGAAAGGGTAATGCAAACTAGTAGTGAAGTGTAGGGAGACTAGCATGGAGAAAAACTGAACAGAACAGAGAGGGGGCTTCTGCATTAGTCCAATCAAGAAGTACTAGGGGGACTTCCCTGGTGGCGCAGTGGTTAAGAATCTGCCTGCCAATACATGGGACGTGGGTTCGAGCCCTGGTCTGGGAAGATCCCACATGCCGCGTAGCAGCTAGGCCCGTGTGCCACAACTGCTGAGCCTGCGCTCTGGAGCCCGTGAGCCACAACTGCTGAGCCCGAGTGCCACAACTACTGAAGCCCACGTGCCTGGAGCCCATGCTCCACAGCAGGAGAAGCCACCGCAATGAGAGGCCCACGCACTGCAGCAAAGAGTGGCCCCCGCTCGCCGCAACTGGAGAGAGCCTGCGCACAACAACGAAGACCCAACGCAGCCAAAAATCGATAAAGTAAGTAAATTAAAAAAAAAAAAAAGTACTAGGGAGCTAAAGGGCAGAGGAAGATAATCATCATTTACTGAGCATTAACTGTACATACAACATGCTTGATATGACCCAAACTTTTATTCACAATCTTCTTTTCCATTACTCCTCTTCTCATACCATATACTGCAGCTGAACTCAATACCCCCCCAGAACTAACGTTGTCATAGTAGGAATGGTAAAGAAGATCATGATGAAAAATACGCAGTTAGTTTTATTTTTTCCATTTCTAATACACAGATTGTACTTGATTATTCAACGAGTTAAAAAATCCATCACCAAGTATTAGGATAGGCTAGATTATGCTTCTGCAATAGTGTTCAAACTTTAGCTTGCATAAGAATATCTTGGAGGGATTTTTAACTTATAGATTTCTGGGCCCCAACCTCAGAGATTCTGATTCAGTATTCTGGGGTAGGGCCTGAGAATTTGCATTTCTAATAAGTTCCTTGCTGAGGCTGATGCTCTTGGTCCAGGGGCCACACTTTGAGAACACTTGTGCTATTTTAACCATATGCCCCCCCAATCCCTGTGGTTTACCACAACAAAAGGTCATTTGTCACACATGCTACTAGTCCAACACAGGCTGCCTGGGGTGGGATGAAAGTGCAGGGGTTAGGGGTGCCTCTGCCCCACAGTCACTCCACAGTCACAGACACAGGCTGGGCTCCATCTCTGTAGCTGCACCATTAGAACCCACCACCTCCTTGATTGTCAAAGCAGGAGAAGAGAGCCATGGAGATCTCACAGCCATTCTCATGTTTGATCTAGAAGTGACACATGTCATGCCTATTCAGGGCCTATTGGCCAGAACTATTCATATGACCCCTGAAGTCTTAAGTCCTTCCAGAATGAGAAGAAAATTGGATATTAGTGAGCTCCAGTTCTCTAAGGATGGAATTATGTGTTTAGAGTAATTAGATTTAGCTAATTGAACTCAGTGTTTTATGGGACACAGATGATCTACCTACACACAAAGCTGCTGACCCCCAACTCTTATAGTGGCTGACTAGAATATAGTTATATAAAAACTCTCGACAGTAACTAAAAAAAACAACAACAGTGTGAAACTGGCATAAGGCTAGATATATAGACCAATGGAATATAATAGCAGACCCAGAAGCCCAGAAAAAACTCTTGCACATTTGGTCAAATGATTTTCCACAAAGGTTGCCAAGACCATTCAACGGGGGAGAGAACAAACAGTCTCTTCAACAAATAGTGCTGGGAAAACTAGAAATCCATGTATAAGAAAAATGAAGTTGGACCCTTACCTTACACCAGATACAAAAACTATCTCAAAATGGATTAAATCCTAAATTTAAGAGTTAAAACTGTAAAATTCTTAGGCAAAAACATAAGGCAAATCTTTACAACCTTTGAGTTGGCAATTGTTCCTTAAAAATAATGCTAAAAGCACAGGCAACAGAAACAACAAAAATAGATAAATTGGACTTCATTAAAATTTTAAAAAAGCAACTTTTTTACATCAAAAGACACTATCAACAGAGTGAAAAGGCAACCCACACAATGAGAGAAATGTTTGAAAATGTTAAATCTGACAAAAGTTTAATCCCCGGAAAATATGAAGAACTCATAACAACTCAACAAGAGAAAGACAAACATCCCAATTTAAAAACATGCAGAGGACTTGAATAGACATTACTTGAAAGAAGATATATAAATGACCAATATGCATTTCAAAAGATCTGAACATTATTAGTCATTAGGGAAGTGCAAATCAAAACCACAGTGAGATACCATTTCACACCTATTAGGATGGCTATAATCAAACAAACAAAACCCAGAAAATAACAAGTGTTGCTGAAACATAGAGAAAGTAGAAACCTTGTACATTATTGTTGGGGATATAAAATAATACAGCTGCTATTGAAAACTGTTGGCCATTCCTCAAAAAGCTCGAAATAGAACTACTATATGACCTAGCAGTTCCAAAAGATTGAAAAACAGGGACTCCAGAAGAAACATGTATGTCAATGTTTATTCAGGCATTAAAATTCCTCAAAAAGAGGAAACAACCCAAGGCTCTATCGACAGATAAATGGATAAACAAAATGTGGTATATACATACAGTGGAATATTATTCAGTCATAAAAAGGAATAAAGTTCTAATACCTGCTACAATATGAATGAACTCTGAAAATATTATGCTAAGTGAAATAAGCCAGACACAAAAGGATTAATACTGTATAATTCCACTTATATGAAATATTTAGGATAGGAAAATTCATAGAGACAGCAAGTAGATTAGTGGTTGCAGAAAGGAGTAATAGGGAATTATTGCTTAATGGGTAC
This sequence comes from Eschrichtius robustus, assembly GCF_028021215.1. Lineage (NCBI taxonomy): Eukaryota > Metazoa > Chordata > Mammalia > Artiodactyla > Eschrichtiidae > Eschrichtius > Eschrichtius robustus. Next base: position 56,497,424 of record NC_090840.1, on the reverse strand, counting down.
AGAGTATCTGCTTCAGGTAATGAAAAATTTTGGAGATAGTGGTGATGGTTGCACACATTGTGAAAATAATTAATGCCACTGAATTGTACACTGAAAATGGTTAAAATGGCATTTTATTATATATCTAAATGTATATATATATATCTCACAATAAAAAGGAAATACTAATATTATAGTACTTATGTATCATAGTAAAAAAACAGTAATCTCATTTTTAAATGAATATCTAAACCACGTATGTATAATATATACCAGGACATGGATCATACTATCAAATAATAGGAGAAATTATCTTATATTTCTCTTATTATTAATCTATTATTATTAATAAAACCATTTATCCTAATCTTATCATTAATGATATTTAATGATATCATTAAATTATCATTTATCTTTAAGTTTTTTTGAGAAATACCAGATGGAGTCAAGTAAAGTGTTTATGAGCACAGACCTTGTAGCTGGATTTCTGTGGACTTGAATCCCAACTCTGCCATTTGTTACTTAAGTGATCTTGGGTAAGTTACTTAATTCTCCGTCTCACTTTCCTCATTTTGAAATACAGCTAATAACAGTACCTACCTCTTACATCTTGGAAAGTAGATAAATTAAAATTTATAAAGCACGTAAAACAGTGCCTATTTTATGGTAAATGCTATGTGTGTTTGTTAAATAAAATAAATTTTCCCAGTATAGTGATTGGTTGATTTAATCTGGAATAGCCTCCAGATTCTCAAAGTAATGCTGTTGTAGTGGCTATAGTGGTTGTGTCATATCCCTTTGCTTGAAACAGAAATTTCATGGAGGTTATTACAATTTGACAAGTTTTTGTATGGCAGTGATGCAATGTAATTACATTTGGTGGAGAGAATAAAATGATTAAATTATGTCAACCCATCCCTGCATCTGAGATCCAAAGAAAATACAATTTACTCTAGTCCTTCTCACTTAGATAGATGGAAGGTGATGCCCAAATCTCTCCCCTCAGGGGGCAGGGAAGGTGAATTGCAGTCCTCCTGAGGGGTTCCAAGGGATGGAGACTGAAGAAGGAGCCTTGACATTGAAAGCCCTGGGTCCACCAGCTACAGCTGAGAGAGATACTAACCTCCAATTAGCCAAATCTACGGGCTGTGGGTGGAGAGGGATGGCCATGGACTCAAGAGCCAGAAAAGTGAACCTGAGAATAACAAGTCAGCTGTTAACAGGAAGAGGTCTGGGTCAACTGCCTGTAATTTTATTGTTGTCTAAAACTTGCTTTTATGTGCAAACCATAGTCCGGGAACTAGGAGGCAGATTTGGTCATTTGTTCATTCAACAAGCCTTGAGACATACATTGAATCCTCCTCTGAACACCGCGCTACACGTGAAACGAGATGTGGAGCGTTCAGACATCAGCGATGTACTGTGGTTAAAAAGGAAAAGAACCTTTGTGACCCCAGGGAGCTCTAACGTTATTGCTGTTGTTTTTAAAAGGAAGTGAAAACGGATACCGAATATTTCTTGCATGATGTCCCAGCAAGGAAATTCTTACACCTAGTTAAAAAAAAAAAAAAAAAGAAAGAAAGAAAGAAAAAAGGGAAGATTAAATCAACTTGGGAATAAAGCTGTTTTGACCTAGTGACTTATTGAAGCAGAAATTCGCTTCCCTTGATGGTCGTTGAGATGCCTTGTTTGTTCTCACTTGATCCCTGGTCTCTTTTACCCTGCCCCCAACTCCCATTTGCTTGAAAAGAGTTAAAAGTCGAAGCAGTAAATCAGGAAGTCTCCAAACCCAGCAGGGTTCAGTTTACAGTACTGCAGGGTTAGGGCTGCAAACTGGAGTCATCTAATTCCATTTTCAAAGCTGAACATCTAATGGTGGATTATCATTAATGGGAGACAGCGCAGTGTCAAAGGGCTGTGTCGGGTTCCAGACCTTTTCATGCTTTAAATTCCTATGTTTAATCAAAGGTTAACCAAATCATTGCTGGTAGCACACTGCGGCTTCAAGGTACGGTGGGTGGCCTGTCTTTGCCACTGAGTCAGCCATTGCTGATAAGAAAAAATATATTCATATATACACATTCCTGGATGCTCACCACTTTGCAAAAACTGTAACAACCGGCTCATGAGAAATTGGGGCTGGAGAGGCTATAATGGCATTTTATCTTTAATTGGGAACTAATTTGATTATTTGAATATATGATTATTGACTTGTTAAAGAATTTCTTTAATTTGTTTGGTCAAACAGAAATGGGCACAACATATTTTTTTAAATTTCTCGCTTCCTTCCCAGACCTTACTTCAGCTGCTTCTCCAAGTTACTGGTAATTCTAAGGAGCTTCCAGTGAAGCTCTTTGCTGGGCCTCTACAGACTTGTGAAATTAGGAGAAAGTTCAAGTCAGTCTCAGCCGATGGCAGAGAGGAAACCTGGGCCGGCTTCCTCATCATGGTTTGCTTGGTAAGCAGCGATTTAGGAGTCTGAATTATTTGAAGTGGCAAGAACTAAAGAAGATGAAAATTTCCAAAATGTATAGCTGGAGGCTTTTTAATTTTGTATAAGTAAGGAGGCCATAAACAGTGGTTCTCAAGCTTCAAAGTGCGTATGAATCACCGGGCTGCATCTTAGAAATGTAGATTCCTAGTGTTAAACCCCTGGGGATTATTTAATCCACTCCCTCGGTTTACAGATGCAGAAATGGGGACACGGGAGTCAGAGAGCCAAGCCATGTGCCCAAGGGCACCAGCCGGTCAGCAGAGGTGGCATTAGATCCGGCATCCCGACTCTCCGTTGTGGGTAAGTATTCAGAGTTGAATGTAACAAGATTCCTGTCCTGAACCTAGACAGACACATAAAACAGAGCATTCAATTCAGTTGTGATAATTGTTATATCAGCAGGATAAACAAAGGGCTTTGGGACTAAGGTAACTGCTGGGCACGGCTGAGGAATGTTGAAGGTGTACTTGAAAGTTAGGGGTTTACCAAAATGAGCCTGATGCCATCAGTGATAACACAAAAGCAAAGGTGCATTAAAGAGTTTGATGTGGTCAGGAGACTCCAAAAATTGTGCATTGTCTATAATACTCAGTGTCAGGGTTGGACTGTCGGCCAGGCCAGAGGCTGAACACGACTGGAACGAGTTAGGAACAGACTATAAAGAGCCTTGTATGATACTCTAAGGAGTCATCACTGCGTCCTGTAGGTGAGTTGTTCTCCCCTTTAGCATGCGTGAGAATCACCTGGATGACTGTTTAAACCACAGATCGCCGGGCCCCACCTGCAGAGTTTCTGGTGAAGCAAGTCTGGGGCGGGGCACAAGGAGAATGTGCATATTTAACAAGTTCCCAGGTGATGCCAATGCCACTGCCCTGCCGCTGCTCAGGGGATGACACTGCGATCTTCCGCTGTGGGTGTTAGAGAGCCAGAAGGAGTTTAGAAAAATAAAGGACATGATAGCATTTAAATTGTAGAAAGAAAATCCAAGGTGGGATAGTGAAATTAGAGTGTGCTGGTTGCAGGGAAAAAAGAGGCCATATTGTCGGTTTATTGCCATTTACCGTGTGCCGCATTCTGTGCCAAGAGCTAAATTGTTAGCTTTCATTTAACATATTGAAACTATACAATTGCCAAGTCTTAAGCATAAGGCTTTGATCGGACTGAATGTTAGAATCACAGCTAATAGCCTTGCAAGGAGAGGAAGAGATACAGGTTGGTGTTCAGTGCTGAGACCAGCTGATGGCTGTTGGTGCAGTGGAATATTTCCACTGGAGTGAATGGACTTTGGGCACAGCTCGCCCTTCATTAGCTGTGGCGTGGGAAGGGACACTCGTCCCCCCTCACCTCTCCTGGGCTCCAGTGGTCCTCTAAGTCAGGAACCTTGGCAGCCTCAATCAGATATCACCCTCCAAATGTAAAGGCAATTTACCTGGACCCAGCTTAAAATCTGAATTCCTCATCCCAGCTTTCCAAGTTCTCCTTCATCTAGCAAGTGTTAGCTCTCACAACCTTTAAACATACACCATTTATTTGTGAGAGGCTGATTATCTTACCAGACCTCAAAGATGCCATTTTCAGTCTAATCTTCATGTCATTTCTCATACTAGTAAAGCCTTTCCCCTTCCCTGTCAAGTCAAATCCTACCCATCCTTCAAAGCCCCGCTCTGAGTACTCTTCCTTGAGCCCTCCCTATATTTTCTAGCCTGCACTGATCCAGCAAATTACAAAATCCTGTAACCGCAATTGACTTGTAATTCACAATTTAGTCCTTAACTATGCCTATTTCTGGTCCCTGCTTAATGTCTCTTCATCAGTCTTAGTTTCTCAGCCAGACTGCCAACTCTTCAAAGTCATCCTCTGTGCTACCCAGGAAATTTGTCAGGTGCTCTGCACAGGGTAGGGGAATTCCATTCTCAAGTGCTGATCCATAATGTCAATCTACAATGTCAGTGAAAGCAAGCGCAGTTAAAACCTGAATCATACATACATTAGAAGTGGCACAGTAAGATATTGTAGCAAATTACCTAAAAAAAAAAAAAATAGAGCAGCTTGTTCACTGGGCTCCAGCTACACCAGCCTTGTCTCGGTATTTCTTATGCTCCAAGCTCCTTCTCCCCTCCAAGCCTCTACATTGTAGTGTCCCCTCTGCGTGGTGTTTGTTTCTTCCCCACCCATACCTACTCCTGGGTAATGCTCCCCACAAACTAGATCTGTCTGATGCTCTCATGACATCCTCTATCTTTCCTTTTTGTATCCATCATGGTTTGAAATTACACATGTGTTGGTGTGATTGTTTGATGACTTCTATTAACCCTACTAGACTGGCAGCATCTTGAAGGCAGGGAGAGGGTTTTAACCCCTTTATAGCCTCAGCTCATAGCACAAAGCCTGGGCATACACAGTGTTAAATATGTATTTCTTGAATTAAAAAATATGTGAACAAAAAATTATTAAAAATTAAAGTAACCAAACGTGTCTGATGGACATGCCATTCACCCATTCTCATTGTGCTTGGTCTGTGGTAACATCTCCATTTTCTGTAGGCATGTCCCTATTCTTGCAGGCATCTGTCTTCTCTTTGTTTTTGGTTTTGTTGTTGTTGTTGTTTACTTTTGCTAGTTTCTGAAATGCAAACACCTAACCGTAGGAAGAGGTAGGATTCATATAGATACAGAATCTTGAAGCTCCAGCTCCAGAAACGCGCTCTCTGCAGTCTCACCCCAGCTTTGTCTCCCTGTGTCTGGGACCAGCTCCAGCTTGGCTTAACTCCTGGATGACATGACACCCAGACCTTCTCTCCCTGGCAGACTCCTACACTCTTCCAGCTACAATGGCAGCATCTCGCAGATCATTCGCAGATCTGCCTTTCTAAGCCAACCTTCCTACTCCTGTCCAGACCTACACTTATAAGCTTTCAGATGTTTTTGCCCACATGTTTCACAGCCTGCAAACCTATCATCATAAAGACAAACATCATACTTGCTTTAGCCCCCAAGACTGTGCTTCTATCTTGCTTGTCTTCATTGGTAATAGGAGGATCACACCTCTGCAATTCTCACAGGCAGCCAAAGGGAGGATCATTGTAAATATTTCTCTTGGTTCAATTTTATCTTCCCGTATTTTGTCTATAACATTTACAACAAATCTGCACTTACTAGAAAAGAAGAAATCCATGCCTTGCTACTCACATGGAGGAATTATGGTAATACTGGCCTCCACTTTCTTTGGTCCATTTAATTTGGATTGACTTTTCTGTTCACACTACATGTGGTTGTCAAAGATTCTAACATGATTAATTCATAGACACACACACACCATTTCTCTACAGATTATTATAAACTCTTAAAAAATGAATGTCTTCAAAGGTGCCGCATGTGTGTCCTTATTTGCACTCTTTGTCTTCCTCCTTCCGACTCCTGCAATCAAGATAGACATTGGCTTCCCTTCAGCCCTTTTATTCTCTTGAATTACCTCTATACTTTCTTCTGTGACATCCTGAAATCTGGTGCAATCTTTTTCTTGAGTTAGAAATATTTTAGAACCCCTTGTCTTTCAAAGAAGATCAAGAATTGACTAAAGCAGCCTACTTGCAACACCAGTCTTAAAAGGATCGGGAAACATATTAATTATTTCCAACTTTCCATTAGTTATCAATCTAAATTAACCATCCCTACACTTAGCTGAAATCTTTATTTAGATTCTGACTAAAACAGTCTTTAGATTCTGTGTAGGGGAGAAAAAGAATCATGGACTGAACAGTCTAAAAACTTGGAAAGAAGATCTTGATATAAAGGGAGAATGAATAGTGGCAAAAATAGTTTTCCTTCTGATTTCTTTTTGTGTCCTAGCATCTCTCATTATCTTTGATGCACAATAATATTTGATGCTAAATAAATATTTGTAGAATGAATAAATTAACATGAACACAGTACATAAAATGTTGTAGCATGCGTTCCTACTGGTTCCAAAGTATGCAGTGTTCTCAGTTCAATATGCTATAGTTTAATTTCTATGTTTTGAAAACAATCTTGAAGATGCAGCCAAAGTACATCATATAAACTACATTTTGAAAATCTTGTTAATTTATGTTTCATTTTAGAAGAATGGAATTTCTAATTTATTTCCCAGAGTCTTGTAAAATGGTGGTATTGATTACAATGTTTTACTTATACTTTGGAATCTCTCTAAGGTTTAAACTCAGCTTGAAAGCAGGGTCATGAATCTGTTCTTGAGTAAGTGTAAGGCAAAGTCGCTATAATCAGATAATTTTAGTGTTCACAGTAAAAAATAAAAATAACGTTGAAGTCATTTTAGGTAGACAATTTGGTATGGCTCCCTTGAGTCCCCTTAAGTAATTTTACATTCTGAGATCTCCGAAACTTTGATTGATGCATTGATAAATGCTTTCTTCTGTTTTAGATAACAAAGCAACCAATGACTAAAACTAAAGCCAAGTTTTGCCTTTAAAATATCCTCCAGTGAATGTCAAGCTATATCAAAGCCTAATTCACACTGCAATGCCTATCATGAATATTGTGTTGATCATAAATTCTGACTTTAAGCCCAGATCTTATAATGACAATTCTGCTTTCAAACAGTTATGTTGTGGTGAGATCTCTCTGAAGACTGACTGCAGGGATTACAAGGTCATCCTTGGCTCCAGTGAATTCCATAAACTTGTGAATAAGAAGCCCTTATTTTTTCAGGGTTTTAAGTGTCATGATAAGGAATGGAATATGTCAATAACCTGCTCTGTAGGTTTCCTGTCTTAGATGTCTGGATTTGATCACATCTCAGGTAATAGTTTTGCCTCATAATTACTTAAGGTGAATCATTTGGAAACGTGGATGGCTACAGTGACTCAGTAACATTTGAAGTTACTTGGAGCTCAAGTGAATTCATTAATTTCAATCTACTATTTTGATTAATATCAATCCCAGGATAACCAACCAAAGTTAGTTGATTTGGAGCACTTCCTTGATTATTTGTATTATTATTAAGTTTTATTGTTTGCCTCAAATTGTTCTTTCATAAGTGAGCTTTAACTGATACCGAACATCCAGTCTAATCCAGATTGCAGTAAGGAAATACACAAAAGCTTTCTCCGCATCAGTTCTCTGGTTAAGAAACTAGAGTTTCTCTCTCACTACAGACGCCATTATTCCAAACCTAAGAATAACTGGTTCCACAGCCACTAGAATGGTCCTCCTTCTCAGCATGTGTGGCTGACTCAGCCTTACCCTTTGGTGCATGTACTTGATTCTTCTTGTCTCTGTGCCTTCTGCCTTCAGTGACTTCCCTTTCCCTTCCTCAAAGTAAAAAAACTTTTCTGACAGTTTCAGCTCCAGGGTGCCGATCCCTTTATTTTGAATTTCCTGACCCTTTTAGCTATTTGTATTACTCTTTATTTCATGTGTCAGTGGCCTGTCTCTCATTCTCAAAAAGGCAGAAACAATGTGTTTTTTTGTTTTGTTTTTTTTTCTTGGTATTTCACCCAGAGCCAACTTCAATACTCAGTATACAGTAGATACTTCAGATTCGGGTGAGTGAAGGGACATCAGTGCAATTTGGGAAAACCTTTCAATAGCGTTGTCTTGCCCCCTCAAAAACTTTTTTTTTTTTTTTGTTAACCCCTTCAAACCAACTTTTAGGCTGTTTGAAAACAAACAGTAACATGAATTATTATTATTATTACATCCTCCCACTCTCCTTTCTGATCATCATTTGCAATAGGAACTATCTGGAAGTATATTGTCCAAGTGCATGCACTTGGAGGAAAAAAGGAAGAAATTCAGGAAAATAGCTCCTTTTCAGGCTAATGATTCAGGACTGGTCTTATGGATTAACGATTATAATTTATTATATAGTTCTGAAATTAAAAGAGATTTTGTTTCTTAGTTAAGACACACAGCCTGAAATAAGTCATTCTATTTATAAAATTGTAAGAGGAAGGAGTTAGGAAATTGTGCCTGCTTGGTGCTTTGTGTTAGATTTTTCTAGCTAAGTCATTTCTGAGATAATCTAAATGTGTAGAAGGCTAGTTACTCTTCTGCAAGTCTGATATTATTGTTTCATAGACCTGGTAGCAAAGCAGAAGCAGGCTGTTGAATTTAAGTGAAGCTGAAACCAAAGTCTTCCTGCATCACACCTGTTAACCACTGTAATGAAAGGCCAATTTCAACACTGCTGGTTGTCAAAAACTGCTTGTGTTACCACAAATTCACTTATGACTCTCTTGGGAACATCACTGCTGTGAAATCTATAGGATTAGAAACTGCCCCCAAATTCTGCTCAGCAGAGAATGCCAACATTTCACTCAAATGCCACTTGTTTGTCAAATGAGCAAGGGCAGGGAAATTGATGAGGGTACTAATTATTCTTGAAAGAGCCAGAGAGGAGTGGAGAACATTCAAAGACGTCACAATGAAGCAAGGAGCAAAGGAATGAATTTCCCCCAAACTTTAAAAGGCTTCAGATCCACAGACAGCAGGGCTGTGAATTAGAAACAGGTCTCCTCCTCTGCTGCCATCCTAACATTTCCCTTGTGGATTAAGGCAGTTGGAGTATAAATTTTTGAAAACTGTGAAATTTTCCCTTCTTTCCAACACTGAATATCTATGCATAATAGGAGGATATAGACCATAACTGCTTTGACTCATCTTTTGTCTTCCTGGGTTTCAGGAAAATTAATGTTTTTTCCCCTAAATACCAAAAAGGAACACCATGATAGTTAAAATGGTGAAGGCTTTCAGAGAAAGGTTCAACTGCTCACTATTTAAGCTAACTATGCAAATATGAAATTACTCTGGACTTTAAAAAGGCCAAGTAGGATTTGGTTTTTAACCCGCAGATGCGTCAAAGTTACAAATCAAAAATTTCAAGAAGAGCTAGAGCAAGTTCTTTGACTTACTACACTAAAACACACTGGCAACTATTTTAAGTTCCATGCAAGGGAAAATAAAATATCCAAATTGTCTTCTGCATGCGTCTTTAGATAATAAAGAAGATACTAGAAAGCAAGGGCCTGAGAAAGAGAAATACCTTGGGAGAGTGGTACACATTGCCAGAAGAGAAGACCTTGGGTTCACTCTGCCCACGTGTATTTGCATTTTTAATTAGACATGAGTAAAGATTTACAAACTTCCAAGCCTAAAGAAATGAAATTTTATTCTTTGGAAATCAAATGGCATGACTGGTATTTAAGATGGAAAAGATTTAAAAGTATGCCAAAGAAGGATGAGTCGCTTGATATCCCAAAGACATACCAGTGAGATAGCAAAAAATTTTCAATGAAAATTTACCATTTGCTGAGCACTGCTGTAGGTCCAACGACAACATGCACTTGCCTTCAAATTGCTTATAATTCATTAGTGTTCTAAGAAACACATGGCAATCTTATGCGAACATGTTTAGTTTAAGATACAGCACAGCATAGAAAGAGATATGTGAAAGTATGAAGTTAGGAAAACCAATTCTCTATGCTGAGATGGCGAAGAAAATTTATAATTAAACATGCACAGTTACTTGCTTTGCCTAATTGTAGAAACATTCCTACTGGCTGAAGTATGCTTTTCTGCTTTTGAATTGACCCTAAAGTCTTTCATTATTAGTTTAATGGGGAACATAAGCAATCCTGAGAAATCCTCCCATTTCTCACCTTCTATGTCACCTCTTGACGATCACAGCCCTCTCGCAAAGGGTGGTTGATAGTATCAGAACCAGTTTAGCACAGTGGCCATAATTTCTTTCTTTTATCCACTATAAAGTGTTTAAACTACCCCAGGAACTCAGACAGAGCCAGGTATACCCAGATAAAAGGTAAGGCTTGTTTATTAAATAAACTACCACAAGGAGTTATGGTTGGATGACCCCATTTGAAGCGAGGAAATGTGTTGGAAACACACTCAGCTAGGACAGAAAAGACATGTTCTTCCCAGAGGCTTGCTAAAGCTTGTTCTACGCCAATACATTTGATCTCAATGATCTCCCACAACTAGGACTGTGGCTCAATAAAATGGAGTAATACTGTCCTTGGTTTCTGAAAGTAAATACAAAGTACGGGTACCATCTGGACATGCAGGTGCAACTGAGAGTCTTGTTCATTCTGTGCCTATTAAGCCAGGACAGAACATCCTGTCCAAGGATGCCCTGATTGCAGCTTCAGAGAGGCGGCCAAAGGCAGGAAACCGTTTCCCAGGCACATGTGTTATTCAAGGGACTTGTAAATGTTTTGTGGTTATTCAATTTTACAACCACCAGGTCTGGATTACAGGAAACTATTCTAAACTAGGGCAGAAAATCTGTAACAGAAGCAATCCAGATAGCTTCCAGGATAAGGATAGTGACTCAAATCTTTAAAGAGGTTTTGTCTTTTGGTTTGGTTTTGTTTGTTTACTAGAGAGTGGCTAGATCAGCCAAGCCTAAGTCCATGCAACAGCAGGGTGAGACCACTATCTCAGGCAGATTATTGATTATTGACATTTAAAAAATTTTACATAATCTTCATTCTGTTGAGAAGTGTACTTGAGAGCTAATTACATGTGTTGGGCTCCTTTTTTTTTTTCCAGCTGTGTCTAAAGCAGGAAATGATAGGTTGCTCTCTGGCTAAAAGAATTGTTAAGCAACTAATTGGGTCAGAAAATTTCTGCCCAGTTTTGTAGGCCCAGAGGACCTTAGATATAAGAAAGACTCAAGATGAGAGTGAAGAGGGGGTGGGAGGGTGCTGTCCTTAGAAGCCTTCCTTTGTGACTTACTGGTTATACATTATCTCTCTTCTGCCATTTAGCTCCTCCCCTCTTGTGTTTTCTTTCCCCTTCTTTGAACTTTGGGCAATAGTCAAGTCTTCAGGCTATGCTGCCTCTTAGAGGTCCCCGGAGGTACTGGGGAAGCTGTAGGTTGAGACTGCCTACAAGCCACCTCACACATTTGCCACGCCAGCCCACTCTCCTCACACCTGCCATGTTCTCAAGTCTTCTATATATAAGGACAATCCCCTTTGTTGGAGGAAGATTTTTCTTACCAGAATTTTGGAAATTCAAAAAGCATTTCTTCATACAAACACTTCAGAAGGACCCAAGTCATTCATGGCTTGTATATGATTACAAATGAAGTCTCCTCTCAGTAGACGGTATCAGCTCCAAACCTGCACAAGCAAAGCAATAATAGCACACGCTGTATGCTTCCTCTTTTCTGAAGATGGCTTAGCACCTTCGCTGTAATGATATACTCAAAAAATTCTAATAAGCCAAGGAATGAGAGCAATGGGCTGTTCTCCCTCAAACCATGGGCTTGCTAAGTGTAGCTCTATTGGATTCCTCAAAAGGCTTGTACAATTTCTCTCCCACATGAGATTAGAATAGACTGATGTATATAATTCTGAGTAATTTGCCAGCCCTTCCCCCTTTTTATCATAATGGGGTTATGTTAATCATCATCTTTATCTTCAGGGATCTCATTTTGAGCTCAGCAAAGTTGTGAAAATATCAACTGACAGTTCTCCAGTTTCTACTTTAACTTCCTTTATCAGTCTTGAATATATAATGTTTGGCTTGATGCCCTGTCCATTATAACATCTAACACTTGCAGTGTCCCAGCCAAAGCTGTTCACACAGTCTTACTCTCTGTTTGATACCCAGAGCAACTTAATCCCCACTTTAGGCAAATCTTTGTTTTTTTTTTTTTAATTAATTAATTAATTTATTTTTGGCTGTGTTGGGTCTTCATTTCTGTGCAAGGGCTTTCTCTAGTTGTGGTGAGCGGGGGCCACTCTTCATCACGGTGCGCAGGCCTCTCACTGTCGCGGCCTCTCTTGTTGCGGAGCACAGGCTCCAGACACGCAGGCTCAGTGGTTGTGGCTCACGGGCCTAGTTGCTCCGCAGCATGTGGGATCTTCCCAGACCAGGGCTCATGTCCCCTGCATTAGCAGGCAGATTCTCAACCACTGCGCCACCAGGGAAGCTCCAAGGCAAATCTTACTCCTCTCTGTCCATCACTGATTTTTGGATGGGGAAAGAATGATTGTTCTGCAATTTTTCAGTTTCATTGCCCTCATTTCAAAATTATGCTTCTTTCCCCCCTTTTCTGAAATCAGTGTTTTCTATCACTATTTATTGTATATAAAAGAAACCTGATAAACTAAAAGTTTGATGAAAAAATGCATCCTTCAGCATACCAAACCACCAGTTATCTTGAGGTATAAGCATATTTATTGTCTTTGGAACTGTAGGTTTGAGGAAATACAAGTTAAAACAATAATTTTGTATAAGTTGGGCTTATCAACTTGGCAAAATAAAAAAAGGATAAATTATTGATGAAAATATAATTGGTATACCCTTTCTAAGAAAAAGCAGAAAATATGTATGAAACATTTTTAAATGCACATATGTTTTAAGCGCCTTTAAATTTTTTATCCTGAGATTATTATTAAAATCATGGGCAAATGATTGATGAACAAAATGCATTGCTGAACCATTACTCATTTTTATTTTATTTTATTATTTTTAAAAAAATTTTATTGGAGTATAGTTGATTTACAATGTTGTATTAGTTTCTGCTGTACAGTAAAGTGAATCAGTTTTATATATATACATATATCAACTCTTTTTTAGATTCTTTTCCCATATAGGTCATTACAGAGTATTGAGTAAAGTTCCCTGTGCTATACACTAGGTCCTTATTACTTATCTATTTTATATATAGTAGTGTATATGTCAATCCCAATCTCCCAGTTTATCCCTCCCCCTGCTTTCCCCCTGGTAACCATAAGTTTGTTTTCTACATCTGTGGGTCTATTTCTGTTTTGTAAATAGGTTCATTTGTACCAATTTTTTTAGATTCCACATATAAGCGATATATGATATTGCTTATGTCTGACTTACTTCACTCAGTATGACAATCTCTAGGTCCATCCATGTTGCTGCAAATGGCATTATTTTGTTCTTTTTTATGGCTGAGTAATATTCCGTTGTATATATGTACCACATCTTCTTTATCCATTCCTCTGTCGATGGACATTTAGGCTGCTTCCATGTCCTGGCTATTGTAATAATGCTGCAATGAACATTGGGATGCATGTATCTTTTTGAATTATGTTTTTTTCTGTATATATGCCCAGGAGTGGGATTGCTAGATCATATGGTAGCTCTATTTTTAGTTTTTTAAGGAACCTCCGTCCTGTTCTCCATAGTGGCTGTACCAATTTACATTCCCACCAACAGTGTAGGAGTGAATCATTACTTGTAATCAAATGTCTTACAATAGAAGATTGATTAAGTAAACTGGTTATATTTATGGAAGAAAATATGTGAGCACTAAAAATTAGGTTTTAATGTAAAATTCTTATACTTTTAAGTAAAAATTGAGCAGACTATAAAATTTTACATATGGAATGAAGATCTATCTAATCATACATATATTTATACTGAAATGAAAACATTTGTATCTCTAAAGGGAAAGTTATTTTGTTTTTCAAGTGTCAAGTTTTTGAGTTTCGCATACTTCTCTTTTACAATAGGTCAGATTATAGCATAATTCCCCTATTTTAAAATATACAGAACAATTGTATAAGCATTTTTAAACATAGATTACAAGTATAGAGTCAATCATTTGCAGCTGCAACTTTTAAAAACAAGTCCATCACCTCAGACTTCAAAACAAGGCTAAATGAAGTATGTCATATAACATATTATCATAATATGCTTTTTTGAAAGCAGATTACTGACGTTGCTCTAAAAGTAGAAAGCTAAAATAAATTGTTCAAAGATGATATTTTCTATTATTGAGTCATTGGGTATAAAATATTTTTTTCCTTTTCAAAATACTGTGGCTATAAAGTTTTGCAGAGTGTATATGTGGTAATTGTCTTTCCACAGCTAATTCACAACATTATCAGCCAGGTCTCTAGGTGTTAACATGTCTTAAAGGCAGACAGACAGAAGTTGCTCTGGGCTAATACTGCTGCTCTATTTAAAGCATATACTAGAAGGCAAGTTGCCAGCCCCCTTCCAACAAAACAAGCATAGTAATAAATAAACAGTGGACCTTCAATGAAAATCTATTAATTTCAAGTTATTCAGTGAGCCTCTATTACATTCCTAACTCCATCTTAATCTTTATATAGATAAGAAGAGGTATAAAAATTGTTGCATTCTAAACTCAAGGATTAAAATTTTAACAAAGAATAAGGAGTGGCACAAATGAGAACATTAGTAATAATACAAACATATTTGAGCAGGGAGATGGCATAAAAATCAGAGACATGAAAAAAATCAGAGAAATAGTCAAAAATGGTATCAGCAAAAGGTTATTAGAAACGCTGATTATTGTCGGTTGGATTTGAGTAGACTGCAGGATGCAAACTCAAACATCCACAGGGAAGGTAAGTGTACAAGACAGGGCATTGTAAAGATGTAATGGGCAGGGATGGAGACAATGGGAAAATGGAGCAAGGGCAGTCACTGCTCTGCCCCAGCAGGTTGTCATCAAAAGGTCAGTGAACATCTGGTGTTGTCAGATCTTGAGCTTTTCAATCTTAGTTGCCTGCTTGTAAACGAAGGGAAGTCATGGCCAAGAGAGTGGTGCCACTTGATTCCATTTACCCAGTCCTAGCCCACAAATGGGTCAGAGTTCCAATCAGAAAAGCAGAGCTCTGGGAGATATAGATATAGATATAGATATAATTTATTATAGGGATTTGACCTTATGCAATTGTCAGAGCTGGTTACATAGTCTATTTGAAGCTGTTGTTTATTACTTGTGTCTCATACTGGAAGCTGAAGCCTAGAAAACAAGTGGTTAAGAAGGGAGAATAGACATGAGGGGGAAACAAGGAAAAACTGGAACCTGTAACATTGAACTGGAACCCATGAAAAAGAACCGGCCCCTGCAGTGGTCTCTCCCTGTTCCCAAGCTTCACCCTCTCATGACAGAGGAGCCCTGCAGGAGAAGCTGTGCTCTGAGCCGCTGCCCCCCCGCCAGCTGAGCCAGCCCATTAGCAGTAACGTGTGAGCTGCAGCAGCATCTTGGGCTCTCCTCTGACCTCCAAGCATAAAAAGTGAGACGCTGCTGCCTGATTCTCTTCAGCTTCTCTACTCTTGGGACAAATGTGTGTTAGCTTATTGACAAAAGGTGCCAGTGTCTCCTGCGGGACGTTCCCATCATCAAAGTTGGAGGCTTGGGAGAGTGGAGAGAACTTGGACAAGATATTAAGCAATTTCAGTTCTGGATCTTTTTTTTTTTTTTTTTTTTAATTTTTATTTATTTATTTATTGTTTATTTATGGCTGTGTTGGGTCTTCGTTTCTGTGCGAGGGCTTTCTCTAGTTGCGGCGAGCGGGGGCCACTCTTCATCGCGGTGCGCGGGCCTCTCATTATCGCGGCCTCTCTTGTTGCGGAGCACAGGCTCCAGACGCGCAGGCTCAGTAGTTGTGGCGCACGGGCCTAGTTGCTCCGCGGCATGTGGGATCTTCCCAGACCAGGGCTCGAACCCGTGTCCCCTGCATTGGCAGGCAGATTCTCAACCACTGCGCCACCAGGGAAGCCCTCAGTTCTGGATCTTGATCTATGCAGATTAAATGACCATAGTCTAGTCACTTAACTTCTTTGGTGCTCAATTTCCTCACCAGTAAGATGAGAGAATTAGGGTCAACTCTAAACTGCAAGTCTAAGACAACCAATGATTATGAAAAGGAAAATAATACGCAAAAATTGTACCAGGGAAGACTTCTCACGGCTTTGTTATGTGATATGTATACGTGCTAAACAGAAGATCTGAAATTAAGAGCACAGGCAGGCCAATTTGGAGGCAATGGTATGAAATAAGGAGAGACAGAAAGACAGGGATGTGGTGGAAAGAATAGGATGAAAATGTGGGAGACTGGGACTCTTGTCCTGGCTTCCCCTCAGACTCCTTAACCTAAACGCAGTCACTTAGCTCATGAGGGTCTCTGTTTTCTCCTCTGTAACGTGAAAGCAGGAGGCAGTGGTGCTCATCATGGCTCACAGTGGAATCCCCTCAGGAGCTTTACAAAAATATTGATGTGCAGGTCCCATCCGCAGAGATCCCGATTTAATTGTTCTGTGACATGACCTGGACATCAGGATTTTTTAAAACTCCCCAGATTCTAATACGCAGCTAAGCTTGAGAACTCCTTGTTAGAATTTGCTTTAGTAATGGCAGTGTGATTTAAGGGCTGGGGAAAGTGTCTCCCTCTTAACACACACATATGTGTCCATCACAAACCTGTCAGACTGCACGATCGTTCATCCTTAGAGGTTCATCCCACTGGGTATTGAAGCCTCTTCATTACTTATTAAAATTCATACCCTCCTGCTAAATGTGACACCTTGAACTTACAATAAGTATATCTTACCTAGAATCATAAAAACTAATTTGGAAAGAATCTCAGAGGTTACAAGTTCAAACTGGCAAGTATTTTTACTATGATTTTTATAGATAAGGAAGCTGAAACTCAGGGATGTCTTTCTCCAGCATTATTCTTTTCCATAGCATTTATTTTGGTGTGGATGTGGGGAGAGGTTTTAATTAATGTCCTTTTTCTTACATAATATTTTTTAAAATAAGAGGTTTTGGACTGTGATTGTGTGGCCATGTATCATTTAAAGACCTTGTGCTTTTATGTCAATCTATTTTAGAGTTTAAAATAAATTCTTTTTGGGTGAGAATCCTCATAAATGATGTTTTAGCCTTTAATATGCCTCATTTATCTAAATCAGCATTTCCTGCTCTGTTTCATCTTCGCCCTGGGATTTCTTCCTATGATTTACCTTTCACTCTTCATACCTTTCATCTTAATCCACAATAACTCTACTCTGTTGGCCAAAGAGAATATATCATTGCCAAATTCAAAAGCAAAAAGAGCTCTCCCTTCCATTAAAAGACATAAACAGCTGTCATATAATGTATACGTCTATTCTCAAAGACATGTTGGACATTTTGCATATCTGGGAATTGTTTCACCACTGGGGTGAATGAATTAAACTCTATAAATTTGCAACACCTTAAATCAATCAATCCCTAAAGATAAAGTTCTGGTCTAAGCTTTGCCTACTCTAATTGGAGCACACCCTTTCTCTCCCCTCTAATCAGCGTAGTCCTGTCCGAATCAACCTATCTGAATCAAACCGAGGTATTTTAGGACCAGATGTTGGTGAAATGATGTTTGCAAAGGTATGATCTCATCAGGGATTCCATGTTCTAAGAGGCTCACACAAGCAGGAGATTATGACCAATGTATTTATTACTCTTTGCGACCTAAATTCTAATTGGAATCATGCAAATCTTGTCAAAATTCTGTTACTGGTTTACTTCTCCATTGGGGAAAAACAATCATTTTTCTTTACAAAAAAAACCCTGCAAACCTTTAGATAATTAAAAAAATCCTCATAAGCCTGGTGTTTTCCTTCCTTTAATATCTAATCTAAAGCATAAGGGTGAGTATAGAGTTTTAGTATATTATATATTGTTTAAGATATTATTTACATGAGGGACATTGCTGTAACATATTGAGCTGAGAAAATACTTGGTATGATACATTTTGCAACCAGAGAGAAAAGGAATCTTTTAAGATTTTTCATAAATGTGACCAAAATTTCTTCATTGACTGGCCTCATGCAATCATTTTTAAAGAACTGAGAGAATATAGTCTTTAATGATACCTATCCAGAAAGAACTAAAAAATGCATTACTTTCACTTGGGAAACTTGCTTATGTGATCTGAGGTGCTTTTTTTAAAGGTGTAATACTGAAGAAGTCCCAGGAATTTTCTTTGGAACTTGGGAATTTATTCACAAATTAATGACTTTGACTACAAATTTCTATTCTCTCCCCTTCATTTTGAATCAAATAATATGCCAAAGATATTTTAATAAAATTTGTTTTGAGGATCACACAGTTTTAAATTATAATAATCAACATAGAATGAGGTGGTAAACGTTCCTGAATTTTAGTCTTTAACTCACCATATAGTTGTTACGTGAAAATTGGCAGTTACCATTTTAAAAAGCTCTAGTATTCTCATTTGTAAAACCTATTGTGTGAGAACAAATGATAATGTATGTAAAATACCTTGAAAAGTGCCTAACAAAATAACAGCTACTTAAGAGAAAAGAGCCCTTTTAAAACAAAACATGTTTATTCATGAGAGACTTGTTATTTAACCAATTACCCCTACTATTAAGGATTCTATCAAGTTTTATCTTCTCCAGAAGGATAGTCCCCCAAATTTGGCAACACCTAGATCTCGCCACTTCTTCCTCATACTTAAGGTCTCTTCATACTTTGCTATCTGATTATATTTCTTTTATCATTATAAAAATCTTTATTTTTTCTCTATTTAATATTCTCATAGAATCATGTTATTTAACATTAGAGGAATGTTGTAAAATGGTCTGTTTCTATAGAGCAATGTGTATTGTATGTGCATTTGTGCACATTTTGTTATATATTTTATTTATTTAAATATAACAGCTTTATTGACATATCATTGAAATATTATCTAGTTCACCCATTTAAAGTATACAATCCAATAATTTTTAGTATATTCAAAGAATTATGAACCCAGCACTGCAATAAATTTTACAACATTTTCATTATCCTAAAAGGAAACCCAATAGGCATTATCTGTCTTACTCTCTATTTTGCACCAACTTTACCACCCCAGGTAATTATTAATCTAATTTCTGTCTCAGTAGTTTTGCCTATTCTAGACATTTCATATAAATGGGATCATATATCATATTAGACAAAGATACACACATATCATATTTTGTTTACAGTTCATTAGATGATGGTTATTTGGGCTGTTTCTACCTTGGGGTTATTATGAATAATGCTGCTATGGATATTTGCATAGAAGTTTCTGTGAGGACATATGTTTTCATTTCTCTTAGGTGTTTTCCTAGGAGTGGAATTTCTGGGTGATATAGTAACTCTATGTTTAACCTTTTGAAGAACTACCAGATGGTTTTCCATTATTTTACATTCCCACTGGCAATGGATGAGTGTTCTAACTTCTCCACATCCTCATCATCATATATTATTTTCTGACTTTTTTACTAAATCTATCCTAGTGGGTATGAAGTGGTATCTCATTGAGATTTTGACTGTATCCTGCATTTTCCTGATGCAGAATGGTGTTGAATATCTTTTTATGTGCTTATTGGCTATTTGCATTTTTTCTTTGGAGAAATGTCTATTGAATTCCTTTGTGAATTTTTGACTGGGTTGTATTTTATTATTTAGTTGAGAGAGTTCTTTATGTATTCTAAATACAAATTACCTCTCAATGCAGTATTTTCTTGCATCATGTGGGTTGTCTTTTCATATACTTGATGGTAGTCAAAAAACAAAAGATTTCAATTTTGATGAAGTTCAATTTATTTAATTTTTTCCTTTTGTTGCATATACTTTTGGTGTTATATCTAAGAAGGCTTTGCCTAACCCAAATGCCAAAAATTTACTCATATTTAATTCCTTTAATGATATTTTCACTATTTTTTTTTTGTTATTTCTCAGTGGTTGCTTGAGGACTTGGTATTTATACCTAAACTTATCAGAATCTACTTCAGATTTATACTAACTTTTAGATATAGAATTATTACTCCTATATGACTTTTCCCTCTTCTTCTTTTTGTGCTATTATTCCCATATATCTTACATCTACATATGTTGCAAACCAGCAACACATTTTTTTAAAATTTATTTATTTGGTTGCGTCGTGCATGCATTGCAGCCCTCAGGATCTTTTATTGCGGTGTGTGGGCTTTTCACTGCAGTGCGCTGGCTTCTCTCTAGTTGTGGAGCGCGGGCTCCAGAGCGCATGGGCTCAGTAGTGGCGGCACATGGGCTCTCTAGTTGTGGTGCATGGGCTCTAGAGCGCATGGGCTTAGTTGCCCCACACCATGTTGGATCTTAGTTCCCCGACCAGGGATTGAACCCATGTCCCCTGCATAAGAAGGTGGATTCTTAACCACTGAACCACCAGGGAAGTCCCCAGCGATACATTTTTATATTTATTATCTAATGTTATTTTCTGTACTCTAAAGAAACTGAGAGAAGAAAGAAGAGCTAGTATATATTCATATAGTTTGTTATAGTAATTTTCTTATTTAATATTTCTTGATTTCTTCCTTTCTTTCTTTGGATGCTAGTTACCATCTGGTGTTAGTTCCTTACTCTAATATAGCTTTGTTCCTACCCAATTTCTTGGTGCTGTTATTGTCAAATATATTACATTTACATATATTGTAGGCCAGTAACATAATTTTATACATTTTGTTTTATGTGATTGCTTTTTAGATTAGTTAAAAGAAGAAAGGAGACAATACATAATTTTTACTGTCTTTTATAATTATCTACATAATTACATTTATTTATTTATTTATTTATTTATTTATTTATTTATTTATTTATGGCTGCATTGGGTCTTTGTTGCTGTGCGCAGGCTTTCTCTAGTTGTGGCGAGCACAGGCTACTCTTCACTGCGGTGCGTGGGCTTCTCATTGCAGTGGCTTCTCTTGTGGAGCATGGGCTCTAGGCACACGGGCTTCAGTAGTTGCAGCACGTGGGCTCAGTAGTTGTGGCTCACAGGCTCTAGAGTGCAGGCCCAGTAGTTGTGGTGCACAGGCCCAGCTGCTCCACAGCATGTGGGATCTTCCTGGACCAGGCCTTGAACCCCTGTCCCCTGTGGCAGGAGGATTCTTAACTACTGCGCCCCCAGGGAAGTCCCCATAATTACCTTTATTGGAACTCTTTTTTTTTTTTTCCTTCAGGTGGATTACTTACTGTCTGGCATCACTTACTTTTAGCTTGAAGAACTTCCTTTAGTATTTCTTGCAAGGAAGGTCTGTTAGCAATAATTTTTCTAGGTTTTGCTTGTCTTGGAATGTCTTTACTTTGCCCTCACCTTTTAAAGATAGTTTTGCTGAATATAAGATACTTATAGGCTTTTTTTCTTTCAGTAGTTTTAGTATCATCCTTCTTCTTCGGGCCTCATTGTTTTTAATGAGAAGTCGTCTGTTAATATTATTGTTTTCTTGTTTGTGATGAGTTGTTTTTATTTTAGCTTTCAAGATTTTTTCTTTGGCTTTTACTGTTTTCTCTATGATACGTCTGTGTGTGGATCTCTTCCTGTTTATCTTATTAGGAATTCTTTAGATGTGTAGATAAAGTTGTGTTTTTTTTTATCATATTTGGGTAATTTTCTTTGACTATTTTTTCTAACCTTTCTCTTTTTCCTCTCCTTTGTTTTTTTTTTTTTTAATTTTTATTTATTTATTTATTTTTGGCTGTGTTGGGTCTTCGTTTCTGTGCGAGGGCTTCCTCTAGTTGTGGCAAGCAGGGGCCACTCTTCATCGCAGTGCACGGGCCTCTCACTATCGCGGCCTCTCTTGTTGTGGAGCACAGGCTCCAGACGTGCAGGCTCAGTAGTTGTGGCTCACGGGCCTAGTTGCTCTGCGGCATGTGGGATCTTCCCAACCCAGGGCTCGAACCCACGTCCCCTGCACTGGCAGGCAGATTCTCAACCACTGCGCCACCAGGGAAGCCCTTTTCCTCTCCTTTTGACACTCCTGCTACATGTATGTTGGCAAGCTTAGTGATGTATCACATTTCTCTGAGGCTGTGTTCGTTTTTTCTTCGTCATTGTTTTTCCTCTGTTCTTCAGATTGCATAATCTCTATCCATTTATCATCAAGCTTACTGGTTCTTTCTTCTGCCAGTTCAGATCTACTAGGAGCACCTCGTGAATTTTTCATTTCAGCTGTTACACATTTCAACACCAAAATTTCCACTGATTTTTTAAAGAATTTTTATCTCTTTATTGATATGTTCTATTTCATGAGACATTGTCATATTTTTTCTTTACTTCTTTAATCATGGTTTACTCTAGTTCTTGAACATGTTTATAGTAGCTGTTTTGAAATTTGTTTCTGGTAAGTTTGGCATGCAGGCCTTCTTACATTACCTTCTATTTTTTGTTTTTTTCCCTGTGTGTAAGAAATGCTTTCCTGTTTCTTTGCATGTTTCATAGTTTTTGTTGAAAACTGGCCATTTTAGAGCATATATTTTAATGGTTCTGGATATGACAACCCCTGCATGTCCACCTCTTCCCCTGGGCTTATTGTTGTTGTTTGCTTATTTGTTTAGTGGCCTGGCCGGACTATTTTATGGAGTCTACATCCCTCGCAGTATGAAGTCTCTGATGTTGTTCCTCAGAGGGCATGGCCTTGGGCATGTGCACAGTCCCCTGCTATGACAGTAGTTGTAGCCAGGTCTCTCTTTGACGGCTTTTTTCCCATGATCTGTGTTAAACTAGCTGCCTCTTTTGGTATCACACCCTGTTGTTAGCTTCCAATCATTGCTATCTGATTTCTCTATTGTTTTCAATAATTCTCTGGATCAGAAACTACTCCACAGCATGATCCATTTAAATTCAGATGTCTTTGAAGAGGTACTTTTTGAAGCCAGGCTTTGAGGTTTGTTCTGGACACCAAGCATATTCTTAGTTATCTCTTTTTCTGGTTCTCCCTGGTAACTAGCTGGCCTAGGATTTAGTTTGTTGCTCTCATGGAGCTACCAGCCCCCTCTTTATTTCTTATCACTAAAATCTTCATGGTTTTAAAGAGTGCCATTGGACTTAAAACTTTTCCATTGTCTGTTCTGAACAAAGTTAATTCCATGGGAAAAACATTGGGACTCTTTGTTATTATGTCCTAACTCCCACCCTTGGTCAAAATCTTTGAGATCTGCCTCCAGAACTGGAGTTACAGTTCTGCTTTATGAGCAAATCATTCAGCAGTGGCAGTAGCATCTAGTCTTCTCAACTAGTCAACTCTCTCAGAGTAGAAACTCTGCCAAAAAAGTGAGCTGGGGTGAGGTGGATTAGGGCCCCAGTTCCTGGGCTGCCACACCTAGAGTAGAGCCTCCACCCTATAAGAAGGAACTGGGTGGAGGAAGCTCCCCCCACCCCCAACTTCTTAGCCTTGCTCACCTAGAACATGGCCTCTGAAACAGAAAGCTGAGGGGGATGAGAAGCGCTAGTGTCGTGCACAACTTGGGGAGATACCATAGCCTTCACTGAGAGCTGGGGGGTAGAAAGAGGGGGAGCAGGAATCTTGTGTTCTTGGTTATATTGACCCAGAGTAGAGCTTCCATCATGTTGAGCTGGGGGCAGAGGAGGCAGAGAGTAGGTCATGCTCAAGCACCACAGTTTGCCACTGTTCTTACTGAGACTTAAGAGATGTTCTTGAATAAATGTTTGTGTTTTTTTAAAACATTATTATTAGCTGTATGTCCCTAGGAAAACTTGCAGAGATTTTAAATGGTTGTTCTTTATAATTTTCATTAGTTACAGTTGTTTTCCTGGAAAGCAGGTCTACAGAGCTTCTCACACCATCAGTCTGGAAGTGGATCACCTATTCAATACATTTTCAACTATACAAGGGGAAGACATGTTCGTCATCCTACCACAAGCCACTATTGCTAACATTTTGCTCTGTTTCCCTCCAGAACATTTTTATAGACTTAATTTCTTTCATTTGTCATTCTTTCCATCCATCCTTCTTTCCTTCCTGTTTTCTTCCTTCTTTTCTTTCTATTTAAATGTTGAAAGTTCCTGCTCCCCCTATCCCCACCCCACAGTTCTCAGTTGAAGGCTGTGGTATTCTCCCCAAGTTGGGCAGGACACCAGCTCTTCTCATCACCTTCAGCTTTCTTATTGCAGAGGCTGTATTCTAGGTGAGTGAAGCTAAGAAGTTGGCAGGGCGACTTCTTCCACCCAGTCTCCTCTCAAGGGGTGGAGGCTCTCTTCCAGGTGGGGCAGGCTAGGAATTGGGGCCCTAATCCACATCAGCATAGCTCACTTTTTTGGCAGTTTCTACTCTGAGAGAGTTGACTACGCTCTGTGCAGTTTTATATATTTAATATTCTAAGATAATAATTTTATACATTATTTAATATTTTAATATTCTAGAGATATATTAGTAATATTATATTTCTGTCATTCATTGAGCACACATTGCTAAGCATTTTATGTATACCATCTCAACATTCATACTTATATGAGATAGAGGTTCTTACCGCCATCTTATCATGTTTTACAGATAATGAAACCAAAAGTCACTCAGAGAGAATGACCATCAAAGCCATAGAACTAGTTAGGGATGGAGCCAGGGTGATCACAGTTCTGTCAGGTTCTAATTAACATGGTTGTGCATAATTTTTTCTGCCTTTATTATTATTTCTTTTTTAAGGTAGATTGCTAGAAGTAGAACTACTAGGCCAAAGGAAATGAGTATTTAAATTTTCTTGATAAGAATTGATGAATTGTTTTCTAGAAAATTATTTTGTGTTAATTATTTTTCTGTGCTGCAGTTAATGGGGACTAGAATATTCCCTTCAGTTTTTCACCAGAAATAGCATTACATTATCATTTTCTTTTATATTCTGTTATTACTGATGTTGAAAATGTTTCAATTCTCTCAGTATAAATTTTTTATTTATACATTGAGATTCTTGGGGCTTTTCTTACAATTTTTATGAGCCCTTTATATAAAATAATATAGATAAGAGTTATCAATATTTGCTACAAGTGCTTTTGTTTAACTTTGTTTTCACTGTTTTATTTTGGCTAAATACATTTTTTTTATTATCTAAACAATTTATATGTAGTCAAATTTCTGGGAAACTCCCTCTCAAGGAGCTATGCTCAAGATTCCAATTCCAGTGGACTGGGCAGTAGATCAACTCTCTCTGCATTTTTTTAGACCCAGACACTTTGGGAGTTGTGATATTTTATATTATAGACTTCAATTTTCCTTCATCTGGGAGGCACATCTTTCAACTTAGTTGTTGCATTAGCTGGGAGATGCTATCCAGGTAATGTGAGCAGAAACACATTTCTCAATTCTAATTCTCTCTCTCATTTACCTGCTTGAATGAGAACACCTCAGTTCATCTTGAGTAAGTTTATGGTAACTAATCTCCTGAATATTACTTGGTAAGATGGTAGCTCCATAGGCCTTCTAAAACACGTACTTCACTATCAATTAAGAATCTTAGTTGTTAAGTCTTTCTCAAACAGCATCCCCCAAGTCAGATGCCTCCCATACATGTCTCCATCTCTTTCCTTCAAGAGGGCAGCCAGATTTAGTTAGTCCCTAGTGGTCATCTGTCTATACAGCTGAACCTAGGTGTTCTAATGACTGTATGCTCTTGGAAAGCTGTGCAGACAGATAACCACTAATGATTACCACTGCCCCCTCCACCCCAAATTCCAACTTACAAGTACATATTCTGCAACTTACCTGCTTCTTATCATTAATTTGAGGTAAGACTAGTGACAAACATGATTTTATTCTTTCCTTAAAATATCTGGCTGGTGTGGTATTGATAGAAAATATTGATCAAAATAACTAACAGTCCAGTTCATTTGGGAGAAGAATCAACTTCTATGAGAGAATAGTTTTACTTTTGTGGTATGAAATACTATATAATCATATTAATTTAGTCCAGAAATAAGTTGAAATTACGTGTTTTCCCCCCATTTTCCCTAAATACACATCATGGGCTATAATAACTTACAGTTTTCCTCTGCCATGAAAGCAAAACTTTCTAACTGAAAACTTGAGAATCATATAACCTATATTTTATTGGCAGGGGCAGGGGGTGTCTTAAATAAGAAAATTCCCAACTGGCATTTTCTCCAGAATGCAAAGAAGGCTCCCTTTTCAGATGTGAAATTATCCTGAACTTCTCTGAAATAGCACAGTCAACTGTGCTGTGAATGTATTTGACCTTATCAGTTCACTGAAATTTAAAGCCATATCTGTATATCTATATAGATATATGTATCTATATATACAGATATAGATCAAGTTTTATTGGGGAAATGATAGTCCAAATCTTCAGATATTTAAAACGTCTTCATATGAAAACAGGAGTAATTGTTATTACTAATTGAAAATGCTCTACCTGTTATTATCAGTTCCTCTATGGGTCTTCCCTTCATAAGCAAAAAGATTGGAAGATTAAAAAATAAAAACCATAATAACTAATGTTAAAGTCCCTAGAGGATCAACCTTCAAGATGGCAGAGAAGTAAGACGAGGAGATCACCTTCCTCCCCACAAATACATCAGAAATACATCTACATGTGGAACAACTCTTACAAAACACCTACTGAACGCTGGCAGAAGACCTCAGACTTCCCAAAAGGCAAGAAACACCCCCATGTACCTGGCTGTGTGGCTGACAGGGTCTTGGTGCTCCAGCCAGTTGTCAAGCCTGAGCCTCTGAAGTGGGAGAGCTGAGTTCAGGACACTGGACCAACAGAGACCTCCCGCCCAACATAATATCAATCAGCGAGAGCTCCCCCAGAGATCTCCGCCTCAATGCTAAGACCCAGCTCCATTCAACGACCAGCAAGCTCCAGTGCTGGACACCCCATGCCAAACAACTAGCAAGACAGGAACACAACTGCAGCCATTAGCAGAGAGGCTGCCTAAAATCATAATAAGTTCACAGACACCCTAAAGCACACCACCGGATGTGGTCCTGCGCACCAAAAAGAAAAAAATCCAGCCTCATCCACCAGAACACAGGCACCAGTCCCCTCCACCAGGAAGCTTACACAACCCACTGAATCAACCTTACACACTGGGGGCAGTCACCAAAAACAACAGGAACTACGAACCTGCAGCCTGCGAAAAGGAGACCCCAAACACAGTAAGTTAAGCAAAATGAGAAAACAGAGAAATATGCAGCAGATGAAGCAGCAAAGTAAAAACCCACCAGACCAAACAAATGAAGAAGAAATAAGCAGTCTGCTGAAAAAGAATTCAGAGTAATGATAGTAAAGATGATCCAAAATCTTGGACATAAAATGGAGAAAATACAAGAAAGTTTTAACAAGGACCTAGAAGAACTAAAGAGCAAACAAACAATGATGAACAACACAATAAATGAAATTAAAAATTCTCTAGAAGGAGTCAATGGCCGAAGAATGGATAAGTGACCTGGAAGATAAAATAGTGGAAATAACTACCACAGAGCAGAATAAAGAAAAAAGAATGAGAAGAATTGAGGACAGTCTCAGAGACCTCTGGGACAACATTAAACGCACCAACATTCAAATTATAGGGGTCCCAGAAGAAGAAGAGAAAAAAAAGGACTGAGAAAATATTTGAAGAGATTATAGTTGAAAACTTCCCTAATATGGGAAAAGAAATAGTCAATTAAGTCCCGGAAGTGCAGAGAGTCCCATACAGGACAAAACCAAGGAGAAACACGCCAAGACTTATTAATCAAACTATCAAAAATTAAATACAAAGAAAAAATATTGAAAGCAACAAAGGAAGAACAACAAACACAATACAATGGAATCCACATAAGGTTAACAGCTGAACTTTCAGCAGAAACTCCACAAGCCAGAAGGGAGTGGCAAGACATATTTATGATGAAAGGGAAAAACCTACAACCAAGATTACTCTGCCCAGCAAGGATCTCATTCAGATATGGCAGAGAAATTAAAACCTTTTCAGACAAGCAAAAGCTAAGATAATTCAGCACCACCAAACCAGCTTTACAACAAATGCTAAAGGAACTTCTCTAGGCAGGAAACAAAAGGGAAGGAGAAGACCTACAAAGACAAACCAAAAATAATTAAGAAAATGGTAATAGGAACATACATATCGATAATTACCTTAAATGTAAATGGATTAAATGCTCCAACTAAAAGACACAGACTGGCTGAATGGATACAAAAACAAGACCCATATAAATGCTGTCTACAAGAGACCCACTTCAGACCTAGGGACACATACAGACTGAAAGTGAGGGGATGGAAAAAGATATTCCATGCAAATGGAAATCAAAAGAAAGCTGGAGTAGCAATTCTCATAGCAGATAAAATACACTTTAAAATAAAGACTATTACAAGAGATAAAGAAGGACACTACATAATGATCAAAGGGATCAATCCAAGAAGAAGATATAACAATTGTAAATATTTATGCACCCAACATAGGAGCACCTCAATACATAAGGCAAATGCTAACAGCCATAAAAGGGGAAATTGACAGTAATGCAATCATAGTAGGGGACTTTAACACCCCACTTTCACCAATGGACAGATCATCCAAAATGAAAATAAATAAGGAAACACAAGCTTTAAATGACACATTAAACAGGATGGACTTAATTGATATTTATAGGACATTCCATGCAAAAAAAACAGAATACACTTTCTTCTCAAGTGCTCATGGAACATTCTCCAGGATAGACCATATCTTGGGTCACAAATCAAGCCTTGGTAAATTTAAGAAAATTGAAATCGTATCAAGTATCTTTTCTGCCCACAATGCTATGAGACTGGATATCAATTACAGGAATAAAAATGTAAAAAATACAAACACAAGGAGGCTAAACAATACACTGGTAAATAACTAAGAGATCACAGAGGAAATCAAAAGATACCTAGAAACAAATGACAATGAAAATACAATGACCCAAAACCTATGGGATGCAGCAAAAGCAGTTCTAAGAGGGAAGTTTATAGCAATACAATCCTACGTCAAGAAACAAGAAAAATCTCAAATAAACAACCTAACCTTACACCTCAAGCAATTAGAGAAAGAAGAACAAAAAATCCCCAAAGTTAGCAGAAGAAAAGAAATCATAAAAATCAGATCAGAAATAAATGAAAAAGAAATGAAGGAAACGATAGCAAAGATCAATAAAACTAAAAGCTGGTTCTTTGAGAAGATAAACAAAATTGATAAACAATTAGCTAGACTCATGAAGAAAAAAAGGGAGAAGACTCAAATCAACAGAATTAGAAATGAAAAAGAAGTAACAACTGACACTGCAGAAATGCAAAGGATCATGAGAGATTACTGCAAGCAACTATATACCAATAAACGGGACAACCTGGAAGAAATGGGCAAATTCTTAGAAAAGCACAACCTTCTGAGACTGAACCAGGAAGAAATCGAAAATATAAACAGACCAATGACAAGCACTGAAATTGAAACTGCGATTAAAAATCTTCCATCAAAAGCCCAGGACCAGATGGCTTCACAGGTGAATTCTATCAAACATTTAGAGAAGAGCTAATCCTTCTCAAACTCTTCCAAAATGTAGCAGAGGGAGGAATACTCCCAAACTCATTTTACGAGGCCACTGTCACCCTGATACCAAAACCAGACAAAGATGCCACAAAGAAAGAAAACTACAGGTCAGTATCACTGATGAACATAGATGCAAAAATCCTCAACAAAATACTAACAAACAGAATCCAACAGCACATTAAAAGGATCATACACCATGAACAAGTGGGGTTTATCCCAGGAATGCAAGGATTCTTCAATATATGCAAATCAATCAATGTGATACACCATATTAACAAATTGAAGGATAAAAACCATAGGATAATCTCAATAGATGCAGAAAAAGCTTTGACAAAATTCAACACCCATTTATGATAAAAGCCCTGCAGAAAGTAGGCATAGAGGGAACTTACCTCAACATAATAAAGGCCACATATGACAAACCCACAGCCAACATCATTCTCAATGGTGAAAAACTGAAACCATTTCCACTAAGATCAGGAATAAGACAAGGCTGACCACTCTCACCACTCTTATTCAACATAGTTTTGGAAGTTTTAGCCACAGCAATCAGAGAAGAAAAAGAAATAAAAGGAATCCAAGTCGGAAAAGAAGAGGTAAAAGTGTCACTGTTTGCAGATGACATGATACTATACATAGAGAATCCTAAAGATGCTACCAGAAAACTACTAGAGCTAATCAATGAGTTTGGTAATGCACAGAAATCTCTTGCATTCCTATACACTAATGAATAAAAATCTGAAAGAGAAATTAAGGAAACACTCCCATTTACCATTGCAACAAAAAGAATAAAATACCTAGGAATAAACCTACCTAAGGAGACAAAAGACCTGTATGCAGAAAACTATAAGACACTGATGAAAGAAATTAAAGATGATACAAACAGATGGAGAGATATACCATGTTCTTGGATTGGAAGAATCAACATTGTGAAAATGACTATACTATCCAAGGCAATCTACAGATTCAGTGCAATCCCTATCAAACTACCACTGGCATTTTTCAAAGAACTGGAACAAAAAATTTCACAATTTGTATGGAAACACAAAAGACCCCAAATAGCCAAAGCAATCTTGAGAAAGAAAAATGGAGCTGGAGGAATCAGGCTCCCGGACTTCAGACTATACTACAAAACTACAGTAATCAAGGCTGTATCGTACTGGCACAAAAGCAGAAATATAGATCAATGGAACAGGATAGAAAGCCCAGAGATAAACCCACGCACATATGGTCACCTTATCTTTCATAAAGGAGGCAAGAATATACAATGGAGAAAAGACAGTCTCTTCAATAAGTGGTGCTGGGAAAACTGGAGCAGCTACATGTAAAAGAATGAAATTAGAACACTCCATAACTCACTACACAAAAATAAACTCAAAATGGATTAAAGACCTAAATGTTAGGCCAGACACTATAAAACTCTTAGAGGAAAACATAAGCAGAACACTCTATGACGTAAATCACAGCAAGATCCTTTTTGATCCCCCTCCTAGAGAAATGGAAATAAAAACACAAATATACAAATGGGACTTAATGAAACTTAAAAGCTTTTGCACAGCAAAGGAAACCATAAACAAGACGAAAACACAGCCCTCAGAATGGGAGAAAATAGGGCTTCCCTGGTGGCGCAGTGGTTGAGAGTCTGCCTGCCAATGCAGGGCACACGGGTTCGAGCCCTGGTCTGGGAAGATCCCACATGCCACGGAGCAGCTAGGCCCGTGAGCCACAATTACTGAGCCTGCACGTCTGGAGCCTGTGCTCCGCAACAAGAGAGGCTGCGATAGTGAGAGGCCCGCGCACCGCGATGAAGAGTGGCCCCCGCTTGCCACAACTAGAGAAAGCCCTCGCACAGAGACGAAGACCCAACACAGCCAAAACTAAATAAATAAATAAACAAAGTAAACAATGCGTTTAAAAAAAATACATTAAAAAAAAAAAAAGAATGGGAGAAAATATTTGCAAATGAAGCAACTGACAAAGGAATAATTTCCAAAATATACAAGCAGCTCATGCAGCTCAATATCAAGAAAACAAACAACCCAATCCAAAGCTGGGCAGAAGACTTAAATAGACATTTCTCTAAAGAAGATGTACAGATTGCCAACAAACATGTGAAAGGATGCTCAACATCACTAATCATTAGAGAAATGCAAATCGAAACTACAATGAGGTATCACCTCACACCAGTCAGAATGGCCATCATAAAAAAAACTACAAACAATAAATGCTGGCGAGAGTGTGGAGAAAAGGGTACACTCTTGCACTGTTGGTGGGAATGTAGATTGATACAGCCACTATGGAGAACAGTATGGAGGTTCCTTAAAAAACTAAAAATAGAACTACCATACGACCCAGCAATCCCACTACTGGGCATATACCCTGAGAAAACCATAATTCAAAAAGAGTCATGTACCACAATGTTCATTGCAGCTCTATATACAGTAGCCAGGACATGGAAGCAACCGAAGTGTCCATCGACAGATGAATGGATAAAGAAGATGTGACACATATATACAATGAAATATTACTCAGCCATAGAAAGGAACGAAATTGAGTTATTTGTAGTGAGGTGGATGGATCTAGAGTCTGTCATACAGAGTGAAGTAAGACAGAAAGAGAAAAACAAATACTGTATGCTAACACATATATGTGGAATCTAAAAAAAAAAAAAAAATGGTTCTGAAGAACCTAGGTGCAGGACAGGAATAAAGATGCAGACGTAGAGAATGGACTTGAGGACACGGGGAGGGGGAAGGGTAAACTGGGACAAAGTGAGAGAGTGGCATTGACATATATACACTACCTAATGTAAAATAGATAGCTAGTGGGAAGCAGCTGTATAGCACAGGGAGATCAGCTTGGTGCTTTGTGACCACCTAGAGGGGTGGGATAGGGAGTGTGGGAGGGATACACCAGAGGGAGAGGATATGGGGATATATGTATACATATAGCTGATTCACTTTGTTATACAGCAGAAACTAAGACACCATTGTAAAGCAATTATACTCCAATTAAGATGTTAAAAAATAGACAAATAAAGTCCCTAGAAGTATACTGTTATACTTTAAGTAAAGAGAAGGAAGTCAACTACCGATTTTGTTTTAGGTAATTGCTATGGCCGCAGTTACCAGGAGAAACAAATTCTTCAAAGGTAAACTCGCAGTAAAGACTTTTTTCCTTCAGTGAATTGCACAGAATAGGTATTTGTCAAAGGCCTCACCCAGTAGCTCCACAACATACAGGCTCTGCCAACACATCCTTGCTGGAGTCATTCTCAGTGGCTCAGAGAAAATAAAAAAAAAATTCTTCTGAGCAAGAATATGAACCAACAGGTCCAACCTAGTGAAGAATGTTTGGTAATACCAACTTCTTTTTTTTTTTTTAATTTTATTTATTTATTTATTTATGGCTGTGTTGGGTCTTCGTTTCTGTGAGAGGGCTTCCTCTAGTTGCGGCAAGTGGGGGCCACTCTTCATCGCGGTGCGCAGACCTCTCACTATCGCGGCCTCTCTTGTTGCGGAGCACAGGCTCCAGACGCGCAGGCTCAGCAATTGTGGCTCACGGGCCTAGTTGCTCCGCGGCATGTGGGATCTTCCCAGACCAGGGCTCGAACCCGTGTCCCCTGCATTGGCAGGCGGATTCTCAACCACTGCGCCACCTGGGAAGCCCCGGTAATACCACCTTTTGAAGGGTTTAATGTTTTTATGAAAGTGGTTTCATAAGCTTTAATATACATTTATCATACATTTTGCTAGTGATATTTTAAGATAGTCCACCGATTTAGTTTATAAATCCAACTTTTAACAAGACTGAGAAGAAATAAAACCCTTCAAAGGGAAAACATGTCCATCTTTTGTTGTGAATACTCGTATTCCTAAAAGCATCCTATAGAGAATACCTTTAGCAAGCACACTTGGCCCAAACATCTGTGCTCTATTGTGTTTTCCTGAACAAATCAACCCATTCAGGGACTATAAAAGAAGAATTCATATAAAAATGCATGTAAGAAAGACACGTTTCTCTTTTTGAAAGCTCATTCATCCATGCTGAAGCTATTAAAAGAAGGTTCAAGTTAACAATAAAGAACAAGGGGTAATTGTGTGAATATCTGTGGTGGGAAGGTCCAGGCGAATGGTCGTGGGGTTAGAATGATGGAGACCCGGCGACCAGACAGACCACAAGGATGTCCTCTGGGGGCTTATTTAAGTATAAATAAAGAGAAGGAGATCTACACAGATGTGCCAAAGATTCATGGTAAACAGCTGGCAGACATTCCAGTTAGTGAGGAGAGCGTGGTGCTGGGGCGTGCTGGGGTTAAGAGAGAAGAGGCCAGGCAGAGCACGGGGGTGGCGGTGGGCAGGGGCGAGCAGCAAGCAGCACACAGAAGTTGAGGGAGAAAAGCAATCAGAATCTGGGAAGTACAGCTATAGTGTGTACCAGGGGAGGTGTGTTCAGGAATACATCTCTGATACTGAAAGGGCCTTGGTTCTAGAGAGACTGGGGTAATGGAGAGACTCACAAAGCAAGGAGTAAAGCACAGGTGACTCTGCTTCTGAAATCAAAGGACCTTAAAAGGATTGTCAGAAATAGAAGGGGGCACGTCTCCCTAGGCAATCCATGTCAGAGCCTGCATGGAGCAAGGGCAAGCCGTTTTCAGATTACACAGTTGTTCTGCTCCCTCCACCCTCCACTCTATCATGATAAGCCACTGTCACTGATAGGAAAGTTTCTTATTGCACAAGTGTGTTGGGACAAATTAAAAAGGTGGAATGCTGAAAATCACTGAAATAGGGGCTTGGTCATAAAAAAAAAAATCAAGCAAGGAGCTCAGTATGGTTCTAGCGTGCAATATTGGAAATACAGTTGCATTTAGGTCAATCTTGAGGCTGAGCTGGGAGCACCAGGCAGCTGGATATAACAGGAAGCTCATGCACCTTGGATTCAAGTAGGCCAGGGTTCAGTTCCCAATCTGCCACAGATCCTGAGCACATTTTTAAGCTCACTGACTCTCATTTTTTACTACTACTTTAGATTCCCACTACCATGTATTTAGAGAAAAGTATATGTCTAGTGGTCTGACATGGAATTCCAGAAGCTCATTTTCAATACTTTAGCTTTTAAGTGGTTTATAACATCCTTCCCATGACCCCTCCATAATCTGTCCCTTCTCAACCAGCTGGAAATGTCCTTCCAATCTAATTCTCTGAGGGTGAGGCTCAGGCAGAGGAGGCTACAGAGAGAGCAAAAGAAATTGATGAAGAATAAGCTGGGAGCTGGGTGGGAAAGTAATGATCATAAATCTGGGCTCTTGGCAAGTAGGGGAGGAAAGTGCTAGAGGATCTGGGGCCCATGTGGTGTAAACCCCAAAATGCAACTGTTGTGAAATGGTCAGATCACTTCCTTTGTGTTCTTCTCAGGTTCCTGGCACCACTTGCCATCTTTGACGAGGGTCTCTTTATCCCTCTCCTCCTTGGCTCTCTGAAGAATGAACTCTTGTTTCAGACATTTAAAAATCAGTATATAATTACAAATCAAGATAAGTGCTAAGTAAGAAAAGAAGAGGACACAATGAGAGAGTATAATGGGGATCTGATTTAAGTTTGAGGGTTGGAGCTGAGAAGTGGGGGAGCAGAATCTGTGGAAGTTAAATGTGTAAAGAGTAGGAGGAAAGGGGTTTCTAGGCTGAGGGAGCAGCAAGATTCTATTTTACCATCAGTCGGATAATAACTCTGAGAAGCAGTGTCCGTGTCTGTCTGTTATCCAGGAACCCGGTGGGCTTTAGAACCAATTGACCTGTGAACGACTTGCTGCTTACAAATTAAAAAAAAAAAAAAAAAAAAAAAAAAAAAACTGCCACATTTAAATTCTTAAAGAATGAGACAAATCAGCAATATAAAATGAGAAATTAGAATACTTTAAATAGTAATTGCGTGGATATAGTCATTTCCATTGTGATGTAACATGTTTGTATCACTTTTCCCAGGTCCCAACAGAGGGCAAGGGGAGAGAAAAAGTTAAGAGGTTCCAAACTGTCTTCCCCCAAGCTCTCCAACCTGCCATTGGTGTTTAAGGAGCGTAGGGCCCTCTTAATTCTTCCGGAACAGTGTCACCAATCCCGTGCAGACTGTCTTACACGTGCTTCGTGGGTGAGGACTCTCGGCCTCTTCCATTTTCTTCTTCGTTTTCTTCTCCTGGCTGATGAACCCCGAAGCAGCAGCTCTCCTGTGTGCTCACCTTCGCTCCTGCTGGGGTTGCCAAAGGCTGACGGGTGCCACAGGAAGGCTGTGCCAGCCTGTGGTATCTGTCTTGAGGCCATTAATTTCTTATACTGAGGGCTCTACTGACTGCTCCTAAGAGTGCCTTCTGTCACTCTAGAAGCTTCTGGCACTGTTTCTCATCATTGCAAGAAGCTGTTGAAAGTTACTGGTCTCACTGTTTCAGGGAGATTACACTGACAAATAAACTGGGTTTTCCTCACTCATTTCCATAGAACTCCTCACACGAGGATTAAGTCACAAGTCCTTTGGCTCTCTGGCAGTAAGACAAGCCCAAAAATGATAAGCCTCAAATATTATCAATATGCTCTTCCTTCCACCTTTCTGAATACAAGATTCTTCACCCCCTGTTTCCCCAAAGCATCCGTTAGCCTCAGGGGACATTTGTATATTGTGAAGAAAAAGCAAGTTAATACCTGGCCTCTGAAATCAAGATAGACAGACTATGGTTATGAGGCTAGAATCTTCAGGTCCCACTGAGCCATTGGTGTCCTTTTAGGTGATGACAATACACTCAGGGGACTCACTGTGCTGTGGAGGGTGTTCTCCCTCTGGGTCAAGTGAGTGTGAAGAGGAGTTATGATTTAGGGGAAATAGAAGCCACGTCCAACCTCTTCAGGCCCAGGAAGTTTGTGGGAAGGAGAAGAGAAGAGAACAGTGAGAGAGGATGACAGATAGGTATCTCCTGACGCCCTCTCTGTGGCAAAGAGGAGAGAACATTCCCGAGAGGTGAGGGAAACACTGAAGGCAGAGAAGGGCTCTGCCCGCTCCACACTGAGGGCTCTAGAAAGAGGCCACCTCTGAAACATCACCACGCTGGGAAGTGGCCACAGCAGCTTGGCAATGTGAGGTGGTCAGGCAAAGGAAGGCCTCAAAGGTTAACTCTGTGGGGTCACCCGCTGTTTTGAAGCAACTGAGACTCTAGCTGGAGAGCTTATCACACTGGTTAGATCACATGGGTTACTGAGCAGCCTGCAAGGCTCAAGGCCGGCTGAGTTAGACCCTGCAAGGTCTGTACACAGGCAGGAGCCACTGTCAGACTCTGTTGCCAGGGAGGCCTGCTCAGCCCTGGCCAGGCCGGCAAAGACCAGCTGGTGAATCTGGCCAGCTGCACACTTCAGCTGCAAATGACAAGAGGACCAGCAGACCAGCTGGATGAGGGACACTGTCCTAGACCCCATGTGACAAGCAGCATGGAGCCCGAGGGCCCGGCCCTTCCCATTAACTTAAGGCTATGGGCTTGGCACCCCTTTCTCCATATGCTCAGACACTAACTTAGGGAGAGAAAGAGTGACAAGAGATGCTATCTGAATGACTACTTTATGACACTTAGATGGACTATTTAGATTAGACTAATATTGATACCATGTGGTTTATTTATTCTTATTGTTTTCGGAAGTTTTTTTTGAAAGATGGTAAATAGTGTGAGCACCTTAATGTCAAAGGTCATGCTTTTTTCATCTTTGCATCTCTTCTAGTACCTGACCATGATTCTGCAAGTAAAGGAGGCTCAAAAAAAAAAAAAAAAAAAATCCCTTATAAATGAGTAATGAGTAAATAGATATTTTAAAATTTTAATGGTTCACAAAATCCTAGAAAGTAGCTCGCAGTATCTTCAAGTGTATCCCTGTTTCCACATTTCCCTAACTCAGTGCTCCAGAGAGGTAAATCACCTTGAGTGAGAAAAAACCACGTCTATAAGACTGGACTTACTTTAATAATTTTTCTGTTTCCCAGTCATTTTTGCATTAGAAGGAGGCAGTCACATCTAGTTTGTGAAACCCTGGCTACAAGAGACTTTCAGTCAACACACAAGGGTCCACAGAGGCTGTTCCTTCTAAGAATGATCTCCCACGGCCCCATTCAGCAATGAATATTGCCCAGCTCCCCTGTGCAGAAGCCAGCGTAAGGCCGCAGACACTAAGGAAATTGCCTCTGTGTCCAGCCAGCTGATTTGGCAGGCCAGGAGCCAGCGCACAAAGAAGGTCTGCTTCTGTTTGTTTTCCTCATACCTTTCCTCCTCCCCCAGCAGTAAGCCATGGAAAGTTATAGAAAAGCCTGGGAAGGCTCTCTTTTTCCGCAGACCCACTACTTATGAAGAACCACAGTTTCTGCTTAAACTTCTGGGCAGTCGTGATTGTGGCCACTGCACATACTGCAAACATGGACTTCTGTAACCCTCACTCTAAAAAGAGTCTGAGGAGAGAGGCCTCAGAGTCTTTACTCACTTTGTTTCGGTTTTGGGCTCCTTCTCCCAGCAAAATTAAAATAAAGACAACAGCCATTTTATCATGCATTGCCCTTGTCACCCAGTAGAATCCTAAGGGGCATTCTCCTTCTAGTGTCATAGAAAGAGCACCAAAACAACAAGTTTGTTATCTTAAAAGGACAGACTTAGCTTGTGATTCCAGTATGAATAAAGTCACTGGATTTCCTGCATGACCCGGGCCAAGTCCCTTTACTTCTCTGGGTCTGAATTTCTATTCTGAAAAAAAAAGGAGACTTTGTAATAATGTTTGAAATTCTGTCATACAGGATAGTTTTTAAATTATTAACAGGATGTAAATCTTGACACTTTGGACTGAGTTACACTTTTTTTTTTTCAAGAATATTTTAGGTGATTTTCTAAATTCCATTTCTTGAGTTGATTAGCTTGTATTATTCTATAAATAAGAACTTTCCTACATAAGCTATTTGGATACCTTAAGATAAAATTCATACAGGAAATATAGGATAAATATTTCTTTCCCATCATAGTACATTGTCTTATCAAAGCCAAGAGAGCTATGATTTATGCCTGGAGTCATTCATTTGTGATTTCCTCTTTGGAGGTCTGAGTAGCTGCCTCTTCTAGGTAACTGTGTTTTTATGCTAAAGGAAACTGAATGTACTTTGTTGGTGGTATTAGCTGAAATCAGGTATTTCCTGGAACCTGCCTTGGTCCATTTACTAATTTCTGAATTTAAAAAAAAAAGTGCTAATAGCTTTATTAATCAAAGGCTCTCATACTGAATAATCTTCATTCCTGGCCATAAAAATATATTTAAATAATCTAGGTAATTTCAATAAGAGAAATGACATATTTGTTAAAGAAGAAATAACAATATCTTCTTTGTTGAGAAGTGAGATATTGAGATGCCAGCTCAAAAATAGTGACTTTGGTGGTAAGAAATGCCATGAAAAAGAGCTTTGCCATACACATTCAGAAGTATGTGTATAAAGTGATCAAACAAAATTGTACCACAATTTGCACTGAGTGCACAAAATGTATGTCAATTTTTTTGAAAACTGTATAAGTAACAGAGGTAGGACATATTTTTAGATATTTTAACAAAAGCATGCTATTTATATTTTTGGAAATACTATCTTCTATATACACTAGACATACTGCTCTATTAGCAATAACCACTTGGTTTTATTAAGTTCTCAAGAATATCTATTGGCAACATTCTACACCTATACTCAGGTTAAACAAGTGCAAATATCTTAACAGATCAATAAAGAACATGACCTGTGGAACTATTATTTTTCCAGTTACAGGTGATTATGTTCAGAAAAGAATGCAATAATTCCTTTAATGTTAACTCTACTTAAATGTCCATTTTCCACCTTTGTCCCTCACCAGAACCACAAGAATTATTCCAGACCTGAGCTATGCAATAAACGTCTGGGAATAGTTTACTTGCTTGAGCTGTTTCATACTAAGACATAGAATATGTGGTGTTCTGCCATCTGGGGCCTTTATATGTAACTTATCCTAGTTCTCCACCAGAGTTAGTCGCATGTTCTGAAATACAATAATGCAAATAATAAGATGTCATTTCACCTTTGGCTCAACCTATTATTCAAAGAGTCTAAGGAAGTCAATTAAACTGTTCATTTGAAGTAGAATTGAAAAAATGGTATGTTGGAAAATAATGCAGAGAGTGCATTTGTCTTTTAAGTTTCTAAAACTATTACCAAAATATTAGGAGTTTACAGCTTGATGGTAATCCTCTGACAAAAACCAAATAGAAGAGGGGGATTTAGGAATCAAATGATCACATTTTAACATGTAACCAGGGAGGGTGATGAAAGCATATTAAGAATAAAAAAAAAGCCAAATACTAACAGATGTGGAATATTGTACAAATAACTAACCCAATAGGCATTCACATAGAAAGGAATCATGGGACTGGAAAGCTAAAAGGAGTTAACATTTAGAGGTTGTTTTAGTCTGTTTTCAAGTAGACTGAGCTCAGCCAAATTCGCTGAGAAATTTGCATTGGTGTGCCCAACTTAGATGCCTGGTAAATAAGTCCTGATGGGAGATAAGTGGTCGGCCCAGTGGGTGGAAGTAGGGACTGGAAATAACATAGGGGAGACATTCCAAGTACTGGAATATACATCACTGTATACATTATATTACACAACGGACTCTTGAAAATGAGAAGGCTGGTTCTTCTGGATACTCCTCTGTGGATAGCAGTCCTGAGAATGGACTTTGTTGAGTTTCTCCCCAGACACTCACCCCAGGTCCCGGCTGAACATGTCTATACGTAATCTAACAAGCACATGATTTCCTTGGACTTATCACCTGGTTTTACCAGTCAGTCACCAGAGCTCTCACAAGTTCATCCTCACAAAGAGCCTACCATTGTTCTTCTGGAGTTTGCTATGACCCACAGGGCTCTCAGGTGGCCTGGCCCCAGCCTCACTCACCAAGCTCAATCACGGGCGCTCTGTGTCATCCTCCAGCTACACTGGATTTCTGCCAGTCTCTAAAACATAACAAGCTCTTTCCTACTCCCTGCCTTTCCCTCTGCCTGCAATGTTTCTTCCCCAGGTTCTTTGCACGTCTGAGCTGATCTCATTCTTCAGATCTCAGCTTAAATATAACTCTTCAGAGAAGGTTCTCCTGAACACTAGGTAGAGTGTTTCTACTTCAAGTAGAAAGGAACTGTCTCTGTTAGTATCTATAACAGCAGCCCGTTACTCTCCTGATGGTGACTTGGTTTACTTGTTGGCTGTTGGTTTTCCTCACTGAAAAGCAAATTGGGCAGGGAAACGTTCTGTCTTGCTCATTACAGCATCCCTAATGACTAGTCCAGCTTCTCAAACTCGGCATAATGTTGTTAAATAACTGAATAAAGAGAAGAATGAAAGGTTTTGTAGTGAAATGGAAAGATAAGAGGAGGTGAGAAACACATGCACACAGTGAAGGAGAGGAGAGAGAATATGGAGGAGAGGTGGTGTATTTCCTCTGGGTCATTTAAAACTCCTTCATTTCCCCCCAAACCTAATTGGCAAGGTGAAGGTGTATGTTGTCATATCCTGGGATTCTTTGGAGATATAACTATGGGATTTGACCTTGGAAAGGAAAGGAAAATCAGAGGGGAATATCCAAATTGCCACAAAAACAAGTCTTTGAATATTCTATAGGAACTAACTGAGCCTCTCGACTCACTCATAGACTGGTTACCTTAACCATCTACCCTGTTTATAAATTAGGAAATTCAGCTTGAAGATTAAAGCTTAAACATCTTAGGGTATTAACTCAAATGATTAATGAAAATGACAGGCAAAAATTGGAACATGATTTGTTAGAAAAAAAGAAAAAAGACAGTAAAAAGAATGCTTACTGTAGCCATGTTCTTAAGCCTTTGGGAACAGGATAAAATTAGAGATGTACATGTGAGAAGGTGAGTAAAAGTTA
The DNA here is from genome assembly GCF_028021215.1 of Eschrichtius robustus. Classification (NCBI taxonomy): domain Eukaryota; kingdom Metazoa; phylum Chordata; class Mammalia; order Artiodactyla; family Eschrichtiidae; genus Eschrichtius; species Eschrichtius robustus. Next base: position 56,455,839 of record NC_090840.1, on the reverse strand, counting down.
GAGCCAGGACCCAAATGTGGCTGAGGATAACCCTGTGGTGATGTGTGCTCTGATCCCCTCAATTACAGAACACCCACTGCCACCCTGTCGGTTCGTTCAGGAGTTCAGTGACCTTCAGCCGAGCTGTGTTAGTGCAAAGTACCAGTGAGAATGGATGTTTCCACTGCCACTGCTGACGGAGCAGGTTTTTCCTGATGTCTATTAAGTGGAACTTGAACTGTAAAACAATAGCCACAAGAAGAGAGTAGACAACTTAAGCATTTTCCCATAAGTACAAGGCTTTCATTTGCACTGGCCAAGGGCTCTATGTCAGTCTGCATCGAGCAGCTTGCTGAAAACCACCGAGCTGACAGCTGCTGCTGGCCTAGAGCCCACTGTGGACCTGAGGAGAATATGTTCCCCCGCTTCATGTGGAGCTTAAAATAAAGCTGAATCACCACTTTGGAGATACAGAATGTGTCAGCCTGGGGAGGGCTGAGGTCACTGCTTGAGATCTTCTTGGATTGGACGATAATAGAGGCCTTCAGAAGATATGTGAGGGCTTCCCTGGTGGTGCAGTGGTTAAGAATCCACCTGCCAATGCAGGGGACATGGGTTCAAGCCCTGGTCTGGGAAGATCCCACATGCCGCGGAGCAACTAAGCCCGTGTGCCACAACTACTGAGCCTGCGCTCTAAAGCCCATGAGCCACAACTACTGAACCTGCATGCTGCAACTACTGGAGCCCGTGCGCCTAGAGCCCGTGCCCCACAACAAGAGAAGCCACCGCGATGAGAGGCCCGCGCACCGCAACGAAGAGTAGCCCCCGCTCACCTCAACTAGAGAAAGCCTGTGCGCAGCAATGGAGACCCAATACAGCCAAAAAATAAATAAATAAATAAATAAACTTATTTATTAAAAAAAAGAAGATATGTGAACGGAGCCATACACTGTATTACTTCAGTTTACCAATTTGAATTATTTTCCTGTTTTCTATGCAGAAGATGTATAGATGAATTTTCCAAAGTTAGTTTTTCTTCTCCACTGATTTCAGAAAGTTAAGGATGACTTTCCAGACCTTAAAAAGTATTTCTAAAATAATGCTTTCTGAGGAGAGCCTAGAGATCACCTAGACCAGCATATTTGTGGTCCTGAATATCTTGGGGCACACAGGCCTCAAGGATAATTAGCAGGAACCCCTCCATTTCCTTCCCTTATGCCCCAAGGTAGTGGCAGAATTTCAAGAAATAGATTCAACACATATTTTCACAAATGAAATTTGTCAACCAGAGAAAGATGAGGCCATAGCTTTGTAGAATACTCAAATAACGTAATTACAAAGATTTTCTGGTATGTAACTCCCAGAGATTCATCTTCCTTTTTGACAAAGGATTCTTAAGCACATATAATAATTCACTATATATAAAAACTGTGTGTCATCAGAAACAATTTATGAAGCAGTAGGAGGTTGTATATTGTAGTATATTAAACACTTCTCAAATACATAAACAGCTGGGTTTTTTGTTTTTTTCACATGCAAGTAATTTAAGCTTTCTGTTAGTCATCGCATGAAATTTAGAGGAAAATGGATACCATAGAAGAGACTTGGGAGCACTGGAAGATAATAAAACACCTTATGGATACATCTGAGAGACTGGATGATATTTTAATGATGTATATTTTGTTATAGACTGGTTATTTGAAAATTGACAAGCTACTTCTGTTTTTAACAGAGGGATATAGATGGACCAGAGTGTTCCAACCTCTTTCTATTTTTTTAATCATTCATTTATTAAATATTTTTTGACATCTACTCTACACCAGGCAGTGTGCTAGGGACTAGATGTATAAAAGTCAAGAAGGGACAGACAAAATCCATGCCCTCATGCAACTGGTTATCAGAGGAAGCAGATTAATTTGCATATTTAATTATGTAATTATGGCTGTGAAAGTCCCCCCAAAAACAAATGAGTGGAACTAAAGGAACTTGTTACATGATATCCTGAGGGTTCTCTGATGAGGTAATATTAATCTGAATTATGAAGGATGAATAGTATTAGATAAAGAAGGAGAGGAAGAACATTTCAGGCAAAGCAACAGCATGTGCCAAAGACTTGGGGTGGGAAGAAGCTTAGCAAATTTAATAACTGAAAGAGAGCCAAACGAGCTGGAACATCAAAAGCCGGGAGAGTTATGGGAGATGAAGGTATTAATGTAAGCAGGCTCTTGATGAGTTTTTTCATGTTAAATATTTGGGATTTTATCTTAAAAGTCAATGAGAAGCTTTTGAAGTATTTGATACACTGGAATGCTATGATTAGAAATGCATTTTTAAAAATCCATTCTGTTGCTATTTTAAAAAATGAATTGAAGAAGGAAGCAAGGATGTATGTAGAGAGATGCATTCAGCAGCTATTGCAGAAATTCAGGAGAGAGATAATACTTGCGTGAACTTGGGTGGTAGTAGCAGCGGAAGTGAAAAAAGTACATGGCTCTTTTAAAATGAAGAATATTTTACTTACCTGACACATAGTGGGCTTCAATAATATTTGTTGAAAAACTGACTGATTAGTTTTACATTTAGGAAGAGAAAAGAATCAAGGTTACTACTTCCATTGGTTTAATTGAGAACTTATTATACAGAAAGCTGTTCTCTATTCAAAGTATTGTCCGCAGAACCAGCAGCATGAGCAACACCTGAGAGCTTGTGAGAAATACAGACTCTCAGGCCCACCCAGACCTACCAAGAACGGGGCTGCTAATGAGATCCCCAGGGGATCTGTATGCACACTGAAGTTTGAAGTTGGAGAAGAAGTGCTCCAATAGGGCAACACTGGGGCTGAGACATACATGATCTTAAGAGAACAGGTTAGATTCAAAACCAAAAGAAGGAAATGCAGGGACATAATTAAATTATCAATAATAAGAACCTATTCAAGATGGGCTTGATTATATAATTAGGTGAGACTTCTTATGGAAACTCATCACCAATTAAGCAAATTAAATTTTCAAATTCCCAAATGTGATAAGACAATGATGACTAACAATAAAAATAATAAATATAATAGAAATAGTACTTATGACAATGACTAAGACTTGTACAGTTACTCAGTTCTTGCTTTTATATACTTTTTCTATTTGAGAAATTCAAGTTAAAGGGAAAACCCTTAAGAGTATGGGGGGAAATGGCATTGTATTTTATGGTGTGTGCAAGAAAATGTTGAAATTCTTCTCTACTCCCATGTATTTTGACAGAGGTTAACTTAAAAAAAAAACCAAAACTGAGATCAATACTAAAGCTCTGCATAATAACCTCATAAAATCTGTATGTCCTGTGTACAAGAAAAGTCGTATTGGGTTATTTCTATAGGGTAAACATAGAAATACTGGAACATAGAAGAGAACCAGGATTGCTATATCATTATGAGTCTTGATAGAAACAAAATGCCAAAAATTGTTCTGAGCCACATTCCAACTTGAAGTACCACGCAACCAAGTTTACTATGCTGCTTACCATTATGCGCTAGATCAGTTCCCTATACCCTAAAAGCACAGGGGGCAGGGGAGGGAAGCCACAGTATTTCATGTAGCCTTAATATATTGCCAGAAATAGACAAGGTTTAATTGTGCTCAGTGGCTCCTGAGATTACAGAACAGCATTCTTTTCTCAAGTTCCAGCTGGCAGTGACTTTCCTGTCCTCTCATCTGCTCCCTTGTGTTTATTTTATATTCATGCACATGACAGCAGAGTTACCGAATCAGCCTGTGCAATCTTGCAATTACTGTTTTCAGAAAAATGCACATCACAATTATTAGATCAACAATTGAATAATTCAAAGCAGTCACTTAATATTAATGTCATGTGTGCATAACTTGATGAGGGCACGGGAGGAGGAGCAAGAATGTTGCAAGGCCGAAAAATTTGACCTTCAGGAAAGAATGAAAAAGGTGGCTTGTTTGACCTTGGAAGCAGGAGGCTGGGGGAGAAATTAGAAGCCTAAGAATAAATGAGACAGGCTGTAAAGGGAGAGGGTCTATGACTTGTCAAGAGGGCAACAGAGGAACACGGTGGAAATGAACTCTAATGATCGTAACAGAAGCTAAGGACAAATCTTCAAGGGAGTAGAGGGCCCTAGCAAAGTGGTTGATAACACATGGCTTTGGACTCCAATATTCCTGACTTAAGTCCTGCCTCTGCCAGGTTAGAATAAATCTGACCAGAAAACTGTCTTTGGAGGGAGACTGTGGACTACTGTTTTTTGTAATGGTTTAGAGAATGTTAGAGCATAAAAGATGGGGATTAGATTATTTGACTGCTCTTGCAGTGGAAGGTTGGGACACATAATTTTAATCTCTGTTCTTTGTTTTATACTGATTCAATTTCTTGGTAAATTTTTTCTGATTTAGTGTCTTTCTTTCTTTCTTTTTTCTTTAAGAACACTGTCTCTGAAGTCACACTGGGTTTGAGTCCTGTGTTTGAATATTTACTCATTATTGATTCTCTTGAAGTCTCTGGTCTCACACTTATAAAAATAGAAATAATAATAGTATCTACCCCGCATGGTTTTTGAAGGATTAAATGACACCTTTCAGACTGATTGGCACATAGTAAGCTCTCACTAAATGTAAGCTCTCTTTATGATTATTCCTGGCTGGTGTCCAGCACTACTTCAGGCCCGTGAAGGATTCAAAGATGAATCAGATAATGGACCTGATGTGTAAGTACTCTTGAAATCAAGTAGGGGAAATAAGACAGGGATTCAAATGAACATAATAAAGAGGAATAAATCTGCCTCAAGAAAGATACAGGTAATAATAGGGGCATTTAAAGAAGAGAACTGACTTTAAAGGAGCGAGGTGGATATGGGGGGAGTTTGTGGAGAAGGCGGTATTAGAACTGAATTTAGAAACATATAAAGAGTATGACCCTCTGGAGATGCGGGCACCTGGAGTTGTGGGAGAATAGTGAGGTATTGCATTCACAGCTAAGAGGACAGAACAGGCCTTCATTTTGCAAGGTTTTCAGATTCTAGTGTTGACTTTGAAGATTTGTTTCAACAGATTTACCCTCTTAAGATACTCTAACAGTCTGCTAAATTTACAGCAGTCAGTCACACACCAGCCTCAAAAACAGTGATACATCATTTGTTAAGAAGCAACAACCATTTCAATGAAATACGTCGCATAGCATCAGTACAACCCTCATGAGTTTTCCATTGTTATTCCATTATTGAATTTACTTCCACTTTTTATCGTTTAATCATCCACATTGTGCAAGAACAGTAGTTTATTCATGATTGTTAAAAGAGGAAGAAAAACCTCAAATATTCAAAACAATCTTTTTAGATTCTAACTGGGTACAAAACTCAAAGTGCATCTTTTTGGAACTAATGTCCCATTTCACACTTTGATTCAAATTAAAATGTAGACAATCATGAACAGCAGCAAATTAAAGATGTTAGAAAAGAATGGATTCATTTTCTGAAACATACAGAATTTATTGGGATTAAAATACTAGAGGGAAACATTCTTGGCAAAAATATATTCTTGATTTTCCTTCAGGCAGTTAGTTTGGGAACTTTTGCATAACTAGAAGGGACTGACTCCCAGACATAATTTTTTTCTCCCCTGTTGCTTCTACATACAATTTAAAAAAATATAATTTATATAAATATAAATGTGTTACATTTGTGCATTCTAGCAAAAATCCTATTTGTGTAGCATGGGAATTTAAATTCTTAACTCAACCAAGGGGGCTGTATTTTCTGAAACTTTGCTGATTTTTAGCCAGTCAGAATTAGGTACAGGGAAGGAAGGATGGCATCACTTCACCAACCTGACCTAATCAATTCAGATAGGCTGAGAGAGAAAGAGAAGTAGGTGCAGATTGAAGTAGCCCACCTGGGGAGCAGTCACACGCTCAGCAGGGGGTGTCCTAATGAATCAGATATGCTTCCCTGATCAGCAAACAATTGAACTAAGTTTCTCAGTGAAACTTTAACTTTTGGCCATAAGCAGTGGTGTTCCCCCTTCTTTGGAATGGATTGAAGTTTCTTCTGATTTATGGTATCATAAATTACTCAAAATTAAATCTAATGCATAATCACATTTGCTATGACAAAAATCAAATTTACATTCCATATATATACGTTAGCGTACAGTATATGTTGTTCTCTTTCTGACTTACTTCACTCTGTATGACGGACTCTAGGTCCATCCACCTCACTACAAATAACTTAATTTCATTTCTTTTTATGGCTGAGTAATATTCCATTGTATATATGTGCCACATCTTCTTTATCCATTCATCTGTCAATGGACATTTAGGTTGGTTCTGTGTCCTGACTATTGTAAATAGTGCTGCAATGAACATTGTGGTACATGACTCTTTTTGAATTATGGTTTTCTCAGGGTATATGCCCAGTAGTGGGATTGCTGAGTCATATGGTAGTTCTATTTTTGTTTTTTTAAGGAACCTCCATACTGTTTTCCATAGTGATTGTATCAATTTACATTCCCACCAACAGTGCAGGAGGGTTCCCTTTTCACCACACTCTGAAGCTGGGGTGAAGTGAGAGTAGCATCAACATATATACACTACCGAATGTAAAATAGTTAGCTAGTGGGAAGCAGCAGCATAGCACAGGGAGATCAGTTCCGTGCTTTGCGATGACCTAGAGGGGTGGGATAGGGAGGGTGGGAGGGAGGCTCAAGAGGGAGGGGATATGGGGACATATGTATGCATATGGTTGATTCACTTTTGTGTACAACAGAAACTAACACAGTATTGTGAAACAGTTATACTCCAGTAAAGATCTATTAAAAAAAATCAAATTTACAATTTCATCAAAATTGATATGAACTGAATCTAATTTAATGCAGAAGAATCCCCTGATTGGGTTATATTTCAATTGATGATATTGTAACACCCTCTCTCCTTCCTATTTGAGACACAATTTCTTTTTCTTTTTTTTTAGTGAGAGAAGCGGTTCAGAGAATTTCTTTTTTTTAAAAGAAATTCACGTTCTTTTATTTATTTATTTATTTATTTATGACTGTGTTGAGTCTTCGTTTCTGTGCGAGGGCTTTCTCCAGTTGCGGCAAGTGGGGACCACTCTTCATCGCAGTGCGCGAGCCTCTCACCATCGTGGCCTCTCTTGTTGCGGAGCACAGGCTCCAGACGCGCAGACTCAGTAATTGTGGCTCACGGGCCCAGTTGCTCCGTGGCATGTGGGATCTTCCCAGACCAGGGCTCAAACCCATGTCCCCTGCATTGGCAGGCAGATTCTCAACCACTGCGCCACCAGGGAAGCCCCAGAGAATTTCTTAAATTTTCTTTCTAAAAAAGATAATGTGCAGAGTTTTGAGGAATATAATGTCTTGGGAAACACATTTTATTGTAAATATGAAAAAAAAAAACTTACATGAGGCTGGACTGTGTACTATGGGAAATGGAGGGTCCTGCCTCATGTGTCTGGCATATGAAGTGATAGTGGATGGCTGTGGTCTCCATATGCACTTATCCACACATTAAAGTGATAGCTATACTCTGCACTCACATTTTCTAAAGAAAACCACATTGAGAATCATCAGATTGTAGCAGCATTCTGAGGTTTATCTAACTTGGGTGAGGACAAAACTCTTCACTGGGGACTTCATTTTATGAAAATATCAATGAATTCTAATTTCTAGGTCATGAGAAATGCCAAATACTGAGAAAGGAATGCTTCGCTTGTGTGTGTCAAACAGAAGACACCACAGTATTTTTTTTTTCATCGTTACAGGAAGACAGAGAGCACAGTGGAGAGAATGTGAACCTCAGAGTCAGAAATCACTGGGTTTGAACCCCAGCTCTGCTACTTACAAGAATCCTGGTCTTGAGTAAGTTATTTGTTTATCTGAGTTCCAGTTTTTCAAACATCTAAGGTAGAAATAATAATGCGTATCTTGAACGCTAATTGTGGATTATAGATAAGATTATCTGTGTATCCAAAGTTGTTCTTGACTTTCCAAAGCCATAAGCACTGGGGAGTCTCATTAATCATAACAATGAAGATTTCAGTGTCTCCTGCCCAGTCCTTGATACGGAGGACTTAAGTTTAGTTTATCCAAGTCTCACCTGGTTACTTCTTGGCATTTCCAGAGAGATCTCCCCAACAATATTTAACACCCAAGCGCTTCCCTTATCAATATCCTCTGAACCTGAAGCCTTTCCCGTGTCTATGCTGTTTATGCCCTTCATGAAAAGGCCAGCACATGTGCGAAGAATGCTGGCTTCCAGTGCTGCCCAAAGGCAACCCTCTATGGTATTTGAGCCACTGCCTTCCCGTGAATCCTCACTGCACTGAAGCCAGGATGAAATCCACTCAGAAGTGAGAAGAGTCTCTCTCTTACTCTGCCTCATTTCACCTGAGCCCCTAAAGCTGCTTGTGCCGCCTTGGGTTTCACAGTCACTCACAAAACCAGTTTCTTCACCTTTTGCCTGCAGCGTCTCTCTCTGTAAGGCTCAGAGGGATGCACCCAGGTGATAGAGGCCAGCTGTGTGATCCTGAGCAAGTTACTTAACCTCTCTGTACCTCAATATCTTGCTGTATTAAATAGGTCTTATAATATGATCTACTTATAGGTTGTTGTCCCAACCAAATGCATTAATGTACACAAAATGCACATTGTAAGTACTACATAAGGGCCAACAGTTATTAGAACTTTTATTGTTCTCAGAATTGTTCTACAGTGTAAGCTCTGGGAATATGAAGAAATTACTGAAAGAGGTTAAATGATGACTCAAGCTATTTAATTGAAATATTAAAAGAAGATGTGATTTATACTGTACCCCAAACTGGTACAGTTATCTCCAATTAGAAGTTACATCTTCAAGAAATAAAGTATTATGGGAACATAGGAGGAAAATTAATTTGTTCTGAAGATGCTTGAAGGAGAAGAGAGGGGATTCATGTTGGAGTTAGTATTTCCAAAAGACTTAGAAAAAATTAGTGTGATTAGAAAGGAGAGGTGAGATGGTAAAGCCAGGCTGACAGCAAGTCATAACTATAGAAAAGGCATGAAAACCAAGCACTGGAGAATGGTGAGTGGTACATGGGGAGATGCAAGTAAAAGAATAGTGAGAGCTCTAGCTTGAAAAGTCAGCAGGGATTGCAGATGATATCGAATGACATGCTCAAAAGTTTAGATTTATTTTTAAAGAAATGAGGAAACACCCAAAGTTTTTGTAAATAGAGCCCTTGGCCACTTTAATATTTTCAAACAGTGCTCGCTTTCAGCCATTGTGTTTGAAAGCCCTACAATTGCCTTTTAGGTTCTAAATTTACATGGTTATACCCCATTCTGTCAATTATCTTTTTGGTGGTAGTACTTGCCTTATAATTTATAAATATGTCAGCATCTTAGCATAGAAATTTTTTAAAGAGTATGTTTCACTGCATTTTACCCTTATTATTTTACAAACATGATTACCCCCCAAAAGTGCTGACATTAGTGATAACAAGCAAAGATCTCATAAACTTAATAAACTTGAGAAAAAGATAGGAATCATTAGGCTAAACAGAGAGACTCATTGGACATAAACCTGTTCACTACATGAGTAATTAGGAAAGAAAAGAACAAAGTAAAAGAACATGTATGACATATTAGTTATAAATTTTTAAAGTCTGTGTCTAAAAGGTAAACTGCAATTAGGAATTTGGGCTCAATTTTTAGTCTTCCAGAAAGAGAGTTTTTCTTATAATGCATAATTCCATTAGTGGCTTGCATATATTTGCCTTTGATAAGTTTTCAGGAATATTATTCTGTAAGAAAACAGGGGACTATCTGAGACTGATAATTTGGATAGCTACATGGGTAGGGGAGGAATCAATTTGGGTACGGGAGGAGCCTTTGTTATAGCCCAAATTAAAGATAATGGAGATCTAAGGCAAAGGCAAGGAAAATGAAAAGAGATTCTATAGTAGCTGCTCAAAAAAAAAGAAAAGGCCAGAGAGAAGAGGAATTGGGATGATAGATGTGGTCTAACTCTTTCCAAGATTTTTCATAATGTTTGCATAAGCTTGAAACTAATACCAGGTAAGGACAAACAGAAAAGCTCAAACTTGTGTGTATTATGCATATACACAAAAATCCTAAGTAAACATTGGAAAAATCAAAGATACCAGGGCATTAAAAATCATTACCATGTTGGATTTATCCCAGGAGTGAAAGAATGGCTTCATATTTTTGAAAAATTAATGTATATCATCATATTATCAAATTTTTAAAAAGAGAGACATCATTATCTCAGTTTGTGCATAAAAGGCCTTTGATTACATTCAGTGCCCATTCAGAATGTTTATAATAAGAATTTTAGCAAAATAAGTATAGAAGAAAACATAGTTACCCTGCCAAATCAATCAGGGTCCAATCAGGAGACAGAAACAACACAGGAATTTGAACAGGGAAAGCTTAAAGAATTTTAACTATAACAAGCTATTGGAATAAGTGAGGGATTGGTTAGTGAAAAGTACAGAGAACGCTAAAGAATATGGGAACAGTAAGAGGCAGCACTACCCCTAGGGTTGAGATACAGTGCCCAAGGATGACCCTTCGTCTTCTCCCCCTAGCTAAGGTCCTGACTTCCTTAGAGAAAAGGAGGGCAGAGAAGTTACTGTGGTGTCATACCAGTGGAATTTGCTGGAAATCTACCCTCTAGAAGTTGCCAAAAACTTACTTTAGAATTTTGGGGAAAGTCATTCATGGGAAGGTATCCTGTTGGAGGAACTATGCAATGAAACAATACAAGGGGACGCCAGTGGAAGCTGCTAGCCACTAGTTGCTACTGACCTCCACGCACTGTAGGAGGCTAGTGCGGCAGAAGTGGCCTGTGCTGCAGGAGCTGGACATTGGGGGAGCTGCGTGTACCACTGGAGCCTGATGCTGGAGAAGCTGCCTGTTCTCTAGATGCCTGGGCTTGGAGAAGCTGGGGTGCTTCAAGAGCCAGATGCTGGAAGAGGTGCCTGTACATTAGGAGATAGGCACTGGGGAATCCCTGTGAGCTGCAGGAGCAGGTCCAGTGAGCACACGGCAATGCAACCAGGAAGGAGAACCCTTTCCTTCCGCAACAGCTCTCTACTGCCTCTACTGCCTAAGTTTAACGTCATGCCAGCCGTCAAAGGAATAATATTTAAAGGGCCCATCTCCATTTTCAAAGAGCAGGCAATAAAGTATATACTTGGAGCCAAGAGGAAATAAGTTGATAACTGGAATAATTACTAATGGAAATCTAACAAGAATATACAACTATCGTAATTTATTTTAAAGCATTCACTTTACAGTCAAGACTAGAATAAGGATTCTAGCTATTACTGCTTCTATTCAGCATTCAAATGGAAGATCTAGCCAGTAAAGTATGATAGAAAATGAAACAAAATATATTAACATTGTAATCAAGGGAACGAAAATGCTAATATTTGCATGAGAAATATAAAGAGAATATAGTAAGTAATTAGAAAATTAGAACTTAAAGGGATTTTAACCTAGGCTGCCAGACTAAGAGCTCATATTTTTAATCACTTTCATATGTTGTCCTTTTAAATAATTTTCAAAGGCAATTGGGGCTTTAAATATTTGTCTATGGCACATTTTCAAACTCCATGCTACTAAGGCTGGAGAAGATACTCTGAGTGTTCCCCCAAAGACATGGAAATTTGTTAAATCTCCATTAGTATACAAACACGCACACAGGCACATATATACAAATGCCCACACACGTACAGATGAATGCAAAAAGGAAAGAACTGGGAAAGCAGATTACGTTATCCATGGGGCTGGATTTTCATTTCCTCTGGGTATCTGGTGCAGAGCTTATTTTTATGGCTGAAATTCAATATGCAATTTCAACATTCAGTGAGTATTCATTGAGCACACGCCATGGGTCAGTCAACCTTTTAAGATGCTCTGAAAACAGCAGTAAAAAGATAGGTGAAATCCTTGCTCTCTTCAACTCACATTCAAATTGGAGAAGTGCTGTGAACTAAGTAAAACAGAAGATACACTACAAGAGTGTCTTGGTGAGCTTAGGAAAAGTACTTCTTCCAAAAAATCAACTCAATACATGTTGGACTGCTATCATCAGTCTCATAAGTTTAAGTACTGGTTACAAAGCTAAATATGATAAAGCATCCCTTGCCCAAATGCTCCAGCCCATCACCTTCAGGATATAATGCCTCATGGGCTCTTGAATAAGCGTACCTCGATTTGAAGGATGGCTTACTACTGATTAGCTGTTCGTAAGACCTGTAAAATGGGGATAATAATAGCAACGACAGTACCAGTACATACCTCAATACATAACAATGTATAATCTCATAAGGTGGTTGTCAGGATTGAATGAAACACTGCATTTAAAGTGCTGAGCATTGTTCCTGAAAGATAGTCAGCATTCAATAATTACTGAAGATAATAATGGTGATTGTTTTTAATTTTCATTAAAAGCCATACAACTTGAATCACAAGAAACCATACAACTTGAATGCTATCAAAAACTTGCAGCCAGCCCAATGACACACCTATCTAATAGTTACATCCAACTGGGTGAATGAATTTGTTGGTCTATATCCAACCAAGATCAAAAGGACTCTTCTGTTGAAGAAATCATTAACGCTAGGGAAACGGAGTTCTACATGTTCCTCACCATTGGGTATAAGCTGTTCAGATTTAGTGGAAACACGTTTGTGGGCAGGCTTACATAGAACTGTAGTTTAGATTTACACAAAACTATACATTTTCAAAGCATGTTATGATTATTTACCACTTTAACATGACAAAAAACCAAATCTGTAAGTCAGCTTTGTCTGGGAAATAGCTACAGATTGGCTCCAATGAACATATTAAAGGTGATTCTAGAAGTTTTAAAGGAAAGAGAGAAAAATTCCTGGAACTCTCTGTGTAGTATTTTAATTTTTGGTTGAATTGTCATTTTGTGGTGATCGTTTGGGTGAAGAGTATACCTGAGATTGCAGAAATTACCTCACAAGTTTTTGCCCAATAGCAGATACCAGGGAATGGATATTGGTGTCAAAATAAAATTAAAGAGGGCTTCCCTGGTGGCGCAGTGGTTGAGAATCTGCCTGCCAATGCAGGGGACACGGGTTCGAGCCCTGGTCTGGGAAGATCCCACATGCCGCGGAGCAACTAAGCCCGTGAGCCGCAACTACTGAGCCTGCGCGTCTGGAGCCTGTGCTCCGCGACGGGAGAGGCCGCGATAGTGAGAGGCCCGCGCACCGCGATGAAGAGTGGCCCCCACTTGCCGCAACTGGAGAAAGCCCTCGCACAGAAACGAAGACCCAACACAGCCATAAATAAATAAATACATAAATAAAATTAAAAAATAAAATAAAATAAAATTAAAGAGAAAGGGGGAGAAAAAGAGAGAGATAGAGAAGGGGAGTGAAAGAGGCAAGAAAAGAGATATTCCTTCAGTTCATGATAATGATTCATTTGTTGTCTTTCATTTAAAGCTCTTTCTGAAGCATCTTTGTAAATGGAATTCTTTTCCTTTCCTTCTCACACTTCTGACTTCCTCTCATTCCCCTTCTTTTACCCTACTCTTTCTATATCCCTTGACTGTTCTCCAAACTGTTTTTCTTATGTTGGCTCTAACATTTCATTTATTTTCTATTTGTTAATAGAAAAGAATGATCTGTCCAGGTCAGCAGAGGAACTGAATATCAGTGTTGTGCTCTCTTACCCTGTGCATATAACATAACTAAATCTTTGCATAGGAGGAGGAATTAAGTAAACTAACAAGTTCTTTCTTGGTAGAAGGATTTTTTTCCATTGTTAATCTTTAGAAAGAGGTCACTGTAATATTCCCCAATAGCACCTTAGTGATATCTAGGCAATATTTTGTATAAAATATAGAATCATAGAATTGTGGCAGTGGACCTAGTCATTTTGCCTCTCCAGGAGTTCTTCACCTTCCTAATCCTGTCTTGACTTCTGTAAAGGGAGTTATCCTTTCCCCATTGTGTGCAGTCTTGCTGGGAAGTAACTTCTGTTTCCTATTACAGCGTCATGGGGACCAGATAACCCCTCTCCATGGCCCACTGCATGCAGTGGGTGTAATGTGACCTAGGCCAATGAGATGCTCTCTTCCCGGACCTGAGTAAATGATGCAAGGACGTAGTCATGGTCAGAGGTTATTCTTTACCACTGTAGTGGTGACAGGCTTCCTAAATTCCTGCTGTATGTCATTCCATCTGTGAGCCCCGGATGTGATCCAAGTAAACCCTTTTTGCTTAAAATAGCCACAGTATATATTTGTTGCTTACAATCAAAAACTGAATTTTACAATTGCGTATTGGAAGAGCTCTTGGAAGTTCTATCTTGGGAAAAGATATAAACAAGGTGAGAGTGGTAACCTGGAAAACAAGGTTTAGAAAAACTAACCATGTTAATGTACATCCCTCACTCTCCCAGAAAGACTGACAATGGATCTGGAGCACATAATTTTATCAACAGAGGGGAGTTCAGATATCAGCTAGTGTGGACGGGGCTCACACTAGAGAAGGGAGGTCACACTGAACAGAGAAAAGAAAAGTCAGTTCTCAAAAAAAAAGCGGCTTTTTAAATGCTAAGCAAAGGGTATAGGATGTAATAAAGGATTTTTGAGTTTCCAAAGCCTGGCTTTTGATTACCAAAATTAAAATCATTGTGTGTAACCAATAGAGTTGAAAAGAATGCATGTAACATAAGAGCCAGTTTTTCTACCCTAAATTGTTTTAAAAATTCAGGCTGAGGCAGGAGAAGAAGAGCCTGAGAAGAGGGCAGTAGGGACTGGGGTTTGGTAGTTTCTGGAAGAGTGCATCATGTCATCTTCTCCAGATCGTCCCCACTCCAAAAGAGGTGTAGTAGGATCAGAGAGCAGATTTTATGTGCCCAGCCTCCGAGCGAGCCTAAGGAGGCAGGAAACCTTCTTGCGATCCTCACATCCAAGGTGATTCACAGAGGAAAAGTAAACACAGGGCAGAGGGGCTGGATGTGCCTACCCCATCAAGTTTTGATGATATTGGAGAGAGTCAGAAAGTTTCTCTGGTCCTCAGAAGGATGCAGAAGTGCCCCAGAGAGGGTTTTCTAGGATCCAAGAGAATGCAGTGTGTGTGGACCAGTGCCTCCATGTCAGATGGGAACTTGCCTTCTCCACAGATACCAGTGGAGACAGATGCCAAAACACAAAGAAGGATGGAAATGAAATGCATTTCAGTGGGCAGAGTAGACACATGAGGAACTTGGACCACAATCCTGGTGGTCTTCCAAACCCAACCTCATAAAGACATGATGTTATATAAGCCCACTGGCATGAGGATCATTTCAGCTGAAAAGAGAGGAATGAGGTGAACAGGGAAATTGCTAATTTGATTGAGTTTACTTGGCATTGAGAAGATTACATTTTCTGACACCAGGGAGAATAGCAGCTCAAGAGATAATTTATTTTAAATTATAAAAAAATAAGAAAAATTGTTTTTGGATGGTCAAATTATGGATCAAAAATATTGTACCTAATAAATGTAACTAAGAGTATATCATTTACTTGGTTAAAACCCTTCAAATATCTGATAGAAATATTTTGTGCTTGCCTGTCCAGAATCCACCACTTCTTGTTCTGCTAGGAGCACTTAAATTTTTCTTTGGGAAAGCCCTCCATCCCCATTCTCTCCAAACTGCTCCTGTGAAGCTGACCCCACCCTCTGACACTAGATTATCCTCCCTCATCCTTCTGGGTCTCCTCTCTGGGCCTCACATGGCTGGAACCTTCTCATCGAATACTAAATATTAAAGAGAGCTTTTCTGACCAGTACCTGTTCTCCATCTCTCATCATTTATTTTGAAGTTCATTTTCTTCACAGAAGTTTTCAGTGTCTACCATAATCTTGTCTATTTAATTGTTACTTTTTCATTGTCTCCCTTCTCCAACTAGAATGTAAGCTCCATGAGGGCAGGTACCTTATCAATCTTGAGCAACTCATGGCACCTGAGCTTTGGCAGGCACATAATAAATACTGCTGGAACAAATCAATGAATTTCATTTTTACATTCAGCAATTACATAGTGCTTAATACAGTGTCAGGCACTGTCCTGAAGGTTTTCTAATTACTAACATTTTTAATTCTCATAACAATCCTGTGAGGTTAGAATTAACATTATCTCCATTTGACTGATTATGACTGAGTTACACGGTGGTTAAGCCATATGCCCAAGTGGGAAAGCTAGATAAGATTCACACCTGGCAGCTGGCTCCTGGCTCTTTTCTCTCGTCCTCTGTGCCATGTTTCCTAAATGACTTATTGAATGATTTGATGAACAAGTTGGCTACTAAGAAACTGTTCATCTCTGGTGGGCTGAGAATGCCACTTCTGATTTTAAAGAGCAGGGATTGACCATGAAATCTGTGGTTCAGCCCAGATATTAGTGCTTAGATGTACAGCCAGTGGCTGCAGGAGCTTCCCTCTCACTTACTGCTACTGCACCATGCATGCTTGGAAGAGTTGTTAATTGGCAGTGGTGGGTTATGAGTGCTCATAAAATATTTAACAGCTATTTAATATTGTTATGTAACTTTGGTCAGTTGAAAAATATACCAATTATTTCACTCATGGGGAAAGATTGCTAGGGGTCTCCATGAGGAAAGACCTCAAAGGCATATTTTTGCCATTCTTTATAAAGCAGCCATGCCATTTTACAAAGTTTGATCAACCATTTTATAGTTACTGCTGTTGAATTTTTGTAGTGTACTCCAAATTCTACTCCCCCATTTTCTTTAGTAATTTTACAATCTTTATGGTCTGACACTACTAATCATCTGGAAATAAGATGAATCACAATAGAAAGGATGTTCTTCATTTAATCTTCAAAGCCATTTTTATGTTAACCAACACTAAAAAGCTGTGGGTATATTCATTTCTTTCCATTGAGAACATTAGTCTTCCCTTGTTACAGACAACTTTTTTTTTGTCCTTCTTTGGGTAAAACTTAATCTTACTGAACGAGTTGCAGCTGTTTGTACAAATTCATATTTTTTTATACTGATAGGAAGCAGTCAGACATTTCAACTATTCCGTTTTGTTTAAAAGTAAGTTAACAGTTCAGTTCACTCTTAAGAAGCCACCGATGAAGGAATTGTACAGGAATGTGTTTGTGGCCAACCAAATGTTTGTGATTAAAAATACTTGTGAAAGCAACCCTGCTAGACTTGAGAAGAGTTATATAGTCCTACAGCCTGGGAGAAATTCATTGAGGGAGAATCCACTAATGCTTGAAGTGGTAGCTTTTGACCTCTGGCACTGGTAAATACCAGCCAAATGATGCACAGACTTCACTTCTAAATGACTAGCCCTTACATAATTTCCTTTCCCTTTGCAATTCCATGAGTCTCCAGTTTTTAGAATTACAGAGATCTGACATAACAAGATACGTTTTGATAACAGGCTCCCTAATCACCCACCGGTCTCTCCTCTTATCTCTATTCCTACCCCAGAATTATATTGATTTTCTGGAAAATTGAAAAGTATTAGGAAAATCAATATTTTGTACACTTTCTCTATATCAGATTTCCCACTAGCAAATCATCTAACCTAATCTTATGAATTAGTGGCTAAAACCATATGCCTGAGATTAAATGGATTAGTTAGCTAAGGGAAGTCTATTAGAAAGTGGCCTCACCACTAAATAGCTGTCTGATTCAAGATGAGTAACAAAAACAAACATCAGTCAGTTTATTCATCTGTACAAAGGGGATAATATTGCCCACTTCATAAAATGTAGGGGCATTAAAGAAAACAATCTATTTTTAATACTGAATATCTAATAATTCAACAAAAAACCCCAATAGTTACAGTAAATAGTAGAAGCTTAGCTTATGATCAAACATGTGTTTGACTCCAGCTACCACCGGCTGGTAAGAGTTAGAATGAATTCAAATTAACTTAAGGAAAGAAATGATTGATTAATAATGATTTAAAATAATACTGGGGAGTCTTATAGAACCCCAGGACAGGAATGCCACTGGGTCTCAAGAAGAATTAGAAGAGGAATTTCACAACCAGCAGGGATCTCTCTGTCTGTCAACTATTCACATTTCTGAATAGCTACTTGATCCTTCTCTCTTCCTTTCTAGTTTCTTCTGTTATCTTGACCATATGGTGGAAGTCATGACCATTAACATATTCCAAGGCTTATAAGGTCAGCCATTCAACAGGGAAAAGTTGCTTATGCCATATTCAAATTTCTGAGGAAAAGGTTCACTAGCCCACTTTGGCTCATGAGCCCACTACTGATCTAGTAACTGAGGCCAGGTTGCTCCTTGCTACAATCATGTTGCTGTATGGGGTTAGTTCTAGGAACAATTTAGTTTCTAGGAAAGGAGTTTCACGTGTGGCCATGTCAATCGCCAGCCTTCTCCAACTGTCCAACTCTCTTCTTATGTTGGACCATGTGCACTTGAGAGGGAGAGCTTACCGTCTCCCTGAGTCATTTCTTTTTTTTCCTTCCAGTGTTATTGAAATATAATTGACATACAGCACCATATGAGTTTAAGGGGTACAGTATAATGGTTTGAGTTACCTGCATCATGAAATGATTATCACAATAAGTTTAGTGAACAACCATCATCTCATATAGATACAAAATTGAAGAAAAACTTCTTTTTCCTTGTGATAAAAACTCTTGGGATTTACTCTCTTAATTTTCAAATACGACATAAAGCAGGGGTAATTATCATGTTGTACATTACATCCCTAGTACTTATTTATCGTATAACTGGAAGTTAGTATTGCTATCTTTTGGCTGCCTTCATCCAATCCCCATTCCCCCATCCCTGCCTCTGGTAACCACTAATCTAATCTCTTTTTCTAATTGTTTGTTTGCTTGTTTTTGACGTATAACTGACCTACAACCTATCTTAGTTCCTGTTGCACAACATAGTGATTCGATATTTCTATACATTTCAAAATGATCACCACGATAAGTCAGTCTAGTTGCGCTCTGTCACCATACAAAGATATTACAGAATTACTGACTATATTCCTCACACTACATTTCATACCCATGATTCATTTATCTGACAATTGGAAGTTTGTACCTTTTAATCTCCCTCACTTATTTTTTTTTTATCCCCACACCCCCCTCTCTTCTGGCAACTACCTGTTTGCTCTCTGTATCTAAAACTCTGTTTCTATTTTTTTATGTTTGTTCATTTGTTTTGTTTTTTAGAGTCATATAAATGAAATCATACAGTATTTGACTTTCTCTGTCTGACTTATTTCACTTAGCATAATACCCTTTAGGTCCAACCATGTTGTTGCAAATAGCAATATTTCATTCTTTCTTGTGGCTAATATCCCATTGTTTGTATATACCACATCTTCTTTATCTGTGCATCTATTGATGAACACTTAGGTTGTTTCTGTACCTTGGCTGTTGTAAATAATGTTGCAATGAACATAGGAGTGCATAAATCTTTTCTAACTAGTGTTTCAGTTCTCTTTGGTTAAATACCCAGAGTAGAATTGCTGGATCAGATGGTAGTTCTATTTTTAACTTTTGAGGGATCTCCATACTGCTGTCCATAGCTGCTGTATCAATTTACATTTCCAATAACAGTGCAGTAGGGTTCCCTTTACCCCACATCCTTTCCAACACTTGCCATTTCTTGTCTTTTTGATATGGTGGATTCTGATATGTGTGAGGTTTCTCATTATGGTTTTGATTTGCATTTCCCTGATGATTCGTGTCATTGAGCGTCTTTTCATGCTCCTGTTGGCCATCTGTATATCTTCTATGGAAAAATGTCTATTCAGATCCTCTGCCCGTTTGTAATCAGGGTGTTTGTTTTTTTGATTTTGAGTTTTATGAGTTCTTTGTATGTTTTGGATACTAACGCCTTATCAGATATATCATTTGCAAATAACTTCTCCCAATCAGTAGGTGGCCTTTTCATTTTGTTGATAGTTTAATTCACTATGCAAAAGTTGTTTAGTTTTTTGTAATCCCATTTATTTATTTTTACTTTTGTTTCCTTTGCCTAGGAGATATATCCAAAAAATAATTTACTAAGACCAATGCCAAAGAGCTTACTGCCTATGTTTCCTTCTAGAAGTTTTATGGATCCAGGTCTTATATTTAAGTCTTTAATTTATTTTTTTGCACGGTGTGAGAGAGTAATCCAGTTTGATTCTTTTGCATGTAGCTACCCAGTTTTCGCAACACCATTTATTAAAGAAGCTGTATTTTCCCCATTGTATATTCTTGCCTCCTTTGTTGTAGATTAATTGCCCATATAAGTGTGGGTTCATTTCTGGGCTCACTGTTCTTTTCCATTGATCTGTGTGTTTGTTCTTGTGCCAGTACCATACTGTTTTGGCTACTGTAGCTTTGTAGGATAGTTTGAAATCAGAGCATGTGATACCTTCAGCTTTGATCTTCTCTCACATGATTGTTTTGGCTATTCAGGGTTTTTTGTGTTTCCATACAAAGTTTAGAATTATTTGTTCTAGGGCTTCCCTGGTGGCGCGGTGGTTGAGAATCTGCCTGCCAATGCAGGGGACACGGGTTCGAGCCCTGGTCTGGGAGGATCCCACATGCCGCGGAGCAGCTAGGCACGTGAGCCACAACTACTGAGCCTGCGCGTCTGGAGCCTGTGCTCCGCAACAGGAGAGGCCGTTTCGGTGGGAGGCCCGCGCACTGCGATGAGGAGTGGCCCCCGCTTGCCGCAACTAGAGAAGGCCCTTGCACAGAGACGAAGACCCAACACAGCCATAAATAAATAAATACATAAATAAAAATTAAAAAAAAAAAAAAAAGAATTATTTGTTCTAGCTCCATAAAAAATGCAATTGGTATTTTGATAGAAATTGCATTGAATTTGTAGATTACCTTTGGTAGTATGGTCATTTTAACAGTATTTATTCTTTCAACCCATGAACACAGTATATTTTTCCATCTGTTTGTGTCATCTTCAATTTCTTTCATCAGTGTCTTATAGTTTCCCAAGTACAGGTCTTTTACCTCCTTAGTTAGGTTAACTCCTAGGTATTTTAAAATTTTCGATGTATTTGTAAATGGGATTGTTTTCTTAACTTTGCTTTCTGATAGTTTGTTGTTAGTGTATAGGAATGCAACAGATCTATATATTAATTTTGTATCCTGCAACTTTACCAATTTCATTGTTGAGTTCAGAGGGCTCAGAGGGCCTTAAGGCAGCTGGACTGCTGGGGGGTTGAGCCTGGTCCCTGAACTAATAAGTTAGAAAGGGGATTCCAAAGTGTCACTCACCAGCACCAGTGTCCTCATGGTAGAACAAGACTGCCAAAATGGCGACTGCCAGTGTCTATGTCCCCAGGATGAGCTCCAGTTGCCTCCTGCCTCTCTAGGAGGTTCTCTAAGATCAGCAGGTGGTTCTGACCCAGGCTTCTTTCAATTTACTGCTTCTGCCATGGGTCCTGGAATGTGTGAGATTTTGTGTGCACCCTGTAAGAGTGGAGTCTCTATTTCCCATAGCCCTCTAGCTCTCCTGAAATTAAGCCCTGCTGGCCTTCAAAGCCAAACATTTTGGGGGTTTGTCTTCCTGGTACAGAACCTTTGCACTGGGTACCCTCGTGTGGGGTCAGACCCCTTGCTCCTTGGGGATAAAGTTTGCAGTTGTAATTATCCTCCCATTTGTGGGTCACCCACTTAGGGGTATGGGTCTTGACTATACCTTGTCTCTGCCCCCTCCTACCCATGTTGCTGTGGTTCCTTCTTTACACCTTTAGATGTAGAAGATCTTTTCTGCTAGTCTTCTGGTCTTTTATCATCAATATTTGCTCTACAAATAGTTGTAATTTTGGTGTGCCTGTGGGAGGAGGTGAGCTCAGGGCACTCTCCCCTCCCTGCATCATTTCTTGGTGATCCTGGCTGCCAGTGTTGTTGATGTCATTCTACTCCCAGGCATGGAACCCTTCTGCAGTATTTATTTTAGCAGCACAGCAACTGCCATAATGCAATTGTACAGGTTCTCAAAATACTTTTCTTATCCATGTGTCTTTATCCCTCCTCATGCCACTGGATTATAGAATCTCAGTACTTGGAAGTGAACTTAGAAAACAGAAATCATATGCACACATGCACACGCAAACATTTTAAGGATGAGAAAACTGAAGCCCACAAAGGTAAAGTCCTTAGCCAATATCACATAGCAAATTAATAAATCAGGACCAGAAGGCAGGTCTCTGTATATGTAGACCAGTCTTTTTCCTAAACAATGTTGGATATTTCTTGGTCACCAGTCATGATACATGATCCAATTATTTCTCCACAAGGGGCAGTTGTTTCTTGGTCTGGAGCACTTTCCTCAACATTAAGCGTAGCTGCCTTTCTCAACCTACTCTAATTACAACTTTGCTGATTTTATCCATCTTCAGAAAAAGCAGCTTCTGCACAGGATTGTGAACTTTAATTGCTTTTGCCTATGGCCAACAAAGTACACCTGAAAGAGATTTAAATTATAGATTGTAATACTCATTTTTGTTATCCATTTTTCTTTCATGCATTTCTTGTTATTAGTACATACATTAAGAAGTTAAGTATTCCATTAATGACAGTTTTGAAAGATATTTACAGGTAAGGACAGAAAAAAATGTATAATAATGAAGAGTTTGGACATCATCCTGAGACTTATTATGAATATGCCTGTGCCTTTGAGGTAATCTGCCTTTTTTGCCCATATCTACAGGGAGAGGGATCACTGGTTCCTGAAAAAAATAATTGAACACTTGTTAGAGAGGGCCTGATGGAAAATTATTTCATCTACTTTTTAAATAAATTTATTTATTTTATTTATTTATTTTTGGCTGTGTTGGGTCTTCGTTGCTGTGCGCGGGCTTTCTCTAGTTGCGGTGAGCGGGGGCTACTCTTCGTTGCAGTGCGCGGGCTTCTCACTGTGGTGGCTTCTCTTGTTGCGAAGCACGGGCTCTAGGCACACGGGATCAGTAGTTGTGGCTCACGGGCTCTAAAGCACGGGCTCAGTAGTTGTGGCGCACGGGCTTAGTTGCTCCGTGGCATGTGGGATCTTCCCGGACCAGGGATCGAACCCATGTCCCCTGCGTTGGCAGGCAGATTCTCAACCACTGCGCCACCAGGGAAGCCCCTTTTCATCTACTTTTTGGTGACTCTCCAAATAATCCTAGATATTATGTATTTGAAAAAAATAAGGATTACTCTATAATTACTGCCTAATGTCAAATATTTCTAAGACTATGTCATGATATACTGAGCTCCATGATTATTTGTGTATATTTTATATATACTCCCTATTGATATAATATCTGTATGCTTTTCTTCCTCTCATATATAGTTTATATCTACTGGTTTTGGGTTCTCTGAATAGTATTCTAATCTTTTAAAAGTCACCCCTTCTCCACTCTAGTCCATATGGTTCTATAGATGATGTCTCCACCCTTAGATGCAAGAGGTGGCATATAACAAAGATATGGCCAATTAGATCACTGAGGTCACCTGGTCATGGTGGTGAGCTCAGGAATAAGCATGTGTCCCAATCAGAGGCTATGAGACTCCATTTTAAGACATTTATTGGAATCATTGGGTAGAATCTTGAGAAGATAAATTGTAAGTTGAAGTTGGTGGCAACCATGAGGAAAAGAAAGTATTTGAGACTTGAGCCAACACAGAAATAAGCAAAACTGAAAGATGGATAGAGTAAGTTGGAGTTCAGTTAATATTGTTTGAGCCTCTGGATAGCCACGCATAAAGTTTTATTTTTTTAACTTAAAACAGTTTTAATTATTTTTATCTGTCACTTGCAGTGGGAAGTGGGAATCCTGACCAATTCTGTGTAAAAACTTCTTTTATAAATCTATATCTCATATAAGCACTCTCGGCTGTATCCATCCTACTTTTAGAAAAGTGGAACTCATTGAAAAGTGTAATTGGAAACAGTGCAAGATACCAAAGTGGAGAATGTCATGTTTTCCAAAATGAAGAGAAAACACTGATAATTAATAATAATGGGTTGGTACCAGAATTTGAATTTTTTAAAAAGTAAACTACAGTGATCAAGATGGGATTTAAGCACACCATAATTAATGAAGGTGGAGAGAAAGAAATGCAGTGTAGATGTAGGGGAGGAAAAACATCAGCACTTGGTAATAATAGACATTACCCTCAGGTTTTTGTGCTTTTGGTGATAGGTAGATGATTCAGTGTGTTTGGAGACTAGGGAGTGGGGGCCATTTTGAAAGAAAAGTTCACTGTCCTGTCTCTGCTGAGTTTCCTTGACTTGGCACCAAGACAGCTAGTTTGAGAATTCTGGGAACTGGATCATAGGTAGATAAGTCCACGTGCATGTCCTGTGTGTAAAGAAGGTGGTTTAATGAGTGTAGGGGAAATTGGTTACATCACGGCCTATAGAGATAAAACACAAGGTCCAGGCTGGGGTGGTGGGAGCTCACAGAAGTTGTGAGTACTGAATAGAACCTGCCATGGAAAATCTTAAAAGGTAGGAGAGGTAAACTGAAGAAGGATGTATTTTTTTCTGTTTTACCCATATGATGAGGCTAAGGAAGATTAGCTAAAAGTAATGTTCTAGCTCACAGCCTGTGTTTTTTAAGAGGCTCCTTACGTTATTATATAAATTGAGAGAAAGAAAAACAAAATTCTTGAGTTTTACTTTAATGTGAATTTAGCCATCATATCAGTCAACTTTTTTCATAA
This sequence comes from Eschrichtius robustus, assembly GCF_028021215.1. Lineage (NCBI taxonomy): Eukaryota > Metazoa > Chordata > Mammalia > Artiodactyla > Eschrichtiidae > Eschrichtius > Eschrichtius robustus. Next base: position 56,431,108 of record NC_090840.1, on the reverse strand, counting down.
TTCCCTCCTAGTTTGGTTTGTTTGTTTTAAAAAATAACGTGGCACTTGTGACAACATGGATGGACCTTGAGGGCATTATGCTAAGTGAAATAAGTCAGATGGAGAGAGACAAATACTGTATGGTCTCACTTATGTGTGGAATCTAAAAGAAAATAAACAAAAAAATATAATGTGGCAGATTAAAATCCTCAGATATGTGTTCGGTGCAAAATATGATACTAAATAAAACATGGCGGTTGTTTTTTTCCTTATAAGATACCACATGGTGACTATAGTTAACAATACCATATTGTATTCTTGGCGTTTCTAAGAGGGTAGATCTTATATGTTGAAAGGAAGGAAGGAAGGAAAGAAGGAAGGAAGGAAGGAAGAAGGAAGGAAGGGAGGGAAGGAGGGAGGGAGGGAGCGAGGGAGGGAGGGAGGAAGGAAGGAAGGAAGGAAAGAAAGAAGGAGGGAGGGAGGGAAGAAGGAAAGTGGTGAAGATGTGAGGTGATGGTTACGTTAATTAGCTGGATTGTGGTGATAATTTCACAAAGCATACATATATCAAAACATCAAGTTGTACACCTTAAATTAATACAATTCTTATTTGTTCATTATACCTCAATAAAGCTTAAAAAATGCCATTTCTAAACAACTAGGTTCATGGTGAAAAAAAATCCTCCTTAAAACAATGAATGTTAATGTTAGTTTAATAATAACTGACAAAACTTTAATATGCTAGTGTCTATTTTTAAATACTTTTACTCTATAATAACTCTGTGCACATTTTACAAAATTGACAAAAGGCCCATAACAAAAAACAGAAATTTCTGATTTCCCAGTCCAAAAACCATTCCCCACAGGAAACAACTATTAATTTTTCAAATTATTTCCTTGAGTATTTACTCTAATTTTTAAAAATATTATACTATGCTACTTTTCCTTAATTTATTGATTTTATAAATTATCTGTTGATATTTTATGATGCTAGATGAGCATTTAGCCTTTCCAGAGTTATCACCCTTTCTTTATTCAAATTGATAAATAGTATTTACATTATTATGATGATTATGTAAATATTGTTCAGTGCCATGTAGTGGCCTACTCTTTATTTTACATTTTCTTATTTTCCTTCAGTTATGATTTTGTTTGTTTGTTTGTTTGTTTTACTTATATGGCTGATGGTTACAGTGATATTCCCAATGAAGCATGCCTCTCCTTTCCATGCCTTTTGCAATGTGACTTGGTTATCTAACTCATTAAAAAGCAGAGTCTATTTCCCTGCCTCTTGAATCTGGGCTGGACTTTGAGTTGTTTTAGACCGATGGAGTGTGAAAGAAATGGTATTGTTCTACTTCCTAGATGAGGTCTTAAAAGAGTCATTGAAGTTTCTGCTTTTACTCTCTGGGAACCATGAGAAAACATGATGTAAAAAAGCCCAGATGAAAGACCGCAAGGAGAGAGGGGCCAAACTATCTCAGCTGCCCCAGTCCTTAAAAGACTTTACATCCAACTGCAAAGACATAAGTAAGACCATATACAACCAACAGAACTGCCCTAGAATCATGAGACATAATAATCCATTGTTGCCTCATGTAAATTGTTCATCCCACAGAAATGGACTAGAGAAACACAGAACAACATAGAATGACCTTGTAACATAGTACCTCGAGGAGTAAAAGAAGGAGCGGAGATACATCACTCATTGGCATTTCCATAATTAAATAGATGTATTCAAAGCAATACCCATTTTGTATTGTTATACCAACAGATACACACATACATACATAGTTATATATACAGATTCAAACAGTTATATAAGAAATCAAAATGGTTTCCTGTGCTGGGAGAAGAAATGAAGTGTGGCATAGGGATAAAAGGAAATCAAAAAATTAGGAGTGGGATCGGCAGGGACCAATGACAATAATGGCCATGAAATGAGGAGTATGACAAACTCAACTCTCTGCCCTGGAGTATGATGAACTCAGCCCTCTGCCTTTGAAGTATACTCTCCCCTTCAAAACCTACCACATCCACCACTTACCACACTCAGACTCATTAAATAAAAAACTCTTTAGTGATGCCCAGCCACTGATATCATTTTAAAGCTCCCCAGACTATTCTAATGTGATAGACTATCATGGTTAATAACCATTGATCTGGTATAGTAAGGTTATTTTCTAAATTATATTGTATGTATTTATTAACTTACTCTGTTTGTTTTTCTGGACTTCTCCTGGAATCTTCTACCTCCAATCTGCTCTCACCTTGTAGATTTACAGCCCATACTGGGATTTCATGTTGCTACTCTCTTCAGTCAGTTACACTGTTTCTTGAATGTCAGCTTTTTACCTTAATTGGTTTACCAACTTTTGTGAAGTACGTTATTCAATATCTTAGTAATAAAGTATGCATGAGAGATTAAAAAATATGTTTAATGCATCACCTTAGCATAATTTAATTAACTAAACATATACAAATATTAATATTCTTATATAGAGTGCAAGAATCTATCATTTAGAACAAAGAATAAACATGGCATAACACTTAAAAGCAACCAGGACATCATGCATGGGATTTTGTATGATTCAGGAAATAATTGCAGCAGTTATATTATTAAGATAATTCTAATAACATTTCCAATGATGCCCTCTTTACTTCACAGAGCCATGTGACAATTGGTTGTTTACTAATCCCTTTTCTTACAAAATCTAAAGATACAGATATTTAAGAATAAACATCTGTAAATTTTAGATTATAGGAATAAGCTCTTGTAAATCTGGACTTTTACAAGAGCACATCAACCAATAAGATGACACAGGGCAACTGATGGATATGTTATAAACTAAGTGTTCTAATACTCAATGATTGCTAAGTAAAAAAGTACATTTATATAATATTTATGCTTAAACCCATTGGCTTTAAAACTTCTGTACCTATGTACCTAATTTAGAAGGACCAAAAAAGAAAAAAAAGAAAAAAAAGAGAGAGAGAAAGAAAAAGTACATACTTGCCTTTCTCTTCACTTCTAAAGGCAAACCTAGTTCTGTTCTTTCTCTAGGATGAGAGAGAAATATACAGGGACACAAATATCCGGAATGAAATCAGAAAATGTAATCTAGCCTTGGCTGTCTACCAGTCTGGAAATCCTTAAGAAATTTGCAACAGAACCAGTCTTGTGACTTGAGGCAAATAGGACCTGCTTTTGAGGTGGGAACAGTAAAATTGCATTTGCCAAACTATTTCCCCCTCTGTTTGACATCCTATTAGGATTCTCTACCATGCACTTCCAACAGCCCCCTTTAAAAGAATTCCCCGAAGTCTCATTTTATCCACAAATTCCTCCCTAACAATTCCTGCCCATCTGCCCCAACTATTTTTAGACAACAGTCATAAAATGAGGAACAAAGTATAAATGACCAGAAGTGTTAAGCACCCTCTCTAAGACTAAAAATATGTTGCTAGTTGATGTTGTAAGGGTCATAGCTTCTCCTTGACCTGTAGCTTTTATGCAGGCTCCACAGTTTATCTAAGTCTATTTTGATCACTCAGACCATATAATCTTCTCATAGAAGAGCATTTTTCCCTTTTATACTTCTAAACTTTATTTTACATGCTCAGTAGTTTGACTCACTGCCTCTTATAAATTCCAGTATTTATTACTATCTTAAAAGTACTCTAGAGAACATTTTGATTAAAGAATCCAACCATAAAATCATCTTTTATGATCCTGAAGATTTATATTTTTGTAAAGGCATGTATGTTATATATAACACATATATGCATACATGTTATATTTGTGTGTGTGTGCATGTGTGTGTGTATGGAAGGGTTGCTGACATAATTTCAGTGCCATCATTTGTTTAGTGATTCACTAGTCTAGGTAGACCAATTTCCATGCAGATGGAAAAGACCAAAAAAAAAAAAAAAAAAAAGTCATGAATGGACGTGAATTGTCAGTGGTAGTAATAACAGAAGTGTCCTATTTCACTGTTCCATAATTTTTCTACTTTCTATAACCACCCAGAAGCAACAAAAGCACATTCATTTGTACTATTTTAGAAACTTTATTGCTTTTCCCTCTTATACTTTTAACAAGAAATACAACATGATTACTTCAAACATATCCATATAATTTAAAACACTAAAATTTAAAAACATCTGTACTGTGGTTTTGATCTCTGCCTCTCCAACCTTGTTCCTTTTTGTGGTATTCATCCTAGATTTATGTCTGAGAATCCAAATAGTCAAGGCTGTAGGTTACCTAGGCCTAAACCCATCCACATATCCTGTTACTTTGGTTACTTCCATGATCGGTTTCCAGATGGGCACCTCAATGAGAGGTAGCACGACGCAATGGGATTTTTCTGCCAATGTTGTGAAAGAGCCTTCTCTTTCCCACTGACATGCAGTCTGGGAGCATGTGAGGAGATGATTCATTCCCCTTGCCCCCGCAGTGGGAAAATCCTGTAGCTTCTGTGGTCATAGTAATGAGCCTCAGAGTAAAACTAAAACAGGGACAGGAAGGCTGATGGATGAAGAGAAACTGAGTCCTAATAACATTTGAACACCAAATCCATCCATGTTGGCAACCACCCTTCTCAATGTTTCTGATACTGATAAATGAATTTGAACTGGTAAAGTCTCTTCTACTGTTTTGTGTCCCTTACAATCTGAGGACATCATCCTTGGTTAGAGTAGGCAGTATGTTTTCTGAAGATACTGCTCGCAGGAAATTTCTCAGCAAAATGTTTCCATCGTCAAATACAGTTGGGCAATGCTAAATGTAATACTATATTTTTCTTCAGGAAAATGGTATTTTAACACCAGTCCCCTCATTAAAACCTGATTCACTTAAAATAAGAATCTTTCATATAGCCTATAAGATTCTGCATGAATTTACCCTTCACTATTTCTTCTGCTTCTCCGTGGGCCTCTCGTCTACTGTATCCTAGCCCCACTGGTCTTTTCTTCCTCCAGTATAGCAGACTCTCTCCTGCCTCAAGGCTTTGGCTTTGCTGTTCGCTCCGCCTGGAATGCCCCTTTTTATTTGGCTAATTTCTACTTCTTTTTGCTTCAGCTTGAATCTCACTTCTTCCCAGAGTCTTTTCCTAAATCCTTCCTCCAATTAATTAGTACCTCTTGTTCATTCTTATAGCATCCTATTCTTTCTCTTTATAGCACCATACAATTTAAATATTTATGCAACCTAAATATTTACGTCATTATTTGTTTAATCTCTCCCTTCCCATTACTTCGAAAACCCTGTGAGGACAGAAACCATATCTGATTTGTTGACATTTGTTTGAGCAAAATATGTTGCTGTTCCTGGCACACAGTAGGGACTGGATAAATATTTATTGCCTGAATGCTGTCTAGAGCCATGAGGCATCTTAACATATCATACAGAGTTTCAATAAAGAATCCTGCATAAATTTGTTTAATCCAGAATTTCCCAAATTTATTTAAAAACTAAACTTTCTGTGAGTGATTAACATGAATGAATATTCCTGGATACTCTTCTATAGCTCACATGTTAAGAAACACTTTTTGCATTGTTTAGGTCCTTTATCATTTAAATATTCAAGACTAATAAAAGCCTAAACATATACTTTTATGAGCACAGGATGGTTCTAAGCTTCAGAGGTTCAGATGAGACATAACAACAAGGATATTTGAGGACATTAACCCCGACCATTTTAGGGAGCATTCTATAACATGCATGTGTTACCTTTTTCTATGCTGTTTTGCACGTGGGGCGGATTTTACAGTATTTATCTTAAAAATCATCAGCATGGAGATCTGTATGATATTAGACTGTAAAGAATTAGTGTATACTCCCTTAGATAAAGAACACACTTAATCATTGTGCATTGAATTATATTGTTCTAGCTTTTATTTTTTAGGCATCCCTTAAGTTAGATAATGACAGTCAAATACATTGTTATAAGGATTAAATACTACCCCAGGGCGTGTTCTAAAGTTCATATGAAAATAGGTTCAAATCTCAATAAGCGGTGATGACTTTAGCAATGTCCCCATTTACATTTGAAATGTATATTTTACCAATACGGAAAATTCCATATAAATGTCTTTTAAAAAAAATCTCCAAAGAACATTTAAAGCTGGCACTTGCATTGCTTTCCCTACAGAATTTTGAGCTTAACTTTGTAACTGCACTCTGCCAAAAACAGATGAGACAAGTCCAGGAGTATTTCAAACGACCACACGCATCAGCAATCAAATCTTCAAGCTCAGGTCCCTCACTCCAGAGTAGGGGTTACAAAAGCATTGAAAATGTCCAGTATGCTGAGCAGGTGTAGAGTGAACTATATTATTTGCTCAACCAGCTGGAATCCTGCTCCAAATGCAGATACCTTTCGAAAACCACAAGCTCCTCACTAACCACATGCACGCGTGACTTGCTCAAGGAAGGGTTGGGAAAATGTCCAAACGTAAAATAGATAGCTAGTGGGAAGCAACCGCATAGCACAGGGAGATCAGCTCTGTGCTTTGTGACCACCTAGAAGGGTGGGATAGGGAGGGTGGGAGGGAGGGAGATGCAAGAGGGAAGAGATATGGGAACATATGTATATGTAGAACTGATTCACTTTGTTATAAAGCAGAAACTAACACACCATTGTAAAGCAATTATACTCCAATAAAGATGTTAAAAAAAACCCAAAAACTTCCATGGCAAATAATCTACCTATAGTCATAAAGAAAAAAATAAAAATGTCATGGGCTGAACCTGACACTCTCTTGTGCCCGTCTAGATCTACTTTCCCAACTTCACTGTAAGCCAGTGGATTTCAAACCAAGACTTACCAAGAAATGTTACAGTTTTCCACTTATGTTTTGCCCAACACCATCTGTGATGGCTTTTTCGATGTGTTCAAATCCATTTTCAACAGATGTGGAATGTGAGAGGTTTTCTCTCCTTCTTGCACCCACTGGAACACAAAACACACCCGTCACCCTTCTGGAACATGCACTTAGAAAACCTGGATGGCAAAAGAGAGCCCCTTTTCACTGCTCCGGAGAGCAAGATAGTAGACAGAGGGTCTCTTCGCTAAGACAGTGCACAGGTATCCTGCAAGAGACAGACCTTGGCTATGCCAAGATTTGTTTATGTCGTAGAGATATGGCACTGAGATCAGACCAGTACAAGTTTTTCTAATTGGCTTCTTTCAATTTCCCCAAACCTCCCTGGATTTGAAGCCTTTCTTGTTTCATCCAGAAGAAAAGAAAAATAGTGGGGACTGCATGGCAGGTATCCCCAGTCAAAGGAGAAAGAGAAGGAATAAGACTGTAGGAAGAGGGAGGAGGTGGTGTGTGAAGGTGGACCTAGAAGGCCAGTGGCGAAGCGGTGGAGAGAGAGGAACCCTTAAAAGTAGCAGGCTCCACGGGGAGCAGGAGAGGGAAAGACTGTGCACAGGGGAGCATGAAATGGGTAGAAAATGGGTAGGAAAACTCCTCCATATCGGCTGCCAGGTGAGACACTCCTGGGAACAGACTGTTCTGTGCCAAGGATTGTTCGGTACATTTCTATAGATGACTTGCGTCTGATTGATGAGCCAGCACTAATGCATTTTCAGTGATGATTGTACCGTCCCTCTTGTCCAATGTTAAGGTCAGAGTAAGGAGGTTTTTGAAAAGGTTAAAAACAAATACCTCATGCAGACTGGCACACGCAGAAATAAATGTATTCAATTATTGTTTGTAGAATATGCATATCTTTAAGATAAAATTCTAAATCACTTTACACAATACCAAACTTACATATACCACGGTATATATAGAATTCCAGAAACATATAAGAAGCTCAATGCATGACAGAATTAAATCAAAAAGTGGCTGAGATTCTATACACACACACACACACACACACACACACACACACACACACACATCTTTCCCTTTAAGAGTGCTGATTTCACTGATTAAGCTTATTAGTATTTCATATTTGTTCTGATGGTGTTTTGAGTTCCTAAGATAAATGTGATCATTGAAAACAGAGAGTTTTACTATTGGACTTTGATATTAAAGTGAGAACAAAGAATAAAACATTTATATTTCTGGAAGTTCAAGCCAAGATTTTTTATATATATTAAAGATTCCACTTCTTTGCTTTTCTCTAGGGTCAGTGATGGTCTCACCGGTTGTGGCCAACATGTCTTGAGACATGAGTTGAATATCATTTTATGAGGCTTTAGCTGCAATACAATGAACATGGTCGTTATGTTCATTTGAGGATACAGAACAGATTAAATAATATTTATAAAGCTTCAATTAAGTTTAAGTAAAAGTTGAAATAAAAATGTCTAAAATAAGGCAGACTGAATTTCTTCAACAAAATCTTTATTCAGTTAATTTTAAAGTATATCAAAAGGGCCAAGGAGTAAATCACCAGAGAAAGTCTTAACAACATTGGGAAAAGGATTAGAAATACAAATAAGCACAAAACATTCTCAAATGAAGAAAACAAAAGGAAAAAGAAGAAACAGACATCAAGAAATTCAACTTTCAAGCCCTGAAAATGCAATCAGCTAAAAAAAAATACAAATAGAAAACAGGAAATTTTAAAAATGAGTAAAATAGTTTTTTAAATGTACAAGAAACCACCAACAAATGGAAGAGGAGCTTAATTATATTTAAAGTACAGGAATGAAGGTTGAAGCCAGCTAAATAAATGATAAATGCTTCAACAGAGAAATTTTCAAAGAATAATACAAATCTTTGTAGTTAAACGTAAAGCAAATTAAGAGAGACGCAGTAAAGAATGAGATAGAAAGTTATGGTAAAATAAGGGTATAAATATACTTATAAAACATCCAATTTATGCTGTTGGGGAGGCTCCAGCATTAATTTATACACAGATCTTCAGCCTGGGATTCAGGTATGCTTGGGTATGAAGGGAGGGCTTATAGGCTGGGTCCACCAGGAGGTTATTTGTCTGACGGAAGAAAGAGGAACCTGGGAAAGATCTCATTCTAAAGAAGAAAAAGACAGGCATTTGAGATTATCATGTTAACAACACATCAGTCATCTGAGGACCAGGTCTCTCTGAAAAGAGCACGGTGTCTCTTATTTCACATCTGCCATATACGGAGTTCTCCCACCAACCCCCTGCAGCTGAAGTGCATCCTCCATTCACCTCCCTGCCCTCTGCCCCTTCCTCTCCATGTGACACAGCCTGCCAAGAAGAAGCACCACCAGGGGCCTGGAGATGAGGGAACCCTGGCATGGCATGAACATCAGAACTGTGTGGTGGGAACATTCAGCAAAGGTACATCCTCTCATGTGGCTTCATAGATGGGTGAGGCCTGGAGGAGGCAGAGAACCTGGCAGAGAAAATGGTACCTGCTACCCATAGCAGAAGTGACTTGTTTGTGGGGAACTCCGAGGGACAGTATAGAGACTCTGAAGGAGAAGCTGGATTTACATCAAGTTTGTTGGTGGGACTAGAGTCAAAGAAAAAAATGTATGTCACAGAAATGTGTGTCACCAAATTGTAACTCTGCCTTGGTCTGAAACAAAAATGGTCTATAGAACTGGGGCCATGCTTCAAATTATAAAAGGCATAGAATGTGCAATAACACAATCAAAGTGCAGAGAAAAAGAAGTAATGGCATTTAGACTATATGCCAGTTAGTATATCCAATAAAACCATCTTTTAAGAAAAAGGTCAAAATAAAGACAACTTCAGGTAAACAAAACTGAGAGATTTATTACACAAATATCTTCATGAAAGTAACTTCTAAAGGATGTCCTTAAAGACAAAGATCTGAGACATGAGATGAATGGTGAGCAAAGAAAATTTTAAGTATATGGAAAAATATAATTTAATAGAAATGTATGAAATTTTAACAATAATGAATCCCATTGTGGGATTAAAAATTCAAGATTGAACTGAATGAAGCATTATCACTACCTTGAATGGATGACTGGAGTTAAGCCACTTTAAGATGCTTGTATTATTCAGAAGAATAAAGGTATGTATTTAGCTTTAGAATTTAATAGGTTACTTTACTGTTTTTAAATGTGTAGTGTTAAAACTTTAAAAATAATTTCTATTAAAACTATAAACTGTAGAAAACTATAGAGAAATAGTTTATACCTCCCAAACTACCAGAGAAAATATTCAATGGTGGAAGGAAAAAATATCAATCTAAAAGGGCAAGAAAGAAAAAAAATTAAAGAAGTGGGTGAATAGAAAGTAGAATATAAGATGTTAGAGGTTAATCCAAATATATCAGTAATTACAATACATGTAAAAAAATGATTTCTTCTTGAAAATCAACGACTGTTAGAATGAATAATAAAATTTAATTTTGTATTATTTACAGGAAACAAAAGTTGCAATTTAAAAATGAAGAAACATATGCTATGTAAATATAATTCAAAACAAGTCTAGTTTAGCTATACTAATAACACAGAAAATGTATTTTAAGGCAAAAAGCAATATTAGTTATAAAGAGGATCATCACATGATAAATTTTTAATTCATAAGGATGATATAGCAATTCTAAACTGTAATGCACTTATGGTGAGACTTTCAAAATATAAAGAGAAAGTATTGGTATATCTACATAAGAAATTGACAAATCAACTGTGAATATTGAACATTTTAATACTTCTCTCAGTATTGATTTACAAGCAGATAAAAGATATCAATAAGACTATACAAATAACACAATTAACATGATTGAACGCAATTAACAAGATTGATTTTATGGACATTTGCAGAACACTGGACCCCATCATTGCAAATACATATTCTTTGCCAGCATAAAGTATGCATATATATATATATATATGTATATAAATTCATAGTGTATAGCCCATATAGCATCTCAAAACAAATTTCAAACAGCTTTATATACAGACCTTTATCTATCCAAGTTGTTTTAGAAATTAAAACCAAGAAAATACACCTTTAAAAAATATCAATATTAATGTGTCAAAGAAGACATAGTACCCAAAATTTTTAAATACTCAAAACTGGTTATTAGTTCATAATAATAAAGGTGGCATGATTAGAGATGAAGCAAAGACATAAAAGATAAGATAATATTACAAACAACTTTTAGGAAAAATATAGAATATTTAGGTGAAATAAATAAATTCCTAGATTTAAAAAACCAAAATTGTACCTGAGTAATCCTACAACAGGGTAATAATTTTGTTTAGTGGTTTAAATTTTTCTTCCAAATACCATTTCATAGCCTTGATATTTTGGTTCACATTACTACCAAACAAACTCCAGAAACATGTCTTTTTTATTAACAGAGAGGGATCATCTCTTAGACACACAAAAATATTTAAAAAGAGTATAATAATTAGAAAGGAATAAATAATACTATTATTTTTTGCAGATTCTATGATTATATGCACACACAGAAAATGAAAATTATAAGTGAACAAACTATTATTAGAATTCACTAGAGATTTTAGCAAGGTTTATATATAATTGATACACAAAAGTCCATTGTATTTCTGTATACTGGAGAGAAAATGTTAGACAAGAAACTAAAAAAATAATAATTTGCAATAGTAACTGAAAATATAAAGCACCTAAGAATAAATCTAGTAAATGATGTACAAGACTATCTTGGAGAAATTTATCAAACCATTAAAATAAATATTTTAAGGAAGGGCTCTATAATGGAAAGATACAGCATGATCGTGGAATAGAACACAATAGCTTAAAGACATCAATCTGAATTCTATTTAAATTTATCTATAAATTGATGTAAAATCCAATTAAAATTCAATAGGATTTTTTTGATGTTAAATTTATATGAAAGATCAAAGGACCAAGAAGAGATAAACCATTCCTGAAGAGTTAGCTAGAGGGAGCTGACTTACTAGATATCAAAAATTTTTAAAGCTATAGCGAACAAGAATGTGATAGTGGAAGAGCACTGGACAAAATTTTCTAATGAAATCAAATACAGGGCTTAAAAATAACACAAAATCCATGGAAACAGAAGCAGGGCAGAGATATATTGCAGATAAGTAGGGAAAGGAAGGACTACTACTCAGTAAATGGTATTGAAAAGAAAATCTGTGTGGGGAAAAATGGAAATGGATCTCTACCTCACAATATACACAAAAATAATTCCAAATTGATTAAGGACTTAAATCTCAGAGACAAAACTTTTAGAAAAATATGTAGGAGAAATTTGATAAGCCTACAGTTAGGAAAGAATTTCATAAACAAGACTCTAAATATGTAAATTGCAAAGTACTTCTCCAAGTCTATAAGAAAAAGACAACTCCAAAGAAAAACAAGCAAGGACATAAAGAGACATTTCACTGGAAACATAAGTGACCAATAAAAATGTGAAAAAATACTCAACTTTGCTAATAATGAAATAACATTTCAAACTAAACTGACTTGCAAAAATGTTAAATGTTAGACCAAGTGTTGATACGATTATACACCAAAAGGAATTCTCATTCATTATAGGTGAATATATATAGGGTCAACTTCTTTGGAAGACAACTGAACCTCACCTAGTAATGCTGAACTGACTCTACAATAGCTATTTCACTCATGAGGCATATACCCTAGAGAAACACTTATACATATTTACACAGAATTAAACAGAACATTGAATGTTCACAAGAGAACCATTCAGATTATTAAAAACACTACTGACAACCCAAAAGTCCATCAAGAGATGAAACAATTTTTAAAGTGGCAATCCAACAATAAAATATTATACAGACAAGGAAAATGAATAAACCCCACAACAATGTGAATGAATCACAAAAATAAATGATGAACACCTATTAGAATGGGCAAAATCCAGAACGTTGACAACACTGAATGCTAGCAAGGATACAGGGTGACAGGAATTCTCATTTCTGTGGGAATGCAAATGGTACAGCTACACTGGAAGACAGTTTGGCAGGTTTTTACAAAACTAAACATATTCTTATCATACGATCCAGCAATCACAGTCCTTGGTATTAATATTTGCCCAAAGGAGTTGAAAACTTATGTTCACACAAAAGCCCGCACACAGATATTTATGTCCTTCAGGATGTGAATGGATAAACTGTGGTATATCCTGAAAATAGAATATTATTCAGCACTAAAAGGAAATGAATTATCAAGCCATGAAAAGATATGGAAGAACCTTAAATCCATATTACTAAGTGAAAGAAGCCAATCAGAAAAGTCTCCATAGTATATGATACCAACTATATGACATTCTGCAAAAGACAAAACTGTGGAGACAGAGAAAAGATCAGTGGTTGCCAGAGGTTGGAGGTGGGGGGAGGGAATCTAATCAGTGAACATTTAGAACAAACAAGGATACAAGGATGATTACCACAAAACTGAAAACGATGAACCCCTTAGCTACTCCTACATACATGGGAAAAACCAAACACTGCTTAAACTGGAAGAAAATGTTTTAGACCACTCAGGTTTCGTTGATATTGCTGGAAAGGGGCTATCATTGGAAACCATTATTTTGTTTATGATCTGCAGTGCACTACAGGCTGCAGTGGCGTAAAGAAATGTAAGATAAATGTGTAAATGTAATTCAGTGAAGATAAATATTTTCCACATTGAGTTACATAACTATTCCAAGTTTTCTTAATCACTAGGTCCTTCAGCTTTTAAAGAAAACCCCACAAGACAACCTGTATTTGCAAAAATGAAAGTCTATATTGGTCACTTGGAATTCTGCTGTTCTTGTACAGAGCTAAAATTAACCATGAGCTGAAATTATTAACACATTCTCCAAGAAGCTAACTTTCTTCTAGGAAGGCTCTTAATCTCAGAAGAGTAAACCCTTCCTGTTTCTGCTACAACAGCTATAAACTGTGGCTAGTATTTCCTGTCTTCCTCAAGAAAAGGGTGGTAATTAATTGCTGAGATACTTAAAAAATATACGGTTCTGTGGATTAAAGGACAAGCAAAGTATTGTTATACTGGGGCAGTTTTTCCTCTAATGAACTCTTCAGAATTTTTTGGTGGGTATCATTCCAAAAATTATAAATTAGGAAGAAATGCGTGTTCTCTCCCAAAGGGCAGTTGAACTTTGTTCAGAATGCTTAAGAAAACATCCGATGGGATGTTTGCTGATGGAGCTATGTCAACTCATCTTCAAGATTCCCCTTCTAGAATAGTACAGCCGTTATGAGTCCAAATGCCATGAATATTTTAGCATCACTGAAATCTCATATCCTAGTAGCCACGGTACAGTCCTAACCAGCTACTGCTGGAGGCCTGGACATGGTGTTTATTCAAGAGGAAACTGAAGGTTAAAGGATACTGTAAAATTGTAAGAGTTATGGTTAGGCACAGGAACTAAACAAGAGAGACATCAGCAAATGAGAAATGTGTGTGTGTGTGGGGGTGTGTGTGTGTGTGTGCGGGCGTGCTCAATTCTCTTCTATTAAGAATCATTTAAACATTGAACAGTTAATAAATAAAGCTGTCTAAGAAGATCTTTCCAGACAAGACCTGAGCCATAGCATATTATGGTATTCGCCGGAAGAGATGAGGTTATTATTTGGCCCAGAGGTTCTGTCCCTTCTTTCTCGTGTCTCATCATCCCCCTCCAGGGTTGAAGCAGCAGGCATTTTTCTGACAGAGGGATTCAGAGACAGGAACAAAGGTCATGAATGTGTGACTCTACAAAGAGCGGAATTCAAAAGGAGATTACTTGGATATTTCTTCTGTGCTTTTGATCTCTTAATCAAATTATATGTAAAAAGTTACATGGCTCAGGCATTCTAAAAACAGCCTTGATTTATTTTTCTTCCTTTAATTCCTTTCAGCAAATACTGTTGAGAGTCTTCAACTGAAGACCAACCACAATCACAGAATATCACCAGGTTTAAATATAAATCTGAAAAAGTAAATATAAATCAGAAAAAATAAGATTCATTTATTCGTAAATAGTTATTGATCACCTACTACGTGCTCAGCACTGGGGGATATCATCGTTACACACATAGAATTTACAATCTAGTGTGATGAGTTATTACTATACCCTCATCTAGCATCACACAAATATGTATTTAGTAACTGTAAGTGCTATGCAAGCAAGAGAACTGTGGTAAAGAGTATGTAGCAGATAGATCTTGATCCAGACTGGGCATCAGGGAAGACTTTCAAAGGAAGTGATGCTTGAGCTTATATCCAAGGATGAATAGATGTTATCTTGGCAAAGGATTGAAAATAAGGGATGCATAAAGATAGCTCTGGGCATTTTCAAATTTTTCAAAATTCAAAAGCAGGGCAGACTTTATGTTTTCTTAAGAGTTTTAAAATGTGCTCACCAGAGTCATTTATCCTTACAAACCAAATTAAATGTGCTCTAGGCTGAGAAAGACTGAGGGCAGAACCCCTCAGCAGCGACTGCTTCTGGTCTTAACATACCCCTGGGCAGGGTCAGCTGCCAGCTACATGGAGTGTTTGTGGAACTTTGTAAGACCCAGGTGCCCTTAAATAGCCTGACATCTTGTTGTCTTCCCGTTCCACATTTGTAATAAGATTCCTGACATTAATTTCATTCCTTTGGATTACACAATGTCAATACAAGTAGGGCACTGTCTCTATAAAGCCACATAGACTCGCCGTGACTTCTCAAGACCCTTCGTGATCTGGCCCCGTGTCTCCCCCCACTGACCCCCAGCTCTTGCTCTTGTTTCCTCTCTCCCGTGCTCAGTACGGCCCAGTCAGACTAGCCTCTTACTCATCTAAATCACCACGGTCCTGCCCACCCCAGAGAGTTCAAAGACTCTCTTCCCTCTCCCTGCTGTGCTCTTCATTTTCTTCTTTTTCAGGTTAATTACTAGTTTTCATTTGAATCTCAATAAATATCTCAATCACATTTTCTCAAGAAAGCCTTCCCTGACTTTCTAGGCCAGGCTACTGCTTCACTGTACACTGTGTTAACAACCTATACTTCTGCTTCTTAATATTGATCACAGTTGAAGTTAATTAATAAACTGAATAATTAACTGGTCCTTTGATGCCTGTCTTCCTTGATAGTAGACTAAGCTTCAGAGGTGCAAGGTTATATATGTTTCTTCCTGACTCTATTTGCATTAAGTAGAACATAATAGATATACCATAACTATATTTTTTTAAATTGGGGTATACTTGCTTTACAATGTTGTGTTAGTTTCTGCTGTACAACAAAGTGAATCAGCTATATGTATACATATATCCCCTCCCTCCCACTGCCCCCCATCCCACCCATCTAGGTCACCACAGAGCACCGAGCTGAGCTCCCTGTGCTATACAGCCGTTTCCCACTAGCTATCTATTTTACACATAGTAGTGTATATATGTCAATCCCAATCTCCCAATTCATCCCACCCCCCCTCCTCCACCAGTGTCCACACATCCATTCTCTACGTCTGCATCCCTATTCCTGCCCTGCAAATAGGTTCATCTGTACCATTTTTCTAGATTCCACATATGTGCATTAATATATGATATTTGTTTTTCTCTTTCTGACTTACTTCACTCTGTGTGGCAGACTCTAGGTCCAACCATGTCACTACAAATGACCCAATTTCGTTCCTTTTTATGGCTGAGTAATATTCCATTATATATATGTTCCACATCTTCTTTATCCATTCATCTGTCATTGGACATTTAGTTTGCTTCCATGTCCTGGCTATTGTAAATAGTGCTGCAATGAACACTGGGGTGCATGTGCCTTTTTGAATTATGGTTTTCTCAGGGTATATGCCCAGCAGTGGGATTGCTGGGTCATATGGTAGTTCTAATTTTAGTTTTTTAAGGAACCTCCATACTGTTCTCCATACAGTACAAGAGAGTTCCCTTTTCTCCACACCCTCCCCAGAATTTATTATTTGTAGATGTTTTTGATGATGTCCATTCTGACGGGTGTAAGGTGATACCTCACTGTAGTTTTGATCTGCATTTCTCTAATAATTGGTGGTGTTGAGCATCTTTTCATGTGCCTCTTGGCCATCAGTATGTCTTATTTGGAGAAATGTCTATTTAGGTCTTCTGCCCATTTTTGGATTGGGTTGTTTGTTTTTCTTTGATATTGGGCTGTGTGAGTTTTTTGTATATTTTGGAGATTAATCCCTTGTCAGTTGCTTCATTTGCAAATATTGAATATTTTCTCCCATTCTGAGGGTTGTCTTTCCATCTTGTTTATGGTTTTCTTTGCTGTGCAAAAGCTTTTAAGTTTAATTAGGTCCCGCTTATTTATTTTTATTTTTCTTTTCATTACTCTAGGAGGTGGGCCAAAAAAAGATCTTGCTCTGATTTATGTCAAAGAGTGTTCTTCCTATGTTTTCCTCTAAGAGTTTTATAGTGTCTGGCCTTACATTTAGGTCTTTAATCCATTTTGAATTTATTTTTGTGTATGGTGTTAGGGAGTGTTCTAATTTCATTCTTTTACATGTAGCTGTCCAGTTTTCCCAGCACCACTTATTGAAGAGACTGTCTTTTCTCCATTGTATATTCTTGCCTTCTTTGTCATAGCTTAGGTGACCATATGTGTGTGGGTTTATCTTTGGGCTTTCTATCCTGTTCCATTGATCTATATTTCTGTTTTTGTGCCAGTACCATACTTCCTTGATTACTGTAGCTTTGTAGGATAGTCTGAGTCAGGGAGCCTGATTCCTCCAGCTCCATTTTTCTTTCTCAAGATTGCTTTGGCTATTCGGGGTCTTCTGTGTTTCCCTACAAATTGTGAAATTTTTTGTTCTAATTCTGTGAAAAGTGCCATTGGTAGTTTGATAGGGATTGCACTGAATCTGTAGATTGCTTTGGGTAGTATAGCCATTTTCACAGTATTGATTCTTCCAATCCAAGAACATGATATATCTCTCCATCTGTGTCATCTTTGATTTCTTTCATCAGTGCCTTACAGTTTTCTGAGTACAGGTCTTTTGCCTCCTTAAGTAGGTTTATTCCTAGGTATTTTATTCTTTTTGATGCGATGGTAAATGAGATTGTTTCCTTAATTCCTCTTTCTGATCTTTCATTGTTAGTGTATAGGAATGCAAGAGATTTCTGAGCATTAATTTTGTATCCTGCAACTAAGGAAGAAAAGAAGGGAAGGATGGAGATAGGGAGAGAGAGAATAATACACATGTGGCCCATGAGGTTTGTCTGCCCCTCATCTTTCCTTTACCATTCCAAGTGGCTTGGGCAGGAGTGGTTTCACTCCAGGGCATGTGGTCCAAGCCTCTCCAAACCCCTGGTTACCATGATCCATTCAGCGATGGGCATGTGGCTCAAAGAGATGTATCAATTAATGTTCTTTCCAAGATTTCTTCTCCAATAACATGTAGAAGAGATGCTCTTGTTTCTTTTTAAATCACAAGGTGAAAGGAAAATGCACATGAAGAGATTTGAAGTCACTTTCACTTGCCAAGTGGAAGAAGTCAGCAGCGGGAAAAAATCAGGCCAGAGATCAAAATGTAGCAAATTGAACTGTGGAGACAGAGAATGTATGAAAACATTGTAAGAGCAAGTGAGGTAGACTTTATAACATCTTTAGGCTTCTCATCCAGCCACACGTGAAGACTTGGCTTCCTACTCACAGAGTTTTCAGTTACACAAGTAAATCCACTTGATTTAAATTTAATTTAATGTAAGTTGGATTTCTGTTACTTTGGGGAAAAACCCCTGACAAGTACAGGAGTGACGGGTCTGTTTAAAAACAGTCTAACCCTTCTCTCAATATAAATTAATACTTTGTTCTCACATCTTAAGTGCCTAAAGCAGTGCCCAGCATTTGACAGCAACCTGATAAATACTGTGGCTGGCTGATGAAATAATGAATGACCTAATAGGAACTATGAATATTTTCAAAGGCACAGGCAGAAGAAAGAAGCTGAGGGAGTATAATTTCAACATGAGATACAGAGCTATTGCATGGCAAGTTTGAAATTTAACCTAAGCAATCACAACAGGTGGACTAGGAACCAGTTATGAGCAAGTGCTGGATTGAGATGTAGAAGACCTGGGCTTATATCTCAGCTCTACTGTTTATCCCCTACTGGACCCGGGGCAAGTTAATTAATTCTCAAATCTTCAGCTTCCTTATTTGCAAACTGCTTATCATAATTTATCATTAGGAGGACTGTAGAATTGTTGCTGAAAGGAAAACATAAAAATCAATAAAATCAATGAGACTGTTAAAAAAAAAAAAAAAACCTTTGTAAATCCAACCAAGCATTCCTTAGACACACACACACACACACACACACCAGTAGAGTAGGTTATAATTTCAGAAGTAGGTTGCAATTTCAGTTGAACACAAGGCCCCACGGACAGTACTAAAATAAATGACCAAACATTCCCACTGTGATTCCCGAAGGGTCATCTGGAAGCTTTTTGCTCCCAGGCCCCATGTTCTAGGTTCTGATTTCTGATTGAGAGGTAACTATGTTGTGGTCCTGAGTCTGTGGATTGTCTGAGATGGTAACTCTCCTTTATTTGGGTCTTTTAAACTCTAGGAACACTTAGAATTAAAAATCAAACTTAATCCTTAATATTAAAAGGTGATGTTACATTCCAGTCTGCGTTTGTTATTTAAGGTATTTGTATGTTTGAGAGAATCTGACATATCAGTTTTATAATTATTAATGAAGGTTATTAGAGAATTTAAGTTAGTCAAGAGTATTGGCATGACTAAAAGAATTTTATTTTACGGTTAAGTTTACTGTATCAAACTAATAAGAGCTTTGGCACTTATTATCTGTGTGACTTCTAGCAAGTTACTCAGGACTTCAATACCTCAGTTTCCTGAACTGTAAAACGGAAATCAGAATAGTTAGCTAGCTCATGGGACTGATGTGAGGATTAATTAAATGAATATCTGTAAAAAGCTTAGAACATTATCTGGCATAGAGTAAACACTATATAAATATTAGCTGTAAGGATTTAGAAAGTTTTTGCAAGTTAAGCTCATAAGTGTATGCTGTCATATATTTGAGTCACTTAAAATCAAATGATTAAATTTATAAATGCAGATAAAATATTTAGAGGAATTTAAATTTTAAATGTAGTTGGTGGTTTAAGGTGATATAGTGTGTTCAAATTGAGTTAATTGATTGGCATTTTGATGAAATCACAGGTGAAAGTGATTTTATTCTCATAGTATTAATCATAGATGTACAGAGAGAAGATCAAGAGCTATAGGTTGAATTGAAAAGCTAAAAGAAAGCTAAGTTTTAAAAATTTTTCAAACTTAATAAATTGAGTATTCACTTAGATCCTGAGTAACTACAAAGAGGTTTTTTTTTTTTTTTCTCACTGAGAGTTGTTATTTCTGCCCCTAACCCCAAAAGAACATTAACAAATAACAGTTTCTATTAGTCAGTGTGAAGGTAAAATAGAATGCTGCCTTTTAACATTTCTCAAACCATCTCCCAATATGTTAGGAAACTATACTATATGCTCCTCTTAAAGAATCAAGTGCTTTTTAGCATATTGGTAAACATGTTTAAATTTATTCATCTTAGTTTCTCAACCTCACTTTCCCATGAAACATTTTATTTGGGCACATCTACTATCCATTTAAGACAGCATTTTGTGAACCTTAAGCCCTAGACCAACAGAAAGTTTATAAATCAACAATGTCAGTGGGTCTGAGATGGTAACTTTTCTCTCATCCGGAAGTGAAGAGGGCAGGTTCCTGATGGCTGAAGGACAAATCTAGGGGGGGTGGTAGAGAGACCTGCAGATGAAGGAGAAAACCAAGGGGAGGGAAGAGCGCTGAGGCACATTGTGTTTCTGGACCCCATCTCCGGCCATGTCCCCCTGAATTTTTTTTCCTGTAAACATTCCCATGGACAAGATAACAGATTCATCCCTCTCCAAACCTTCACCCCAATTTCTGTTGCTCCTGGGGAAAATATCTAAAATATTTTATTCATAGTTTTTTTTAAATTAATGGTTTTAATAATGTATCATTTCAGTGGTTGGTGTATGAAACTGGCAAAATCTTTTCCCTGAAGCTGTAAAATTCCGGTGCATGTGAGTCAGGCTATGATGGTGGAATCTGAGGAAGTCTTTCTTGGGCTTCCTCCATGCTTTTCTGATGTTCATTCTTTAGTCCCCAGGACATTCATCTTTCGGAGTTCATTGGCTCCCTCTGCATTTTGTTGAGGCCCCTCATGTGCATGCTGTTATGCTGGGAAGGAATCTAAAGCTCTTTGCTCCTCGGATCCTAAATATGTCCAGGGAAGAGGGGACATCTTCCCATTCACTAGAAGTCCTCAACCCATCTCCTTTCCAAATGTCTTCCACTTTAACTTTGCCAAACCTGGAAGCTCTCTCTTTTATCTTCCTGTGGAGGCTCCCCCCCTCCCCCAGTCAATCTTTACTATCTTTCATAAGGAGCCTCCATGATGCATAGTTGTGGGTATGCTATTTTTTGAAGCATTATACTTTACAGAACAATTTTGGCCATAGTCTGTGTTTGCCAAATAAAATTATGCCTCTTTTTTAGTTTGTATGTGTGTGTCCTTTGAAATTGCACTAACTGCTTGATGCTGTGATTTTGTGTAGTTGAGGTTACCCAGGGGAAATTATGGCCAAAAAAAGGAGGACTGTCCATTCGAAGGATTTTTGATCTATGTCTATCTTTTAAATTATTACTCATGATACTGTGAAAACAAAAATGAGGTATTGTTAGAAAATCTGAGAAATAAGAGGCAGTCAAAATATTCATTGGAGAACTACACTTCAGAAATTGAGAATGATACCATAAAGAATCTGAACAAGGTTTCTTGCTTTGAATGGTTATTTGGGGTCACATTAAAGGATTTGACAGCAGTCAATGTATGTCTTTCAATTTATATGCTTGAGGCATGTAAACAACAAAATAAAATATAAGCCCCTTTTAAAATAATGTTGGGCTGCAAGCAATCTAAGAGACAGATTTTTGTGCTAACATCTTCACCTAAATCACACACAGGCAAGGGGGGCAATATGAACCCCAATGGGGCAAAAGTTGGCTCTTGCAGGGTAAAAGAAAATCTTAGTTGTTACAGTGGTCTGTAGTTGTGTATAAACAGATACAGTATATCTGTGGTATTGAAATTTCATGGGGAGAAGAAGAGGCAATTAGGAAAAAAAGTCTAAAAAGGCTCATTGGCAGGGTAGTGGTAATGAAAATAAGGTAGAGAAACACTAATCTAAATTGAGCCTTGTGATGAATTGGCGAAATTATTGAAAGTTCATCTCTCCAACATTTATCAGTTCTTGTTCTGAAGTTTATGCTTCATAAACAGAATCCGCTGCCTGTGTGGGTCTTGTTTCTTTGATGTTGAAGACTTGTATCATTTCTCACAGCTGTGAAATTTTTGGTGTTTCTTAGATGGCATGTGGGGAGAGGACTATATATGTAAAATTCAAAATGACATTTTCCAATGGTTCAGTTCACTGAACCAAATTTGACCTTTGTGTTGGCCTAAGAAAACCCTAAATGATGGGACTACATTGCCACATGTCACCACTCATAATTTGCAGTACTCATAATTTGTCAGAACTCATAATTTTCATGCCTACTCAATCTTCAAGATCCAAATCAAGCATCACCCTGGTTTTGAAACCTAAATAGAGCTTCAAGGTCCAGAGAGTAATTATTCCTTCTTCTGAGTTGGCAGTATGGAGTACATATTTCAATTATTATGCTAACTATATTGCATTATAATATTTGTTTCTCACTTTCTACATCGAGAGCTCCCGTGGGTAGACAGCAGTGCCTTATCCATCTCTATGTCCCTACACCCTGCATGCTAACCCGTAGATGCCCCGGTGCTGGGCTGTGGTGTTGCAGCTCACTCGGAGTGTAACATGCAAAGATACCTGCAGTCCAGTGGAAGTGGCAAGAAGCCATGATCAAAGATTCCCTTTGGGGTTTTTTGCAGAACTTTTACAGGAAAGACCTCTCAATTAAACTCTTTCAGTGTCCAAACTGCAACAATCACAGCACGGCAACATTTACTGGCAAGTGGCATTGCTATTTTTTTCATGCTGTAAATGTTTAGATTCCAATTTGTTTTCTTCCTTATCCATCTCTGCTCCTCTTCCTTCCCCCTTATTTAGGATAATGGCACCACGATTAGACCAGTTGCTCAAACCAGAAACCTGAAAGTCAAACTTGCCTCGTCCCAATCCCCACATACATTAATCTCTTTTCTACCTCTTTAATATTTCTTTAATCCTTCCTCAACTTCCAGTGTGACAGAAATAGCTTCATAAAAGTATGCCCCTTCACTGGTTGAAGTATTAAGTTTGCTGTGCATGCAGGGACATTGTTTATTTCAAGCTCTGCAGCAGGAAGGGGTGGTGGCCATTGTAGTGTTGCTGTGCAGTAACGTTTGGAAAGGAATGGACCATGATTTCAGAATCAAACTGCAGCCATTTTCAGTGCACACAGGAAGGGAGAAGGCAGGATAAGAGCGCATATTAGCTACGCTGCTTTTGTAGTAATAAAGGATTTTGTTTTTTTAATTGAAGACCCAGTCATTGCTTGTCTAGTCCTAAGACTTCTCCATAAAACACTGCTGCCCTTCGTAATTCCATATGAGGGGGGAAAATAGAACAACTATTGTTTACTTAAGTATAATACTATTAATACATGGTGATTATTAGTTTTTTATGAAAATACCAAAAAGTACAAAAAAGAAAATTAGAAAATCCAGAGTTAATGATGATAAAAATGTATGATGATGATAATGTATAACATTATATACACACATTATATAATATGACAATGCTCATTATTATATAGTTACCTCTTTTTTTTTTACATAATGTAGTTTCAAAGTGATCATACTTTCCAAAACTACTTTTTCCATTTTTTTTTTTTTAAACATACAACTGATTTTTTTTTTTTTAATTTTTATTTATTTATTTATTTATTTATCTATGGCTGTGTTAGGTCTTCGTTTCTGTGCGAGGGCTTTCTCTAGTTGCGGCAAGCGGGGGCCACTCTTCATCGCGGTGCGCGGGCCTCTCACCATCGTGGCCTCTCTTGTTGCGGAGCACAGGCTCCAGACGCGCAGGCTCAGCAACTGTGGCTCACGGGCCCAGCCGCTCCGCGGCATGTGGGATCCTCCCAGACCGGGGCTCGAACCCGTGTCCCCTGCACTGGCAGGCAGACTCCCAACCACTGCGCCACCAGGGGAGCCCCACTTTTTCCATTTTTAAACAATTATAAACATTTCCTAATATCCATTTCGGTCACACTAGTTTTTAGTGGTTGCATAGCATCCTCATCTATGAAATTTATTTCATTTTATTTTTCCTTATTTATTTTTATTAAGGTATAGTTGATTTACAATACTATGGAATCTATATGAACAATTTTTCATTATGCAGCATAAAACTTTTCAATTTTTAAATTATACCTAACACTGTGAAGAACTATATGCATAAATCTTAACACACTGTTTTTTTTTTCTTCTGATAAATTCCAGGAAGCCAAACTGCTGAGTCATGAATTGTAGGCATTTTTAAGTCTTTGAATGGTTACTGCTGAATTTCCCTTCAGAAGAGTTGCATCAATTCACAGGCAGAATATATTAAAGGCAGGGTTTTAAAACCACAGTGTGACCTACCTTCACAATATGGCACAGATGTGGGCTTCCAGGCCAAACCACAGCAGATTGAATGGCTTGGTATGTGACAATGAGGAAGGTTCTCTTCATGGAAATGTTTGAGGCGAAGTTACAGAGTAGCTAACAGCAACACCTTGGATTTAGAGTGCAAACCACAAGTATTCACGCCTACCTTGCGTGCTGGTTCCAGTTACATGCTTTTTTTTTTTTTTTAATAAATTTATTTATTTATTTATTTTTGGATGTGTTGGGTCTTCGTTTCTGTGCGAGGGCTTTCTCCAGTTGTGGCGAGCAGGGGCCACTCTTCATCGCGGTGCGCGGGCCTCTCACTGTCGCGGCCTCTCCCGTTGCGGAGCACAGGCTCCAGACGCGCAGGCTCAGTAGTTGTGGCTCACGGGCCTAGTTGCTCCGCGGCATGTGGGATCTTCCCGGACCGGGGCACGAACCCGTGTCCCCTGCATTGGCAGGCGGATTCCTAACCACTGCGCCACCAGGGAAGCCCTACATGCTCTTTCTTAAAAATTTTCCCAGCCAGGTTAGCACTGTCATTTTCAGGACCACATGTCAATCGTACAGGACAAAATCAGCAGAGCAGAGAAGGAAATACATAAAAATACACATAGAAAACATCCCATGAGTCTCCCAAATAAGATTCTGAAAGGTAACTTTGCAAAGTATTCCTGTCTGTGTAGATGTTCTCTGCACCTACATGTCAAATAAATTTTAATCCGGCGCTGTGGAAAGATCTGGGGATCTAATATTAATCTTGGCAGTCATTTTTCCCCCTCAGAAATGATGAACCAACAAAGTATAAGCCTTGGACATTATAAAGCCATTTCTTCCCAGTGCTCAGAGCATTTCCGGTAAGTAACAAACATAATCATTTGTTAATGTTAACTAGTGCCTTCATCTCCATGTAACAGTTTTATCCTGATAGAAACATGTTTTCCAATTGTTGACAATGAGAGACTATCCAAATGGGGAAAATGTCCAAAAGCAGAGACCTGATTCACTGGAGAGTTAAGGCCACCATCAACTTATGGCCCATGGGTCCTTGTGCCAAAGAGGGTATTCTGGTAGAAAATGGGTAATTTGACACCACTGGACCTCAGTCTATAGAATCCATCAGCCCAGTCATCCTGCACAACTCAATTTATAGACAAAACCCATAAAATTTTGCAGTCAGGAAAGAAACCTTCAAAGAGTTTTATGTCTTCAAAGGATCAATTTTCACAATTAAGCCCCCAATTTAAGGCAGCAGAATATATTTAGTGGGAATGTGGCCTGGTGATTATCTGTACAAAATAAGCAGCTCTCAACACAAAAAGGAATTGTCACGTGCACACTTCTGTTTGTATAAGCAGCCTTCTATTTTGCACTTGAGGCCATATACTGTGCAGACACAGCTCCTTAAAACATTCTGGAGCCACTGTGATTTAGCTGGTTGGTATTCACCTAATGTCAGCAATTAGAGTCCAACTGCTGACCTAGGGGCAAATTCAAGTTCTTTATTGTCTTAGAGCTAAATATGTGTATCTTAAAAAGCAGAGTAATTTAAAAATGGATAGGTTTACAGTTACTCAAGAAATCCAGCCTCTGGAATAATAAGTTTTCCTGATTTGATTCTTTTCAAGTCCACAAGTTACATCCAATCCTCAAATTACCTAAATCTATAAACAATTGTCCCTTTACACCCTGCTTCTGAAATACTAAGCTAAGAGTCCCGCTGTGAACACCTAGACAATGCTCAAAGAAAATTTGTTGGTTCAAAACTGTAATAAGAGTATAAACTGTAAAGAGCAGAAATCACCAAGAGTGGATAATTTCAAAGACAGCCATTGAGCGGAAGTGGCCTCCTTCGTGTATGTTGAACAGAGCCTTCCTAAGGCTACCCAGGCCACTGGACTTGTTTTCTCCCTTTATTTTGTCACATCGCTTTGCTTGTCAAAAATCAGGATTCTGTTCTGTAAAGCATCTTCATAGTGCAGAGAGCCCTGAGAATTTTCTTTCTTTAAAAACCTCCACAGTTTTTCTAGAACCACGTAAGATAAAATCCACAAAAATGCATTTTAACCCTTGAGGCCCTTTATAAATAACCTCTACTATGGCCTAGCAAACCTAAGTTATTCATTAGCTTCTTTCTCATCATGTGAGAAGTCTGTGGTTTACACACAAAACTTTTTTTTAAGTCATCCAGATTTAAACAACTTTATTTCCCTGCTGGAAACTTGGCAACATATATGCCAAGTTTGCATACATAGGATGTACTCTTTAAAAAAATAACCTATGGAAATAATGACTGATTTAAAAGAATTAATATATCCATTGAAGCTTAGCTTAACAACACTGAAGCAGTGGTGGATTAAGGGCGGGAGGATGGTGCAGGAATATTGTAAATCTTTTTTAAACAAAATGACTCTACAATAACGGAGACAGTATATTTTCTTAGAAAACAGTTTTATTAAATAGTTTCTTGAAATTCTAGTGACAGATCTGACTGTTCACAAAGTAGATTAAAAAGTGATAAATGAGAAAAAGCAAAGATAATAGCTAACAGAACAGGGCACTAAAATTTATCATCAGCAATAAGTACAGCTCATGAATCAAGATGTTAATACTCTATATCATAGAGAAAAAAAATGGTGTGACTTATCTGTTAATTTCTACACAAAGCAAGAGAACTTCATGCATCTTCCCAAAATATTTCTAATATACTTTTCTTCTAAGTAGCTAGAACAAATCATTTGATGAATGGTGGGAGCAATGGGGATTTTTTTTTCCCCTGGAGTAAAGTAAGGGTCCAAGGGGTAACATGAGAATACCAAGAAAGGAAATAAACTTGTTCTTTATTAATTCAGAAGACAGAAAAGGGCAGAAAGTATAGAAAGACAGATTTCAGATCAACATAATCTAAGAAAGAATACTAAACAGCTAGAGTTGGCTAACAATGAAATTGACTGCTTATGAAGCTGTATGTTTTCTGTCACAGGTGATATTCTATGGAGTTCTAGCAGAGTCTAGATGACCAGTCTAGATGACCATTTGGCAAGAAAGTTGTATGAAAGCATCTTGTATTTAATTTTCTGCATAGTTATTGATTGCCTATTAAATACCAAGCATGCTGAATTATTAGTACCATGTGCTACTAGAAAGGCAAATCCATTTTGCATCACCACTTGTCACTGGTAAATACCACATCCTACAGTTCTGGGGAAAGTGGTCAAGCTCAGACTTGACCTCCATTAACCCTAAAACTCTTGCCAATGATGGGAGTGTTGAGCTACCAATTCGATACAGAGCAGGTCAAGCCCTGCCTTTGGAGCCACAATATGATATATGTCAAGGAATTGGCAATTTAATAGGCTAACAGTCAATAATCCTCTCAAGAGCATGCCCTGTGTCTAGACAGAGCTCTTGGCACCACTGGTGTTGTCTACCACTTCTTTCCCATTCATCCTTGGTGTCACCTGGTTAGAAACCTGAGACCACAGTGACCATATATTTTGCTTGGAACAGTTCTGAGTTATGCCTTTCATCCCAATGTGGTAATTAATAGAGCCCACTTTCACTTTCAAACCCATCCCAGTTTGAATAACAAATTATATTGTCACCTACCTGTGACCCACTATGTCCTGGAGTAACTACAGGTAGTCATCACTTTGCCTGGTATGATGTTAATGGAAACTCATGCATGTCAGAACTGTTTGCTGGCTTCGTACAGTGGAACCATACAAAACAATGAGCCTATTTTGGAAAGCGCAGGTGTCATTCAGCACAATGCCATGCAAAGTGAGGGCTGCCTGTACTTACGGTGCTTTCTGACAGACTACTTCTAAAGGAATCATATCTGGCCAATTGAGATTACAAGTCTACTCTATCCCTTACTTTAGATGTCGCCCAAATATATGCCTACCAAGGAGACTTTTCCAATTCGGAAGCTAAATATTAGGTCTCACACCACAAACGTTATTTTGCAATTGACCTAATATCAACAACAACAACAACAAACCCGGGAGCCTCTGGCCCAGTAGGTCTTCTCTGGATTCTGTGTAGTTAACAATACAGTTTGCTTTACCTGTATTAGAGAATTCTGTGTCTACAAAAAGCTGGCCTTCTAGGGTATACACAAACTCCTCTGGGTATGCACCTAAGCCAATTCAAACTTCTTGATGCCCATAAGCCATTGCAATGTTGTGTCCCATTAGTCAATGAAGGGTTTACTCCATGAATTCCTGCCCTGGGAAGGATTAGAGTTAGTATGTAATATATTTGGATGATATTCTAATGTATTGTTCAGACTTTGTTGCAGAAATTCTCAATCTACATATAGCTCAGTCATCATCATTTTTAAACTAACCCTAGGCAATATTTCCATCCAAGCAGTAGAGTTCCAGAGCATAGCTTGTCCTAGTCATTCATCAACATCTGTATCTACCCTCTTAGAACATCAGACTGCCTAGGCTAATATATTTGAAGTTTCTATGGTTTCAACAAAGCACCATATGTTCCAAGTTCCATTTCTCCACCTTTTATGTTCCATTAATGAACTCATTTAATAGGGACCCCCAATAGAAACTTGGGTCTCTTAAGATGACCCAAGTACCAACTACATTACAAGAAGTTGGTCCCAAATATGGTAATGCAAGTTCTCAGAGGATCATTAATTTAATTCATCATGCTACATTCACAATTCAGTCATCCAGTGATCAAGGTTTGGAGCAGATCTGACTAATCCAGAAAATCTTTCTCTTATGGTGTGACATGGCAATCTTTTTGGATCAAGTAGATCTGGATTTATTTACTTCAGTTTACTTTGTCTAAAGCCCTTTCACCTAGAAGCAGTTTAATGAGAAATGTACCCAATGACCAAATCTCCTAAAACCCATTGTTTTTCTGAGTGTTTCATCATCTTCTTAGATGTCTTAATTTCTTCTGTCATTCTCACACGGGCTTTTCAAGATTTTTGAAAACTAACTTGTTTACATTTATATCCAACTTAATTTTTTATAAATATTTATATTATTTACAGGATTTCAAAAATGAAAGCATTGTTTTGTCCCCTTGTAGGCATCCTTTCTTTTTTTTAACCTTTGGGAACTTAATAATACATTACCTAAATTAAGAAAGAGGATTTGCCCAATTTTTAAATACTTTATTTTACTTATCTTTTTATTGCTTTAATAAATCCTTAAATAATCACCAGGGACTTGTGGAGTTTCCGCCATCCACAGAAATCTACCCCCGAAACTTCCCCACAACAGATTAGCTGAACTTGGAATCACATAGTCTTTCTCGGAACACAGTGGTATATCTATTCCAGTTGTGTATAACTGATTCATTTCCAAATTGAGCCAGTATCTGGTCTGATTAGTTGATACTTGTGTTATATTAAACTTCACTACACTTCTCTACTGAGAATATATATCATTCTTAAAAATCTTAGCTTCCATGGCCACTAATTCATCCACAACACTATACACCATCACAAAATTGGATGTGAACTGGAAAAATGGCATGCCATGTAGGAAGATTAGAACACACAATCCAATGTACCAACAAGGTAGTATCATCAACACAAACCATAGGTAGGTGGACAGGCATGGAATATCAGGAGAGACAACGATTTTTGGAAACTTCATGTTATAGAGCTAACAGCAAGAACTCAAATATATGATACTTTTCATTTGTTACATGAATATCTTTGGAAATGATATAATAATCCTGTGAGGTAGATGCTTTTATTATCCCAATTTTACTAATGAAGAAACTGAGATTCAGAGAAGTTAAGGCATTTGCCTATAGATCTGTTTACTGTTGTTACTTTTCTCAGCTTTACTCAACCCGCATGACTTCTACTAATCACCATCACAGCATCTGCCATCCACTGCTTCTGCTACCCAACATACATTGCTGGAGCAGCTGCTTTCTTTTGCTTTTTAAAATGATTTTTCTAAACATCTTTGACTTAGCACCAGTGAGGTTTATCTTTGACCACATGCTGATCCTTTCTTCTGGACAGTAGGATAATCTCTTAGCCCATCTTACATCTTTCACTCAGCTCTTAAGAATTTCTCTAACTCTTCACTGAAGTCTTTGACTTCTTCCATCTTGATTCCTGGCTTTTCTGAAAGGTTTAAAGATCCAAGAACAAGACGGTTGAATAATTAAGGCTTTACTTTAATGAAATGAACAAAGTGTATTTAAATATCTTAAGGGTACAAACAGAAACTGACCTCATGTTCTCTAATGAAGTGTGTTGGTATATGTGTGTATAAATATACACTTATACTTGTATGTGTATCTATATAAATATAAATATATCTATTTTTAGGATAAGAAAACATTTTCAGAAAAATAAAATTTAAGGATCCATTGCTTTCCCATGTGTGGCTCGGGCCTCTGGGGAGAATAGCCATCTCTTTCATCATTATCCTGGTTTATAGACCGCCCTAGTTAAAGACACTTCTTTATTTTGGAATTTATTAGTTCATGTGTGTAATCAAATGTCCCAGGGCACATTATAGAATACTATTTTTTCTTAAGAAAAAACTAGAAGCAACTAAAGTGGCACAGTGATGACAATAAACCTCAATCTAGAGTGATCCCCAGTCAACTTAAATAAAACTTCCTGTCCAACAAACCTTCCTCAGGCAAAGGCTTGTCTAAACAGAAGGTTTGACCTCTCCTTCTTCCTGTTGACTTTCCACTCACTATGATAGAGTTTAAGACAATTAGACTGACATTATAAATTATGTCCTCTAAGTTGCAGTTACAGATAAAGCAAAAAAACAAAAAGCAAAACACACGTACCCGTAAGAGTTCTTTCTGAAGAGAATTGATGGGATATCTCTCTACCCCAATCTAGTGATAACAGTAGGTAAGGCCAGATTAAAGTGTATATAAAATGTGCAGACGTAATTGCCTCTATTTTGTGGGTCAATGTGATTGAGCCTCAGCCACTCCCCTGCGGCACTACTGCAATAGCAAATGGTCAAGGTGAGACTCCTGTGGACATCTGTATGCCTGCATCTAGGGCGAAGTCTAGACAGCCAGTAGAAAATAAGAATCACTCAGTTTTCAGTCAGTTGTGTTTTCAGCACTACATAAAACTGATTTAACTGATTCTTGCTCAGAGAGTTGGCCAAGCCATTTAGCTGATTTACCATGGGCTTTTGATTCTAAAGTGAAGTTTGAAAATCATTATTTAAACATATTAGGAAAAAAGAGAAACAAATGTTTATATAGTTTATTCTTGCTTGGGTAGTGGAGTAGGAATCACTGGCTGATCACGTGCACCCAGCTGAATGTTCTTAGATACCAGAAAAGAAAAGTGGTTTTAAAAAATGACAAAAATGTACCAAGAATGTTGAACACTAAGCATTTCACTTCATCAAAGTCTTTGAAAGCAGAAAGATATTCTTGCTTTCTCAATCCTTTAAAAGAATTACAGATTTAAATAAATTAGGTACGTTATTCACCGATAGTAATGTAATGACGTCTATCAAGAGTAATGGTTAACACCTTTTGAAGTATTTCCCAAGCATTCTGAAGAGTAGTCAGTCCTGGTATATAAATATTTTGAAAACATGTTAGGAAAAATTTAGTATTTTTTAAAGGAAAGAGAAATGACACTTTGACATAAGATCCCTGGCAATTCACATCCTTTTCCTTCTTTTTTTTCTTTTTTTAAGTGGTGGATTATATTCTATGACATGAAATCTCTGTGGCCAAACCAGATTTTTTAATATTACTGATATTTGTATCCATACAGAATTCTCACATCCTTTTAATCATTTGCTGGACAAATTAAGTATTGAGTACAAATTGATTTACATGAGCGTTATTACAAATTAATAACTTAAATGTTCCTTAGGTTACACACCCTTACCACATATATTTTCCTGAACATGTTACATTTATTATAGTACTTTCACATGTATAATTGTGATTTTAAAGATCAATGCAAGTCCTCCAATTTTCTCTGTAACTTTCTATATTAATAATTATTATTATCATGTCCATGCAGTTTTTGTTGTTGTTGTTAACAATCTAATGTGACTTGGGCTCCT